>NC_133236.1:3547500-4242500 GCF_040436345.1 Pagrus major
CCTTGCATTAACTGGGCATCGTCACAAAGTTGAAAACGTGTCTTTCTGAACTCACAGACGTGATATGTGAGACAGCCAAGCTGCCAACACGATGCAACACACCACGATGTTTTGCCAGAGGTCGACTAGCTAATTAGTGATATCACCTGTTTAAGTGCACAAGTGGAATCAAAATGTGGCACATTTTTACTTTTTTATTTTTCCACCTCTGTTGTATACGACAGTATATAAACAAAACAAATAGTAACTGAAATTACTGAGAAGTGGCTTCTGCACCATCAGTACTTTTATTTTTGATACTGAGGAAGGAAATACACTTTTAGAGTGACGTCTGAGAAGAGAAGGGCCCTCTGACCTCCAGACTGACTGATGGGATCTTTTCTTTTTCTTTTTGGAGCTTGTGTTTTGAATATTACAACTGATCCTTTTGCTTATCTATATATTTTCAGGAAGAAGAGCAGCAGGCTGAGGTCTCAGTCAGACCTAAGCTTTTTCACAGTATCTATTGGTCAGATACTGTTGGTGCAGCAGCTATGTACAGACATCTTTCTTTCTGTCTTTTCCATAGGACTCGGTTGAAGATCGCATTCTTCTCGATTGCAGACATGCAGCAGAGTGGGTTGAGGCCAACAGACAACTGTTGTCTGCTAAAGTGGACCTGCCTGATGTTCTGTGCTTGGGGGAGGAGAAACAGGCTGAGGCTGCTCTGCAGTATGGGAGGGTGTGGAAAGAAGAGGTGGATGAGCATGAAAAGGAAACAATCCTGGAGCCCTTCAAGTTCACGTTTTACAACACTGAGGACATGTGGAAATTCTGCGAAGAAATAATGGACAGAAGAAATTATTTGGCCTATTGTGAATGTCCAAATGTCACACAGATGAGTGAGTTTGTGTTAGAATAAAGAATAAAGGGCTACAGAACATTTATTCATGTTGTGACTTGGTGTGTTTTTTGTTTGTCTCATGGATCCCTTAATAATTCACTTGGATTATACTGTAGAGATCAACAGTAAGTGTAGTATTTAGTGGTAGCTACTTGGGTGTTCCAGCAGAACAAGAACATAATTAGCATAGACATGAGACCAAACATGAAATTTATGGTGGTAAAGAATAAAAATACAGAATAATACAACAGGAAAAAAAATTGAAAAAATATATAGAAAAAGAGCAGTGCAATAAAGTCAAATGATAAAAAGTCAGTTAAGTACTGTATAGTGCACAATAAAATGTATAGGCCAATGACATCTTATGAGATGTTGGCTTATGAATATGAGTAATAACTTAAAAGACAATTTGTGCACTGAGCAATTTTATTCCTGCCCTCCATTGTTTTCATTTATCAACTATTTGACCTTCTCTTTTCAAGATCCTCAGCTTTGTAGTCGGCTGCAAATAGACTATTGAGCCCCGAGTCATATCACCACCGTTTGTTTTTCGTAATGACTAAGTTGTAAAATTACGCAGTGCAGTGTATATTAGTCTGGCTTTTTGTCCTACATTTGGACAGAATAAATCAAAATGCCCACGTTGGGGCTCATGCGCAACATAAAAGGAGAACACAGACCAAAAACGACAAACAAAAAGTTTACTATATAAATACGATATAACGATTTATACTATAGACAAGGAATTAATAGATTTTACGTCATATTGTTTACTAATTAATGCATTTGTGAGGAAAACGATTCAACCGGAAGTGCATTCGCGATTTTATTTTGAAATGTATCCCGTGCATTTCCTGTCCTGACAGTGGAGGCGGCCTGAGAGTGGAGCCTTCGGCGGTAGCGACCTCACAGTGGAGGTCTGCAGCCAGGACCTCTTGGAGAAATGGCAGGGGTCTGGGGATGGAATTCACCACAGATGAAGATGTCCTCAATAATGACTCTGGTACGTGTATATGCTGGCTGCTGTACTGATATTGCGATACAGCTTTTCACCTCGACGAGAAATATCGCCATGTTTTCATATCCCAAGAGCTTGTGGAACGAAATCCTGTCATACCCCTAGGCTCAGAGTTAGTTTAGTTTTAGGCTGTTAAAGTTGTTAAACTTTAGTCTGTTACTAACCTCAATCAGAGGTTCCAGTCCGTCATAAATCCAGAATGAGCCTAATACGTGCATGCAAATAAATCATTGAACTAATTAAGGAGTACGGTCTAGACCTGCTCAATTCGGACAGTTTCATGAGATGACTTTTGTTGTGAATTGGAGCTGATTGATTGATTAATTGATTGATTGACAAATCAAATGAAATGCACCTTGAAAACACATGAAACATTAACTATATTAAAAACCGGTGCCTCCATCACCCAGTCTGATGAAGATGAGAGATGAAGGAGTGGTCTGCTCTTTCACCAGTATGATAACTGTACCCAGATGACATGTTACCACTTCCTGTTGATTGGTGGAACAGTATCACACCGTTGGCAGGAACATGTATTGGTGTGCATGTATCAGAGGTCTAAAACCTTTAGCTGCACTTGACTGTTTAGCTGCATACAGACTGAAGTGTTGTTTGTCTCATGTTTTCCAGTGTAACTATGAAGTATCATGGTAAGGCCTTGCATGCCTTAGCCTACCCCTGGGAGGGAGTCAATGCACTGGACGCAGCTATGCTGTGCTACAACAACCTGTCTGTGCTCCGACAGCAGATGAAGCCAGACTGGAGAGTTCATGGTGATCATCTGATGAACCTTTTGTAGTCATGTGTTGCTATGGTACTAAGTTTAGTAAGCTTGGATTAAATCATGTTGTGTTGTGCAGGTATCATAAAGCATGGTGGTGTGAAACCAAACATCATCCCTGCCTACACTGAGCTGGAGTACTATCTGAGAACCCCGTCACGTGCTGAGCTTCAAGTCCTGAAGGCAAAAGCTGAGATGTGTTTTAGATCAGCTGCTGTAGCAACTGGCTGTGAAGTAAAAAACCACAAAGTTGTGACATTCAAATACTGACCTGTTTGGGAAATAGAAAGAATCTAAATACGGGTTTCTGTCTACCACACTGTCTCTTTTGATTCTACCAGCAGGAACTGTCAAACTAAGACATTTTCTAATGCTGTGTCATTTAGCATCTGAGTAGCTTCAAGTTAAAGGCAAATTGTAAAATATGAATGCCACAGCTGTCTCCAGTGTTAGAAAGCCTCGACAAAATGTACTCTTGTTTAGCTTCTTTTCACATTACTTCTTTTCTCTGCCGCGGACGTTGTTTCTTTTCAGGAGCTGTTGTTTGAGATGATGATAAAAGTTGTTTTTCTGGAACCTCTGCATCTGTTAATTTCTCTGCGGTAGTTCCCTCTGGAGCCAGCTCGACTTCTTCATTCTCTCACTATCGCCCCTCAGGCCAGGAGGACTTATTACAAGAAGGGATGGCTGTTATACAGTATATAGGCATCTTGGACATAACACCAGAACTGTTACTTCTACTAAAATTATGTCCATATCTTAGAAAATGCATCCTTGAAGCCTGTGGTAATCACAGAACCACAGCTAAACGGTTGTACAATGCATTTACACTAAATGTGTAATGTGATTTGCGCAGGTGTAAAAAAAACAGTTTAGCTACAGTATGACACTTTGTTGGAGTCTTTCTTGCATCAAAGATTAATTGATGCAGATGTGACACCTTGATATCATTAGCTTCACACTAATGGTAATGGGTCCTCATAAGATCATACAAGGTGTAAGATTTGAACTTTAAATTCTTTCCAGATTGTATTTGAAGGTTTTATAGGCAAGTCCGACCAAAAGCCATGTCGCTTTAAGGAGTTGACACCAAACTATCTCCCTTTCAGGTTGAAGTAGTGTCCGCAAGAAATGAATTCGACAATATGCTGCGCAATGCTGTACTGGAGGAGCGGTACGAGAGAAATGGCAGGGCTCTGGGGATGGAATTCACCACAGATGAAGATGTCTCAATAATGACTCTGGTACGTGTATATCCTCTGTGGATATAAAAGAACAGTTATGTACTGGAAGTTTCAGGGCTGACGGTACCTTAATCTTAGTTCATTTAAAGATGTACTTTATTATCCTATACTATCCTGTACTATCCTGTCCTATATTATCCTGTACTTTATTATCCTACACCCATTAATGTGGATATAGTTTATTTTCCCTGTGCCAACAAGAGGTTGTAGCCTATTAGACAGTAACACACCTACTTTGAGTTGATTACTGTATGTCAGACTGTTGTTTCATTCCTAGTGACTCTACACAGAATGGACCATTAAAGCATTTTAGCTGCTTACACTGTTTTTATATCCATCACAGACTTACATACACGGCATAAGAAACACTTCAGCCAGCTACTTCTCACTTCTCACAAAAGTGTCTCACATTTTAAAAAGTCTATGTTGAAACAAGCACTAAATAAGAATATTATCATCTATCCCTATGGTAGTCATAATGTAAACACCCTCATATCAAATAAATAGATAAAACATTATAATGGCAAAAGTTCATGAAAAGTTTATACGCTTTGCTTTGAAACTCCCAAACCCAGCCCACGGAGCAGTGTGCGTATGTTATGGTCCACTCTGATGAATTTTCTCATGATCAGTTATCTTGTTATCTTGAGGAATCAGCCATTTGTTTTCTTGACAAAGCCAGATCAATTACCCCGTTATCATGAGAGAACAAGCTAAGTTATCTTGTGAAGACACAAGTCATGATCTGGAGATTTTCATTAAAAAACAATTTCCCCTTTAAAGGGCTTATGAAGGACTTCTGTAAGAAGCTGTGCCAACTTTAAACAGGTCTTAATGATTGCTGCAGGCTCTTATATCAAGATCTCTTCAATCTCTAAATGTCAAATGTTATGGGTTATTTCTCCAAATGATACCATTTTACTTTGAAAACACAAGGGATCACTGACTGGGCTGAGCCTGATATCCTTGTTCCTCCCATAATGTATAAAAACACCCTACCTCACAATGTTAAAGAAAGTAAAAAAAAAAAATCCTGGATCCGTGCCTTTATCCACTCCAGCACCAACAGGTAATGGGGTCTATTCTGGGTAGAGATCCATCCTTCGTGTGTTGTCAGTAGTGAATTTGAACTCACATTCAGAAACACTATGTAAAGACATTATAAAATATATATATTTCCTTTGTAAAGCGTCTTTATTATTATTATTATTATTAGGGCCCGAGCAGGAAACCTGCGAAGGCCCTATTGTATCTGTAAGGATTATTAGGGCCCAAGCAGGAAACCTGCGAAGGCCTTATTATATCTGTAAGGATTATTAGGGCCCAAACAGGAAACCTGCGAAGGCCCTATTGTATCTGTAAGGATTATTAATTAGGGCCCGAGCAGGAAACCTGCGAAGGCCCTATTGTATCTGTAAGGATTATTTTTATTATTAGGGCGCTAATTTACAGTCCCTATTGTTTTTGGAATGATTATTAGGGCCCGAGCACTGACAGTGCGAAGGCCCTATTGTATCTGTAGGCGGAATTCTTATTATTATTCTTCCATCTCCGAGATCACATTTTTGGAGGCCTGAACATACCCCAAAACTCACCAAACTCGGAACATATGTCACATCTGGTGAAAAATTTGATAATTCAACATGATTGGGGGTGGGTGTGTCCAGGGGGCTCCATAGCGCCACCTAACGTCGTTTTGCCCCCGTGAAAACATTCTCGGATCGTCATGAAATTTACAGGACTCATGGGTCTCAAGGATTTAGGCAGGAATTATTTTTGTCTGAATTTTTGCTGCAACAGGAAGTCGGCCATCTTGAATGGCGTGCGGCGATTTTCATTTTTCCAATGCATTTTTTGGGACTTTAGGATGTTCGCAGACTCACCAAATTTGGCTCATAGCTGCTTACCCATGAGTACGCACAACTGCCCTCATGCGCGGCACGACAGCTCAGTAGTGCCCCCTAACGCCCCCCTTATGGCTTTTCCCATTCAGTTTTTTTTCATTTCTTTGCCTCGTACTTTATTTAAAGTTTTATTGCGGTTTATTTCATTGACCCCCTTATGGCTTTTCCCATTCTGTACAAACCCAATTTCTAAGCTTCGTATTTTTACTAACTCGTCCTACAGATTTAACGCCACAGACTTCACATTCACTCAGTAGCATCCTCATACCTTCAACAGCCTGTGTTGTACCTGGTGGGCGTGGCGGTGCAGTCAATTTCGTTCCTTCAACATCACGCAGGAAGTCCGTATAACTTCAACATACAACTTCCCATCTACACCAAAGTGATCACACATGAGGAAGGTTTAACCCTCAATCCTTCTATGCATCAATACTGCATCATATCCATAGCGCCACCCACTGGACACAGGAAGTCACTGAAGATGTCACTGTTGTGTTTTGTGTGACACGTATCCCATTTAGGTAGGAAATTTCCACAGGCAACGGGCGAGCACACATCTGGGCGCGCAGCCTCTGATGGCGCCATGGCCTGACATACATGGGGGGGCGAGGGCCCGTTCATCACTGCTTGCAGTTTTAATTATTATTATTCTTCCGCCTCGACAACAAGCGCATATTTGGCGGCCTGAACATACCCCAAAGCTCACCAAACCAAGCTCGGAACATACGTCACATGTGGTGTAAAAGATTTCCTCTTACATGCACATACATGAACACAATTCCGTATACATATGTATCATGACCAGATGCACAAAATACCCCCGGCACCGAAACCCTCAGCCCAAAGGAAGTTGGCCATTTTGGTTCACAGCGGCCATTTTGTCAAAGTTTAAGCCCCGCCTCCTACATGTATACACTAACGAAATTCGGTACACATAAGTATCATGACCAGACGCACAAAAAACACTCTGGGACCCATACTCTCAGTCCAATGGGAAGTCTGCCATTTTGGTTTAAAGTTGAGATTTCGCTGCCATTTTCACCCATTTCTATGCCTCATACTTTATTTAAAGGAACTTGGGGCAGGATCTGTGAAATTATAAACATGCATTTTAAGATTTTTAATGCTAATGGGTGATGAAGCGTTCAAAACCAAAAAGAATGAGTCCACCCACGTATCTCTCCATTGCCTTGAACAGGCTGTGTGCTGCATAATGTACTGCAATTCGGGCTCGAATTTCCTGCGCAGTCCTGCGGACGTGACGTCAGATGACACTGAATGCGCGTCCTCGACCGGCTTTCGACTTGGATACAGGAAGTAAACAAACGCGGTGGACCCAAACTAGTGTTTGGGTAGTAATGGATTCTGCTACAGCCACCAAACGACCCACCATCACACAAAGTCCACTAAAAAGTCATACTAAGAAGAAAACAAAGGTTTTATCAGCGGCATGTCGTGAGTCGAAACTAAATTACGAGCAAAGCCGGCTGGCACCTGAATATACATCGGATACGTGTTGGACTCATGGAGGCAGCTTCAACTTGAATTGGGACTGAAAACAGATGCTGACATGGCTCATTTCCTAGTAACCAGGTAAGAAAACATTACAGGTCATGTTTAGAGCTTGATTTGAAAATCATATGAGATCACCGAGGACTCGAGTGACCTAACGTGCAAAGTAGCGTTAGCTGCAAACACGTAACTTAGTCCACCGCTGTGTAACACTGAATAGTTACAGACTGCGCATTTTCCACGGTCCTTTATTCTGAAACCGAATAGTTAGAAATATGTCCCTTTATATATGGGACCGAAAGCCCAACCTGTTATCCGGGAGGTGATGTTAGCAGCTGGCTGTAGCCACAGGCTTGTTTGTGTCTGTGTAGCAACATTAGCCGCTAACACACAGCAATCCCGTATCAGAGACGATCTCTCTGTCCCCCGATATGCCGTCTTTACTTTCGCCCGTGCCTTTCAGACTGCATCAACCGTAACTGTAAATCGCTGCGCTTGTGTGTCGCTACACACAGCGAGCAGCTTCCCGGCTTCTTCATGTGTAGCGGATAAGACCAACGCAAAGGGGAACCCTCCTGCGTCAGGTATCGACGCGAGGGGCACTTGATCAAGCTTTTTTTTTTTTTTTTTTTTTTTAAATAAAAACTTTATTGAACTACTTTCAGTTACAGTCATAACATTGACTTGGAAAATACAAAACAAGTCTGGCATCACATTAAGGCACTTGACCAAGCGTCAAGCGTCTGACGAATAGGGATGAGACGGCATCAGCTGCACTGTTGTGAAGAGCTCATGCGCGCTCCCACGCCGGCTTGGCTGATGGCTGCAGTTACCCTAACGGCCGCAACGGCCGGCGAGTCACTATTGAGTCTTATTTCTTGATCCTGCCCCAAGTCCCTTTAACTTGTACTACATATTTAACACACAGACTTCACAGTCACTAAGTATCATCCTCATGCCTTGATGATGAAAAGTTGTCAAAAGCTTTCACCTACGTTGTACCTGGTGGGCGGGGCCGTCAATTTCGATGCTTGGCCATTTTAAGAGCCATGTCAATGTATGGTGTGTGTTGGACACAAACTGTCCACTAGGTGGCTATGTTGTGTTTTGGGTCACATGCACCTATTTAGGTAGGAACCTTTCCATGGCAACGCACACTGGACACAGGAAGTCAGCCTCATATGCATCAATCAGACGTTATTTATAAAGCACATTTCATACAAATACAATGTAGCACAAAGAGCTTCACACAATAAAAGCAAGCAAAACGAAACAGAAGTGAAACCAAAAGACACACACACACACTTTCTCTCACACATAACACATACATACATTTCTGACAGAAGCTTACTGAGGCGCTATCTTTCGCTCAGCTATGTGCTGTGACGACAAACATCATCCAATTTACATGAAATTCACAGGTTGTTCTCTCCAAATCATACACTACAACATGACATATAATTGATGGGTGAGCTCTAGGGCCACATAGTGGAAACAGGCAAACTTGCCCTCTATGTCTGCCCTCTGTGTCTGCCCTCCGATGGTGCCACGGCCCGACGTACGTGGGGCGAGGGCCCGTTCATCACTGCTTGCAGTTCTAATTATTATTATTATTGTATAAGATACAAAATACTCTTTTCTTTGTTATCTTCAGGCTCTACAGACTTTGGTAATGTGACATTTATAGTTCCTGGCATCCATCCATACTTCTACATCAGGTCTAATGCTTTGAACCACACAGAGGAGTACGCTGTTGCAGCTGGTATGTACCCCCTTCCACTGTCTAATTGAATTGAGTCTGATATGTGTTTGCATGCCGGACAATGTGATTGTGGCTTTGCTGCAGGTGATGACCGAGCTCAGTTCTTCACCCTGAGGACCGCCAATGCTCTTGCAATGACGGCTCCGTCCAGAGCTGCTGCAGAGGGTGAAGCAGGAGTTCACAGAGGCCAAACTTAAGGAGGACAGGACGCTGACAGGAAAGCACTCTTGTCATCATCCCTGCACACTGCAGACTCAGGAAGACTTGCTGATGGCTTCCTTAAGATTTAGGGGCCCTAGTTGGTTTTACATTGTTCAAGGACATCGGATCACAATCATTTCATCTTAGATATGTGTAAATGCACAGTATTGTGGGAGCAGGCAGCTGCTCCTGTCTCTGTTTGTTAATGTGTTGATTTTGTTGCCCTGCTAGCAAATTAATTCCACAACCAGGTTAAGGTAAGCGGCACTGTTTGTGAGAATGAAAAGAATGAAAAAAGGTTACTGTGACTTTAATTGGGCATTCAATTAGATTGTGCTAGTCAAGATAAAACCTATGAAAATAAAGAAATAACTGAGATACAAAGAGGACTATTGATATATGGGGGCAAAAATGTCATCCCCTGATTAACAAGAACCAAGAAAAAAAGGCTAATTGTTATGCCCCTAGAAAATGTGTGCCTTTCTAGAACAACATAGTTCTGTGTCATTTGTTTATTTTTGTAACCATAGCAACAAAGTAGCAGTTACAGTTGTGTGAGCAGCTACAGTTGTGTCAGCACAGTCATCAGTTATTCAGTTAGCAGGCTATTTTTCCTCCCTCTTTGCTAAGGCAACGTCTGTGAGTATTATTCATCCAGCAACATAAAGTTATGAAGCAATTTGAGTTTATGTGAATATTGAGACTGCTGAGATGCCAATTGTGTTGCAAAGCTAAGCTAGGTCTATATTTTGCTGCCGCTAGGATAGCTAAGCCATGCTATGTACCAAATACTGCTGTGATGTTTGATTTGTTAAATAATACATACATTTTGTTGTATTGTGTTTCTAGTTTCACAAGATTCCCAGTAAACTTTATGGAAAGTAATCATCTGTGTCCTGGAATTTTTGGGAGTGTTTAAACTGAAATGGAAACTTAGCCCACGACAGTGAAAAGACGGCAACACAGCTAATGGGGGACACAAGGATTGCCATCCTACGATGCTACTCAGTATCAAAAGATAAGCGACTAGCATTACAGCTTCAGATAGCTTCACATTAGCTTTCTTCTCCTGATATTGAAACCACGCTGAGCCTCAGTAATGTCACAACATAACAGCGCTAACAGAGGGAATGGAGGTTACCACTCTGAGTCTGCACGCTCAAGGAGCAGCCGCTCATCTGGTAGATCGTCCAGCTCAAAGATTAGCATGGCCATTGCCATGGCAAAGGCAAACGCTGAAGCAGCACAGGCTAGAGCGTCACATTCGAAAAAGGAAATTGAACTTAAAGTGGAGCAGGCATGTATCCAAGCCAGCCTCGATGCATTAAATTAAGAAAAAGAAAAAGATGCTGCTATAGCGGAGGCAAATACTCTCGTGGCCGGTTTACAAGAAATGGACTTTGAAGTATGCAGCGAGGCTAAAGACCCAGTCCCTCAGTTTATGAAATACCAGCACACTGCCGCCTACGTGTCAGCACAAGCCAGCCTACGCAGCAATAGTGCATCCGCCATAATGGAGAGCAAAGTTAACCCTTCAACACTCCACCTTCTCAATGTAAGTCAGACCCAAGCTGCTGCTTCTGCTACCATTATGCCTCACCACTCTCCTCGGGCTCTTCAGTCAAGTGGAGCACCACTACAACAGAACTTCAAACAACATTCCTCATCTCCTGCACACCCGCCTGTTCATGGGACACCTTATGGAGTTAACCATGACCATTCTACAACCACTCTAGACCTTGTGAAATATCTTGCCCGCAACCACCTGGTGACATCAGGTCTCACTATGTATGATGACCAGCCAATGAACTATTGGGCCTGGAAAACATCATTCAAAAATGCCATCACTGACTTAGACCTGTCTGCTACAGAAGAATTAGACCTCCTAACCAAGTATCTTGGGAAAGAGTCAGCAGAACAGGTAAGAAGAGTAAAAACTGTAAACATCAGGAATCCGTCTACTGGACTGTGCATGGCATGGGAGCGTCTCGACGAAATATATGGCTCGCCAGAGGCCGTCGAACAAGCTCTCTTCAACAGGCTGGAAAACTTTCCAAAAATCACAACGAAGGATCCGCAGAGACTCCGGGATCTAGCCGACCTGTTGTCAGAGCTACAAGCTGCCAAGGAAGATGGCTACCTCGCAGGCTTGTCATACTTGGATACCTCCAGAGGCATTAAGCCTATCATTGAGAAACTCCCATACAATATGCAAGAAAAGTGGCTATACCACGGGACAAGATACAAACACAAACATTTTGTCAGCTTCCCACCTTTCTCCGTGTTGGTAAACTTCATCAGCACAGAGGCAAAGGCTCGCACAGACCCAGGCTTTAGCCTCTTAATGCAAGTTCCAGCAGAGATAAAGAGCAAATGGGAGAGGCCCACAAAGACATCTGTATATGTTCACAAAACAGGTCTCAGGTACGGCCAAGTTTGAGTCTAAAGAAGACAGAGAAAGAATTGACCCAAATAAACTTTGCCCCTTGCACCTAAAGCCCCACCCTCTGAGGAGATGCAGAGGTTTCCGCGAAAAGAGCATAGGTGATCGCAAACAGCTCTTGAAAGAACACTACATCTGCTTTCGCTGTGGCTCCTCCACAGAACATCTTGCAAAGAACTGCACCGCTGAAATAAAATGTACGGAGTGTGAGAGGATTGCCCATGTGACAGCACTTCACCCTAACCCACCTACCTGGAAATCTAAGTCGTCCCCTCCTACTTCAGAGGACAGCGGGGAGGAGGACAAAGCGGACAACCAGGAGGTCAAGTCGACATGTACACAAGTATGTGGAGAAGGTCTGAGCTCCAGAGCATGTGCTAAGATCTGCCTCGTCAGTGTGTTCCCAAACGGACGCAGAGGAGTCCAAAAGGATGTATGCTATACTCGATGAGCAGAGTAATCGATCCCTTGCACGGTCAGAGTTCTTCGATGTCTTTAAAATCTCAGGTTGCTCCTACTCATACACGCTCAAGACCTGTGCGGGATGTACAGAGACAGTGGGGAGGAGAGCCAGTGGTTACACTGTGGAGCCAGTAGACAAGAAAATGAGCATTCCTCTGCCTACACTCCTGGAGTGCAACCAAATTCCCAATGTCCGTGCTGAGATTCCTACCCCGGAGGCAGCCCACCATCATGATCACCTGAAACTCATTGCTGACAAAATACCACCTCTCGATCCGGATGCCAAGATACTCCTCCTTCTGGGCAGAGACATCTTATGAGTGCACAAGGTCCGAGATCAGATAAGTGGCCCAGGAGATGCACCGTTCACGCAAAGGCTTGACCTAGGATGGGTTGTCGTCAGTGATGTATGCCTTGGAGGCGCTCACAGACCACGGGAGGTGAGAAGTTACAAGACAGCCATCCTAGAGAACGGTCGTGCAAGCCATCTTCAGCCATGCAACAACGTGATCAGAGTGAAAGATGTGTTCACTCAAGCACCTAAACATCAGCACCATCTAGCACCAATCTCCACACACGGCGCAACGAAGCTCATAGGAGACAGCTTAGGGCAAACATTATTTGCTCGTACTCCTGACGACCACAGACTCGCTCCATCGATGGAAGATCTGGAGTTTCTCCAGATAATAGAAGCAGAGTGCCACCAAGACAGCTCCAAAAGTTGGGTCGCACCTTTACCTTTTCAGTCACCGAGACAGCGGCTGCCCAACAACAGGAAACAGGCTCTCGACCGCCTTGTCTCACTCCGGCATTTATTGGAAAAACAACCGCAGATGAGAGCCCACTTCCTAGAGTTTATGGAGAAGATGCTCAAGAGAGCACACGCAGAAGCCGCCCCGCCAATGCAGCCCAGACAGGAGTGCTGGTACCTACCCCTGTTTGGCGTGTACCATCCCAGAAAGCCAGACAAGATCCGTGTGGTCTTCGACAGCAGCGTATCATATAGAGGAATGTCACTCAACGATGTTTTGCTGACTGGCCCCAACCTTAATAATAGTCTACTAGGTGTTCTCATGAGGTTCAAGAAGGAACAAGTGGCGATCACCACTGACATCGAGCACATGTTCCACTCTTTTGTTGTAAAAGAGGACCACCGGGACTTTCTATGCTTCCTGTGGTATAGGAACAACAACCTGACCTCAGACATTGTGGACTACAGGATGCGAGTTCACCTTTTTGGGAACAGTCCCTCACCTGCTGTTGCTGTGTATGGTCTGCGACGGGCAGCTAAGGAAGCAGAGGCCGACTATGGCAGCGACGCAAGAAGATTTGTCGACCGTGAGTTCTATGTTGATGATGGCTTAAAGTCCTTCAGCACTGAGGAAGAAGCCATCAGTGTCCTCAGGCGAGCGCAGCAGATGCTTGCAGCTTCCAACCTCAGATTACACAAAATTTCATCAAACCGACCTGCAGTGATAGAGACATTCCCTTCAGAAGATCGCTCCAAGGATGTCGACAGCCTAGATCTCTTCGTTGATGATCTGCCTATCCAACGTAGCCTTGGATTGTTCTGGAACATGCGCACAGGCACCTTCACGTTTCAGGTTGAAGACGACCAGAAGCCGTTCACCCGCAGAGGGGTACTCTCAACAGTGAATAGCCTCTACGACTCCCGAGGATTCCTCGCACCCATCACGGTTCATGGAAGACTTATACTCAGGGAACTCACCACGCAAGCAGAGGATTGGGACTCTCCACTCCCCAAAGACATGGAGATCGAGTGGACCAGATGGAAACAGTCACTCCAAGACCTAGAAGGGCTCCAAACACCACGCCCTTATACGTCCCTCTCCACCAGAGGCGCGCTAGGGAGAGAACTCTGTGTCTTTGCAGATGCATCAATCAAAGCGATTGCAGCTGTGGCCTACATCAAGGTGACAAGCCACCAAGAACAGACTGAGGTTGGGTTTGTCTTTGGGAAGGCAAAGTTGGCCCCCCAGCCTGGCCTAACTATACCAAAGCTTGAGCTCTGTGCATCTGTATTTGCTGTTGAGATCGCTCAGATGATTGCCACAGAAATGGATACAACATTCGACAAAATCACCTACTACATGGACAGCAAGGTTGTATTGGGATATATCCACAACCAGTCAAGGAGATTTTATGTCTACGTACATAATAGGGTCCAGCGAACTGGCTGGGTCACCTTGTCCCAGCCAGTGGAAGTACGTCCCAACACACCTCAACCCAGCTGACATTGGATCAAGAATCGTGACACCAGCTCTCCTTAACAGCACAACATGGCTCAAAGGACCAGCGTTTCTCCATGATGCATCTTTGCACCCATCTGAGCTTCAGGAGACTTACGATGTCATCGACCCCGACATCGATTCTGAAGTGCGTCCCCAGGTGACGACAAGTTTCACACGTTATCAGAGGTGTGGTACACCCACAACGCTTTGAACGCTTCTCCAAGTTCAGCACTCTCCTCACAGCCATGGCACACCTGATCCACGTAGCTCGCTCCTTCACCCACTCCCAAATACAGTGCTGTCACGGCATGCTGCTGTCGGGGCATGCTGCTGTCAGGGCTTGTTCATGCAACAACTTCCGTTGAGGAATCAAAAGTGAAGGCAGTCAAGCTGTTCTTGGTCATTTAGCAATAAAATCGCACCCTATTAGCCGATTTACATCAAATTTTTCACAAACCATCATCAGGCCATGAAACACAATTAAAAAAACTTTAGTGTTAATGGGACTGTATTTTATCAAGATATGAAAGACTGTGTTTGACCACAATGTGCAGGAAATTGTTGTTTCATATTTTGGGCCTTCTTTGGACTATCACAATTCTTTTAATAACTTTGTGTCAGGAGGGTCCACAGATGCTGTGTGCAAAGTTTGGTGCAAATGGGAGAAATTGCCTGGGAGGAGTTCGAAAAAGTAGGTTTGCGACATTTTGCGAATGGAAATGTAGCGTGAAAGTGGGCGTGGCCTACATCACACAATTCAGCTGTATACAGGGAACACGTAGATATAAGGTTTAACAACGTGCCCCATATTATGTGGGAGTTAATAGGCAAAAGCGGTTTTGTGTTGATAATAGCGCCACCTGCAGGTCATTTTTGGTGTGTGAGTTACAGGGGCCAGTCTATACCACCCCAATATGGCCGAGGTTCATCTTTCCTCTTTATTTTGATAGTGTCAACTGTACATCCACAGATGAACAGTTTATTAATTGTAGCTTTAGTTTTTACTCACCAATTATAGGGATACATGACATTAATTATATTATTTAGAATATTTCTTTACTTTGCAGTCTGTCTGCATGCACAAACACTGCTGGTAACATACATTTGTGAACACAGACCACACTACAGTTTAATACATCAAAATTAATATCAAAACACCCCTAAGCCTCACTTATATGACTGAGCAGGGTCCATTTAACTCACTTCTAGCATAATTGAAGGCATTTCACACGACTTAGATAAACAAATATTAAAATGATGTGCAAAACAGCTGATAATAACAAACGAGTAACGTTAGCATAACGTTACAACAGCTGTTTAGCTACAACAGCTACCAACTTTACCTGCAAACAAAATAGCATTGTAAGCATTGGCTATGTTTCGAAGTTAACAGCTAACTACGTTCCTGGAAGGTCAACAAAATTAAACAATCTTGAAAAATATTATTTAATACCATTTTCAATAGCACGGGAAAACTGAAACTGAAAAGAGGAGAGCAAAAAAACAATATCGATACTGCAAAAAATGAGCAATAAAAATAGTAGAAAATAAACAATATTATAAAAAGGTAAGAAGAAGAGCTAGAGCAGAAATAGAAATAGAATTGCATAAACATAATATGTACAAATATAAACAGTTTAATTATAAACAGTGTGGGAAGTGTATTGTTATTAATAAATAATAAATACGATTATGAAAATTGCCCAGTTAGTGCAAACCAAAATGAGAAATGATTATCTAATAGTGCACAACTAATGCAATCAGTATGCTAAAGTCAATCACATCAAGAATGGGTGTTGGCGCTGAAGGTGAGGTTCGCCCAGGGCGTCATGCAAGCTAGGACTTGGGGTTCTTGCCTCTAGGGCTTCCGTAGTACATGGATCCCAAGTTCCCTTGATGAATGGACTTCCTCTCAAAAGTGTTGCTCTGCCTGCTGTGCTGTGATTAGAAAATAGAATATCTATTATTGGGGATCCTACATGTTTAAAGAGCATTTTACCTCCCAGAAATATTACAGTTTAAACAGTGACTGATATTATAATTTTTTACTTTTCTTTTTTTTTTTGCAAGAAACACCTGGCTGGCCAAATCAAACCTTATGATGGCCTGCAGGCCCCATTTTGGGCAACCCTGCTCTAAACTGTTAAACATTCTTAAAATAATAATAAAACGGAAAAGCACCACCAAAAACTCATCCACATCAGGAGAGGATTTGGCCTGACACAGGGGGTCTTAATCCTGGACTAATGACAGTTAAAAGTATTCCAGACTGAGTGAAAACGAGTAAAGGTTGTGCTGCTGTGGACTGTGAGATGTTGACAGTGTTAATGATGATGATGATGATGGTGAAGATGAGAATGTATGAGCTTGCTGTCCACGTCGCTGAGTTCTAAGGAAGTCTGAAAGGATGAAGGTGATGTTTTGAAACACACGTGACTGAGTGGATGATTTCATCAAATTTCATGTATGTAACCAGTATGTTGACTACTATGTATTATAAAATAATAATAAATTCTTCCTTTCTATATTAACATCGGTCTGCACTCAGATGAAGACTGCACATTTATGTCACAATTATGTCAGTTAATGTGCATTGTCCCTGAATGAATAAATACATAAAGTAGAATCATGAAGACATTACTGTATCTGTTCAGACTTAGGCGCACCCTGCTGATCAGAAAAGTCTTTAAGTTTAAAGGGACTTCCCTAACATCAAATGTTAGTTAACAGCATTTCAAGATAAAAGAAAGAAAAAAATCAAGGACACAGAAATTACAGGTCTGCCTCTCCACTAGAAAATTACTGAGCCCCCTTAAGTCCATGGCAAGAATGTTTTTCAGGACTACTTTTGTGTTCCCTCGTAATACATTTTTGCATTCCCTAGCAATACGTCTGTGTTACCTCACACTACTTTTGTGTTACTTTGGAATATATTTTTCCTTCTGTTTATTCTGAGCTGTGTTATTATGAATTAAAAACACTCCCACTTCTTCAGCCTCTCCCTCCAGTCTTCTGCTTCTGCAGTCACTCATCCTACAAAGCCGTTCCTCGCTGTTGTCTCTGGGCGCATTAGGTAGAAAGCACAATCTGAAGTCCAGCTAAGAGTATTTTGTGTCTAGCTGAATAAAAAGTACAGTCTTGTAGTGTTAAATTCTCTCCAGAAATCAACAAGGCCTGCATCAGTAGAGGCCATCTTCAAAGCCTTTGATGCATTAGGATTGGATACTATAGGTGAGGTTCTATCCAAATCACTGTCCATACAACAATTAAAGTCCCCTGCAGACGCGGATTAATGCACAGGCTTCCCTAGGCTGCAGCCTAGGGGCCCCACGTGTGGAGGGGCCGTCGCGTCACAGCCGTGGGGGACTTTTAAAACAAGGTGATTTCATCCCCCCGACTTTCTCCTAAGGTATTAAACCGTTTGCCCGCCCTCGCGGTGTACCAGCGTACTAAAATGGAGCGCACCTCAGTCCCCCATACATGAAAACCCATTGGCCAAGTTAGATTGATTGACAGCCATCAAGCCAATCACAGCCATTTGACCAAACCCACTAGTCCCGCCCCCCGGGAAAGTAAACACTTACATGTAACACGGAGCTGCCGTCACTCGCTGCCGCAGACAGCGAACAGAGCAGAGGTATGAAACGGTTATTTAACTCGTTAATAATGTAGAATTTTGTCTGTAAATAACTAAACTGTGTCTTGCTTTGTGGCATGTCCGCTAATATTAAGCAAGCCAGGTGGCAAAAAAAGTTAATGCAAGCCAGGTAAAGTTAATGGTAACTGACAGATAGTTTTCTAGAGACAGCCACTGATTTTGATATTATTCAACATTATCATTATTCTTTTTGTTAGGAATGCCAAACAGGAAGAGGCAGCAGAAGATTGACTTCTTTTTCAAGTCAAGTTGTCATTTAATTGGAGTTATGTGACAGGAGGGAAACAGAAAGCTAGCTTTCAATCCATAAATGCACTAATTCAATTTTATGGTAGTACATTCATATTCTTGCATTAATGCCATGTAGGTGTTCATTTACGTAACTTAAAGCTATTTGTTGGAGTTTAAAACCTTCTTTTCAATGCAGAAAATCTCCTACATCAACTCATCCCTGTTACTGCTCTCAGAAACTAGAAAAGAATAGAAATGAAGACAATGAAATGCAATAAAACTATTAAAATCTTAAATAATAAGAGGAATAAAATAATATAGAGTACAATAAAGGCTAGGATGAAAGATTAGTTAAAACAGATTAGAACAACAAAATATATGTAAAATAATTAATAAAAAGCAGATAAAAGAACAACAAAAGAATTGAATGTTTCCTAATCAAAATCAAGGCTGTTTGTTCTAAGTTTACATGTTCAGGAATATTAACATTGAGTTCTTTATGTAGGATGTTTCTGAGGAAGGGAAGTTCAGGAGTCAGGACAAAGGAGAGCATGGAGAAGATGAGGGAGAGAACAGGAGAGAAGTTGGAGAGAAGACAAGAGGGGGAGAACACAGGAGAAGAGAGGGAGAACATGAGAGAAGGAGAAGGGGAGAACATGAGAGGAGGAGAGGGAGATAACATAAGAGAAGAGGGAGGAACACAGTGTTCTTGCCAATTTCACTCATTCACACTTGTTCTTTAATAAGACATATACATTCATTTCTTAATACCACGGTATGTGATTGCTTGTGAATATATAATATCTCAGGTTAAAGAGTGTTGTGCTATAATGTACATTTTGAATGCAATATTATTGGCATATCCTAGTGAAGAAAATCTAGAAATGCATCGCATTAGTTTTGGAGACTGAAACAGGGGCCAAAGGTGGTTGCGGTGCTCATGTGCTACCCCAGAACCCCCCCACATTTAAAATTGCTGCTCCACCCCTGTGGAGGGGTCCTTGAATTGGTCAGATTATTTTTTAGAAATTTAAATACACTTGTATAATTATGGTACTTGTACAATAATGGAAAAATTCATTGACCTCTATTGGTCCATGGGGTAATAAACAAACATAACAGCACTGATTGGGCAGACACGGGTCACCTCATCCAATCAAGCTCATCGATTCGATTTGACCTACCTGTGTGCTAACTGGAGTGTGTGTGGATCATGTTTGCCAAATATTCTCCTGCACTGTTACACATGGTGCAAAATTACATTTTTTCTGGGAGAGCATGATGCATAAGGGGGGGGCCCACATAAAAAATAGCCTAGGGGCCCATGACTACCTTAATCCTCCTCTGACGATGGATACAAAAAACTGCAACGCTCAACATTCAGCAAGTGTCATGGGCTGTAGAATAAGTGTGGAAGATCCTGCCAAGCAGCTGAAGCTGTGGAAGATGCCTGCTCCCTCCAGCTGCTACGAACAAATGCCACCAGGTGGAACTCGCTGTTTATGGCTGTGGAAAGGCTACTCACGATTCTGAGAGAGAAGGGAGAGCCAGCTTTGAGAGAGATCTGTGCAGAATTGAAGGTTCCAATGTAAGTTGGAATTATGTATTTTTTATTTATTTATTTATTTTTGCCTGCCATGGCTTCTGTAATGTCCCTGACTTGTATCATATTTAAATGAGACTCGTTTAAAAACCACTTGACCCCTTTAGAAATGATCCCTGAGGTGAAAGTACTATGCTCCATTAAAGTCATTATTTCATACTATGTTCGCCTTCCTAGTGGTTTAGTTTACCGGAGCTATTAAATATTTTTACCACCGCTAGAATGCAGTAATATGTTGAACATACACTGTCCAGCTTTCACCAACCTACCTACTACTGCACTCTAGTGGTGATAAAAATATTCAATCTCTCAAGTAAACTAAACCATTATAAGGAGCTGTAGACAACCTCGGAACTGGTTCATACACAATGTACTGTAAAACCTTGCTTTGTATGTTTTCTAGGTTACTGATTTTTGGGTACAATATTCATGCATAATTGTAAAACAGTGGTTTGTTTTCTTCCTAACAGGTTCCATCCAGTTGAGCTCACTTTCCTCAAAGAGTACTACACCACCATGAGCCCTGTCGCCCAGTCCATCAACATCCTCCAAGGGGAAGCGGAAGTCCAGATGGGATGGCTTCTTCCGACGATTTCCCTGCTGAGCAGCAAACTGGAAAAAATAAAGATTGCACTGAAGCACTGCAAGCCGTTGGGTGAAACCATTCAAGTGGGCATTCAGAACCGTTTTGGCGAGATGTTAAGAGACCCTGAATTGATTGCTGCAGCGATTATCATCCCAAAGTTCAGAACGGCCTGGATCAAAGATGATGCTACACTGAGAATCGGTAAGACAACATGACGATCTTTAAAATAAAGGAAATGTAGCAAATATACATTAAATTACAAATTTAATGTACACTTACTAGATTTGTCAATGTCTAATTTCGAATTAGGTTGATAGTATTTCAGCTGTAATCAGGGTACTGTAAATTTAGTTTTTGAAGTTCGAGGCCTGAAAATATCTCAAGATGTCTGGAATTGTCAGAGTCAAGACATTAAATTTGTGTTTCTCTCGTTGTTTATTCCCTGAGTTTGGCAGATACAGAAATTGTGAAAGTAGCCAATCTGCAAGTTCACACTGCCTCGTGTTGCGAGCTTGTAGATCTGCTATTTTCACAATTTGTCTCAACTTTTCTTCTGTTATTTTATTTATTTTTTGCTAATTTTGGCCTTTTGTTTCTGATAGTATTGTTTGTCAATGTAATTTAATTTTTTCCTTTAGAGTTATGGAAAATGTCATAAATGTAATTAAATTTGTCCTATAAAAATGTGCACATACCCTGGCTGTACTAATGCTAGTTTCACCCTCCCTGTGTTTCAGGGTTGGACTACATGTGGGAACAGTTGGAGGATCCTTCCATTTCAGCAGATGTCGGATCCAGCTCATCTGATGAGGGAGATTTCTTCCATGCCCTGAAAAGATCCCACGAAACACCAAGCGCCACCAAGCAGCTTGATTCATACCTGACCTACTCAACAGACAACATCAAGATACTGAAGACGTTTCCTGTGGTTCTCAAGTTGTCTGTCAAACTCAACACACCTCTGCCTACTTCTGCAGCCTGTGAAAGACTGTTCAGCATAGCAGGTCTCATCTTCAGCCCAAAAAGAGCATGGCTAGCTGTGAACACTTTTGAAAATCAACTTCTGCTGAGGATGAACCGCGAGTTCAACTTCTCTATCACCACTTGAACCAGAACCAGAAAGTTTGTGTGTGTGGTGTGAGTATGCCTCAGCCCATGAGGATTCCCCCAACATAGTTTAAAAGTGGAAAAGTGGTCCTTAAGTTAAATTTTGCAATACAGTTTGTGCAAGACATTGTTCAGAAAAGTGATGTGCAACCAGTCTGCAGTGATGGTGCTGTGTGTAGTGAGAATGTATTTTTTAAGTTGTATTTTTTAAGTTGTATTCTTAACCAGACACAAGGCACCTTATTTAGTTGTGTTCTCTGAGGCAGATAGGAGGCACTTTTTTGTGTTCTTAGGCAGACAGACACTTTATTTATAGTTATGTTCTCAGGCAGACACGAGACACTTGATTCACTCACTCTACATGTTTGCTCAGGTGTTTTTTTGTTTTTGTTTTATCATACCACATCTATTTCATTCACCTGATAGTGAAATAAAGAGAACAAGGGGAGAACCATTTTTGGTTGTTTTGCTTCTTTTTATGCATACTATAAAAATACTTTGTACTTTACTTGTACTTGTACTTTTGATACTTGAGTATATTTTTTCACAAGATACTTTTGATACTTAAATACATTTAATGTGAGCTACTTTAAGACTTTTACTCAAGTAATTTTCTTATGGGTGACTAACTTTTACCAAAGTCATTTTCAGTTATGGTACTTGTAATTTTACTTAGTTATTTTTTTCAAGTACTTTATACACCTCTGCAAGGGGGGCGGCATCCCCCCTCAAATCGCCTACTGGTTTCAACACTTGTAGTGATCAAATAGCTCTGCGAGCGTTGTCAATCAAGCGAGTTGAACATTAACACCTGTGATTGAGTTACATTCACTCCTGGCGGAGTTAATCACAACATCCGGTTTGGATGCCTTTTTCACTCACGTCGGTTGGTAATAGGAGAAGACGGCAAAGACCCTGTGTGGATTATACGGCTTAAATAAGGTAAGAACCGAATATATTTACTTCTACGGGATGGTAATCGCTGTATGAAGTCGTGTTAACATATCATGGGGTGTGAAGCGAATTAATTGTCATTGACCTGGTTGAGACAAGCTTTTAATTACGTTCACGTTTGCTGGCAACAAGTGGTTGCTTAAAACAAAGTTATTGAGTGGCAACTTATTTATCCGGCCAAATATCAAGTGTTAAGCTAAAATAAATGTTAAGGTATACTAAGGTGACCAGTGGTGGATGAATTAGCGTTTTTTAAGTCAAATGATGGTGAGTGTTTTGTCAAATTTAAATCTGCGCATCAATGTGGGGGAGGGGTGGTGGCGGCGTCGTCGTCGTAGTGAAATTGTAGCCCTTTTCAGACAATTTCTGTTTAATCATGCACGGACATCACCCGTTTATACTCATTCACACAAACACACAACTAGGCTACACATTGTCCGTGATATACGTGTTCACACTCACTGAAAATATACCGTTTGAACCAGGCAAGGCAAGGCGCATGCAACAGGCAGAAGTGATGGGATTTACGGCTCTTTGAAGGGAGATCTTATGGCTCCGTTCCTTTCCAAGAGCCCTTTTAATTAATTAATTTTTTACATAGTCAATGCAAAGATGATGAATAGCCACGAATGGCTATTCAAGTGGCTATTCAAGATAAGAGGTTAAATAATTGGCTCTCAAATAAATCGGTTCCCCTTGTTCATACCAAAGAGCTGTTCAAAAGAATCGGATTAACAGCCACATTTCTCCACTTGTTCTACAAGGTGCAGTCTAAAGATGTGGCAATGTTGCTCAAGGTGAAGTACCAGAATATCAAGAAGTACATTCGATTACTGTCAGGGTTCACCTTTTTGGATTTCATCGCTCAAGGTGAGTAGCCATCTCATAGTTGCCCTCACAACAAATAAAGACAAGGATTTATGTATTTAGGATGGCACTTTTGGTTTTCAATTTGGGTATCAATTTGCAAAAAAAAAAAAAGCTTTTTGTATTGTACACACTGGTGTTGGTAATGACCAAAATGCAACATTCTGACGCTGCGGTTACTGCACAAGTGAAAGCATTATGTATTTTCAGAGATGTTTAAAGAGAAAAGGAGAAAAGTTTGATCAGTCATCCTTAAAGTGCAGTTTAAAGGTGGTGTAAGTAATTGCATCTATCCCCCCAAAAAGTGTTAGCATTGTCGTCTACATTGTGACAGCCATCACTAGCTCAGAGTGTTTGTCAGAAACATGGGTCCTCCACTCTGCAGTAAACAGAAAAGACATTTTCTGGTATCCTACACCCTCTTTCCAGCCAATCTGGAGAAAACTAGTAGGAACTTATTTTCTGTTTACTGCAGAGCAGAGATACTGGGAGATCCATGTTACTGACAAACACCCTAAAGCACTGACAGCTGTCGGAAAGTAGAGCTATTCAACACTTATATTCACAAATGCAATCACTTACTGCACCTTAAGATCAGCATCATGTATTTTTTAATCTATTTTCATGATTATCTTCCTACAGTCAAATACAAGTATGGGCTTCCTGATGCTACTGAACTTGATGCTTTTGATGAAACCAACAAAGTAGTTGAGGAAGACATCTTTTCTGAACTGATAGAGGCCAGTCCGGATTTATGCCTGACAGTAAGTGAAAAAAATCCGACATTGGTTTTCACCATCAGTGAAAAGTGAGTAGTAATTTACTTTGATATTCATTAGAACATAATCATCATTTAGAATTGGCCAAATCAGTGGGGTATGAAAAAAAACTGCTGGCATAAGTCTATGATTATACTATTTAATTTCTTGACAATAGCTGTGTTTTAAAATCAAGTGTAATCCTTTGTAATCTAACTGTATTCTTTGCTTCATCTTATATTTGAAAAAGTGTGTAGTTATTTTTTGTAACCTGATTCTGATCACATGAAATCTATTAACTACCCAGCTCAGACACTGGAGGAAGACATCATTCTTGAGATACAGATCGATCCTGGTCCAAGTCAAACAACACAAGACGGCATTTCAGAGGAAGGTATGTCTCATTATAAAATCAGTTGTAATCAATGTTCAGGGTTTTTTTGCTTCACAAATATCAGTTGAGATCTCTTGTCTCTGCCTTGACTACTATAACAAAGTAGATTATAGAAAAATATATTTAAAAGAAAGATCTGTATCTAATTGCAAAAACAGTTTGAAAATGTGGGATCAGGTGTGATTTTTAACCAGTGTCTGGGGAACCACCAAATGCTACATTTCAGGCATGTCACAGTTACGTTTTTATTTCTTTTAGATTTAGACACCATCCTCCCTCACAGATACGAAGACATCACTTTCTTCAAGTGACAATGACCACTCCAGTCGAATAGAATATGGGATTCCCATAGGCAGACGTACGTCCAGCTCTGAAGTCATACCCAGGCCTACCACAGAGGTTTCTGAGTCAGAGGCTGCAAAAGAGGTAGTCAAGGGCAGCAGATGTAAATTACATTGTTGACCATCATAAAGTGTCAAACTAAGTGAGTTTCTCATCAGAGTATTTGTGACATTTAGAATGATTGGGTTTGGCTAATAGCTCTGTACTTAGTAATCTAAGGCAGATAAGAAACAACATTGTTTCATCACAAATCATGTTGCACTTGCATAATCAGTTAAACAATTGGTTAGTTTTTTTTTTGCTGAAATTGCTGATCCATTTTTGTGTGAGAAACCCTCCTGAATCAGTGATTTTAACTTTTACTCTTAATCTTGTCGTATATTGTTAAAATGATTTTTATCCTGAAAGACTGATTTGTACACTGAAAACTTTATTTTCTTTTACACAAATAGATGGTAAAAAATGCCTTGCTTTGCAAACCTGGGGGTGAGGATGTCATCGACGAGTATGAGGCAGAAAAGTCACTCACTCACCGCACCCGGAGACAGCTTGTCAACATATTGGCTAGCCATATGACTTGGAGGCATGGGTAAGTGTTAAGTGAATTGTTAGATTGTAAACATTATATTAAGAAAGATTATCATGAATTTTCAAAATACATTGCATTGAATTAACATAGCAAGTGGGGCATTTTTCAATTGTATGTTTTTGCATTTTAAGAATATGGTCTTGACCTGTTTTATATGAGCATGTAGAAGATACACTAATAATAAATGTAATTTATTAATCACTGGCGATTAATAAAGCACTCGTAAATCGTACTCGTAAAGCTGTCATAATTTAAACTTTCAGTTAATGTATTAAATTGGATCCAGTCCTAACTACTCGGCCGCTCTCAGTGGGTCTCATTCATGAAACTTTAGTAAATTTGTGCGTAGATTTGCACATAAAAGCCTACGCTACTAAAAACCTACTCCGGATTCATGAACACTGCGGGAAACTCAGATCTGATCGTAAACACGTGTGTATGATCGTGAATGCCAATCCATCGTAAAGTGACAGCGCGCTCCCGGTAATCAGCTATTAGCATAAATCCCCGCCCATGAATTGCCAATGACCACCATATAAGGAGGTGTAGATGCATCCAGTCGACCTGTCAGTCATGGCGCAAACGAAGAAAGGGAGAGAAAGAAAAAAGAACTTTGCGGAAGCGGAGATAGAAATACTTTTGGGTGAAGTGGAATTAAAAAAAAAATTATTTTCATCTGTTAGCAGTGGTGTGACAGGGACAGGCAAAGCGAAGGCCTGGAGGGAGGTGACAGATGCCGTCAATATTGTCTCTGTAGTCCAAAGAACCATGTCCGAGGTGAAGCGTAAATGATTTGACATGAAACTGGAGGCAAAGAAGCGCATAACCTCACACAAAAGAAATATATCAGCCACAGGATGAGGAGGCTCACAGTCGCAGCTATCACCTGCAGACGAGCGCATCGGGGGGATAACTGGAGACCTCTCTGTCAGGAATTATACCTGGCGGAGACAGCGACATGCCTCCACTGGAGCCTATATTTTTATTATCATCATTCAACATGTAGAAAGAACGTGTAATCTATTGAGTCGATTTACATGGATAATTCACAATCATGAACCTAATCTGGATCTTAAACCTGCCAATTGCCAACTACTTTAACTAAATGTGTTATATTTTTATCATATGTTTAGGCTATATCACATGTTTCAAAGGCATCTGCGTATTGTGTACATAACAGAGCGCAATATGAATTTAAATTGTAATTTCAAATAGTGACAAGCATTATTTATGTGCATTCTTAAATTTACACAAGCACTACGCGTGGTCAGCAGCATGTGTAGATTTTGTTAGTAGCTATGAAAAGATCGGAGCTACTAAAATATTGATGAATGCGAGATGCACATAAATTTCCGTCTGCGAACAGTTTACACACAAATTCGTTCTGCTCACGTTTCATGAATGAGACCCAGTGTGTGCGGATTAATGATAAAACATCGTCTTTAAAAGCGTGTGTGTTGGGGGTGCCGCAGGGTTCCATCTTAGGACCGCTGCTGTTTAGCGCATACATTAATGACCTTCCATCTGTGTGTGATGGAGTAGGGACCCTGATGTATGCGGACGATACGGTTTTGTACACTACTGGGAAAGATCCTGAAGAAGTGGCTGCTAAGTTGTCAATGGCAATGGAAAAAGTTACACAGTGGCTTCAGTATTCCCGTCTCACCCTAAATACTAATAAAACAGTAACCATGTATTTCTCAAACAAGCAACGAAATACGGTTTTTCCAAATATTTATGTCAATGGAGAAATAATAAAAAATGTTAATAAGTTCAAATACCTGAGTGTGATATTAGATCCCACTCTCACATTCAAAAGCCATATCAAAAAAATGAGCCATACACTAAAATATAACTTATCAAACTTTAGAAACATCAGGAATTCATTAACTGTTGAAGCCTCTAAAACTTATTTCAATGCCATGATTTTGTCTCATGATAATTATTGTATGTCCTGTTGGTCTCAGGCAAGTACATCTGTCTTGAATCCCATCAGGTCACTCCACAAGCAAGCCCTGAAAATCTTAGACAGAAAATCACGACAGTACCATCACTGTGAAATACTTAAGAAATATAAAATGCTTAGCTTCGATAACTTAATGATGTATTCTGATGTCCGTTTAGTGTACAAAATAATCCATAATGTTGCTCCTCCCCCATTGAAAATCTTTGTTAAACTCCGTTCTGAACACTCCATCAGAGCTTCAAGATCTGTCTCAAGTGGAGATTGTAACATGCCTAAGCGTAGCTCTGCCTTTGCCCAATCTGCTTTTTCTTTCAAATCTGTTCAATCGTGGAACAATCTCCCAACTAATCTGAAACTCTGTACAGACCTCAACGTTTTTTCCCGGGACATCAAAAAATGGATCCTAAGTAACCAGTCATGTCAGCATTAATCTTAAACCTAAATTATTTTTAACTTTGTCAAAGAATGAAGTATTTTAATAACTGTATGCTTCTATATTTCATTCTGATATGAAATATGTTTTACACCTGTTAGTAATGAGTGTTAGTGATGTGTGAGCGGGCGTATATACGCATATCTGTATGGATGCTTGGTCTGTTATGTAAGTTGACAATTTTTGTCCTTTCTCTTTTTGTTCTTACTCACCTGCCCAGGGACTACGGATGGAAAGTGGCTAGTAAGCTAAATCTGGTACAAAGCATCTTCTCCCATCTCGAGACTTATGTTATTTTGTACATTGTCCCTGATACAAATAAACTTATTAAATTAAATTAAATTAAATGGGGCACCACCTCCAATGTTTTGTCTATTTGAATGCGGAGGGAATTAATCAAATCTGACCGGACAAGGTTAACTTGGAGCAATTCTAATCAATTTTAAATCAATGTATTAAATCTCATAAATGAAGCAGGGATTTCTACACAGTTTCCATCGGTTCTCCACATTAAAAACAAACCTGCACAGACAACGACATACGGTTAAATATGTTTATTAACTAGATAAATCAGGGTAAATAAATGAAATGGTGATTTAAACAAACAACAATGATAACAGAAAATGTGGAGACTGTGATGATTAAAGTAATGGGATTATATGGACATGGGCGGATGGTGAAATCAGGGTTGGGGAAGCGCTTAAATATTACGAGAGTAATTTTAATATTAACGAGACCCTAACCGAATTCCTCTTAAGCTAAAAGATATGAATCAGAAGCCAAAAAGACACCAACTCTTTCATGCATGTGAATCCAACAGTGTGCAAGGTGCTTAGCCTACTATGTCCGAAGAGTTGGGACGTCCACAACTTTCGGTCTTTCCTCCGGAGTTCGTAGCTCGACTGCGGGCTTGCAGTGCCGGTCCAAGAGCCAGAGGGAAGTCGCGGTTCGTCCGATTTCACAGTGGGTGACGCCCTCGTTCCGATGTCGGAGGAAGAGCGCAACTCGTCCAGCACTCAGCTGATGATGATCTCGGTCCGCTGCTCAGCGGAATGGCACCGCTTGTGAGCGTTGGAGGCAGGACCAATCTCGGCTTGGCACAAAGTCTTTCTGTCGTTGCAAACCGCTCACACGGTTTGTTGAAGCAGAAGGCTACTGCAAGTCTTTACCAATGATGGTAGTCTTTATTAAAGATGTTTTTCTTCTTGGTTTGAGTGGTAGCTCTTAAGCATCTGATTCGTAAACTAATTCAACTTTCTTGAATGAAATAACGAGAGGATGAAACGCTGGCCGGGCGGATCTTCCATTGTTACTCAGTACAAGATTAATTAAATTAAATTCACTTCCTCTGAATCAGGTTGTGATACTTAACGATATATATAAAAAAAATCAGTGCAGAAACCATTATAGATTGGAATATCACACAGTGAAACCAGATGCTTCATAAATCACAAAGGAGGATTAGAACAACAAGGAAGAGGTTTCCAGAGTCCTTTCGCTGTGGAGAGTGGAGAGAGAGTGTGAGAGAGATACCTAATTTGCAATTGCAAAGACATTTGATATTAACACATCCTTGTCACGAAACAGTTTCTCTGTCCCTCCTGATGTGAAGAAAGTAGACGAATCCATGCTGAACTCATTCAGCTTGGCCAGAGAGAGGAGTTTATCTGTTTTGAGGGGGAAGAAGGGACAAATGGGTTTTAAGTTGTAAATTAATTAAAAAGGGTCGCCATCTGAAGGCTTTATTGAGAAGGGGTCAGACTGGCCGTCACCTCTTTCCTGTGAATAGTTTTCTTACAGATGAAGAGAGTTAAAAAGAAAAACGGGGCCTCAACATCATACAGAGGCGATAGACGTGTTCCTACAAGCAGTATCATCAGATAACATCTATTGGGGTTTGATGCAGTATAAACTGATTTGGAATGTTGTTTCTAAAGGAGGATGCCTTCCCGTAAACATAAGGAGAAGTATGCCCTGGGAATTGTAACACTCTTTCCTTCACTGAAGGATCATTTTTCTCCTATGGGCTATTTAAGTTAAAAAAAATATTACTTCCAGAAAACACACCAGTTTTACTGTTTTACAGTTTTTGGGATTTTAGTTAAAATGATTGATGCATCACAGATACTAATCAAAATAGTGTTGACATTTCTACATTCTTGTATTTGTAGAAAATAATTGACACCACCTAAGTCTAACAAAATATTTTAAACTTGAGTATGCTACAAAAAGTTCAACTCTGCCATAAAGATTGTCATTATGATGCAAAATGACATCAAATGAGTGAAAATGCCTCGTCTTGCAATTGCAATGAATTAGGGCAATAGGATACTACACATGAATTAGAAAATGGCAAACCTACTTTAAAGTGATTATCCTTTTATTAATACTGTTACCACATTTTTTGTAAAATCAAGGAATGATAAGACTTTTGTAATGATGTTTTATAAATATCTTAACAGGAGCACTTCTATGATGCGGAGAAAGGCACTGGATATTTAGCATGGCACCTTAAGACCATGTCCAGGAATACAGTAAAAAGACCAGCCAAGACAGCTACAGTGGCTCAAGCACAAGGACCAAAGCGCTGAAGATTGGCAGCCACTTTGCCTGAGCAGCTTGATGGAGATGCCTGCAGGGAAGCCATATCATTTCTCATTCACTCTCATGATGAAGCAAGTGTGTTTCAGAAGATGAAGATGACCTTTCAATATCGCCAAGACCTAGTCCATGACCCACAGAGAACCACAGATGTCATTTCCACGGTTTTTAGATGTCAAAGGGCTGGTGAGTTGTCCATTTTATTTATTTACACTTCATTGTTTTGTTGCTTGAATGCAAGTACAATACTCTGACCTTTTTTGAAATTTGTGTATTTATATCAGGGTGTCCGCGCATCCATAAAAAGTCTTAAAATCTTAAATTCATGTATCTAAAATGAAGGCCTTTAAAAAGTCTTAAATACATCTATATTTTGCATATAGGTCTTAAATTACATTTAGTTAGGTCTTAAATATGAATGTTCATTTACCGCTTCCGTCATCGCCTTGTTTTTTGTTTTTTGTTTTTGGGAAACGTGTTGTGAGATTCACAGTTAGCTCCGTGTGTTGTACTTCTTTCTGAAGTATCCAGGAACATAAGTGACATTTTGCCAACAGCCCGGTCGGAATTTATCGCCATACACTTTGCCAGTTCCGGAAAGACTTCGACTGCGGAATCTGCTACACTATGGGAAAGTGTTTAGTGTGTTGGCTTGAACAACCAGAATTCAGTTGGTTAAAAGCCGCATAATAATGAATCTGAAGCGCAGTGTACGCTCTGCAAGAGGACCCTCAACTGAAATAAAAAGCAAACTGAAAAACCAAATTAAAATAAAAACTACTGAAATTTAAAAAGTATAATAACCTTGACACACACTCACTCCATTCTTCATTGTTTGAGTTGCTCTGTGAATGGCAATAAATGTAGTTATTTTTTAAAGTAATTCTGGGACTTTATTTTTCCTTACTGTTTCGTACTTCGTGTAGGTCTTAAATTTAGTTCAAAAAGGTCTTAAAGTCTTAAATTTGACTTGTTCAAACCTGCAGAAACCCTGTTATATGCTTATGTGATCAACAGCTGAATCAAGACTTCCTTCTGCTGTTTGGAGCTGAAACAGCCTCCAAGATGCTTGAGAAGTGGGACACAACTTTCAGGCCCAAGGTCATCAATGAGGCCAGACGCCTGACTCAGTCAATTGAGGTGTGCCGACTTCTAAAAACTGCTGAGAAACTGACAGAGAACGATGACACCAGTAAGCTAATCGCTATGATGGATTTTTATTCCTAACAGCAAGTGCTGGTTACTTTGTGCATTCCAACTTGATACTAATGGCTTGTTTCACCTCATTATCCTCCTGATAGCCTGGGACAGTGACATGGCTTCTCTGCTGCTCCGTCTCCATCTCCTGCCACCCACAGCTGGACAGAAGAGGACCAAGATAAGCCCCAGTGATGCAGTGGACAAAATGTTGCACTTTCACAAGGTATGCATGTCTTTTATTTTATCCAATTAGCTAGTATTTTATATGTATTAACTCAATTTGAAATGACTTGGAAAGGCATAGTCAAACAAAAGGACTAAACTGAATGTCTTCATGTTGGCTACAATTCCTCAACAGCGAGGATTCTTTGGGACACACACACACACACACACACACACAGACGCGCACGCGCATACACACAGACAGACACATATGGAGAGAATTTTGTTCCTTTATTATTCAATCAAATAGAATAGATTTGAAACCAAAAAAGAGATTTGAGAGCAAAAGAGAGTAAGTGGCAATCAAAATTTTTTTTTTGAGATCGAAACAGAACAGGTTGCAATTGAGAAAAAAATATGAGAGAGCATATTTCTTCAACTTAAACAAAACTAATGTTTGTAAGTAAAAACATACGACCATTTTGCTTATAAATCAGTCCTCTTTGCTTGCAAGTTCTAAAGTTTTGCTTGCGAATTCAACTGCACTTGATGGGCAGGGCCTACGCTGGTGGATGAGAGAAGAGTTTCTATTGGTTGGTTTGACCTGGCTCCAGCGCCAGCTACGCTTTCCGCATTACACCCACTTCTCCCTTGTGCTGTGCTGCTTGGAAGTAAGTTGATAGCCTGTTGCTCTTGAAACGTTTCCCATAAGTAATGAATTGCGCTATATATCGTTGGCTACAGCCTGCCGTACGTTCACAACAACAACACAAATAATGAATTATAATGCCCTGCTGCTGCAAGCACACTGATTAGCAGCAACATGGTTGTCTCTGCTAGTCACGGCCTGAGCAGAGTAGCCTAATGAGTGAGTGAATTACAGGGAGGCGTACACAACGTAGGGCTGTGATTTAAACATTTAGTGTTGCATGGTACTTGCGGTGCCAAAACGTCACGGTTCCTACTCAACAGTACTACCGTGGATTGCTGAACGTGGTGCCAGTTTCCACTGTGTAGCGGGCTGCTGCTACTCCTCCTGGCTCCTGTTCTCACTACAGCTGTTCTAATATCAACAAACACACGTGGCGAATAATTTAACAAATTCACGCACATTACCAAACTCAGATTTATGTGTCTGTAATATTATGGAATGGATCTACAGATTCATTGGGAACACTACATTGATCTTCATTCGCTGTTGTTTTTTATTGACCATGACTTTTATTGTTATGCAATGTTACATAAATACTGTCAAAATAATACGTCCGTTTTTCTTTTAATGCCAGAATGGAAAACCAACAGCAGTCACAAGCTAGGGTAAGTCATTGCTTAATTTGTTTCTGTGCAGCCTAAGTGACAGTAATGCATTGTACTGTAATGTACTGATGTCCTTTTTACCAATGTCCATACATGTGAAATCCCTTTCCAGTATGATGCACGTGAAGCCACAGAGACGGCCAGACACCTCCTGTCTCTGATTTCAAGGGCGATGCCGAATGAAAGTCAGGGACATGGACAGGGACAGGGACAGAGTCAGCGACTCTCAGTCCATACTGAAAGGGCCAGGTAGACAGTTTTGCACCCATGTAAACTGACCACCTAAATGTGTCATGTAAATGCACATTTTCACGTTACATGTATTTTATCAGGATCAGTCTCTTCTCTTCATGTGGAGAGAACATGACCAAGTTAGGCTTTTAACACTGTACATTTTTACTACTTTTTCTACATTGTTTCTACTGTAGACATTATACTGTACCTGCAATTTCGCCATTAATGGTATGGGATTATTCAGGTAAAATAAATTACATTACTCTGGCTTTGCCATGATGGTAGCGCAATGATGGAGCTGCTGATTTAGGTTGTGTGGTTTAATTTGTTTATCTGTATTATTTTCTCTGGTACTTGGATGTGGTGCATGTGGCTTGACAGTCGGCTTCCTTTAAGTTGGAACTAATAACATTATTTTTCTACAATCACACAGGTCTTTCCCTGGATTCTTCCGAGGCAAGAAAAGAGCACTCCCCAGAGGTCAAATGCCTACAGCCAAGGCTGTGAAGATATGGAAGCTGTTCGATGTTTCCTTTTTTTACTTGGATCTAATGTGGAAGTAACTCCAAACCCCAAGGAGGAGTTAACTTTTATGTAAGCTGGCCTGGGGAAGAGGACTGTGTCAGTAGATTCTGACATATCACATGTTGAGGTATTATGCATGTTGAAGCAAGTACATTGCCTAATTGCCTGTGTCATCAAGGGTTCTGTGCAATGCCTTTCATATACCTCAAAAAATATTTGGTGGTGAAGACATTCCCCAGGATGACACAGCTCCAGGACAGGTGGCTCCTTTCTAAAGCAGCAGGTACATAATTACTGTACTTAAAATGCAACTTCTTTTATGTTTGCTGTGTTAATACTGCAGAAAAACATGAATACATCATGGTTTATGTCCTTATATTGTTTGTCATTTTAATAGGTGGAAATGGAAGGAGGAAACTTTCAGTTTTTCCTTTAGAGGCTGAGGGCTACACTGGGGCCGTATTAAGAAGTGCTTCAGGGGGAGGGAAGTTTGTCCTGTTATTGTTCCTCTTCAGGACGAACTTGACCTTACACCTCTCCCTGCTAGTGCTCCTGAGTTTGCCCTCATGCCAAAGGCTAGCTGCAAGGATTGCAACACAATGATTGTGTAGTGCAGTGTAGCCCTGAAACACAGGTGCAATGTCTTACTGTTAATTATCAAAGTTAGTACAAGTTTAATATGTGTGTATATTGACTGTTTGAGCCATCTTTAAGCTGTGAACCAAATATAGCTTATCTTGTAACAAATATGAAGTCTGTTGAATAGACTGAATGACAGTGGCACAGTAGTCTGCTAAAAGTTACTGTTGAAAGTTTTTAACACCCCTAGTTTAGCTCTGACATAATATTAAAGAGCTGTTATTGCATCTGTTTTGTTTTACATCTAGGATGAAGATTTGATCTTTGTTGACCAATCTACATCTGGATCTGCCTCATCAACCTGTGAGGACCACAGCCATCAACAAGTACAGCACTTTTTTTTTTTTTTTACTGTACTACTGTCACTGTTTTACTGTTTTGATGATAAGAGTTTGTCTGTAGCTTTTTGCTCAGGTTGTTAATTCATATGCCTGCATGCAGGAAGATAAGGTCCAATGCCCTATTTGCAAGAGGTTCATGCAAGTTTTTGTGGAAAAAAATCATTGTTTTTGGTCGTCTGACATTTTTTTCCTACTCTGTAGATTCATTTATAAGTTTGTATGTGTCATGTGAAATGTTGCATTTATTATTTTTTGAGACTTAGAAGGCCAGATGTCTGGTTTGTACACTAATTTTGACAGCATATTATCTGTGAAGATCAATAATGATTGCCTTTATTGTTATAGTCCTGAGGACAGAGCCTGTAAAGGAGACACACTTCAGGCTGATTTGGATCTTATCTCATGGTATTATTATTATTATTATTATTATTATCATTATTATTATTTTATTTTTTTTATTTTTATTATTATTATTATTATTATTATTATTATTGTTATTATTTTTAATATAATGCTTTTATATGTGCTTAAAAACATATGTCCCGATATCTGTCTTATATCGAGATTTGATATATTCTTACAGTGAGGAGGATGTCATCATGTGGGTCAGATCTCAGATGGACACCGATAAGACCTTTTGATTTATGTGTGTCTCAGGAGAATGTCGTGGAAAGAGGTCTTAAGATGTGGAAACGTCAAAAAAATGGCAGTCCAGTTAATCCCTTGAAAGTTACATTCCTGGGTGAGCCGGGGCTCGATACAGGGGCCCTAAGAAAAGAATTTCTGTCTGGTAAGTACTGGACATTCATGAGTAATTTTGTCACAGGGTAAAAATCAAATGAAGAATCATTACTTGTGGCTTGTGTATCTTTTCTTTGTGGTCTTGTTGATTCTGTTGTTTTGTTTTCTTTGACTTCTGAACTGAGGTGCCTTCTACAAACAGGCTTGACAAAACCAACTCTGAGTTGATTCAGCCTGAGATGGGAAACTCGGAGTGTTTTGTTTCAGATGTAGGAACACATTAATGAGTGTTTTATTAATCGCCAGTGATTAATAAATTACATTTATTATTAGTGTATCTCCTACACAGAATAACAGAGCAGTTAATTAAATAGTCACATGACTGGAATAATCAGACACGTTCCTCTGTACTTGTTTGACAGTCTCCAAGATTTGACTTGCTTTGTTCTGGATTATAGCAATGGTGGCTGGGATAGAAAAAAGACTTTTTGAAGGTGATGGTGAAAAGGGAAAGATGCCCAAATACTTGCTCAATGACCTGGATGATGAGCTCTTCAGGTGCATTTATATATACATATGATTCTGATTGTGAAACAGAACTGAGACTTCCCCTTGTACTTACGTTGTTTAAACCATCCTGTTCTTGTTTGTAGGGCTGCAGGGGAAATTTTTGCAGTGAGCATAGCACAAGGAGGACCAGCACCACGGTACTTGCAAAAATGGTGTTACGACTTCCTTGTTTCTGGCAATCTTTCTGCTGATGATGTCTATGATACCACTCACTCACCACTGATACAAGCAGTAAGTTGACTTTTTTTTTTCAGACATTGTACCTATTTAATATTGTCTTAAAGTGCTTCACACATACTACTTAATACTGAAAAGAATAAATGTATAATTTAATGTTTTGGGTGTGATTATTTAAGATTGAAGAAGCAGATGACATGACAGCCCACATCCAAGACATCGTGGACTGTGGCTACACAGGGGAAATAGACATGGAGCACAAAGACAGCATACTGAGGTAAATACTACTGTTTTTGTAACACATTGCAGTGTGACCCCAGATTGCCATGTGTAGTTTGCTTTCCCCTCAATAAATGTGAGAATAATGGCAAGCGCTTTCCAAAAGTCTTTTCCAAGGTGCTCTTTGGCTTGAATGTGAAATCTTTTTGACCAATTGAGTAAAGCCAAATGATCTTGAGGCACTCTGCTCCTGTTAAAATGTTGAACGTTTGTTTTGTGTTAATATAGGAATACAAGGAAATAGTATTGCCTGCATATAGTAGCAAAGCCTTTTTCATGGCGTTATTCTTGAGCTTGCTGCCATAACGTCAGTGGTGGAATGTAACTAAAATTTACCTTTCATCAAGTACTGCACTTCAGTATAATTTGAAGGTACTTGTACTTCATCTAAGTATTTCCATTTTTATGATGATTTAATATTGTACTTTATATTCTTTAACTACAAAAAGCTGATAATACTTATTTACTTTTACTGTAGTAGGAGTTTTCGTGCAGGATCTTTTCTTGTAATAGTGTTTTTACATTGCTGTATTCGCACCTTCCCACCATTTCAGTGCTACACCTAGGCAATAGTGTGAAGTTAATTTTTCTGTATTCAGGACAATTTGACTTCATGTGACGACAAATGCCCATACTCCAACAACTACGTGAGGGCCTGAAAGTGTATAACCTCATCAAAGTGATACAGACAAGGCTGGAAGTGTGTCGCAGCCCCTCATCGCTGGAGACAATGATTTGGTATGCTATTGTACAGTATAGCTTCGAGGTTTTTACAAGTTGTACTACATGGTATTTCCTTAGCTTACCCCTTGCTTCTTAAGAATCAGAATCAGAATCAGAATCAGCTTTATTGGCCAAGTATGTGAAACACAAACAAGGAATTTGACTTGGTTTTTTCTTCGCACACAATGTACATAGACATAGACATGAACATAAACAAACATAACAACATTCAACTAGAAGGAACAAGAACAACAAAGAACAGTGAGTTAAAAGGTGTTCAGAAGTCCGGACTATTATAAATATATAAATATATATTTAAGTATATTTATATTATATTATTTACAGTGTGGATATATGTTGTTCAATTATGTACAGGTAGAAATATATATATATATATGTATGTATGTATGTATGTATGTATGTATATGTATGTATATATATATACGTATATGTATATATATATATGTATATGTGTATATGTGTATATATATATATATGTGTATATGTATGTATATATATATATATATGTGTATATGTATGTATATATATATATATGTGTATATGTATGTATATATATATATATGTGTATATGTATGTATATATATATATATGTGTATATGTATGTATATATATATATATATATGTGTATATGTATGTATATATATATATATATATATGTGTATATATATATATATATATATATATATGTGTATATGTATGTATATATATATATGTGTATATATGTGTATATATATATGTGTATATATGTGTATATATGTGTATATATATATATGTGTATGTGTATATATGTGTATGTGTATATATGTGTATGTGTATATATGTGTATGTGTATATATGTGTATATATATATATATATATATATATATATATATATATATATATATATATATATATATATATATATATATATATATATATATATACATATAAAGTGCAATTTGGTCTGTGAATGTAAAGACTATGAGTGGATGGTTTTTGGAGTCAGGGGGGTTACTGACACTGGGTGACTGATCAAGTGTTCATCAGTGCGACGGCCTGGGGGAAGAAACTGTTCTTATGTCTGGTTGTTTTGGCGAACAGTGTTCTGTAGCGCCTGCCGGAGGGGAGAAGTTCGAACAGATTGTGTCCAGGGTGTGATGGGTCTGCAGAGATGTTTCCTGCCCGTTTCCTGACTCTGGATGAGTATAGGGCCTGGATGGTGAGCAGTTTAGCACCAATGATTTTTTCTGCAGACCTTATTGTCCGTGTCAGTCAGTCAGTCAAGCGGGTAATTATCAGGGAATCTCAGATTACCTTTTTTTTTTTAAATCTAGGTGGACTCACATTACATCCTTTCCCATCTGGCCCTGAACTTCAGCTCAAGTGGTTCAAGTAAGCATGTGAAAGAACGGAAAATCTTGGAGTACTTTCAGGACTTCCTTCTTGAACTTGAAGGTATGTACAACCTTCAATTTAAAGTAAGTAGTAGAATGCCATATCACCCCCATCTTGTTTTCTCTGCACTGGCTTCCAGTTTATTTCAGGATTCATTTTAAAATATTGGTTATTACCTATCAGGCCATTCATGGACAAGCTCCCACTTACATTTCTGAACTCTTGAAAGATTTACCCTCTAAACATCCCATACTTTTGCACTAGCCAAACTGCTTTTTGCTGAGAAGATAGCTCACAGATGTTTACCTTTTTTAACTAGTAGTGCAGTTTAGAATAAAGAAAAATCACAAGTACCACACTAATTTTCCTTCAGGCCTGCTGTTAACAAAAAATTACATGAGCATTTACAGCAAACCAACCCAGGCTGCTGAAAAACACTGAGCAATTCACCAAATTGTTGGCATATAAAATGACTGAACAGATTTCTTACGACTTAAGCTTTTTGTCTTTTCAAGATGCACACCCTGATCGTACAGAAGATACCCTGACTGTATCCTCAGTCATGCAGTGGATGACGGGTCAAGCCCACAGACATCTGCTTTTAGTGGAGCGGCAGAAATTCAGTATCACTGTGAAGTTTAATCATGAATGTATGAATGACATGCCGACTCATAGTATTTGCTTTCCAACTGTCGGTGCTTGCACTGACACTATCACATTTCCAGTCGCCCACATCAAAGACTGAGTCCTTCAAAACACTACTGCAAACTGCAATCAAATGGTGCAGGATTTGACAGAGTGTGATGTGGTTTGTTAAAACTGTTGAGAATTTATTTGTGAAGAATAAATAAGTGAATTCAAGTTAATGTGTAAGTTAACGTTAATATTGATGTTATTGTAGTACCCCCCACCCCCCAGTACCCTCTCTATCATCCAGTCTCTGTCCCAAATGCCTGTTTTTGCATTATGTAACTGTTTTAGATTGTGTACTACTATTGTTTTTTCCATACTGCTCTTTAATTCGCAGTACAGCTGAATTAGAAGCAACCAACTACTTCTCATATAGAAGTTACCTGGTTGCTTCTCATTCAGTTGTACTGCGAATTAAAGAACCATAAGAGATTCAGTGGTACTGTTTAATTGAATTAATACTGTACTGTGACCAATGTTATGGATACTAAAAGTTGTTCCATTTTAGCATTCAAGTCTACCTCCACTGAAATGTGTTTTTGTTAATGTGGATGATGTATCCACTCAAATCTGTATTTGTTTTTATGTGGATGAGAAATCAAAGTTACTTGGCTGCTTCTTTCATATTAAAATATTTCAGCTGACAAATAAACAGGAGGCTTTTATTGCGTCAATTTAACAGGAATGGAAATGTGTTTATTGTTTTGCCTTTTGGCAGAGCTTTGGCAGTGCTACTATTTAATTTTCAATATAACAAGCTACAAAGAATAACATAAGGATATATTTGTAACTATTCAGTGGATCAGCTAAAACAGTGTAGGAAGACAGAAATGCACAAATGGCCACAATGACATTTGAGTTATCCTGACTGACTTCTGTTACAATCCACATCATACTCACACAATGTTGGTGGGTGTTCTGGTTGCTGGATTTGTGGTGGAAACAACACATTGGGACAGCACAGATTACTATAAAGAGTAAAACATCTAGCTTTGGATACTAAGCTAGAACAACTAATTATGATAGGTTGAGAAGATCCCATGCACATTGTGGGACACCATGCCAGACTAGATGCATCATATATGTACAAAAAGAAAAAATGTAGGACAGAGCAAGAACACGGAGTGCAGTCAGTTGTGTGAAAGCAGCTGGTGTAGTTTGGTCCCCGAAGCTTGAAGTGAAAAGCCAGTCTTACACAGACGGTCACAGGTTAGTCATCACATCTTGTGCCAGGGAGTTCAGAGACATAAAGTGAGAGTGGAGGAATATATATCGATCTATCTATTTAAGAGGTTAGTAGGTCAACCTACAGACCCCGGATGTTGATAACTGGCAACCCCGGACTCAGAGGGGAATAGCGCTAGCGTATCATAACAAAATATTGGTGAAATGAACTAGTTTCGCAGCAGATAATGCGTTATATAGAGGCTGCGCTTTGGTGCCCCGATCACTCGCATTATATGGATATACGCGGCGCTCCACTGGATCTAATTTCGTCCGAACGACTCCAAATGACACCAAAGTTATCTGGGTGAGTAAATGATCGTATTTTATGCTTGAAATAAGGTCCAGGTTGTAAAAAATGACAATTCCCCTTTAATAATTCGCAGTGAGATTGAACATGAAATGCCTGTGTTTTGCAGAATAGAAAAAAATTATGTTGTTAAGCCAAACTCCCAATACAACAGTGTAAAAATACTGAATTTCAAGTAGAAGTTCTCTGTAGAAAAATGCTACAGTTAAAGTCCATAATTATTATCAGCTCACTGTATTGTGGTAAAAGTAGTGTTTTGATCCCTCTGACTGATACATTATTATGTATGACATATTTAGATTTTTAATAGTGAAGCATTAGTGTTGGAACAGCATGTTAAGGTTTTAGCTACTGGAGGTGGAAATTGTTTACACTTTATATGCACTAATTTTAGTCCAGTTGTTTACAACTTAAGTCCCATGCCACGCCAAAAGGCTAGCAGAGAAATTTGAGGGGTGGTGAGATGATTAATGGGAGAGGAATTACTTTTTTTTCTAACCTTTGACTTTAGGTGAAATATTTGATTATTTAAACATTTATTGACATGAAACCATGAAAGAAGTTTAGAATGAAAAATCATTTGCGGAGCTGTTAACAACTCAGACATCAGAAATGTAACCCTGAATACATGAGACAGAAAGGTTTCATATTTAACCATCAAATGTAGCGGGATAGAAAGTATTACATATTATGTATTACATATATGTAATGTGGTGGAGTGGAACTACAAATTAACATTAAATGGAAATGCACTCGAGAACTACAAGTACCTCAAAAATAGACTTAAATTAGACATTGAGTAAAATAACATTGAACTGATGAGGAATAGTGATCAGTCAGTCACTCCAGCTGTTTGGAACATGGATTATTATTTTTCAGTTTACTACTGCTAACATTGTGTGTTGACAACAAAATCTTGTCACATTTCTTCTGAACAACTGCACTTACCTTGATGGCCATCCACATTTCTGAACTCCATCCATGAAGAATTGCAAAGCTGTCTCTGCTTTGTTGTTTCCTGCTGTGTCCAGATAAAATATCTGTAACAAAGTGTGTGTAGTGGTTCATGTAGTGGCTCAAAACAAAAAATGGTGAACAAGGTTGTGAAAAAAGATTACCTTCCTCGAGAAGCCATCAATTGCTCCATAAATCACAATGTTGTACCTACAAAAAAGTTGATTGTTAGTTGTATGAGCCATTTCCGTGTGACTGCGTGTCTGTATGGGGCCAGTAGGTGTCCTCAGCGCACCACGAAAGGGGAGTCTACATAGGTGGGAGTTATTGTTCCGGGGTCAGGGGTCAGTTGCTGCAAAGGGGAAGAGCACACAGTTTTCGACCGCTCTGTCATGCTGCAGCAGGCGAGTCGCATCGGTAATGGTGCATGGACTTTATTCACACTAGAAGATGTTTTGGTGAGAAAAATAAACCATGATCGCAAATTAACTGATTCCGAAGTCGTCTGTGTCTCGCAGTGTTCGGCAAACGCGTCAACCTAAGTTCAGCCCTCTATGCAGCCCCTCAGTGGCTTTAAGCACTAGGTTTAGCCTCTACATTAGTCATCACTGATATTACAAGTGAGTGACATCAATTCACAATTGATTAGAAGAAGTTCAGTAGGCAAAAACACACCGGATTAACTTGTGATTTGTGTCGATGTGGGCAAGTGACAGAGGAGCAGGAATGGAGTACGTCCGTCTTGCAATGCAAGACAGCTGGACCATTCGAGCTACTACTCCTGCACCATTCACACGCTGCAAAGAACTTTTTACTCTTCTCCATGGAATCCGGTAACCCATTGATCTAAGGGATCCTTTGACTAGCCTGTAGCCAGCATGGGGCAATCTTGCTTTCACTGACCTAACCTTTAAATCTAGAATATGATCAGGGATGTCTGAATACCCTTCTCTGACAGAGAGGTTATGCTCTTGCATTCGTCTGTAAAGGGTAGATCTTGAAATCCCATGGAGATTCGCAAGAGATGTCAGTGGTAACTCTGTACCAAGAAGATTCAGCAGCGTTTGTCTGTCTATGTTGAGGCAGGGTCGCCCCACACTCCCACTCCATTCAACAACAGCCACATCATCAAACAGTGGAGGGGCCGTACTGTAGGGCTGAACGATTTTAGGAAAAGATCTAATTGCGATTTTTCTAGCAGATATTGCAATTTCGATTTGATTCACGATTTCCTTCAAATCAATCTTCAGTGCAATATTCACAATATACAGTAACATTAAAACATTAAATGCTATTACTCTAATGCAAGGATGAAAACTAAAGTTAAAAATTGCTTCCAAATGTACTTATTAACAAGAAGCATGTACGGCTGATGGCTGCAGTTACCCTAACGGCCGCAACGGCCGTCGTGTCACTATTGAGTCTTATTTCTTGATCCTGCCCCAAGTTCCCAAGTTGGCAAAAGATGCTGTAATTGTAGTCTGTTTGCTACAGTGGGCCTGAGTATCATTTTCACCGGACGTTTCACCAGACTTTTTCGTCATGCACTCGTCATGCAAATGCCGGTATAAATTGGTTGTGTTTCCGCTGAATGTTGCAACTTTAGCGCGTTTTGCACAGTACCTGGTGCACGTCTGCAGCCTCAAACCCGAAATACTCCCAAATGACCAACGTGCTGTTTTTCTTGGGGATTAAATCCCCTAACTCCGCTTCTGGTCCAGCTGGAGCCATTTCAGAACACGTTAAGGAGCAGGTTAATACTGATTGGTTAGCGTGACCTGTCCACGAGTAGCATGCCACTTCTGATCGGTGAGCTTGGCAGGATGGTAAAGAGACGGCATGTATGTGTAAAATAGTTGACACAACAGATCCTGGGTCAGTCAGGAGCGCTGCAAAAAACGCAGCTTTGGCGATCACATGATCGCGTTGTCTGAAATCGCAATTTCGATCCGAAAACGATAAATCGTTCAGCCCTACCGTACTGTGTGATAGATGATTCCTGACAACTTCAGACAGCTGTTGTACATGGTCCAACACAGACTCAGGGACGTCAAGATAAGCTGCCCCAGCTCGAATGAATTGCAACTCCTGGGTGCACACCAAATGCAGATACTCGAAATCGATATATAAGGTCTTAACAGTTGATTCCGGTACTGCACAAGCTGTACAATACATATATGTGCATGCATAGCCTACCTGGATTTGTGATCTTGCAGTTTGGTTATCCATTCTGTCATGAAAATAAAGTAAAGCATGATCATTGAGGGGTCATAATATCTGTATTTTTTGTATCATAACATAACATAAATAAATATATTAGGCCTACATTATAACGGCCTCTATTAATTATGAAAGGAGCCTTAAAATCACAGGACATGTCTTTTGGTCTGATTATACAGATCAGTGGTGCTGAAATTTGTGTTTCTCTTCTATAGCCTACACATTCTACATCTTGGAGGTCAAAAGCATCATTCAGTGTCATTTAAGTCGGACCGTCTGACGCAGCTGCTCCTGTATAGACCAGTAATGTTGGCTGGATAGAAATATGTGCGTGATTTTGTTAAATTATTCGCCACGTGTGTTTGTTGACATTAGAACAGCTGTAGTGAGAACGGGAGCCAGGAGGAGTAGCAGCAGCCCGCTACACAGTGGAAACTGGCACCACGTTCAGCGGTAGTTTAGTAATCCACGGTAGTACTGTTGTGTAGGAACCGTGACGTTTTGGCACCGCAAGTACCATGCAACACTAAATGTTTAAATCACAGCCCTACGTTGTATACGCCTCCCTGTAATTCACTCACTCATTAGGTTACTCTGCTCAGGCCGTGACTAGCAGAGACAACCATGTTGCTGCTAATCAGTGTACTTGCAGCAGCAGGGCGTTATAATTCATTACTTGTGTTGCTGTTGTTGTGAATGTAAGGCAGGCTGTAGCCAACGATATATAGTGCAATTCATTACTTATGGAAAATGTTTCAAGAGCAACAGGCTATCAACTTACTTCAAAGCAGCACAGCACAAGGGAGAAGTGGGTGTAATGCGGAAGGCGTAGCTGGCGCTGGAGCCAGGTCAAACCAACCAATTGAAACTCTTCTCTCATCTACCAGCGTAGGCCCCGCCATCAAGTGCAGTTGAATTTGCAAGCAAAACTTTAGAACTTGCAAGGGAAGAGGACTGATTTGCAAACTAAACTTTATAGCTCGCAAGCAAAGAGGACTGATTTGCAAGCAAAGGTTTTCAACTTGAAAGCAAATAGGACTGATTTATAAGCAAAATGGTCGTATGTTTTTACTTACAAACACTAGTTTTGATTGAAGTTGAAGAAATATGCTCTCTCATATTTTTTTTTCAATTGCAACCTGTTCTGTTTCGATCTCAAAAAAAAAAAAATTGATTGCCACTTACTCTCTTTTGCTCTCAAATCTCTTTTTTGGTTTCAAATCTATTCTATTTGATTGAATAATAACGGAACTAAATTCTCTCTATAGACACACACACACACAGTTTGTCATGGCTTGTTTAACAACTCAACTTTGCTGGTGTACAGACCCAAGTGAGCAGTTGAAAACTTGATAGTGTAATGTGTTGATGTTACCGTACTGTTTTTAGTAGAGATGGGATTTATAGCTCTTTGAGGGGAGCCGGATCTTGGTGAGCCGTTCCCTTCAAAGAGCCGACTGATTTTTATATTTATTAATTTTAAGAAGCCAGCCTGGTGGTAACTCATTTTATCTTGGAGATAATCACTGGGAGGTATGATGGGGTGAGATTTGGAACAAAATAATACAAAATTAGATATCCCACCAATATCTGAGTTTGAATTATTCTGAAATATTGATTATCACGACACACAACAGACTGACTGTCCTCCTTCTAATTAAGACCGCTGCAGCTGCTCTGCTCTCCGAGGCAGGGGCAGTCACGTGTTTCTGTTTTTTTTTTGTTTTTTTTTACGCAAAGGCAGCATGCACAACTCAGGTGGCGTCATGCTACATTTGCATATCTAATAAGCACCGTGCAGCTGGGCTGCGCTCCTCCCCATGTAACTTTTTTTCCCTCCTGTTCTCTGTCCCACTCAGGGGAGGAGCAAAGGAGGAGCTTTTGTGTGCATCTGCGTGAAACGCACAGTCATATAAAAAAAAAAAGAACGGTTCCCAGCTGTGACTCGGTTCCCATCGTTCATGTTAACGAGCCGTTCAAAAGAATCGGTTCGTTCGTGAACATCACAACACTAGTTTTTAGTCATGCTGCAGCTTGGATGAACACCTTCGGAGAAGAGATGGTAGACAACCATACATCCTTGCTGTTGGTCGAACCAGGAACAGGATCGACACTCTACATTGTTGTGGACAAACAGCTCAACCCCTGCCAAGCCACTAGCTCGTTGGGTGCATTTGACAAACTGTTTAAATCCCACTACATGTTCAACCTGTCGTACGAATGAGTACCTGGGCCAGCTCTTCACCTTCGTGCAAACAACAGTTTTCAATATTGATGTAATAACAACAAATGAGTCTCCCAGAGTTTGTGAGTTTCGTGCTAAAGTCTTCAACTACAGTACTTAAATGTTTAAGTGTTTCATTTGTCAAGCTGTGCATGTTCCCTGTCAGTCCTTGATCTCTCATCTAAGACTTGATCACAGTTTTTATCCTAGCACCAGGTTTAAGTTAGTTTGTGCACAAGATCGTTGTAGGCGTCAGTTTTCAACATATTCAGGTTTCAAAAAAACATTTAATTTGTTCTCATGAGAAGGATTCTTGTCAAAGTGGAGATGCAGCAAGGCCAGAGTCATTTCAAACTAATTTCCACATGCCCCAAGATACCTCAGAAGTTCGTGGAACAAGTGCCATGCAGAACCCAGAGTCCGAGTGTTTTGAGGACAATGGATCAGGTCAAAGGAACAAAGAAAATACAGAAAATATTTGTGCTTCAATTATTGCTAAACTACAAGGAAGTGGCATAGCAAATAGTGTTGTTTCATCAGTTGTTGGTGATTTGGAAGAACTTGCTAGTGGACTGCACACTCAGGTTAAGCAGCAAGTACTGTTTGCTGTGCCTAAAGATAATCCTGTAAGAGCTACATTGGAAAAAGTTCTGGAGACTTTTGAAAACCCATTTGTTAACTTCAATACTGAAAGTAAAAGATTGAATTATTTCAACAAGAAATGGGGTGTTGTGGAGCCAGTAGAAAAATTTCTAGGAATTCGATTTGATACAAGGCAAAATAAACAAACAGGTACTTATGATCAAGTCCCAGTGAACAATACATTTGTTTACATACCAATTTTAGAAATGATAAAATTAATGTGCTGAAATGCTGATATTTGTAAACTGCTTGGGGAAACTTGTAAATCAAGACCTGACAGATACGAAGACTTTTGTGATGGAAGTTATTCTAAGACACATCCATTGTTCTCTAAACACCAGAATTCTTTACAAATCCAGTTGTTCTAGGATGCATGCAATTCTGGGATTTACAGAATCTTTCAGTGGACGTTATTTTTGTCGTTTATGTTTGATAGAAAAAGATGATGCCCAGAATGTTTACAATGAGGATGACCCCAAGATAATCTTGCGGGAAAGGAACTTTTTGAAATGCACTGCAATGAGTTGCTGTCAGACCCACAGAAGTTATCAGTGTTTGGTTTAAAAAAGAATTCGAAGAACTCGACTCTTAACAGCCTACAGTTCTTTCATGTTATATGTCATAATTTTTCTTTGGACATTATGCATGACATTCTTGAAGGGGTGGCTCAGTATGAGCTGAAGTTACTGTTGGAATATCTCTTGGAAAATGTTTTATCGAAACCTGATCTGTTGTCTAGAATTTATGCCTTTGACTATGGGTATGTGGAGCGCAAAAATCGACCTACAAGGATTAACCTGGACAGTAGTGGCAATAATATAGGGCTCAATTCCATTTAGACTCTTTGTCTCGTAAGAAACATTGCTCTGCTTTTTGATGACATTATGCCAGAAGGAAACCGAAACTGGTTTTTGCTGCTGCTTTTACTGCAGATAATTAACATTATATTTGTCTGTTACACTTGGCATGACTGTACTTCTTAAGCATTTGATAATGGAACATCATGAGTTGTTCAAAGAGCTGTATCCCGATAGAAACCTGATCCTGAAACATCACTTGATGATACACTATCCATCTTGTATCCGAAAAATTGGACCACTAATACATATGTGGAGTATGAGATTTGAGGCAAAACACAGGATTTTCAAAAACGCTCCTAAAAACTTCCAAAAACATCACAAAATCTCTTGCAAAAAAAACATCAAATGTCTATTGCATGTCATTGGGAGACATCACATTCAAAATGTATTAAGTATGGACCTATGAAATCTATTAATGTGGAAAATGAGGACTATAGTGATGTGTTGGCTCAAGCTTTGCATGTTGAGTCTGTATCGCAAGACATCCATGCAATTAACTGGGTTACAATCAGTGGGACAGAGTACAGGGCAGGATTAAAGGGGAATTGCCGTTCCCCTCTGAGTCACTCACATTATATGGATATACGCGGCACTCCACTGGATCTAATTTCGTCCGAACGACTCCAAATGACACCAAAGTTATCTGAGTGAGTAAATGATCGTATTTTATGCTAGAAATAAGGTCCAGTTTGTAAAAAACGGCAATTCCCCTTTAATAATTTGCAGTGAGATTGAACATGAAATGCCTGTGTTTTGCAGAATAGAAAAAAATAATGTTGTTGACACTGTTATCTGCTTTCTTGTGAACAAACTTGTGGTTGACCATTTCAATGAACATTTTCATGCTTACAAAGTATTTGAAAGTAATGACAAAGATGTTGTTAAAGCAGACAGTCTTGTGATTTATAAGCCCTTCGATTTACAGAGTGCTTATGGTGGAGATGAGAGCCAATATATTGTGCCATTATTTTCTTTGTAAATGCTTAAGTTGCGCCTGATCTTATTATTGTGCTAATTCCTATGGTGCTGGGAAGTAAGTAATTTTTTGAATAAAAAAAAGATAAAATGTTTGTTTGAATGATTTTATTACTTGATCACTGTTGCTGGTCAACACATTTGAACTAATGATGTAACAGTAAAGAGTGTGTGTTTTGTATGTTAACTTTCTGTAGCCTTGCAGGTGACTACAAGAATTTTCAGATTTGGTGTATGTTAGGCTAGTAAACAAACAATTACACTTTTAATGTATCGTAAAACAAAACAATGAATGTTAATTAACACACTATGTGATGTCATAAAACAACACCAAGGGTGTCAAATATTTAACACTAATAGAGTTAAAATATTAACACTGTTCAAAGTGTAATTTTGACTCAGAATCCGGGAGAATTATATAAACTTGGAAAAAGTGTGTACAAAAGATAATCACACTCCCCCACAGCAATGGTACATTCCAGGGGATGGGCCAGTGAAACCTGCAGTGCACCTAATCAGCACACCTGTCATCCCCTATATAGTCAATCCTTTCCCACACAGCCAGTCCTTTTGTCCCTCAGCACGGTGTGCGTACTTATCTATGTGAGTAATGTCATGAGTTGGTGTTCTTGATGTGATATTTGCTATAGGTTTGTACACATTATGGGAGCTGGTGTTGGGTTTGTTTGATCACATATGTTGGGATGTTGGTTCACTGGGTGCTCTACAGGTTTGATGATTTATGTTTGACTGTCACTTATGATGCATTCACAGTGGTTTTCTAACGAGCACTTTGTTCATAGTGAGAAATATATTTTTACAATTATGAAGTTTCTGTCGAAGTTTCCAGCCTGCATTTGGTAATCATTATTTGTTTATATCCTTTATAGAAACCACACACCTATTATGCTTTCAATCACAAGCATCAATAAAGAACTTAATTAAACCTGAACTACTGGCTCTTCATAATTCTGAACAATCATCTATGGTTGGTTTGTTTCCCCAAACCGACAACAGTCAAGAAAGGATAGCCACATTCAGCTATTTCTTTATTTCAAAGTGTTAAATTTAACACTGTGAGTTGAATTAACACTCACTTTTGCTGTGTACTGTGTATCTTTTTTTTAAATTATCTTTTTCTTTCAATTAACAGACAGACAACGAAAAACATAATACAAAATAATCAGACATTGTGATAAAGTAAAAAAAAAAAAAAAAAAAATATTGAATAATAAAAAAATAACAATTACTAATTCAAATAATTACATAAGGTTTCAGTCAGAGGATACATTTTCATAAATATATGCACTGGGTACCATACTTATAATTGCATATGCCTGTATTCAAAAACAAAGGCAATGTGTAGTTCATTACAAGTATACAAGACAAGCAAGCAAATAAAATATCTATGAGAAACATACTTTACAAATCATTAGATACTATTTGCCACATACCTCACCCAGTTTCCCATCTTTCTTCAAAAATATAAACTTGATTTCTAATTCTCATTGTTATTTTTTCAATTACATATATCTCATTAACAAGATCCTTCCATTTGGAATTACTTAAATTATCATCTTTTAACCAATTTATTGTAATTTGTTTAATTAATGCTATTCTTATTATTAAAAACAAATATACATCATTCTTCCTAATGTTTTCTGGAAGTTTTCCAAGTAATAAAACTAATGGATTTTTATTCAGAGATGCCAAAAATATTTGACAGTTCTCTAACAGAATCTTCCCAAAAACCACCTAAAACTTTACATGACCAAAATACATGACTGTGGTGTGCTATTTGCTCCCCGCACTTCCTCCAACAGCTTGAGGTTAAATTACTTTTATATTTACTTTGGGTTTGGGGTGTCCTAAAATATCGATTTATAATCTTCCATGCAAATTCTTTCCAGTAGTTTGAGTTAGTTGTTTCATGTATGTTTTTACACATTTGTTCCCAATCTACTGGTGAGATATTACAAGGAATTTTCCCATTTGTTTTTTACATTGAGATCCATTTGTCTATCTTGATAATTTGCTTGTATTATTTTAACTAATTTAGTCCAAAAAAATTACATCTTCATTTAATTTTAAATTGTGACAGACTTCCCTCCAAACCTTAAGTGTAGCAACTACCCATCTATTGTCTAAATTCTCAATGTATGATTTTTTTGTATTTGGAAAAAGGGAGAGCAGTTAGTGGTATATCTCCACAGTATATTTTGATCTCTCTCCATTTTGTATGTGAACATTCTCCCATCCAAATCTTAACATTTCTTTCTTGTGCTGCTTGATAATAAGCTTGCAGGTTTGGAAGGTCTAGGCCACCCATTTCTTTTGGCAATTTAAGATAATTCATTTTAATTCTCGGTTTCCTGCCATTCCATATAAACTTCCTTATAATAGAATCCCACTGTTTGAAAATGTTAGCGACAATATATATGGGTAGTGCTTTAAAAAGAAACAAAAATCTTGGTAGTATGTTAATCTGTATAATTTTGACTCTTTCCCATAAGGAGAATGGGATTATGGACCATCTGTTTAGGTCCTGTTTGATTTGGCTTATTAATTCCTCAAATTCTTTGCGAACAAGTTGTCCAAATTCTTTGTTATATTAATCCCAATATATTTTATCCTTTCCACATCCCAATGAAATGTATGTTTTAGTTCATCACTAATTGTGCCACCCATGATCATTACTTCTGATTTATTAACATTCAATGCATAGCCCAAAATGGTTCCAAATTCCCCAATTACATTCATCAATGCTTCAATTGACTGTTCAGGATCAGACAAGTAGATTATTATATCATCTGCATACATTGACAGTTTGATTGACTCCTGCTATGTCTATACCATTTATTTTCTGCTCTAACCTAATACGTTCTGCCAGTGGTTCTATACATAATGCAAAAATCAATGGGGATAAGGGATCTCCCTGTCTAGTACCTTTTAGAAATATTAAGAGTCAGATATTACCCCGTTAACCTTGACTCTGGCGTTTGGCTCTTTATACATAGCTTTCAACCATCTTATAAAACTGTCGTGTATACCAAACTTGTTTAAGGTTTCGAATAGATAAGGCCATAAGACCTTATCAAAGGCCTTTTCGGTGTCTAAGGTAACTATTGCCACATGTAGATTCTTTTTCTGTGCTATCTTGATAAGGTTTAATGTTCGTCTCACATTATCTACAAGCTGTCTTTGACTAATAAAGCCAGTTTGATCTGGATTTATGAGATGAGGTATAATTTGTGCTAATCTAGTAGCTAATATTGAGGATAGAAGTTTATGATCTGTATTTAAAAGACTAATTGGCCTATAAGATGAACAATCTGCCGGATTTTTACCTGGCTTATGCAACACTGTTATAATGGCAGAATTCCATGTTGCTGCCCATGTCTCCTTGTCCAGTGCCCAGTTATGTTTTACACAAAAGTGGGACAAGTTCCAGCTGAAATTCTTTAAAAAACTAATTTGTATATCCATCACTCCCAGGTGACTTACGTAGTTTAAGTTTTTTAATATGATTATAAATTTCCTCCTCTGTTATTGGTTTTGTAAGTGGGATATTCTGTTCTTCGGTCACTTTAGGTAGATTCAACTTTTGAAAAAAAAAAAATTCTTTTTATGTACAGGATTTTGGGCAGCATCATACAATTCTTGATAATATTTTGCAAATTGATTTCCTATCTCATTTCGACCTCTAATTACTGCCTTTGTGTTTTTGTAATTAAGTTGCATTACTGATACTCTCTTTTGCTGTTTTTTAAGTTTATAAGCTAACACCTTTGCTGCTCTGGGGCCTCCATCATATGTCCTTTGTCTTAAGAAGGACAAAGATTTTTCTATCTCCATATTTAAAGTCATTCATTGCTACTTTGGCCTCTTTAAGTTTCTCCAATACTGAGGTTTCCCCAGAGGCTTTGTGTGTTTTTTCTAATTCCTCAATTTTCCTTTCAAGTGAAGTGTTTGCCTTTTCTTTTTGTTTCTTCCTAAATGAGGCATATTATGCTATTATTTCCCCCCGTAAGACAACTTTTGCCCCTTCCCATAGTATTAATGGATTTACATCCTCTGTGTCATTGTGCCTTATATATTCTTGTAGCACAATTCTTATCTTTGTTTTAAATTCCTTTTCTAAAATAAGAGAGTTATTAAACCTCCAGATAACAGCACTTTTCTCCATGCTACTCTTTGTCATCTGTAAGAGTGCATGATCTGAGAGATATATATGGCCAATTTTAATGTTTTTAACTATTGGTAGGTCTTTAGAGAACATAAAAAAATAGTCAAGCCTTGAATAATTTCCTGTAACTGGGGAATAATATGTATAATCCCTTTGAGTTAGATTTAAGGTTCGCCATACATCAAGTAATCCCATGTCCTTAGAGAACTTTCTCATCAAATGAGCGTCTTTTTGGGCCTTATGTTTTCTATTACTTTGTGAATCCATCTTTCCATTCATAAGTAAGTTAAAGTCTCCCCCTAACACAATTATGCCTTTACTTTGCACTGTAATTATATCAATAATCTTCTCAATTAAACTTGTCCCGTCTTCGGGAGGGTTGTATATGTTTAATAATGTAATATATTCTCCATCTATCTTCCCTACCACAAAGACATATCTGCCCTCTTTATCGCATACTGCATTTTCTACTTCAAATGGAAGATGGTTCCTTATCATTGTTATAACACCTCTTTTGGATGTGTGATAAGACGAATAAAAGACTTGGGCTTTAAACAATTTGGCTAATTTCTCATGTTCCATTTTGGACAGACATGTTTTCTGCATAAATACAATGTCTCCTCCTAGCGACTTCATTTGTGCGAGCACTTTACTCCTCTTAATTGGCTTGTTCAGGCCATTCACATTCAATGAAATTAAATTAATATTCATACACTAAAATATAACATTCTGTTTTCTATTACTTGTATTTAAGTCTACCAAGTTCATTCAACCTATATCCTGTAGACCTAAGTGCCTTATTTTTATAGAGAATATTTAATCCATCCTCAAGAAACCTTTGATACCCAAAAATACATACAAAAATATAAAAAGAAAAACCAAACGACAAAATATGACTTCCACTTGAGCTACCATACTTAAGGTAGCTATTCAGTCTTCCATGCTTGTGTCAATGCATGGATGCTAGGGTCTTTAATAAGGACCCAGAGCTGCAAGATTTTAAAGACAGCCCCAAAGAATATTTGCATCTAGATAATAATTAGACGCTCTAAGGAAAACTGGCCGCCATCAGAAAACAAAACAATACAGACAAAATGAGTGCTGTGACTACAGTTATAACAAAAAATTTAGAATGTAAGTTCCTTTTAATGTCATTCATTATAAAATTCAGTCAATAATGTGCACAAATAATAATAATAATAATAATAATGATAGAGCCAGCCCATTGCAATAGCCTTTTAGAGATCAACTTAAAACCAGCACTACTAAATCAAAATTAAATCCATACACCTTGAGAAACTCATTCATAATACTACAGGCCCTCTATAGCCTTCCATTATTCAAATCACTCGATCAATCAATCATAATTCTTTTTTTTTTCTTTCTTTGGTTATGCAAACCGATTGTTGCAGCAGCTGTCCGGGTGGCTGGTTTCAGATGATCCTGCGCTGGTGTGGTAACACGTGGTCTGCGGTTGTGAGACCGGTCGGATGTACTGCCAAATTGTCTGAAATGCCTTTGGAGACGGCTTATGGTAGAGAAATGAACATTCAATTCAAGGGCAACAGCTCTGGTGGGCAAATGGTGGTCACACCAGCTACTGACTGGTTTTCTGACCCCCCAATAAAGCAAAACTGCATATTTCAGTGGCCTTTTATTGTGGTCAGACTAAGGCACACCTGTGCAATAATCATGCTGTCTAATCAGCATCATGATATGCCACACCTGTGAGGTGGGATGGATTATCTCGGCAAAGGAGAAGTGCTCACTAACACAGATTTAGACAGATTTGTGAACAATATTTGACAGAAATGGTTCTTTTGTGTATATAGAAAATGTTTTAGGTCTTTGAGTTCAGCTCATGAAAAATGGGAGCAAAAACAAAAGTGTTGCGTTTATATTTTTGTTCAGTATATTTCAACTGTGTATTTCCACTGTGTTCTGTTTATTTCTAGTGTGTTTCTGCTGTGCGCTGTTCATTTCTACTGTGTGCTGTGTATTTCTACTTTGTGTTGTGTGTTTCTACTGTGTATTTTGAATGTGTGAAGTATATTTCTACTGTGTGCTGTCTATTTCTGCTGTGTTTTTACTGTGTATTTCTGCTGTGTATTTCTGTGTTGTGTATTTCTACTTTGTGATGTGTATTTCTGCGGTGTATTTCTACTGTATTTGTACTGTGTGCTGTGTATTTCTACTGTGTTTTTCTATTGTGATGTGTATTTCTACTGTGTTTTTCTATTGTGATGTGTATTTCTACTGTATTTGTACTGTGTGCAGTGTATTTCTACTGTGTATTTCAAGTGTGTGCTGTGTATTTCTACTGTGTATTTGTATTGTGTGCTCTGTATTTTTACTGTGTATTTCTACTGTGTGATGTGTATTTCTACGGTCTATTTCTACTGTGTGTGTATTTCTACGGTCTATTTCTACTGTGTGTATTTCTACTGTGTATTTCTACTGTGTGCTTTGTATTTCTACTGTGTATTTTGACTGTGTTTCTACTGAGTTTTTCTATGGTGTGCTGCGTGTTTCTTATGTGTACTTCTACTTTGTGCTGTGCATTTCTACTGTGTGCTGTATATTTCTGTGTATTTTTACTGTGTTTTGTGTATTTCTGTGTGTTTCTACTGTGTATTTCTACGGTGTGCTGTGTGTTTCTACTGTGTATTTCTACTGTGTGTTTCTACTGTGTGCTGTGTATTTCAATGTGTGTTTCCACTGTGTGCTGTTTATTTCTACTGTGTGATGTGTATTTCTACAATGTATTTCTACTGTGTATTTCAATGTGTGTTTCCACTGTGTGCTGTTTATTTCTACTGTGTGATGTGTATTTCTACAATGTATTTCTACTGTATGCTCTGTATTTCTATGGTCTGTTTCTACTGTGTGATGTATATTTCTATAGTGTATTTCTACTGTGTGATGTGTATTTCTACTGTGTATTTCTGCTGTGTGCTGTTTATTTCTGCTGTGTATTTAAACTGTGTGCTTTATATTTATACTGTGTATTTTGACTGTGTGCTGTGTATTTCTACGGTGTGCTGCGTGTTTCTACTGTGTATTTCTACTTTGTATTGTTTATTTCTACTGCGTATTTCTACTTTGTATTGTTTATTTCTGTGTATATCTACTGTGTGTTTCTACTGTGTGCTGTGTATTTCTACTGTGTGTTTCCACTGTGTATATTTGCTGTGTTTCTGTGTATTTCTACTGTGTATTTCTGTGTATTTCTGCTGTGTGTTCTGTATTTCTACAGTGTATTTCTGTGTGATGTGTATTTCTACTGTGTATTTTTACTGTGTGATGTGTATTTCTAGTGTGTGCTGTGTATTTCTACTGTGATGTGTACTGTTACTTTGTATTTCTACAGTATATTTCTACTGTGTGATGTGTATTTCTACTGTGTATGTCTACTGTGTACTCCGTATATTTCTACGGTGTATTTCTACTGTGATGTATATTTCTACTGTGTGTTGCGTATTTTTACTTTCTATTTGTACTGTGTATTTCTACTGTGTGCTGTGTATTTCCAATGTGTATTTCTACTGTGTGCTGTGTGTTTTTACTGTGTATATTTGCTGTGTTTCTGTGTATTTCTACTGTGTATTTCTACTGTGTGCTGTGTATTTCTGTGTATTTCTATGTATTTTTACTGTGTTCTGTTTATTTCTACTGTGTTTCTGCTGTGTATTTTGTGATGATTTATTTCTGTTGTGTATTTCTGCTGTGTGCTGTTCATTTCTACTGTGTGCTGTGTGTTTCCACTGTGTATTTTGAATGTGTGAAGTGTATTTCTACTGTGTGCTGTCTATTTCTGCTGTGTTTCTACTGTGTATTTCTGTTGTGTATTTCTACTGTGTGCTCTATATCTACAGTGTATTTCTGCTGTGTGTTCTGTATTTCTACAGTGTATTTCTGTGTGATGTGTATTTCTACTGTGTGATGTGTATTTCTAGTGTGTGCTGTGTATTTCTACTGTGTGATGTGTACTGCTACTTTGTATTTCTACAGTATATTTCTACTGTATGATGTGTATTTCTACTGTGTACTCTGTATATTTCTACGGTATATTTCTACTGTGTGTTGCGTATTTTTACTGTGTATTTCTATTGTGTGATGTGAACTTCTACTGTGTATTTCTACTATCTGCTGTGTATTTCTACTGTGATGTTTATTTCTACTGTGTGATGTCCATTTCTACTGTGTATTTCTACTGTGTTCTGTGTATTTCTACTGTGATGTGTATTGCTTCTGTGTATATCTACAGTGTATTTCTACTGTGTGATGTGTATTTCTACTGTGTGCTCTGTATTTCAACTGTATGTGTACTGTATGTGACATCAAAGCTGCACTGTTGGATCCGCTGTGACATCAAAGCTGCACTGTTGGATCCACTGTGACATCACAGTTGGTTAGGATTGTTCCACTGTGACATCAAAGCTGCATTATTTGATCCACTGTGACAACACAATTTGTTATGATTGTTCCACTATGACATCAAAGCTGCATTGTTTGTTCCACTGTGACATCATAGTTGGTTATGTTGTTCCACTGTGACATCGAACCTGTACTTTTCAATCCACTGACACATCAAAGCTGCACTGTTTGATCCACTCTGACAACACAGTTTGTTATGATTGTTCAACTGTGACATCAAAGCTGCATTGTTTTGTCCACTGTGACATCAAAGCTGCACTGTTCGATCCACTGTGACATCACAGTTGGTTAGCATTGTTACAATGTGACATCAAAGCTGCATTGTTTGATCCACTGTAACGTCACAGTTGGTTGTGTTGTTCCAGTGTGACATAGTTGGTTATGATTGTTCAACTGTGACATCAAAGCTGCAGTGTTTGTTCCACTGTGACATCACAGTTGGTCATGATTGTTTAACTGTCACATCAAAGCTGCACTGTGTGGTCCACTGTGACATCACAGTTGGTTATGTTGTTCCACTGTGACATCAAAGCTGTACTGTTCGATCCACTGAGACATCAAAGCGTCACTCTTTGATCCATTGTGACATCAAAGCTGTGACACCACAGTGACACACACTGTTCAATCCCCTGTGACATTAAAGCTGCACTGTTCGATTCACTGTGACATCACAGTTGGTTATAATTGTTTTACAATGACATCATAGTTGGTTACAATTGTTCCACTGTGACATCCCAGTTGGTTATGTTGTTCCACTGAGACATCAAAGCTGCACTGTTTGATCCACTGTAACATCACATTTGGTTATGATTGTTCCACTGTGACATCACAGTTGGTTATGTTGTTCCACTGAGACATCAAAGCTGCACTGTTTGATCCAATGTAACATCACATTTGGTTTTGATTGTTCCACCGTGACATCACAGTTGGTTATGATTGTTTCTGTGACATCAAAGCTGCATTGTTTGATCCACTGTGACATTACAGTTGGTCATTTCATTCCACTGTGACATCAAACCTGTAGTTTTCATTCCACTGAGACATCAAAGCTGCACTGTTTGAGCCACGCTGACATCACAGTTTGTTATGATTGTTCAACTGTGACATCAAAGCTGCATTGTTTGATCCACTGTGACATCACAGTTGGTTAGGTTGTTCCACCGTGACATCGAAGCTGTTTTGTTTGATCCACTGTGACATCACAGTTGGTTATGTTGTTCCACTGTGACATCAAAGCTGCATTGTTTGATCCACTGTGACATCACAGTTGGATATGTCGTTCCACTGTGACATCAAAGCTGTACTGTTCAATCCACTGTGACATCACATTTTGTCATAATTGTTCCACAATGACATCACAGTTAATAATAATAATAATAATAATAATACATTTTATTTGTACAGCGCTTTTAAAAACTCTCAAAGACACTTTACAAGAATAGAATACATACAAGAATACATAAAATCAAGTGCATGGTGCATAAAATCAAGTGCATGGTGCGATAAAAGGAGAAATATGTAGAAAAAAGAACAATGTATGAAGGATATGGATCTGTGTAGGTTTTTTAGGGAGAACAGGTTGAGGACAACAAACAGCTACGGTTGCAAATAAGTTGGTTATGATTGTTCAACTGTGACATCAATTCGATACACTGTGACATCAAAGCTGCATTGTTTGATCCACTGTGACATCGCAGTTGGTTATGTTGTTTCACTGTGACATCAAAGGTGCACTGTCCAATCCCTGTCACATCAAAGCTGCACTGTTCGATTCACTGTGATATCACAGTTGGTTATGATTTTCCACTGTGACATCAAAGCTGCATTGTTTGATCCACTGTGACATCATAGTTGGTTATGTTGTTCCACTGTGATATCAAAGCTGTACTGTTTGATCGACTGTGACATCAAAGCTGCACTGTTCGATCCACTGTAACATCAAAGCTGTGACACCACAGTGACACCATAGTGACACCACAGTGACACACACTGTTCAATCCCCTGTGACATCAAAGCTGCACTGTTCGATTCACTGTGACATCACAGTTGGTTATGATTGTTTTACAATGACACCACAGTTGGTTACGATTGTTCCACTGTGACATCACAGTTGGTTATGTTGTTCCACTGAGACATCAAAGCTGCACTGGTTGATCCACTGTAACATCACATTTTGTTATGATTGTTCCACCTTGACATCACAGTTGGTTATGATTGTTTCTGTGACATCAAAGCTGCACTGTGTGGTCCACTGTGACATCACAGTTGGTTATGATTGTTCCACAATGACATCAAAGCTGCATTGTTTGACCCACTGTGACATCACAGTTGGTTATGTTGTTCCACTGTGACATCACAGTTGCATTGTTTGATCTACTGTGACATCACAGTTGGTTATGTTGTTCCACTGTGACATCAAAGCTGCATTGTTTGGTCCACTGTGACATCACATTTGGTTGTGTTGTTCCACTGTGACATCATAGTTGGTTATGTTGTTCCACTGAGACATCAAAGCTGCACTGTTTGATCTACTGTAACATCACATTTGGTTTGGATTGTTCCACCGTGACATCACAGTTGGTTATGATTATTTATCTGTGACATCAAAGCTGCACTGTTTGATCCACTGTGAAATCATAGTTGGTTGTGTTGTTCCACTGTGACATAATAGTTGGTTATAATTGTTCAACTGTGACATCAAAGCTGCACTATTTGTTCCACTGTGAAATCACCGTTGGTTAGCATTGTTACAATGTGACATCAAAGCTGCACTGTTCAATCCACTGTCACATCAAAGCTGCACTGTTCGATCCACTGAGACTTCAAAGCTGCACTCTATGATCCACTGTGACATCACAGTTGGTTATAATTGTTCCACAATGACATCACAGTTGGTTATGATTGTTCAACTGTGACATCAAAGCTGCACTGTTCGATCCACTGTGACATCAAAGCTGCACTGGTCGATTCACTGTGATATCACAGTGAGTTATAATTGTTCCACAATGACATCACAGTTGGTTGTGATAGTTCCACTGTGACATCATAGTTGGTTATGTTGTTCCACTGAGACATCAAAGCTGCACTGTTTGATCCACTGTAACATCACATTTGGTTTTGATTGTTCCACCGTGACATCACAGTTGGTTATGATTGTTTATCTGTGACATCAAAGCTGCATTGTGTGGTCCACTGTGACATCACAGTTGGTTATGATTGTTCCACAATCATAACTGTTTATCTCCGACATCAAAGCTGACATCAAAGCTGCACTGTGTGGTCCACTGTGACATCACAGTTGGTTATGATTGTTCCACAATGACATCAAAGCTGCATTTTTTGACCCACTGTGTCATCAAAGTGACATTGTTTGATCCACTGTGACATCACAGTTGGTTATGTTGTTCCACTGTGATATCAAAGCTGTACTGTTGGATCGACTGACATCAAAGCTGCATTGTTTGATCCACTGTGACATCACAGTTGGTTATAATTGTTCTACAATGACATCACAGTGGGTTATGATTGTTTCACAATCATAACTGTTTATCTGTGACATCAAAGCTGACATCAAAGCTGCACTGTGTGGTCCACTGTGACATCACAGTTGGTTATGATTGCTCCACTGTGACATCAAAGGTGGACTGTTTGATCCACTGTGACATCACAGTTGGTTATGAATGTTCCACTGTGACATCAAAGCTGCACTGTTTGATCCACTGTGACATCACAGTTGGTTATGATTGTTCCACTGTGACATCACAGTTGGTTATGTTATTCCACTGAGACATCAAAGCTGCACTGTTTGATCCACTCTGACATCACAGTTGGTTATGATTGTTCAACTGTGACATCAAAGCTGCACTGTTTGATCCACTGTGACATCAAAGTTGGTTATGAAATTTTCACTATGACATCAAAGCTGCACTGTTTCATCCAGTCATCACAGCCGGTTATGATTGTTCAACTGTGACCTTACAGTTGGTTAGGATTGTTCCACTGTGACATCAAAGCTGCATTATTTGATCGACTGTGACATCACAGTTGGTTATGATTGTTGCACTGTGACATCAAAGATGGACTTTGTGGGGGCGCTAGAGCGCACGCTATGGTGTAGACGTACTTTCTCAGAGCTCCCGTCCGATACATCAAGATTCAAGCAATATAACATTTCTGTACTGCTTATACCCGCTAAAAGATCAAGCATCACGCTTGTTTTTCGTCTGTGCACTTATGCCTAACAAGAAGAAACAAAAACAGCAGCCCAACGCCATGGAAACACCCTCTGCAAGCCCAGCCCGTGAGGCTAATGCTAACGCTAGCATCGGGGTTAATGACGACGCTCCAGAGCTAGCTCCGCTAGCGGCTACGGCAAACATCGAGGCATCTGTCATTCTCGCGGCTATAAATGACATGAGTAAAAGGATGGAGGACCGATTCAATAACTTGGGGGCGTCCTTGCAAGCTACCCAGGCCACCTTGACCGAACACGATGCTCGGATTTCTACTGTGGAGGCGGCTAGCAGTGACCATGACATCCAGCTGACCGGGCTAAAACAACAATGGCGGCAGCTAGAGGCCAGTCACAAATCGCTCCAAGAAAAGGTCATCGACCTCGAAGCGCGCTCCAGACGCCAGAATATAAAAGTGGTGGGCCTGCCGGAAAGAGCTGAGGGTAAAAACCCAGTGGACTTTTTTGCCGTTTTTCTGCGTAATTTGCTGGGTGCTGCTCACTTCCCCACCCCGATAGAGGTTGACAGAGCACACAGACTTGGACAGCCATCCGACGCCGGAGCACGTCCCCGTGTCATGATAGCCAGGATCCACAGCTTTCGGGTGAAGGAGAAAATACTGCGGCTGGCACGGGAGAACACCCCTCTGACCTACAACGGAACACGGATCCACATATATCCCGATTACCCGGCGGAGATAATGAAGCGGCGCCAACCATTCGAGGAGGTGAGGAAAAAATTCAACAACGCTGGGATGCGCACCGGATTCCTCTATCCTGCACGGCTCCGAGTCACCAAAGGCACCGACGTCGACATGATCTTCAACACCCCAGAAGATGCCGATCGCTTCCTGCTCGACTACCAGGCTTCTGAGGAGGGATGAGGTCCCTGCACAGTCTGTCGGATTTGAGCCGGCTGCTGTAACCTGCTGTATCCTGCTGTGGCACAGACCTGCAGTTGTAGGGTAATGCTAAAAACACTGGACTATTGTTAAAAAATATTTGTTTCTTCCCAGTGTGCCTTATTCTCACTAGTTTTACTAAGTGCCTGGCTCTTTACCTTTAATATTGAGTAACATTAAGTGCCAGATGTGTTCTGTTTTGGTTATTCTATGTGCTTAATTAATTTGCTTCATATCATCTTACATCAACACCTGGGTTTTTTCTATTTTTTGTCATGGAAATGTTTTGATGTTTATTGCCTGATATCGGAGGGGACGCCGCTTTTAAGTTAGCTGACTAGCGGTTAGGTGTTAACTAGTATAGGACCCCTGTAGGGCATGTTAAGATACTTTCTCTCGCTTTGTTTGGGAAAGTGGGAGCTTGGGGTGGGTAAATGTGAGTTCACTTTATGTGTTTTTCTCAGTGTTTTTGATGTTCTTTTTATTTGGGGCAATTTTTCATGTTACTGTACATATAACATAATTTTCACTTACTCATGATCCCAAGAGGTAAAGATGAGGGTATCAACTTGGTCAGCTGGAATGTTCATGGCCTAGGTCATTCAATCAAGCGTGCTAAGGTCTTTGCACACCTTAACTCTCTCGCTGCCGATGTGGCATTCCTTCAAGAGACTCATATTAGACCATCTGAACAGAAGCGTCTGCGTTGCAGCTGGGCTGACCAAATATTTCAATCCACATTCTCAAGCAAAGCTCGTGGCGTTGCAATCATTATTCGTAAAAACATACCTTTTAAACACATTTCAACGCTATGTGACCCGAATGGTCGATATATTATTGTAACAGGCCATCTTCATTCTATTCATGTAACGCTGTTGAACATCTACGGGCCAAACATTGATGACGCAGCATTTTTCAGAAAAACCTTTGAGAAGTTACCTGACCTATCAAACACAAATTTAATAGTCGCTGGGGACCACAACGTAATACTTGACCTCCATCTTGACAGGTCGGCTAGCAAAATATGTAACCCCTCTAATGCTTCCACAGTCCTGAACAATCTTATAATTTCCACTAATCTGGTCGACATATGGCGGCTCCAACACCCGACAGACAGAGAATATTCTTTTTTTTCTAATAAACACAAATCATATTCCCGTATTGATTTTTTTTTACTGGATGCGAAACTCATACCAAATGTTACAAACACCAAATACCATAACATTTTGATTTCGGACCACGCCCCGGCCTCCATTACTCTCAATTTTAAAAAAACTGGACAGCGCTCCTCATGGCGTCTCCGCCCATCTTTGTTAGCAGATGAAAAATTTTGTAAACATATGTCAGTAAAAATCACAGAATACCTAGAGAATAATGACACCTCAGATGTTTCTGATTCCACCTTGTGGGAAACATTCAAAGCTGTCATGAGAGGCCATATTATTGCATATGAGGCGGCTTTGAAGAAGTCAAACAAAACGCGGCTGGACGAAATTGACTCCGAGATCACACAATTAGAATCATTATATAGAAGCACAGGCAACTCTCAAACATTGAATAACATTCTCAATCTTAAATATGAATATAATACGATCTTATCACGTCAGGTTTGTGACCAGCTCCTGCGACTTAGGAGGAAATATTTCGAGCTTGGGGACAAACCTCACACACTTTTAGCTCGCCAGCTTAGAGGGCAACAGGCCAGTAGGGCTATCCACAAAATAAAATCTCGCTCTGGAATAATCTTAACAGACCCTAAGCTGATAAACTCTCGCTTCAAAGAATATTATGAGGAGCTTTATAGATCTAAAGCTACAGGTGATGTGGATAATTGGTTAAAGGACCTAAACATACCAAAACTAGACGACACCTCACGTGAGGCCCTTAATGCGGAACTATCTCCGGAAGAAATACTAGATTCTATCAGATCAATGCAAAACGGAAAAAGCTCAGGACCAGACGGTTTTGGCGTTGAATTTTATAAGAAATTTGCAAATCAGATAACTCCAGTTTTACACAGGATGTTTTCCCACTCAATGGAATCTGAAAGACTTCCTCCAACCTTGTATGATGCTAACATTTCACTGTTGTTGAAGCAGGACAGGGATGAAACCGAGCCTTCATCATATCGTCCAGTTTCCATGCTCAACCTAGATTTTAAGATATTCACTAAAATACTTGCAAATAGGTTAAATAAGTGTATAGAATCCATCATTCACACTGATCAGACGGGTTTCATCCCAAATCGATACTCCTTTTTTAATGTTAGACGTGTTATGGACATTATGTATTATTCTTTCGACAAATATTCTAAGCAAGCCATCCTGTGTCTAGATGCGGAGAAGGCGTTCGATCAGGTGGAATGGCCGTATCTCACGGGGGTTCTGGAGAAGTTTGGTCTCGGTCCATCCTTTATTTCCTGGGTGCGCATGATATATTTCCAACCTACGGCATCCGTTCTCACTAACCTAGATAGGTCACCCTCCTTCCCTTTGCAGAGGGGGACGCGGCAGGGGTGTCCCCTCTCGCCGCTCCTCTTCGCATTGGCTATTGAACCCCTGGCAATTAGTGTGAGGGAGCATGTCCTCATTAAACCTATAACGCTTGGTGGAGTTGATCATAAGATTTCCCTTTACGCGGATGACGTAGCCCTTTTTGTATCCGACCCTGAACAATCAATACCACATTTACTCCAACTTATCAACTCCTTTGGAAAGGTCTCTGGTTACACTATTAATTGGCAGAAGAGCGAGCTCATATCACTAGCTAATGACCTGGACCCACTATTCCTGTCGTCCACACAATTTAAAATAGCCTCTGACTATGTGAAATACCTGGGCATTAAAATAGCAAAAAAACCAAGCGCCCTTTTCAAACTGAATTTCACGGAAAAATTGAACAAACTAAAGGAGAACATAGAAAAATGGAGAACACTGCCTTTATCCTTGATTGGACGTGTAAACGCTATCAAGATGGTCTTGCTACCGAGATTTTTGTATTTATTTCAGAACGTCCCTGTTTTTATTCCCAAATCTTTTTTTAAGCTTCTCGACTCCATTATCATGCCGTTTGTTTGGGGATATAAAGCACATAGGATTTCTAAAAGCCACCTTCAAAAATCAAGGGAATGTGGGGGCCTAGGTCTGCCGTGTTTTTTGCATTACTACTGGGCGGCCAATGTCAGAGTTATGGTGTACTGGCAGTATGGCTTCGAGAGAGGGGACGGGTTCATCCCACCTCCTTGGTTAGCCATTGAAAAAAGCCTAACTAGCAAGACTTCTCTCCCTGCTCTCCTCTTCTCTTCCCCAAGGTCCTCCGCAGTCTATAGGAAAGATCATTTTGTTCTGTTAAATGCTCAGAAGATCTGGAATCAAATTAGAAAATGTTGTGTGCTTCCAGACACCTCTGTAAATGCTCCAATCTGGCAGAACCATGACTTTTTACCATCTCTTATGGACACAGCCTTTAGAGAGTGGAGCTATAAGGGTATTGTTAGTTTAAAAGACCTTTATGTTGGTGGACACTTTGGCTCTTTTGAACAACTGCAGTCCAAATTTTCTCTTCCAAAAGCTCATTTTTTCAGATATTTACAATTGAGACACTATGTTCAACAGGCTACTAAGTCATCTGAATTACCACCTGAAAAAAATGCATTGTTCAAATCCCTCCTGGGCCCCCCCGAAGCAAAACACCTGATCTCAGGGCTGGTTGGTTACTTCTCAAGTACTCTGGATTCGTCTACTATCAAAATAAAACAAGCCTGGGAAAGTGAGCTTGGTATTGAGATCGAGGATGAATCATGGGAGGAAGTTTTAACTAACATTAAATCTTGCTCGATTAATGCTAGGCTCCAACTGATCCAGTACAAGATAGTACACAGATTACATTATTCTAAAACCCGATTAAACAAAATTTTTCCTAATCTATCTGCACTGTGTAATAGATGTAATGCGGCAGAAGGTTCTCTCGCACATCTTTTCTGGACCTGCCCGAAATTACACAACTTTTGGTCTCTCATTTTCCAGTGGTTTTCATCTGCCTTTAACATAATTGTAACACCTGACCCTGAAACTGCTCTGTTAGGACACTCCAATACTTTGAAAAACCTGGATTGTAACATGCGTACCGCTTTGACTCATGGAATGATGATTGCTAAGAGATGTATCCTGAAACTGTGGAAGTCCGAGTTAGCTCCCAAGTTTGAGACTTGGCAGAGGGAACTCATAAGTGTTCTACATGTGGAAAGACTAAGATACGAACTCTCTGGTAATCTCCTGAAGTTCTCCGGGATATGGAGTCCAGTGCTAGAGCATATGAACGACCATTGATGCTCTCTTTACCCACTTACCTTGCTTATGCACCGCCCGGGTAAGATGGACAGCTGTACAGTGGAGCAGATGGTACTGCCGTGACCTTTGTCCCCTTATTCTTTTTTTTTTTTTTTTTTTTTTTTTTTTTTTTTTTTTTTTTATCATTATTTTTATTATTTTATTGTATTTTACTTTTTATTTTACATGTCTGCGTCACTGTTGGTCTTTTATTATATTATCTATTACTGTTTATGTATTGGTCATTGTCATCTTGTCTCTTATTTGGTGTAATTTAATCTGAAAATTTCCATAAATAAAGTGTTCAAAAAAAAAAAAAAAAAAAGATGGACTTTGTGCCACTGTGACATCATAGTTGGTCATGTTCTTCCACTGTGATATCAAAGCTGCACTGTTTGATCCACTCTGACATCACAGTTCGTTATGATTGTTCCACTGTGACCTCACATTGGGTTTTGTGATTTCACTGTCACATCAAAGCTGCACTGTTCGATCCATTGTCACATCAAAGCTGCACTGTTCAATCCACTGTAACATCTCAGCTGGTTATGATTGTTCCACTGTGACCTCACAGTTTGTTATGATTGTTCCACTGTGACATCAAAGCTGCATTATTTGATCCACTGTGACATCACAGATGGTTATGATTGTTGCACTGTGACATCAAAGAAGGACTTTGTGCCACTGTGACATCATAGTTGGTCATGTTCTTCCACTGTGATATCAAAGCTGCACTGTTTGATCCACTCTGACATCACAGTTCGTTATGATTGTTCCACTGTGACCTCACATTGGGTTTTGTGATTTCACTGTCACATCAAAGCTGCACTGTTCGATCCATTGTCACATCAAAGCTGCACTGTTCAATCCACTGTAACATCTCAGCTGGTTATGATTGTTCCACTGTGACCTCACAGTTTATGATTGTTCCACTGTGACATCAAAGCTGCATTATTTGATCCACTGTGACATCACAGTTGGTTATGATTGTTCCACTGTGACATCAAAGGTGGACTGTTTGATCCACTGTGACATCACAGTTGGTTATGAATGTTCCACTGTGACATCAAAGCTGCACTGTTTGATCCACTGTGACATCACAGTTGGTTATGATTGTTCCACTGTGACATCACAGTTGGTTATGTTATTCCACTGAGATATCAAAGCCGCACTGTTTGATCCATTCCGACATCACAGTTGGTTATGATTGTTCAACTGTGACATCAAAGCTGCACTGTTTGTTCCACTGTGACATCACAGTTTGTTATGATTATTCCACTGTGACATCAAAGCTGCACTGTTTGATCCACTGTGACATCAAAGTTGGTTATGAAATTTTCACTATGACATCAAAGCTGCACTGTTTCATCCAGTCATCACAGTCGGTTGTGATTGTTCAACTGTGACCTTACAGTTAGTTAGGATTGTTCCACTGTGACATCAAAGCTGCATTATTTGATCCACTGTGACATCACAGTTGGTTCTGATTGTTGTACTGTGACATCAAAGATGGACTTTGTGCCACTGTGACATCATAGTTGGTCATGTTCTTCCACTGTGATATCAAAGCTGCACTGTTTGATCCAATCTGACATCACAGTTCGTTATGATTGTTCCACTGTGACATCACATTGGGTTTTGTGATTTCACTGTCACATCAAAGCTGCACTGTTCGATCCATTGTCACATCAAAGCTGCACTGTTCAATCCACTGTAACATCTCAGCTGGTTATGATTGTTCCACTGTGACCTCACAGTTTGTTATGATTGTTCCACTGTGACATCAAAGCTGCATTATTTGATCCACTGTGACATCACAGTTGGTCATGTTGTTCCACTGTGACATCACAGTTTGTTATGATTGTTCAACTGTGACATCAACGCTGCACTGTTTGGTCCACTGTGACATCATAGTTGGACATGTTGTTCCACTTTGACATCAAAGCTGCACTTTTCGATCCACTGTGACATCAAAGCTGCATTGTTTGATCCACTGTAACATTACAGTTGGTGATGATTGTTCCACTGTGACATCACAGTTGGTCATGATTGTTCCACTGTGACATCACAGTTGGTTATGATTGTTTCACTGTGACATCAAAGGTGCACTGTCCAATCCCCTGTGACATCAAAGCAGCACTGTTCGATTCACTGTGATATCAAAGTTGGTTATAATTGTTCCACAATGACATCACAGTTGGTTATGGTTTTCCACTGTGGTTATGATTGTTTATCTGTGACATCAAAGCTGCACTGTGTGGTCCACTGTGACATCACAGTTGGTTGTGATTTTTCCACAATTATAACTGTTTATATCTGACATCAAAGCTGACATCAAAGCTGCACTGTGTGGTCCACTGTGACATCACAGTTGGTTATGATTGTTCCACAATGACATCAAAGCTGCATTTTTTGACCCACTGTGACATCAAAGTGGCATTGTTTGATCCACTGTGACATCACAGTTGGTTATGTTGTTCCACTGTGACATGAAAGCTGCATTGTTTGATCCACTGTGACATCACAGTTGGTTATGTTGTTCCACTGTGACATCAAAGGTGCATTGTTTGATCCACTGTGACATCACAGTTGGATATGTCGTTCCACTGTGACATCAAAGCTGTACTGTTCGATCCAATGAGACATCAAAGCTGCACTCTTCGATCCACTGTGACATCACATTTTGTCATAATTGTTCCACAATGACATCACAGTTGGTTATGATTGTTCCACAATGACATCAAAGCTGCATTGTTTGACCCACTGTGACATCACATTTTGTCATAATTGTTCCACAATGACATCACAGTTGGTTATGATTGTTCCACAATGACATCAAAGCTGCATTGTTTGACCCACTGTGACATCACAGTTGGTTATGTTGTTCCACTGTGCCATCACAGTTGCATTGTTTGATCCACTGTGACATCACAGTTGGTTCTGTTCTTCCACTGTGATATCAAAGCTGTACTGTTGGATCGACTGTGACATCACAGTTGGTTATAATTGTTCCACAATGACATCACAGTTGGTTATGATTGTTCCACAATCATAACTGTTTATCTGTGACATCAAAGCTGACATCAAAGCTGCACTGTGTGGTCCACTGTGACATCACAGTTGGTTATGATTGTTCCACTGTGACATCAAAGCTGCAATGTTTGGTCCACTGTTACATCACAGTTGGTTATGATTGTCCCATGTGACATCAAAGGTGGACTGTTTGATCCACTGTGACATCACAGTTGGTTATGAATGTTCCATTGTGACATCAAAGCTGCACTCTATGATTCACTGTGACATCACAGTTGGTTATGATTGTTCCACTGTGACATCACAGTTGGTTATGTTATTCCACTGAGACATCAAAGCTGCACTGTTTGATCCACTCTGACATCACAGTTGGTTATGACTGTTCAACTGTGACATCAAAGCTGCACTGTTTGTTCCACTGTGACATCACAGTTTGTTATGATTATTCCACTGTGACATCAAAGCTGCACTGTTTGATCCACTGTGACATCAAAGTTGGTTATGAAATTTTCACTATGACATCAAAGCTTCATTGTTTCATCCAGTCATCACAGTCGGTTATGATTGTTCAACTGTGACCTTACAGTTGGTTAGGATTGTTCCACTGTGACATCAAAGCTGCATTATTTGATCCACTGTGACATCACAGTTGGTTCTGATTGTTGCACTGTGACATCAAAGATGGACTTTGTGCCACTGTGACATCATAGTTGGTCATGTTCTTCCACTGTGATATCAAAGCTGCACTGTTTGATCCAATCTGACATCACAGTTCGTTATGTTGTTCCACTGTGACATCAAAGGTGCATTGTTTGATCCACTGTGACATCACAGTTGGATATGTCGTTCCACTGTGACATCAAAGCTGTACTGTTCGATCCAAGGAGACATCAAAGCTGCACTCTTCGATCCACTGTGACATCACATTTTGTCATAATTGTTCCACAATGACATCAAAGCTGCACTGTGTGGTCCACTGTGACATCACAGTTGGTTATGATTGTTCCACAATGACATCAAAGCTGCATTGTTTGACCCACTGTGACATCACAGTTGGTTATGTTGTTCCACTTTGCCATCACAGTTGGTTATGTTGTTCCACTGTGCCATCACAGTTGCATTGTTTGATCCACTGTGACATCACAGTTGGTTCTGTTCTTCCACTGTGATATCAAAGCTGTACTGTTGGATCGACTGTGACATCACAGTTGGTTATAATTGTTCCACAATGACATCACAGTTGGTTATGATTGTTCCACAATCATAACTGTTTATCTGTGACATCAAAGCTGACATCAAAGCTGCACTGTGTGGTCCACTGTGACATCACAGTTGGTTATGATTGTTCCACTGTGACATCAAAGCTGCAATGTTTGGTCCACTGTGACATCACAGTTGGTTATGATTGTTCCACTGTGACATCAAAGGTGGACTGTTTGATCCACTGTGACATCACAGTTGGTTATGAATGTTCCATTGTGACATCAAAGCTGCACTCTATGATTCACTGTGACATCACAGTTGGTTATGCTGTTCAACTGTGACATCAAAGCTGCACTGTTTGTTCCACTGTGACATCACAGTTTGTTATGATTATTCCACTGTGACATCAAAGCTGCACTGTTTGATCCACTGTGACATCAAAGTTGGTTATGAAATTTTCACTATGACATCAAAGCTTCACTGTTTCATCCAGTCATCACAGTCGGTTATGATTGTTCAACTGTGACCTTACAGTTCGTTAGGATTGTTCCACTGTGACATCAAAGCTGCATTATTTGATCCACTGTGACATCACAGTTGGTTATGATTGTTGCACTGTGACATCAACGCTGCACTGTTTGGTCCACTGTGACATCATAGTTGGACATGTTGTTCCACTTTGACATCAAAGCTGCACTTTTCGATCCACTGTGACATCAAAGCTGCACCGTTCTATCCACTGTAACATTACAGTTGGTGATGATTGTTCCACTGTGACATCACAGTTGGTCATGATTGTTCCACTGTCACATCACAGTTGGTTATGATTGTTCCATTGCGACATCAAAGCTGCATTGTTTGATCCACTGTAACATCACAGTTGGTTATGATTGTTCCACTGTGACATCACAGTTGGTCATGATTGTTGTACTGTGACATCAAAGTTGGTTATGATTGTTCCACTCTGACATCAAAGCTGCATTGTTTGTGTTGAGTTGGTGCTCCCAATTATTAAATGTTCACTTGTTATTTTGTGTTTATGATGGGCAAACTTAATGTTATGTTATGTTATGTTATGTTATGTTATGTTATGTTATGTTTATTGATTGATTGTTTAAGTTGATTGAGGACTGATTGACTGACTGACAGGCCAGCTGTCTGATATCCATTGTGGGAGTATTTAATAAAGCCTTGCACCCGCAGCTGAGTGCAGTTGTGTGTAGGTGACCTGGGAAACAGCAGAGTGTCTCCAATTTATGTTTATTTCTTTCAGTATATTCTTTCATCCTTGTATTTGATGCTTGATCTTTTAACTTTTGGGTTCACAATGCTGTGCCGCTGTATAGTCCTACTCTGTCAACACTTTCAAAGACATTAAAGGGGCTGCTCAAGCAGGATTGGGTATTGTTTAGATTTGATTGATTCTGGTTCTGATTCTGCTTATCAAATCCAGTTCTTATTGAATCTTAGAATCTCCAGTATGATTCTAATATTTTTGGTGGGGGAGAAAATAATAATATATATAACCAAATATAATAATAATAATATCAAGAACCAAAATTAGGTTTGAATCCCCAAGTATACACTAGGTACACTCATGGGTATGCCAATGTATCCATGTGGCATGCATTCACTTTTCTCTAAAGGTCGTATGAAGTCACTAAATGCCATTTCTGCTTGGACCTTGGCCATTGCCGCTTGCGGCTATATTAATTATTATTATTTTGTATCATATTATTTCTAGTAAAATACTGGACTATCTTTTTACACCTTTTTGCACAGATGATATTGTACTTTGAAATAAATTGTTTATTTATGGCCAGTATGCGTCATGTAATGATCTTTATGATTTTTAAAAAAAAAAAATGTTTACTTCCGGTATCTGTATCAGTATCGAAAATTGTAGCAAAAAGTATCGGTATTGAATTGTAAAAGTGTGGTATCGCCCATCCCTGGTTGAAAGGCAACATGTTGAAAGGTATGATACTGAATGAATAAAATGCTATTTCTCTGGAAAGTATGATTTAGATTTGTGTGTGTGTGTATACCAATACTTAGATGTTAGTATATTACTCAGTGTTGTGCAGTTTCTATATTTATGAACCCTCAAGTACAGTTTGTATTAAGCTTAGGAATACAGTGACACTTGTACTTTTAGTCAAGTCTAAAGTCTAAACATGATTGCGACTAAGGGGTAATGATACGGTACAAAATGTAGATTCTATACATATTCGAATTTTGAAGACACAATTCAATTTCCAATTCTTAAATGTTGTGTGTTTTACTGTATTCATATTACAGAGCTCTAATTAGAGGTTATGGATTATACTACCAGGCCTAACAACTTTGCTGTGGGAAACCCTGGAATGGGTAATAAAGAAAAAATACGAAGTTTAATATTTAGTGCTCAAGCTACCTAATAAAAATGTTTTGCCTGTTAACGCATCTCTGTGAGAGTTGTTGCTGTGTTGTTGACTGCAACACCCAGCATAAAAGTCTATTTTCATTCCCTTCATCTGAGCCTCTGAAGACTCAGTGGATTGATTTAATTTTTAATGGAGATGTACCCTCAAAACTCCCCGAAAAGTTCTATGTGTGCGTCCATCATATTACGGACGACTGCTTTATTAACCGTGGTCCATACAAAGCAGGCTTCGCTAAAAGTCTGAAGATAAAGCATGGATCTGTACATGACACATTATCAACTATGGAAGTTTTACCATTTTGTGTTGCTTTACTGTATAAGGCTATACAGTACAATGGCCTGTTTTCAGTAGGGCATACCAGAGGGTAAGGCTGGGCGATATGGCCTCAAATCAATATCACGATATATTGAGAAACTCACCTCGATAACGATAAATGAACGATAAGTAAGTATTTGTACAGTCAAACTAACCAAAAGCTTCTTATTGATCATTATAAAGTTTCAGGGCGTTCCTGCAACCATGGTAACTCAGAGGGGAGGGAGCGATGCTGAATGAAGCCGTTTACACAGATACACTGCAGAAAAAGTCCAGACTACAGTTGTTATTCACACATGTAGCACACAACAGCAGACTCTCCGTGTCAGACAAGTTCTCACATGCTGACTAAACTCAGCTGATAACTAGCAGCGCGACGAGTCCTTGCTAGCTGAGCAGCTAAACTTTAGCGCCGTTCCGCGTTGAGATCCCGCCCTGTGTGGGTCACTGCACTTTCATTGGTCAGGCGCGCACACGCTGTTAACGATACCATTGGCTGTAGAGTGTGACAATCTGTCAATAAACATCAGCCAACAGCTCTCTGATCTGCTTTGATCTCACAAGTCGCCTCTGTGAAGTTTGAATGACGGAAATCCTTCGTAGTGATGGAGAACTTTAGTCCATGTTAAAAGTATAAAATAACTTACATTTCCTTCAAACACAAAGTATTAAAAATACAGTCTCTTATAAAGAGATTCGACAGCAGCCGCTTCATCTTTTGAACCGGCGTGCTCCATTTTCTCCGTCTCACCGTCTCTTTCCCTTCTTGTAACAGACTGGATGGAGTCACGTGACTACACGCGCTGTATGCGTAGTACAGCCGAGCATCTTAAAGGGACATGAACATACCGGTAGCCTACCTACACACACAGCCAAACAAGACAAAAACGACTTTTCTTTTTTTTTTTTTAAACACCGAATATACCGACAGGGGCAAAATGACGTCGGTTATCGTCGTAAATTTCGGTATCGGTACATTTTCGGTTTATCGCCCAGGCCTACCAGAGGGGCTTTTCAGGCTGTATTAAATCCAGGACCAAGGTAGGTTTTGGGCAACACACCTCAAAAACACTGTTGTAGGACCTCTGAGACCTATGTGAACTTGTTGTAAATGAGTATAATATGTCTCCTTTAAGGTCTGGTTAGGTTTAGCAATAAAAAACATTTAGTTAGGGTTAAGGAAAGATCGTGGTTTGGGTTAAAATAGCCGGTGTTGTCACCACAAAAATACATGTTGTCAAGGCAACAGTAAACAAACTCAAGTAAGTTGTTAATGTGACAGCATTTAATCTATCTCGCCTTCAGTATTGTTGTATGTGTCCTCTAAATTGTGTACATCCTTCCTTCATTATTCACACATCTTGATCTGTGCTCCTTCTCCACTATTCTTATTTGGTTGCAACAACATATCACAATAATAGTAGCTGCCACAGAAATGGCAATATGCTGCTGCTGATCCATTGTTGTTTGACAGCTCGCAAAATTTTGGACCACATGACATTTGTTTACAAAATTACGTTCGCTTAACAAGGAACAGCGTGAACCGGACGAAAACTAATTTGCAACAAATTATAATTTTTTCTCCTTTTTTAACCCGGACTTTCAGATGTGAAAAAACCCTTAAGAAATAAACGTTAGCAGCTAATGTTAAGCTAGTTAGGCTAAAACAAGTGTTAACAGGTCAACATTAGCTAACTTACCAACAGTCTGAGATTCGTCTCTCCTGTCAGCATCAAGGGTGTCGCTGGGAATATAAATATCATCTTTGTCATCTTGGATAGCATAAGTTTCCGTCAAATTCTTGCGTTCACCGCCATCACTACTGTCGTCCGCCATGATGCTAACATCAGGTGCTGTTGGCTGCGTTTTTTCTTTCCATGACAGCGGTGTCGCCAACGTGTCTTCTTTTAAGGCTTTTCCAGATCTGGTAAAAGGTCTTTTGGGCATGGTGAAACAAAATGTTACAGAAAAAAACAGTCAAGTTGCATGCACATGTCAGGAGGCTGTCGTTGGCAAGAGACAGGTCTGAATCGGTCTGAATCTGCATGAAGAGTGATGCTGCGTTCAAGTATAACTCGGAGGTCGTAAATTACGACTTCCGAGTAGGAAAAATAAAATAACAGCCGGTATATTTTCTCAATCCCCAGTTCGTTGTATAACGTAATTTCATCATGGCCGCCCACATCGTAAACGGTGAGAAAAATGTAAATTTTATAAGTTTTTATGAATTTTAATGACCTCAACCTCGGACTTTGTTACTTGAACGCACCGAGGTCTGAGATGACATATTTCCCACCTCCGACCATAAAAGAATGCAGCGGGAGTTAGTTGAAGGTTCTAGATCTAAAAGAAAACCTCTTAAAACTTATAAAATGGCTACAAAAAAGTAAGCTTCTCAAAAAGAAAATGAAATGCAACATTTGCCAACACAAAATGAAGATGAAGGACTGCAGTCTTGGAGATTTCTATAAATGGTAAGTAAAGTTACCCAATCTCTCTTGAATTTACTTAATCTGCACCAGATTACATCACAGTATTAATTAATTAGTTTATGTAGTTATTCATTTATTTATTTATTCTTTATGTATTTACTGCCTTATCTGTAATAATTTTACTATTTGTTCTATCTATCTATCTATCTATCTATCTATCTATCTATCTATCTATCTACATGTTTTGTTAATCCTTCAAAAATGTTCATTTTTAGATTGGTATCACATTGAAACAAATTTTTAGAAAGGTCTTAAACAGAGGTCACAGAAATTATGGTTTATCTTTGATAAACATTGTGGAATGTATCACTCACAAGTAGCTGTGTTGTCTATAGGGTTTGTCAACAGAGGACCAACCACAAAGGCATTGTCACAAAATCAGCCTGGCACAAGTCTATCTTCAGCAAATCCAAGATGAGTCTTTTCAACTGGATGTGATTCTTGTACAGGTATGGAAATAATACTAAAATATCTACTGGATATTTTAAAAATTACATAGAAATAATCTACATTAATAGAAAGAATCATATTGCCTGTGATTTAGATTTCCTATGTCCTATTACACCAAAGCCAGAGGTGGGTTACGGTATAAAGTCACATATGCTATCAGCATAAGCAGTCTGTTAAAAGAGAACCATCCCAGAGGGTTTTCGTAGAGGTCCCCTGTGAGATGTACAGGAAAGATGTGCTTTTTTTTTTTTTAAGTATTTTATTTTGATCACAAAGAACAAAGACAATAAGGACATAACGTACGCCATAAAAGTACGAATTGACAAAACAAAATAAAACAAAAACATACAAAAAAAAGACACATGGGTGGTATCAGTAGTCATCAGAAGGCAGGGAGAAAGAGCATCCATAAGTCTAAGAATGCAAAATAGCAGCCGGGTACCTAGGTCATATGCTCAGTTATCAAGAAGTGTTAGGAATGGCCACCACATTTTTTGGAAATTGGCGTGTGACCTTTGTCCATTACAACAAATTAGATCCATCTCAGCAATGGAGAGCATCTCGTTCAGCCATCTTTTGAAACAGGGACGTGATGGGGATTTCCAATTTAACAATATAAGCTTTTTAGCTACAACCATGCCCGCCTTTAACACCTGTTTTTGGTGAGAGGGAAGGGTCCTTGTCTCATCAGAGCAGCCAAATATCGCAAGGCTACAATCAAGCTGAATGCTGCTTCCCAGTTGCCTCGAGAACCATTTAAAAATGCCCTCCCAAAAGTTAGTTATAACTGGGCATTGCCAAAATATATGTAATAAAGATCCCTCGGCAGTACCACATCTGTCACACATGGGAGAGATTGAAGTATCAATCTTATTTAGTTTGATTTTGGAGTAGTGCAACCTATGCAGTACTTTAAATTGTATCAGTCTATATCTAGAATTAATAACTAATTAACTAGCTAATTAACTCGGAATACTAGATAGACCCTCCTCCCACAGCTCATCTGATATTGGAATGCCCAACTCTTTAGCCCAAGCATCTCTAAACTGGCCAGTGTCCACTGACGCCCCGAAGGCAGAGACAAAACAAGAAACCAAGCGTTTAGAATTTGGGTGTGACTTACATATATTGTGAAACATATGGTTCTTAGGTTTAGTTGTGAAGTCTGAGATGTATTCACGTATGAAGTGCCTCATTTGGAGGTAACGGAAAAAATGTGACTGAGACAGATGGAATTTAGGAAAGATGTGCTTGACCACTCATATGAGGTCAGACCACCACACTGCAGCCTTTCAGGCCCATGCAACAAAGTGATCACAAAGAGAAGCTTTTATGATCTTCTGTACTACATTAGCACTTCATGCACACAGTGTTCTAAGTTTTGAATATACCGAGTGAACAAAAATTTGAACGCAAATATGCACTTCAGACTGCCTGCTGCACCATCTGACTGAATCTGACTGCACAAATATTCTAGGGGAAACACTGTATTTGTATAGCACCTTTCATACAGGTTACTGCAGTTCAAAGTGCTTCACAGATGACTGACAAGTCGATAATAATAGAACAAGTGTAGACTGTAAAAACAACAAAAAAGGAAAAACAAAGAATTTGAGACCAATGCAAGAAAATAAAAACTATGAAAATGTAATAAAAAGTTACATTTAAAAGCTATAATAGCAGTAATAATAGTAAATTATGTAGGTTTTAAGTTTATGTTTTAAGATTTCAACTCTTCCAGTTGTTCTCAGATCTGCAGGCAGACTGTTCCAGTGGCTCAGAGTAAACCTAAAAGTTGCCTCACCAGATGCTTTAGTCCTGCACTTTGGAACAATGGGCAGACTCCTGCCAGAGGACCTGATGGGCTATAAGCATATTACACATACAATGCCTATAAAAAAGTATTCACCCCCTTGGATGTTTTACCCTTTATTGCTTTTAAAAATCAGTCATGGACAACATAATTTGGTTTGTATGACAAAAGAAATTTACAAAAAAAAGTTTAGGACAACTTTGTGCAGTGATGTCCATTATACTAACCATTTGTGAACTCCAGATTAATTCTATTCCAATTCTTTTCTATTTCATTTATTTTACTGAGGGAGGTAATATTGATCATAACTAAGTGTGGGCAGGCACATTGGTAATGCTGACATTGCTGGGCTGTACCTTGAATCACTGTCATGCCCATTGTCATAGTAAAGAATTCCCTCCCATTGAATTGCTGAAGGATTGTCTGCATAAGGCCATAACATTTTCATTTTATGTATTTTTAAGGTTTGCACAAGGACTACGATTGAGACAAATCGACATGATGATAGATAACATTGCTGGGAGTTCAAGAACACTGTCAAAGATGGCCAAAAAGCTAAGGAATGTCTGTGTTGAGGCAATGGAGAGAAGGAAGAGAAGAAAAGGACAGAGAATGGGAGGGCGGAAAGAGATTGTGGTTATCGATTAAAGCCATTTCAGACACAAAAGGAAGGTAAGTGGAAACAGCCATATGCCTAAAATTTCTGTGGGAATTCCTACCACAAACCCAGCGCCTTTCAGCTCCATTGTATTGGAGTGAAGGCAAACATCTATATGGCAGATATCTCCAAAAAAGGGCAAATCACACCAAAACTATCTGGGTGGACGTTTAGCACTCCGGGCAAGAGGAAAAATATATTTCGCTTTAATTTTGGGTGAGACAGATGTACAGTCAACAGTAGTATGAGTAGGGGAAGATGTGCTTTTATATTAACACTTGAAATGGTGGAAAATCCAAAATGGTGGACTCAATAGGTCATTGTGACAAATGTATTTTCCATGAGGAGCTGTATCTTTGGGTTTTGTCACTGTATGAATAACAGGTAAGGAGACTGCCACCTAATGCTCACTGATGCTGACAGCAAATTTGAAAACATTGTCATGAGAAAACTATTTGCACTAAGAGGAAGCATTTGCTGATACAATGTTGGGGGTAAATCCATACTTACAGGGATATAATAATTTTTATAACTTATTTAAGTAAATTAAATTAGTTTAATTTTGTAATGTTTTAATGGTCAAATGATTACCATATATTAGTCACACATCATCATGTGAATAACTACCATTTCTAATATGTGTTCTATTTGAATATTTTGACAGTATGGACGTGGAAGAATGGTTGGTGGGTGGACATGGAAAAAGTGGGTGTTTGGAATGCTGGGTGTCAGGCACAGAGGACAGAAGACAATGCCTGTTCTCTGCTTGGTGGAAAGACGGACCAGATGAGAGCTGATCCCACTGGTTCTGCACCATGTTCGGATGGGATCCACAATACTGACTGATGAGTGGGGGGCCTACCGTCAGGCTCTGCCTGAATTTGGATACAAGCATTATACAGTCAACCACAGTGTGGAGTATGTCAATGCTGATACAGGCTGCCACACTCAACACATTGAGAGGGCCTGGAGGAACTACAAGGAGACCATCGGGAGACTCCGGGGGAATCGCACTGAGGATCTTCTAAGAGATCACTTGATTATGATTGAGTGGAATGAATGGCTGGGTAAAAAACACTATAATGGTCCATTGGGATGCCTGCTCCATGATATTGCAAAGCAATACAAATAGACAAATAAATGATGCCAAGAAGGCAACACTGTATTTCTACTGTGTGCTGTGTATTTCTACTGTGTATTTCTGCTGTGTTTTTCTACTGTGTGCTGTGTATTTCTACTGTGTATTTCTATTGTGTGCTGTGTACTTCTACAGGCTGAGACGGTCACGCGGTTCTCAGACGCATCTACTGCTACGTCCTGCAATCCATCTGGGTCAACAACTCAACTCAACTCCACCACTCAAACAAGAAGTTTGTGCATCCTTGAGGAGAACTGGTTCACATGAGCATTTTGCAAACTGCTGTGCTGCACTGAAGAGCCTGTGAGATTCAACCAACTAGCTTACCGGACACCCTACCACCTCACCGGGCCCAGTATTTGGGCCCGTGCCGGTAAGTCTCGCCTCCTCTCACCATCTAAACAGCTATATGTGCCTCTTCAATGCCGTGGACTCCATCTGGAGTCCTCGTAAGTAAGTCTTCACTGTTAACGTTACACTAGCGATCCAGCTAGCCGCTAGGCAAACAAGCATAGGCTACTCCAAACACCGTTGCTGCCGGAGCTTTTTTCTCTCTTTTCTCAGCCACCATCTGCTCCACCCAAGAATGTCCCCACTCACCCCGGAGGATCATGAGCTGTCCTGCTTGAGGTCAGAGCTACGCTCCATTGCGACCCTCCTGGACGATGTCCTCCAGCACCAATCCTCGCTCCTCGCCCAGGTGGAAGCGCTGCAGCAGGATGGTCCCAGCCCGGCCAACGCTATCCACCGCACATCGGATGCTCCGTCTTCCTCCTGGGCGACCGTTGTTAGGAAGGGGAGACCGGTCTCTCTCCCCTTGTTTTCCCCTGACATGGAAGAATGTGACGACGATCCCATCCCGTTGTCCAACTTCTTCACCCCACTGGAGAAGTTAGCTGAGCTACCGGCTACATGCTCACGCACTGCTCCGGAGCAATCAGTCCTGCCAAACTCCCGACACAGAAAGCGTCGCATCCCTCCAACTAGCCCACTGATGTCCCAGGGTAAACGTCCAAGGTGTTCATCCCCTTCATCGGTATCCTTCTCAGAAATCTGGCCTCCTCTCCCTGCCCCGCAGCCATCGTTTCCACGGCCTAACGTGGGTCCGATCCCCTCGACGCTCAATGATGACGTCATCTGCGCAGGTGACTCTAATCCCTCTTCTACTGTTCCCGATTCCCCTGGCATCTCCCATCTGTCTCTGTCCTCTAAATTGTCGGTCTATGACAATGGCTGCAAGAATCAACCTCCTGAAATCCTCATAATTGGTGATTCTATCATCAGAAATGTGCACCTCCCAGGCTCCATCACTTACTGTCTCTCCGGCGGGATTACTACTGACTTCATAGAACTGATACCTGTCCTCATTGATCTCCATCCGTCTGTTCACACTGTTCTGTTGCACACCGGCACAAATGACGTCATGTCCAGACGCTCCTGCAAACTTTACCATGATCTTGAGTCACTGATTCACACTGTTGAAAGCCTCGGGAAGAGGTGTGTTCTCTCTGGCCCTATTCCCACCCTGCTCAAAAGCTCAGAGCGTTTTAGTCGACTTTTCAGTCTGCACACGTGGATGCAGAACTTCACCACTGCAACAGGCCTGGGTTTTATTAGCAATTTTGACTATTTTTGGACTGAACGTGATCTCTTCAAATTTGATGGCTTACACTTGAACAGGAAAGGGTCTGAAAGATTAACAAGCAATTTTATTAACTTCATTGCTTTTAGCCTGAAATGATGCTTTTCCCAGCAAGACCCTGCCCTGCACACGTTGTCTTCCTGTCACAGCACTGTCTCTGATAGTGCGGGTCCTGCTGTCATCTTTAGTGTCTGCACTGTCTCCGCTTCTGGCTCCCTTACTCCACCTAGTTCTTTTGCAGCAGCAAAACCTGTAGCAGATCCTCATACCTCTTTTCCAATGTCAATTCCAACTCCTATCTGCTCTCATATCCCTATTAGAGTTACTGACAGCCGTTGCATCCTGTCAAAACGCTCTCACTGTCCTCATGGCAACAACCCTGATCCCAGTAAAGTTAATCGTTCCAGCCCTCGTGGGAGGGTCACATCTAACCTGATTAGTATAAAAACAGTTCCTGTCCCTCCAGCTCTTCCCCCTGTCGACCTCAGTTGTGCTTTACTTAACATTAGGTCACTCTCCAGCAAGACATTTTATATTAATGATTTTATTACTCACTATGGTTTGCATTTATTTTTCCGCACTGAGTGTTGGCTTTCCTCCACTGCCAGTGCTGTTCTTATTGAGGCGTCTCCCCCTGACTATAGCTTCCTATTCTCCGCCAGGAAAGACAAAACGGGTGGGGGACTTGCGGTTATCTTCTCTAATCAATTTCCCTGTACAGTATGTTCACTCTGTGACTTTACATCTTTTGAGTACCTGGCCATGCTTATTGGAAACCGCCAACATATCCTGGCATTACTCATTTATAGACCACCCAGGTTTAATCCCATTTTTTTAACAGAGTTCTCTGAATTTTTATCTACCGCTCTGATTAAATATGACAAAATAGTTCTGCTCGGTGACCTGAATTTTCACATTAATGATGTTTTGGATTCCAAAGCAACGGAATTTCTGGATCTTCTTTCTAGTCTCAACTTCATCCAACATGTCACTGGCCCCACTCATAATCTCGGTAATACTTTGGATCTAGTCTGTACAAAGGATATTACCGCTGGCCTCCCTTCTATTTTTCAGGTCCCGGTCTCGGATCACTCTTGTGTCTTTTTTAACCTTCTCACGCATACACAGACTATTCGCTCTGAATCTAACCCTCATTCTTTTCGTTTCATTAACAACCATATTAAGTCCCTTCTAGCTGATCATTTGCCCGATAAACTTGAGTCACTTTCCAACACGTCCATGTCTGTCAACAACCTTACAGATGGCCTAAACAGTGCACTGTCAGAATCGCTTGAGTCCTTTGCTCCTCTCAGAACTAGTAGAGGCACTCGAACTAAATCTGCACCTTGGTTCTCCGACCTCACTCGCTCTTTAAAACGGGCTTGTCGTAAACTTGAAGACAGATGGCGCACCTGTAAATCAGAGTCCTCTGGCCTTGCCTGGACTCTTAGCTTTAAACATTAAAAACTTGCACTTTCTGCTGCCAGATCTTCTTATTTCTCCAATTTGATTGAAACCAATAAGAACAATCATCGGGTCCTGTTTAATACTGTGGCCAGGCTTACACACTCTTCACCGGTTCTGAGCTCTTCTTTCACAGCTAATGATTTTCTAGATTTTTTCACTCACAAAATCTCCCAAATAAGGAACAATATCATTAGCCAGCAGCTCTCTAGCACCGTGTCCAGCCAGTGCTCTGTGTCCTGGTCCACGAGCTCACTCTCTCAGTTCAAACCCATTTCTGCTGAGGCCTTGGCCTCAATGGTTGCCGCCTCAAAGCCATCAACGTGTTCACTAGATCCCATCCCTTCTGACCTCCTTAAGGAACTCCTTCCTATTCTGAATGCCCCTATATATATGCCCCTATCCACTGGTTCTTGCCAATTATCGACCTGTCTCCACTCTCCCTTTCTTATCTAAAATACTTGAGAGAATTGTTGCTGATCAACTGACTGTCCACCTTTCTACCAATAATCTCTTTGACAATTTTCAGTCTGGTTTCCGCTCCTGAGACTGCCCTAACTAGAGTAGTTAATGACCTACTTGTCACTGCTGACTCTGGATCAGCCTCCGTACTTTTAATTCTTGACTTAAGTTCGGCCTTCGATACCGTAGATCATTGTGTGCTTCTACACAGACTGGAGCATTACGTTGGTATTCACGGGCTGGCGCTCTCATGGTTCCAGTCCTACTTATCTAGTAGAACCCAATGTGTTAGTTTCAATAACTCTTTGTCAGAATGCTCTACAGTTACCGCTGGTGTGCCCCAGGGGTCTGTCCTGGGGCCTCTGCTGTTTTGTATTTACATGCTCCCTCTGGGTAGGATAATTGCCGAATATGGTATACAGTTCCATTTCTATGCTGATGACACACAGCTATACATCTCACTACAGCCTAATGACCCCTCTCAAATACAAAATCCGGAAACATGTGTAAGCCGAATCAAGATCTGGATGAGTCAAAACTTTCTCATGCTTAATACTGCTAAGACTGATTTGCTGGTGATTAAGCCTAATAACTACAAGTACTTCTCTGACAGTCTTTGTCTTAATATTGATGGTTGTTCAATCTCTGAAAGCACGCACATTAGAAACCTAGGTGTTATTTTTGATCCGACCCTGACTTTCCAGACTCACATCAAGGAAATCACCAGGACGGCTTTCTTTCACCTGCGTAACATTGCCAAAATCCGCCCTGCTCTGTCCCGGCGTAGCGCCGAGGTGGTTCTCCATGCCCTTGTGTCTTCCCGTTTAGATTACTGTAATGTCCTTTTTTCTGGCCTCCCCATCTGTACTACTAGGAGCCTTCAGCTTGTGCAAAATTCAGCCGCCAGACTTTTAACAAAAACAAGTAGGTTCTGTCACATAACTCCTGTCCTGGCATCATTACATTGGCTGCCCATTCAGGCTAGAGCCGATTTTAAAGTTCTTCTCTTAACTTATAAGGCTTTAAATGGACTTGCACCATCTTATTTAACTGAACTACTTTCTCCCTACATTCCGCCACGTCCTCTTCGTTCTCTTAGTTCAAACCTCCTTGTCATCCCACCAATCAATAAAAAGTCAGCTGGTGGCAGGGCCTTCGCCTACCGTGCTCCTTTTCTATGGAATGGCCTCCCACTAGGTATCAAAGAAGCTACATCCACTGCAATTTTTAAGTCCCGTCTTAAAACACACCTCTTTACTCAATATTTTGGTTTAAACTAATTCTTAACTGTTTTATCATTTTCCTGTGGTGTTTTAATATTATTTATTGTCTGTTATTATTGTACTTGATTTTATTGTAAAGTGTATTGAGACCATGTACCATGGTGATTTTGCACTTTAAATAATAAATTGATTGATTGATTGATTGATACTGTGTATTTCTACTGTGTTCTGTGTATTTCTACTGTGTTATGTGTATTTCTACTTTGTGCTCTGTATTTCTACTGTGTGCTGTGTTTTTCTATTGTGTATTTCTACTTTCTGCTCTGTATTTCTACTGTGTATATCTACTGTGTTCTCTGTATTTCTACTCTGTGATGTGTATTGCTACTGTGTATTTCTACAGTGTATTTCTACTATGTGATGTGTATTGCTACTATGTATTTCAACTATGTACTGTGTATTTCTATTGTGATGTGTATTTCTAATGTGTATTTCTATTATGTGCTCTATATTTCTACTGTCTGCTGTGTATTTCCACTCTGTATTTCGACTGTGTGATGTGTATTTCTACTCAGTATTTATATTGTGTTTTTCTACTGTGTGCTGTGTATTTCTACAGTGTATTTCTACTGTGTGATGTGTATTTCTACTGTGTGCTGTGCATTTCTGCAGTGTATTTCTAGGGTGTGATGTGTACTTCTACTGTGATGTCTGTTTCTACTGTGATGTGTATTCCTTTTGTGTATTTCGATTGTGTGCTCTGTATTTCTACTGTGTATTTCTACTGTGTGATGTGTATTTTTACTGTGTGCTGTGTATTTCTATCATGTATTTCTATTTTGTGCTCTGTATTCATACAGTGTGTTTCTACTGTGTGATGTGTATTTCTACTGAGTATTCCTACTGTGTGCTGTGTATTTCTACTGTGTGCTGTGTATTTGTACTATGTGATGTATATTTCTACAGTGTGCTGTGTATTTCTACTGTGTGATGTGCATTTCTACTGTGTGCTGTGTATTTGTACTCTGTGATGTGCATTTCTACTGTGTGCTGTGTATTTGTACTGTCTATTTCTACTGTGTGTTCTGTATTTCTACTGTGTATTTCTACTGTGTAATGTGTATTTCTACTGTGTGATTTGTATTTATACTGTGTGCTGTGTATTTCTTTATTTCTACTGTGTATTTCCACTGTGTATTTCTACTCTGTGATGTGTATTTTTACTGTGTTCTTTTTATTTCTGTTGTGTATTTCTACTTTGTGTTCTGTATTTATACAGTGTGTTTCTACTGTGTGATGTGTATTTCCACTGTGTATTCCTACTGTGCGGGGTGTATTTCTACTGTGTATTTCTACTGTGTGCTGTGTATTTGTACTGTGCGATGTGTATTTCTACTGTGTACTGTGTATTTCTACTGTGTGTTATGTATTTGTACTGTGTGATGTGCATTTCTACTGTGTATTTCCACCGTGGGATGTGTATTGCTACTGGATAATTGTACTGTGTGCTGTGTATTTCTACTATGTATTTCTGCTGTATGATGTGTTTTTCTGTTCTGTGCTCTGTATTTCTACTATGTATTTCTGCTGTATGATGTGTTTTTCTGTTCTGTGCTCTGTATTTCTACTATGTATTTCTGCTGTATGATGTGTATTTCTGCTCTGTGCTCTGTATTTCTACAGTGTATTTCTACTATGTATCCCTAGTGTGTGCTGTGTATTTCTACTGTGTGATGTGTATTTCTACTGTGTATTTCTACTGTGTGATGTGTATTTCTACTGTGTATTCCTACTGTGTGCTTTGTATTTCTGTGTATTTTGACTGTGTGCTGTGCGTTTCTGCTGTTCATTTCAACTGTGTATTTCTACTGCGTGTTGTGTATTTCTACTGTGAATTTCTAATGTATATTTCTGATGTGTCCTGTGTATTTCTACTGTGTATTTCTACTGTGTGCTGTGTATTTCGACTGTGTGCTATGCGTTTCTACTGCTCATTTCAACTGTGTATTTCTACTGTGTGTTGTGTATTTCTACTGTGTATTTCTAATGTGTATTTTGATGTGTATTTCTGCTGTGTGCTGTGTATTTCTACTTTGTATTTCTACTGTGTGCTGTGTTTTTCTACAGTGTATTTCTGCTGTGTGCTGTGTATTTCTACTTTGTATTTCTACTGTGTGCTCTGTTTTTCTACAGTGTATTTCTACTGTGTGCTCTGTATTTCTACTGTGTATTTCTACTGTTTGCTGTGTATTTCGACTGTGTGTTGTGTGTTTCTACTGTGTAATTCTACGGTGTGCTGTGTGTTTCTACTGTGTATTTTGACTGTGTGCTGTTTATTTCTACTGTGTACTTAGTATTTCCACTGTATATTTTGACTGTATGCTGTGCATTTCTACTGTTCATTTAAATTGTGTATTTCTACTGCGTGTTGTGTATTTCTACTGTGAATTTCTAATGTGTATTTCTGATGTGTATTCCTGCAGTGTGCTGTGTATTTCTACTGTGTATTTCTACTGTGTGTTTCCACTGTGTGCAGTGTATTTCTACTGTGTATTTCTACTGTGTGATTTGTATTTCTACTGTGTATTTGGACTGTGTGCTGTGTTTTTCTACTGTTCATTTCAACTGTGTGCTGTGTAGTTCGACTGTGTATTTCTAATGTGTTTTTTTGATGTGTATTTCTGCTGTGTGCTGTGTATTTCTGCTGTGTATTTCGACTGTGTGTTGTGTGTTTCTACTGTGTAATTCTATTGTGTGCTGTGTGTTTCTACTGTGTAATTCTACTTCATGTTGTTTATTTCTACTGTGTATTTCTACTGTGTGCTGTGTATTTCTACTGTGAATTTCTAATGTGTATTTCTGATGTGTATTCCTGCAGTGTGCTGTGTATTTCTACTGTGTATTTCTACTGTGTGATTTGTATTTCTACTGTGTATTTGGACTGTGTGCTGTGCATTTCTACTGTTCATTTCAACTGTGTATTTCTACTGTGTGTTGTGTATTTCTACTGTGTATTTCTAATGTGTATTCCTGATGTGTATTTCTGCTGTGTGCTGTGTATTTCTACTGTGTATTTCGACTCTGTGTTGTGTGTTTCTACTGTGTATTTCTACGGTGTGCTGTGTATTTCTACTGTGTGCTTAGTATTTCCACAGTGTATTTTGACTGTGTGCTGTGTGTTTCTACTGTGTATTTTGACTGTGTGCTGTGTATTTCTACTGTGTATTTCTACTGTGTGTTGTGTGTTACTACTGTGTATTTCTACTGTTTGGTGTGTATTTCTACTGTGTATTTCGACTGTGTGTTGTGTGTTTCTACTGTGTATTTCTATGGTGTCCTGTGTATTTCTACTGTGTATTTCAATTGTGTGCTGTTTATTTCTACTGTGTACTTAGTATTTCCACTGTATATTTTGACTGTGTGCTGTGCATTTCTACTGTTCATTTAAATTGTGTATTTCTACTGCGTGTTGTGTATTTCTACTGTGAATTTCTAATGTGTATTTCTGATGTGTATTCCTGCAGTGTGCTGTGTATTTCTACTGTGTGTTTCCACTGTGTGCAGTGTATTTCTACTGTGTATTTCTACTGTGTGATTTGTATTTCTACTGTGTATTTGGACTGTGTGCTGTGCATTTCTACTGTTCATTTCAACTGTGTATTTCTACTGTGTGTTGTGTATTTCTACTGTGTATTTCTAATGTGTATTCCTGATGTGTATTTCTGCTGTGTGCTGTGTATTTCTACTGTGTATTTCTACTGTGTGCTGTGTAGTTCGACTGTGTATTTCTAATGTGTTTTTTTGATGTGTATTTCTGCTGTGTGCTGTGTATTTCTGCTGTGTATTTCGACTGTGTGTTGTGTGTTTCTACTGTGTAATTCTATTGTGTGCTGTGTGTTTCTACTGTGTAATTCTACTTCATGTTGTTTATTTCTACTGTGTATTTCTACTGTGTGCTGTGTATTTCTACTGTGTATTTCTACAGTGTGCTGTGTATTTCTACTGTGTGCTTAGTATTTCCACAGTGTATTTTGACTGTGTGCTGTGTATTTCTACTGTGTATTTCTACTGTGTGTTGTGTGTTACTACTGTGTATTTCTACTGTTTGGTGTGTATTTCTACTGTGTATTTCGACTGTGTGTTGTGTGTTTCTACTGTGTTTTTCTATGGTGTGCGGTGTATTTCTACTGTGTATTTCAATTGTGTGCTGTTTATTTCTACTGTGTACATAGTATTTCCACTGTATATTTTAACTGTGTGCTGTGCATTTCTACTGTTCATTTAAATTGTGTATTTCTACTGCGTGTTGTGTATTTCTACTGTGTGTTTCCACTGTGTGCTGTTTATTTCTAATGTGTATTTCTACTGTGTGCTTTGTATTTGTGTGTATTTTGACTGTGTGCTGTGCGTTTCTACTGTTCATTTCAACCGGTATTACTACTGCATGTTGTGTATTTCTACTGTGAATTTCTAATGTATATTTCTGATGTGTGCTGTGTATTTCTACTGTGTATTTCTAACGTGTATTTTTGATGTGTATTTCTGCTGTGTGATGTGTATTTCTACTTTGTATTTCTACTGTGTGCTGTGTATTTCTACTGTGTGCTGTGTATTTCTACAATGTATTTCTACTGTGTGCTCTGTATTTTTACTGTGTATTTCTACTGTGTGCTGTGTATTTCTTATGTGTACTTCTACTGTTTGCTGTGTATTTCGACTGTGTGTTGTGTGTTTCTACTGTGTAATTCTACGGTGTGATGTGTATTTCTGTGTGTTTTCACTTTGTGCTGTTTATTTCTATTGTTTATTTCTTCTGTGTGCTTTGTATTTCTGTTTATTTTGACTGTGTGCTGTGTGTTTCTTCTGTGTATTTCAATTGTGTGCTGTATATTTCTACTGTGTGCTTAGTATTTCCAGTGTATTTTGACGGTGTGCTGTGTGTTTCTACTGTGTATTTCTACTGTGTGTTGTGTGTTTCTACTGCGTATTTCTACTGTGTGCTGTGTATTTCTACTGTGTATTTCTACGGTGGGCTGTGTATTTCTACTGTGTAATTCCACTGTGTGCTGTGTATTTCTACTGTGTGCTTAGTATTTCCACAGTGTATTTTGACTGTGTGCTGTGTGTTTCTACTGTGTATTTCTACTGTGTGTTGTGTGTTTCTACTGTGCATATCTACTGTTTGCTGTGTATTTCTACTGTGTATTTCAATTGTGTGCTGTATAATTCTACTGTGTGCTTAGTATTTCCACTGTATATTTTGACTGTGTTCTATGCGTTTCTACTATTCATTTCAATTGTTTATTTCTAATGTGTTGTGTATTTCTACTGTGTGTTGTGTGTTTCTACTGTGTATTTCGACTGTTTGTTGTGTATTTCTACTGTGTATTTCGACTGTGTGTTGTGTGTTTCTACTGTGTAATTCTATGGTGTGCTGTGTATTTCAACTGTGTGCTTTGTATTTCTGTGTATTTTGACTGTGCGCTGTGCGTTTCTACTGTTCATTTCAACTGTGTATTTCTACTGTGTATTGTGTGTTTCTACTGTGAATTTCTAATGCATATTTTTGATGTGTACTGTGTATTTCTACTGTGTGCTGTGCGTTTCTACTGCTCATTTCAACTGTGTATTTCTACTGTGTGTTGTGTATTTCTACTGTGTATTTCTTATGTGTATTTTTGATGTGTATTTCTAGTGTGTGCTGTGTATTTCTACTGTGTATTTCTATCGTGGGCTGTGTATTTCTACTGTGTAATTCCACTGTTTGCTGTGTATTTCTACTGTGTAATTCTACGGTGTGCTGTGTATTTCTACTGTGTATTTCTACTGTGTGTTTCCACTGTGTGCAGTTTATTTCTTATGTGTACTTCTACTCTTTGCTGTGTATTTCTACTGTTTATTTGGACTCTGTGCTGTGTATTTCTAATGTGTACTTCTACTGTGTGCTGTGTATTTCTACTGTGTACTTCTACTGAGTGCTGTGTATTTCTACTGTGTATTTCTACTGTGTGCTGTGTATTTCTAATGTCTCTTTCTACTGTGTATGTCTACTGTGTAATTCTACTGTGTATTTCTGCTGTGTAGTTCTACTCTGTGCTGTGTATTTCTTCTGTGTATTTCAATTGTGTGCTGTATATTTCTACTGTGTGCTTAGTATTTCCAGTGTATTTCTACTGTGTGTTGTGTGTTTCTACTGTGTATTTCTATTGTGTGTTGTGTGTTTCTACTGTGTATTTCTACTGTGTGCTGTGTATTTCTACTGTGTATTTCTACTGTGTAATTCCACTGTGTGCTGTGTATTTCTACTGTGTGCTTAGTATTTCCAGTGTTTTTTGACTGTGTGCTATGTGTTTCTACTGTGTATTTCTACTGTGTGTTGTGTGTTTCTATTGTGTATTTCTACTGTGTGTTGTGTGTTTCTACTGTGTATATCTACTGTTTGCTGTGTATTTCTACTGTCTATTTTGACTGTGTGTTGTGTGTTTCTACTATGTATTTCTTCGGTGTGCTGTGCATTTCTACTGTGTATTTCAATTGTGTGCTGTATATTTCTATTGTGTGCTTAGTATTTCCACTGTATGTTTTGACTGTTCTATGCGTTTCTACTATTCATTTCAATTGTGTATTTCTATTGTGTTGTGTATTTCTACTGTGTATTTCTAATGTGTATTTCTGATGTGTATTCCTGCAGTGTGCTGTGTATTTCTACTGTGTGTTGTGTGTTTCTACTGTGTATTTTGACTGTTTGCTGTGTATTTCTACTGTGTATTTCAACTGTGTGTTTTGTGTTTCTGCTGTGTAATTCTATGGTGTGCTGTGTGTTTCTACTGTGTAATTCTACTTTGTGTTGTTTATTTCTACTGTGTATTTCTACTGTGTAATTCTACGGTGTGCTGTGTATTTCTACTGTGTATTTCTACTGTGTGTTGTGTGTTTCTACTGTGTATTTTGACTGTGTGCTGTGTGTTTCTACTGTGTATTTCTACTGTGTGTTGTGTGTTTCTACTGTGTATATCTACTGTTTGCTGTGTATTTCTACTGTGTATTTCTAATGTGTATTTTGATGTGTATTTCTGCTGTGTGCTTTGTATTTCTACTGTGTATTTCTACTGTGTGCTGTGTATTTCGACTGTGTGCTGTGCGTTTTTACTGTTCTTTTCACCTGTGTATTTCTGCTGTGTGCTGTGTATTTCTACTGTGTATTTCTACTGTGTGCTGTGTATTTCGACTGTGTGCTGTGCGTTTTTACTGTTCATTTCAACTGTGTATTTCTACTGTGTTGTGTTTTTTGATGTGTATGTCTGCTGTGTGCTGTGTTTTTCTACTTTATATTTCTACTGTGTGCTGTGTATTTCTACAGTGTATTTCTAGTGTGTGCTCTGTATTACTACTGTGTATTTCTACTGTGTGCTGTGTATTTCTAATGTGTACTTCTCCTGTTTGCTGTGTATTTCTACTGTGTATTTCTATTATGTGCTGTGTATTTCTACTGTGCATTTCTACTGTTTGCTGTGTATTTCGACTGCGTGTTATGTGTTTCTATTGTGTAATTCTACAGTGTGCTGCGTGTTTCTACTGTGTATTTCTACTTTGTGTTGTTTATTTCTACTGTTTATTTCTACTGTGTATTTCTAATATGTTTCCACTGTGTGCTGTTCATTTCTACTGTGTATTTCTACTGTGATTTGTATTTCTACTGTGTATTTCGCCTGTGTGCTACACGTTTCTACTGTTCATTTCAACTGTGTATTTCTACTGCGTGTTGTGTATTTCTACTGTGTATTTCTAATGTGTCTTTCTGATGTGTGCTGTGTATATCTACTGTGTATTTCTACTGTGTGCTGTGTATTTCGACTGTGTGCTGTGCGTTTCTACTGCTCATTTCAACTGTGTATTTCTACTGTGTGTTGTGTATTTCTACTGTGTATTTCTAACGTGTATTTTTGATGTGTATTTCTGCTGTGTGCTTTGTATTCCTACTTTGTATTTCTACTGTGTGTTTCCACTGTGTGCTGTTTATTTCTACCGTCTATTTCTACTGTGTGATTTGTATTTCTACTGTGTATTTCAACTGTGTGCTGCACGTTTCTACTGTTCTTTTCACCTGTGTATTTCTACTGTGTGTTGTGTATTTCTACTGTGTATTTCTAATGTGTATTTGTGATGTGTATTTCTGCTGTGTGCTGTGTATTTCTACTGTGTATTTCTACTGTGTGCTGTGTATTTCGACTGTGTGCTGTGCGTTTTTACTGTTCATTTCAACTGTGTATTTCTACTGTGTTGTGTATTTTTATTGTGTATTTCTAACATGTTTTTTGATGTGTATTTCTGCTGTGTGCTGTGTTTTTCTACTTTATATTTCTACTGTGGGCTGTGTATTTCTACAGTGTATTTCTAGTGTGTGCTCTGTATTACTACTGTGTATTTCTACTGTGTGCTGTGTATTTCTAATGTGTACTTCTACGGTTTGCTGTGTATTTCTACTGTTTGCTGTGTATTTCCAATGTGTATTTCGACTGTGTGTAGTGTTTTTCTACTGTGTATTTCTACTGTGTGCTATGTATTTCTACACAGCAAAATCTGTAGTGTTGGTTTTTCAGTGTAAATAATTTTGAGTTGGTGGGTGTTGAATTTGGTGTTGTTTCAACCAGTAGGTGATTTGTTAATTTTTAACAGGGTGGATGGCTCAATGGGAGGACCACCTCTCAAAGGACATTGTTGACGCCTTAACCATAACTGTGACATTTCTAATTCTACAATTCCATTTTATCCAGTTATCTTCCTTCTCTCCCTACTACAATTGTCTTTTTATAACTGTATTAAAGTAATGAGTAAATACACCTTTAAATTGTATGCAGTGGACTGAGTTTATTCAGGCAGGGTTTTCTCATGTTTCTCACAATACACTACAAGCAGGGTCATTTTAAGTTACATGACCCCTTGGAATTTTTTACCATCTAAATTCCTTGAAGGACACACAATGAACATTGTGCAAAATAGTAGAGCCTGACCGATTCATCGGTTGGCCGATTTTATAGGCCGATATTAGCCTATCACAGATATATCAGTATCGGTGTATATATTATCCGATATGCACCGATATGAAAACCTTATATTTAAAAACTATAATGCAGAAAAACATGCTTGGGCTAATTTAAAATTGGTGTAATTGTAGCATGGAGATGTTGTTACCTTAGATTATGACTATCAGTTTTTATTTTGAAAGGCGGTAAAGTTCACTTCAGAAAGGGTGGGTAACTTCCGCATCTTTATATTTATTTTATCGGAGCTATTGTGTTGTTAAAAATGTAAAAGGAAATTATTTTCTTTATTTTGAATTGCACCGAACCCAGGGGTTGTGGTTTTGGGTGGCTGGTATGTGTTTAAAGAGAAATTAGTAAGCAATATGATTTTTGTGTCGCTGTTTCTTATAAAAACTGTATTAAAAGTAATGTGTGTTGTAAAATGTAATTTTTATGCATTCGGGGATGTTTATGGTCTGGACAAGGATAGCGTGGTTGCATCAAGTGCTTAGTGCTCCGTGTTGCATTGCTAGTGATGGCTACTGTGTTCACATACTGAAAATAGTATATCCGGTGTTCAAACAGGCACAGTAATCCTTGTGAAGAAACCATTTCAGAAAACCACTGTGCTCGGCTATTTTCATGCAGGAGTAATAAATGTGTCTGAATCCACGTGGTCGTCCTGTCCTACTTTAACCGAGACACAACGCAGAATAGACTCCGCTACATAATGACATAGTTTGTCCAGCAGAGTGCGCTTCAACGGGGGATAAAACAGCTGGTGTCAGGAAATGTAACAGCTACCTCACTAATGGTTAAACTATAAACCAGCACAAAAATGACAATTACCAACGTAACATAAGCCACTATGTTCTGAACAGGCACACTAAAAACACTTACAAAAAGTAACATTTTAGTTTTAGAACAAGCAAACTTGTTGTGCTCCTCTACATCAGAGACGCACTGGGAATCCACTGGAAGCTGCTCTATGACGTCGCGTCTGCTTACAGGTTTTGTCTCGCCCTCCGCATGGCATCATACCATGAATGTATAAAGAGAACCCAGCGGGAATGTTTCAGAAGTGGAGCCTTTTATCCGCCCGATTTTGTTGACTTGCTTAGATTTTGTTGATCTGGTCATTTTTCGTTTTTATACAATCAGGAGTCTGCACAGGGTGTTTTATTTTGAAAATTGACCGGATGCTCTATGCCGTTCCTGTGTCTCACTTCCTGCCGGTGTTGCGCCAATGTAGGTATCCCCGACGCGATGTTTTTTTTCGTAGGAAAGTCCGGGAATCTCATTAATATTCATGAGGTGCTGTCATCTTATTGGCAGATCAAGGCGCTTCGTGATTGGTTGATGCAGCTACGTGCGGCTAAATGTTCATTGATGAGTGCAGTGACAGAGTGAAGCATACGGTAAGATTATGGCTCATCACTCCCACTGATATGAGTTATTCATCAAAACTACTAGGCTACGTAAAACTACTAGGCTACGTTAATGTAATCATATCACCATGACAAATATTGGCTGCTCAAAACATCTGAAATAACCGCAAATTCCTGATGGACAGCTAGCACCATTGGTGTTAGCCAAATTTTCTGTGTTATTTCATATGTTTTCCCTGTTTTATTATGAATAAAATATGGGTTAATGAGATTTGAAAATCATTGTATCACGTTTTTATTTGTACATAGGAGTTTGTACATGTATTAGTGTAATAATAGTATTATTTTACATTTCAGTGAGAGCAGCAGTATGTGTAATAATGTCCAGGGGAACGTGAAAGAATATCCTCTGTTAAAGGTCAGATTCATTTAAAATCAACTTTATTGATAAGCAGTGAACAGAACAAACATGAACTATAAACAACACATTGTACATACTGATGCAGGGGTAGAGTTGATGTTAGGATTAAGGTTATGACTAATGGTTGTTAAATTGAGGTATAGGCTTTATGCACAGCTCAACTACTTTCTGAACTTAAACCAGCTCCTTTATTTCCTGTCTTACATTATTGGACAAACTGATTAATCCAGGTGTGTCTGACCATTCTTGTGACTACTGAGGTCAGAGTCAGACACACCTGGATTAATCAGTTTGTCTAATAATGTAAAACAGGAAATAAAAGAGCTGGTTTAAGCTCAGGAAGTAGTGGAGCTGTGCATAAAGCCTATTGCCCCAACCATCTTCTACTGCCAGATCTGCCAATAAATCCTCACTAACCAACTGAAGTCAATGGGCCCTATTTTGACAGGACCTATTACCAGAGGACTACCACCATCATGTGTGCTCCTATCAGTCTCTAGGAGGGACAAATTTCAGGGCAAATCTTCGAGTTTGGCTTGCTAGGGAGGATGAGATTCAGAGGTGGTTGGAGGACTTTCAGAAATCCTCAGGCTTCACCTGGAAAAAGTCCAAAACCTACCCTGATGCAGGGCAAGGCTCAAATAAGTATAGGGTTAGTACTAAACAGTCCACCCCCCACATCTCCTTAACGTTGTGTGTACACCACTTACCAGATTTTTCTTCTTTTCTACATCATCTGTAGGTGGACTTAAGGTCGTAGCATAACACCCGGGGAAGTGCTGGCAAGGTGACAAAAAACACCTCCTGTCCTGCCACCATGTACCTAGTCCTGAAAAGGCAGTGCTTCAGTAAAGGGAGAAAGTCAAGGTTAGTACTTTTTTGACTCCAATGATAGTTGGACTGTTTTTGCTGAATCTGGTGTGTGTGGATTAATTATATACCTTTCACATATCCATTTTATGTCAGGTCAGAAGATCCACATATCCTGGAGGGATTTTTTTTCAAAATAAGCCTCCAGAATGAGCACAACCATCGGCTCTCATGTGCTGTAGCACTTAAAAACAGGGATGTTTGCCAGGACACCTGCAACAAATTACAGGCCCTGTTCCAGAGTGGGCACTCTCCCTCATCGGCCCTTGACACGCTGAAATTTGACCTGCAGGAAAGAGAGGGGGAGAACTACATTTTTGCTGCCGCAGATCGCTCTGTCTGCCCCGATCTCCAGTTCTGCTACAGGTGGGTAAGGTGGGCATAATAGGCATTAAAAAAATATGAGGAATGTGACTTACATTTAAGTACAATGAGGTGTATGGAGCTCCATTCAAAACTCCCATTTAGAATTCTGCCTCCTATAACTCAGCACTCCTCAACAGCATCCTGCCAGCGGAGAGCTTTTTCGGACGTCAGGAGGAAGGTCCCCAGGTCATACTGACTGACGACTGCCTGGCCTTGCTACAGTCCCTCAACGCTGTCTATCCAGGCACCACCCTCATCCTGTGCGTGTTCCATTTGCTTCAGGCCATGTGGAGATGGCTGTGGAACTCCCACAATGGGGTCGCCAAAGCCCATCGTTCTCACATGATGAGCTTGTTCAGGCACATCATGTATGCCGGCACCCCATCATCCCTGGAAGACAGCTACAGGGTGCTGACTCAAGAGCCAACAGCACAGAAGTACCCAAAGTTCCTCCGACACCTTGCTGAGGTCTTCAGAAGGAGAGAAGAGTGGGCCATCTGCCTCCAGTCTGAACTGCCAACAAGAGGAAACCACACGAATAACTACGTGGAGAGTGCAATGCGCATTCTGAAAGAGAAGGTCCTCTACAGACTGAAGGCATACAATGTCACACAGCTGGTTAGCTTTGTTACAATGCGCATGGAAGAGTACTACATCGCCGCCTCACCAATGTCGCCAACAACAGAGGGAAGCAGTTGAAAAACATCCACCATGGCGATGTTGACTGTGAGGCGATTGTTCAGGTACGTTTTGTAGCATCCCCACACTCTGGAACACACTGTAAGAGGGGACAGAAATAAAAAAAAAAAAAATAACAAAAAATCTTCCCTTTATAATAATAAACGTATCATATATACATAGTAGCCTTACAAGATTCTCCCAGGTGAAGTAATTTTGAACTGCTACAATCAATGTTTTAATAACAGAAAAATCACTTTAAAAAACAAACATTTTAACATAAAGACAACCTCTAATAGAGCGCTGTATATAATGTCATATTGAGCTTGAAATCAAAGTTTTTAAACAGTCATTCTGTATCAAATAATGCAGCTTCAAACATATACATGAAAGACAGTAAAAAACACACAAATACATTTCGTTACATAATAAACAAACCAATGAAATAACTAGCTTTAGCTCCTAATGAAAATTGGCATTTCCGTTAGCCTAAACAGGTCATATAAAAATACACAACTTTGGGACACAGCCTACTCATCCAGAAAAGGACCACAAAACAAATGTGTTTCAGATTGATTTTAAACTCAGTTTAAACAGTTTTTTTCTTGTTTTTTTTTTTTTTACATGACAGTCACATGCTCTCCCCATCTGATTAGAGTGGGATATTTAAACCACTTGCTTACCTGATCATTCCTGGTTACTCTGCTGCTGTCTCTGCCACTCTGCTGCTGCTCTGCTGCTGCCCTGCTGCTGATATTGGCTGTTGCTGCCACCCCTTCTGCTTGTCACTGCTCGTCACATCCACCTGTGGGCTCTGTTTCTACGATCCTCTGTGGGGAGGGTCTGCTATTCATTCCCTGCAATGTCTGTCAAGCAGATCATTCATGGGGAAATGAATACAATGGGATAGAGCCTGATGCAAAGCTTGCTTCAGTCATGCTAAAATTATTTATGCTCTGCTTCAGTTATGCAAAATGTTTGTGCCAAAAAAAAAAATATTGAACTCAATCTAGACTTATCTGACTGAAATGTTTTGACCATGTAATCAGCATTAATTGATTGTTCATATTAACTTAACTAGAATGAACTATCCTTTAGAAGGTGGCAGCGATGCAAATCCCATGGAGTTTCCTCCAAATGAGACCAACTCAGGTCTGTACACAGGCTTGTATTGTAGTGGGAGACTACTTTTCTTATCTTTCCAATTAATGCACTATCTGACTCTGAAAATCCGCTCAAGGTTGAAGTCCAAAAAATCAAAGGCAAAGCAGCAGGTCCTCAGTCCAAAAGGTGTTTATTTCCAAAAACAGAAAATATACATCCGTGAGCTACCCCGGGGCAACTGAGATCTCTCGCCGATTCTCCCCATTTTATACCCGTGGTCCAGGGTCCCCACGCCCTTATGGACCATCCTTTTACCTTTATGATCATCCTGGGTTTGTCACTTATTATTCTCATTCTTGGATGTGTTCTAAAGAACCTACATATGTCTTACTCAGGCCCCTTCTGTGGCCTTGGGTGAACTGTGGCAGCACCTGTTGCTCATTTAAATGGTGCATCAAACATTGGTCTTTTATCAGCCTCAAGCTCAATTAGAGCACAGTTGGGACTGCAAGGGATATTCCAAAATCTAATCACATGCATGATCATGACCCAGTTTCTCATTTGCCACTACAGTCCCCCCTTTGGTCCTTAAAAAAAAAGGACCAATATTTCCACCAATGACCCGGGAGAGCTCACACAAGTCAACACAATACAAACAATAGCATGAATTTAATGTAAATAAAACATAGTATATATGGTTTCAAACGATATAAATGCAACTCCAACCTACAAGACTGACAATGAGTATCAACCCATAGGGAAGTGCTTCAACTATCAAGAGGATAGTTGAGAGTTTTCCCTGAGCCATCTTCTGGACCGGCCCTCAAACAGATGACCCAGTGATATTCATTAATAGATTTCTATTCTGACCTGGCAACATGATGGGGGAAACATCCTCTCCAATTTAGCTGTTTCTGAGAGGTAAAGGCCCCATCATGTGGCCCACTGTTCAAACTGACCTGTCCTTTTGGTGCTGCATACAACACAGAAGAACTTCAAAATCAAATGGCGAAACACTTTAAACTCAATGGTAAATTAGAGATATATAAATGATGATAAAACACATTACACATGCTTAATAAACACATTTAAGTCCATGACATTAAATGGGTACACATTCTTGTGGCGGTAATCCACCTTAAGTCAACACAAGTAAACACTAGATCAACAGTTATTAGATCATCGTCATGAGATACTCATATTGTCTTTTTGTTTTTGTTGAGATTTTTCAAAAATACTTTTTTTTGCCTGTTTCCATAGTAAGATAGAGAAATTATAGTCTAATAATAGAGCAGGACTTTTAAAAAAAACACGGCTGGGTAATTTGTATGGACAGTTTACCCCTCGTGGATGGATTAAAACTACATGGTTAACATATAATCTACTAATGCTACATTGTGAATCATATTTAATACCACAAAGTGTAATCATCTAGAACTACATGTGCTTTATTTCATGCATAATTAATAACTTGTGCACATATGATTATATTAAAGTGATTAAGAGTAATATATATATATAGGTGACAATCACTTTGTCAACATTGGTTTTAACAACCTTTGCAACCTTTGTCTATCATCTCAACATTGGTTTTGTCAACCTATGTCTATGTACCACTTATGGAGATTAACCTCCTTATATATATATATATTTTTTTGCTATTATTGTTTTCCAAAAAACATTCCACCAGTGCCCCTATGAACTTACTGGTTTCCTGTAAACCACACTGGTTTAAAACCTTTCTCGTGCTTGTTACGGCAATCAGCTTTCTGACGTTACCTTCACAGATGAGTGCCCTCTTACCTTTATCAAACACTCATTTCATCATAACTACACATTTACAACAAGTGATCCCACATAACTGTATTGAATCCAAAGGATCGTCGTACAATTGCTGGAGCTCCATTTATAAACCTGTCAAACTCTCTCTCTCTTGCACGGTAGTTTCCGTTTTGATACCTCACCCTTCTTCCTGGGGAATGTAGGTACCGATGGCTCTGTCCTGCTGTCTCCACCTGGGTTTCTCCACTCCAGGTGCGGACAGCAACTTTAGCCAGGCTTGCATTTTTGCTGGCACATTTGACCAGATCACATTTTGTCCATTATCCATAATGTTGATGACTTCCTGGCTACTGTGAAACCTCAGGGCATAGGACATAGTTTTTAGCCCAGGATATATGGTGAAAAGATTGCGGCTCTGGTTGAAAAAAGGATATGTCCAGAGGAACAATACATATGTTGCTGTCACCAGATAGTTCACAGTCTGCACACGTAAGTTGTGGTTCAAGGGCATGATATTGTCAGTCAGAGTCTCACCTTGCAACAATGCAAACCCCTCGTCCCAATAGCGGTAGGTTTCAGTTTCCTCAATTTGTCTGAGGAGGGATCTTCTGTGATTTCTGTTAACCAGCATCCAATTTAATCGTAGGTCTTCTGATGCATTCCACTGTAAGTAGGGGGTAATGGGATCTGATGCTTGCTTCCAGGGTTCGTACCAGTCATCCCGATGCTGGAGTTGTGGTACATAACCAACTAATGTGTTTATTATTTTGGGGCCTGGGGCTTGGCAGCGAATGTCTGAGTCTTTATCTATATATTGGACGTAGGGTGTCAAAAAGTCTCCATATGACCAGCCTCCTACCGTTCTCCCGGCAGGAACATGTTGGTCACGTAGCTCTCTCCATTGTTCCCATCTATTTACATAAGCTGCGTCATACAGCAGTGCTCGACTCATGTTTTGTCCTCTATTGGGCACTGTTGTAAGTACCCCTCTGGCCATTATCAGGGTAGTGACTATTTCCCACTGTAGTCACCCCTGTGTTGAACATCGCCAATGCTGCTCTTTGTTGTTGCAGTCTTTCATTGCAGAATTTCAGCAAGCTATCCTTTTGGCGCTGCAGTTGCTTCACCATCATCTGCAAGTGTGCATTCTCTGCCTGCAGCTCTGTAACTCTACTTTGCAGGTTTGTCAGAGAGGCGTTCAGGTGCCCATTGTCCATTTGTAGCTGCACGGCTTTAACTGCGCGTTTGCGCACAAGTACGTTTCTCCTGATTTTGATTATCATGTCGTGTGCTTGGGGTGACAGGCATGTTTGCAGGGTGCGGTACACAGGTTTAGGCAGGTTGCCTATTGCAGTCTCAGCGTGTCGGCGTGATGGGTATGTGCTCAGTGGCTGTGGCAGCACACCACTGAGCTTTCCCACGTCGTCTGCAGCAAACTCATCTTGTAGTGGTTGGGCTAGCTGTTGGGCCCACCTGCCTCGTAGTGCAGGTCTGATGGGCTCTATGCGATGGAGTCCTCTGTCCTCCTTGCCGTCCGGGCTCGCTGGGCTGAACAAGTTCCCCGTTGGGGAGACTCCTTGATGGTGTGGAGCCACTCTTGCTCCTGATGAGGCGGATACGCCCGTTGCCAGGCCCTGGGATGAGTTGAAACCTGCCCTCCACTTTTATATGTATGCCTCCGCCATTGTGTCCAGTCTGTCCTCCATTTGGCACAACCTGACCACACCTGATACGGGCCTTTGGGCTGGTTTCACACATTTTGATGGTGGCTGTGGTGTTTCGGGTGTCAGTGGTTGGATACCAGGTTTCCTTGCTGCATCTCACCAGTCCTGCTGCATCCGTCATGTTGGGTGTGGATCTTTTGGTTACATATTCCAACTCTTCTCCTCGCACTACACAGAAAGGGAAGAGTAGTTTATCAGGTTTACATACCACAGGTGGCATTGCTGTTGCTATGTCATAGCTGTCATGCTTTTTAAATCTATATGGGCATATCTGTGAGTCTTTACTCCATCCATCCAATTTCCCTGCCATGTGCATTGTACAAAAAGCAAAACATTCAGTTAGGTCTGAACAGTCACCTATGTGACTTCCTGGCAGTGGCATGAGCTGTGGTATTCTTTTGGCGTTGTAACATGCAATACACTCTTGTCGGTCTTTATTCTGTGCTTTGTACACTGCTTCAGCTGAGTAGGTTATCCACTGTTGAAACATGTTTGAGTCCCACTGTGTAGTTTTTAGTTTGGCCAAATCTCGTTTTTCTCGCTTGTTCATCAGCTGAATCCACTTGCTAGCTTCTACTGTTGTCATTTCCTGGTTTGTTTCTACCTCCTGACATGATGTGTTGGTGCATATTACCTGCAATGTCACCATCCCTTCTTCTCGGCAGTCAGCGGTGCGGGGTAATCCCACCCAATGTTTACCTGGAGCGTTGGCTGTTGTGATGTCGGTGGTTAGTACATACTCATATGTGTCCACTGTTACATACAGAAAGTGATGTGGTTCTCCTATTTGTAACATGCCTTTATCAGTGGCTAACATAATCATGGCAAGTACACAATTAACATGTGGTGTGTTGATAGTGGCGGAAAAGGATTGTGTCATTAGGACTTCTCCTTCTCCCTCCCCCCTTGCGAAACCTGAAAGGGTTAGCACAAAGAAAAAGAAAACAAACAAACTAATCTGAGTCAGAGAACGCCCCCCCAGGCGTGAGTGGGCAGTCTGTATCTTGCAGGCCAGACGGTCCTGCACTTGCACTTTCTGGAGTGTCACCGCCTGTGGCAGTGCTGGCGGCATCATTCTTTGCAGCCGCTCCAATACTATGATCAGTACGTGATAGGGGGGTACCGTCACGTCGGGCCCGTAATCGGGCTGAACGTCGTTCCCCTTGAGGCGATGCAGTGGGACCAGGTGTGGGGGGTGCCTTCCGCAGCCCCTTCAGCATGCTCAGGCAAATGCCCAGGCGAGTCTGGCGGTCGGTGATGGGTGCAGTGGTTACGATGGTACCAAAAGTTCTTACCTTCTACTTTAAAGGCTGAGGGTGTAGTAAGTACCACCTTAAATGGCCCTTCCCTATGGGGCTCGTGCCACTGGCGTCTAAATACTCACACGAACACCTGGTCTCCCACTTGAGTCTCACGAACAACCACTGGAATTCCCTTATCGTCTCCTTTATTGGCTTCTTTCACCTGTTGGAAGACAAGTCTCTGGATTTGAGTTAAACCCCGTAAATAGTCCCCCAATTCTCACTCCAGCTGCTGAAGCGGTGGTCCCTCTATAGGGCCTCTGCACTGTGGCAGAGGCATTGGGCGTCCATTAAGCATTTCATGCGGGGTTAGATGGGTTAGTCTGTTAGTTTGCGAGCGCATAGACATTAGTGCTAATGGCAAAGCATCCACCCAGGTGAGTTTACCATTACTGCCAGCCATGATTTTGGCTATTTTAGTTTTTAATACACCATTTGCATGTTCTACAGAACCTTGTGACTGTGGGTGATACACACATCCATATTTCTGTTGCATTCCAAGTGTTTTAAACATTTCTTTTATGACAGAGGACACAAAGTGCGGTCCGCTGTCTGATGAGATGGTGTCTGGCATGCCAAATCTGGGGAACACCTCTGTACACAAAAATTTAGCAGCTGCTCTGTCATCATTTCTAGAAGTTGGGCATGCCTCTACCCATCTACTGAATCAGCAAATTACCACAAACATATATCTTTTGCCTTGAACTCTATCCAGCATGTCTACATAATCCATCATCAGATGCCTAAATGGGCCTTCTGGTACTGGGATATGAGCCAATGGATGAGCGAATGATTTGCGAACATTATATTTTGGACAATATATACATATGGCCAATTCTCTATCTACCATTGCCATCATGTATGGAGACCACCATACTGCTTGTAGTTTTCTCAAAACCTGAGCTCGTGAACAATGATCTGGCTCATGCATTTTCTTTATTGCTATCTTTAGCAATGACAGAGGTAGGACAAAGTGTCCATGACTGCTTCTCCACAGTCCTTCATGGGGGGTCACTGTTCTGATTGCCCCCCTTTGAACCCATAAGCGTTTTTCTGCTTCTGGGACTTGGTTTTGTACCTCTATTAGTGAGGTTAAACTGGTTATAGGGGCACAGTCTTGCTCAAACAAAATTGGGGCTTGAGTTGCTTGCCCTGTAGCTTCTTTTGCTGCCTCATCAGCTAAATTATTTCCTCTAGCTACCAGTGAGTCGTTGGTCTGATGTGCTGCGCACTTAACTATAGCTAATTCTGTAGGCAATTGTATTGCCTGGATTAGCTCTGACACTCCATGTCCATGTACTACAGGAGTGCCATCTGCACGAACAAAACCTCGCTGTTTCCAAATACTGGCATTAATCTAACAAACACCGTAACCATAAGCACTATCGGTATAGATAGTTGCCCTTTTTCCTGCACCTAACTTACAAGCTGCAGTTAGGGCTTTTATCTCTGCTAATGAGCTGAACATGGTTGATCTAAACGCACTGATAGGAGTTTGGTGAATGTATTATCTGGGTTCAACTGCACAACTCCATATCCTGCACAATTACCTATGTCACCTCGTACGCAAGATCCATCTACAAATAATGTTAGCTCTGATGGGATTGGTTGGTAGTACAAATTCTCGCGTATTTTCATGAAACTATCTGTTTCTTTAATCATGAGGAAAGCCATCAGTGGGCAACACCATTCTTGTCGCTGGGTTTATAGTGTTGCATCGCTGTATTGTAAGTTCTGTTCCTGATAACAAAACTTCATAACCAGTTCTTCTGGCTTGAGTTAATACAAACCGTGGGCTGGTTAGCATGGCATGTAACTGATGTGATGTATATAATGTAACAGGATGTCCCATTGTCAAGACTGATGCCTTTTTATAAGCATCCATCCATCCATCCATCCATTATCTGCCGCTTATCCGGGGCCGGGTCGCGGGGGCAGCTGCCTGAGCAGGGATACCCAGACTTCCCTCTCCCCGGACACTTCCTCCAGCTCCTCCGGGAGGATCCCAAGGCGTTCCCAGGTCAGCCGGGTGACATAGTCACTCCAGCGTGTCCTGGGTCTTCCTCGGGGTCTCTTCCTCCCGGTGGGGCATGCCTGGAACACCTCCCGAGGGAGGCGTCCAGGGGGCATCCGATACAGATGCCCAAGCCACCTCAGCTGACTCCTCTCGATGTGGAGGAGCAGCGGTTCTACTCCGAGCTCCTCCAGCGTGACAGAGCTCCTCACCCTATCTCTAAGGGAGCGCCCTGCCACCCTGCGGAGGAAACTCATTTCGGCCGCTTGTATCCGGGATCTTATTCTTTCGGTCATGACCCAAAGTTCATGACCATAGGTGAGGGTAGGAACGTAGACTGACCGGTAAATCGAGAGCTTCGCCTTTCGGCTCAGCTCTCTCTTCACCACGACAGACCGATACAACGACCGCATTACTGCGGCCGCCGCACCGATCCGCCTGTCAATCTCACGCTCCATCCTTCCCTCACTCGTGAACAAGACCCCGAGATACTTAAACTCCTCCACTTGAGGCAGGAACTCTCCCCCAACCTGGAGGGAACAAGCCACCTTTTTCCGGTCGAGAACCATGGCCTCAGACTTGGAGGTGCTGATTCTCATCCCAACTGCTTCACACTCGGCTGCAAACCACCCCAGAACATGCTGGAGGTCCCGGCTCGAAGGAGCCAACAAGACAACATCATCTGCGAAAAGCAGGGATGAAATCCGGTGGCTCCCGAACCAGATCCCCTCCGGCCCATGACTGCGCCTAGAAATTCTGTCCATAAAAATAATGAACAGAACCGGTGACAAAGGGCAGCCCTGCCGGAGTCCAACATGTACTGGAAACAGGTCTGACTTACTGCCGGCAATGCGAACCAAGCTCCTGCTCCGGTCGTACAGGGACCGTACAGCCCTTAGTAGAGGGCCCTCGACCCCGTACTCCCGAAGCACCCCCCACAGAATGCCACGAGGGACACGGTCGAATGCCTTCTCCAAGTCCACAAAACACATGTGGACTGGTTGGGCAAACTCCCATGAACCCTTCAGCACCCTGCTGAGGGTATAGAGCTGGTCCAGTGTTCCACGGCCAGGACGAAAACTGCATTGTTCCTCCTGAATCCGAGGTTCGACTATCGGCCGAATTCTCCTCTCCAGTACCCTGGAATAGACTTTACCAGGGAGGCTGAGGAGTGTGATCCCCCGGTAGTTGGAACACACCCTCCGGTCCCCCTTTTTGAATAGAGGGACCACCACCCCGGTCTGCCAGTCCAGAGGCACTGTCCCCGACTGCCACGCGATGTTGCAGAGACGTGTCAGCCAAGACAGCCCCACAACATCCAAAGACTTGAGGTACTCAGGGCGGATCTCATCCACCCCCGGTGCTTTGCCACCGGGCAGCTTCCGGACTACCTCGGTGACTTCGGCTTGGGTGATGAATGGATCAACCTCCGAGTCCCCAGCCTCTGCTTCCTCTATGGAAGACGTGTCAGTGGGATTGAGGAGATCCTCGAAGTACTCCTTCCACCGCCCGACGATATCCCCAGTCGAGGTCAACAGCTCCCCGCCTCCACCGTAAACAGTGTTGGCGGGGTGCTGCTTCCCCTTCCTAAGGCGCCGGATGGTTTGCCAGAATTTCCTCGAGGCCGACCGGTAGTCCTTCTCCATGGCCTCCCCGAACTTTTCCCAGGCCCGAGTCTTTGCTTCCGCGACCACCCGTGCTGCAGCACGCTTGGCCTGCCGGTACCCGTCAGCTGCCTCAGGAGTCCCCCGAGCCAGCCAAGCTCGATAGGACTCCTTCTTCAGCTTGACAGCATCCCTTACTGTCGGTGTCCACCACCGAGTTCGGGGATTGCCGCCACGACAGGCACCGGAGACCTTACGGCCACAGCTCCGAACAGCCGCGTCAACAATGGAGGCGGAGAACAAGGCCCATTCGGACTCAATGTCCCCAGCCTCCCTCGGGATCTGGTCAAAGCTAGCTAATCCCTGATATCAGGGAGGCAGGCCTTCTTCTATGTTATCCAGTCTTGTGCTATAATAAGCCAATGGTTGTTTTCCTGTGGGGGAATCCTGCATTAACACAGCACATGCATAACCTTGTTGTTCAGCTGCATAAAGATGAAATGGTTTACTATAATCTGGGGTGGCCAGAGCGGGGGCAGTCTGCATATCTGTTTTAAGGAGGAAGAATGCTTTTTCGGCTTCCTTTGTCCAATTTAACTGGGCTGACCTGTTTGTCTGCCCTGCAGCATGTATCAGAGCTCTCAATGGAGCTGTTTTGATTGCATAGTCACATATCCATGGTCTGCTGTAACCAGTCATGCCCAGAAAAGACAACATTTGCCCCACCGTTTGCGGTTTCGGAGCCTTTGTTACAGCTTCAACTTGAGAGGGTGCAATTTGTCTTTTATTCCCACTCAGTTGCCGGCCTAAGTATTCTACTGTTTGTTGACAAAACTGCAGTTTGCTTTTACTGACCTTATGTCCACCTGCTGCTAGTGCTTTCAGAACTGTAATTGAGTCCTTTTTGCACTGCTCTTGGCTGTCTGAGCATATGAGAATGTCATCAACATACATCAAAGTGGTGGACTGAACATTTAAATGTTACAGGTCTTCTGCTAGAACTTTGTTAAATATTGATGGAGAGTGCACGAACCCTTGTGGCAGTCTGCTGTAAGTGTACTGCTGTCCTTGATAAGTAAATGCAAACAGATATTGTGACTCTGGATGAACTGGCACACTGAAAAATGCAGAGCACAAGTCTATTACCGTGTACCATTTTGTCTCCGGAGGAATGTTGGACAGTAATGTATGTGGATCTGGTACGATTGGTGTTTCTTCTGTTACTATGGCGTTTATTGCTCTTAGATCATGCACCAACCTATAGTCGTTGGAATTTAGTTTCCTTATTGGAAAAATTGGTGTATTGCACAGGCTTTTAGTCTTTATTAGAACTCCTGCCTCTAATAATCCTTCTATAGTTGGTTTTATGCCATTGATTGCTTCCTGTCTGAGAGGATATTGTTTTGGTATGGTAAACGTACGTCTGTTTTTATTTGAAATTGCTGTGGGGTTGCTGATTTCACTAAACCAACATCAGTTTTATGTGCTGACCATACTTGTGGCGGGACTTCTGACAACAGGTCTTCATGATCTTTGGTCAAGAACATTTGTGTCTTTTCTTCTGTGGGCAACAACACTTTTTCTGCAATCACTTCGTCAGCTTTTTTGTATGAAATTCTCAGAAAATGTCCATCTGGTGACGTATGGATATATTGATTGTCTGTGGAAATCCATTCTTGGATTTGTTGAGCTTCTTTTATCATTGGTCCTAATTCATGTGATTCATGTCCAGCTACCACCAGCAATGTCACATGGGGTGATGAGTTAGGATCTTGAAACCACTCTTTCATATCTTCTGAGAGCCTGACTGCTGCTGCTGTTCCTTGAGGTCCCATTATGATGTCCTCATATTGTATGACTGTCGTGGTGTGATTAATCAGTTCGTTCCAACATGCATCATAGTCCTCTTGTTCACCATCAGCATCATACATCATGGCACAGTGAAGTGGAAGAGTGGGTTCTTGGGCTGCTTCATAATAGTGTGTAACAAATAGCTTCCATGTTTCCCATTCTTGATGCAGAAAAGAGTTTGGTGAGGTTATTTTCATCCAATATACATGTGCTTCTTTGGTCACCATATGTTGTTCCATCACTGGTGCCATTAATGTCTGCAGATTTCCTTCTGGCAGATCGAAATGTAAGCCATCCGGTGTGCACATTATTCTTGCTTGTAGTGTACACAAAATGTCTCTTCCTAATAGATTGATGGGTGTGTCAACTGAGTAGAGTAGTGGCGCATAAACAGTTCTTCCTGCAATTTTCATAGGAACTGGTTCTGTCATTGGTATTATTTGAGTCCTCCCAGAGAAACCAACTGTCCGAATTTTTGCTGATGAAAGGGGAAGCCCAGCTCCTTCTTTTCCAATACAGGAGTGTGTTGCTCCTGTGTCCACCATAAAATTATGCTGACGATTCTGTATTGTTACCTCTATGGTGGGCTCAGTTTGTGGTTGCATGGTTAGAACAGGTGTTATAACTTCCCCTTCAGGTTTCTCTGGGCATCCCTATTGCCATTGTGCTGCGGGTCCCATCCAGGGATTGGTTGGGCAGTTTCTCTGCAAGTGTCCAGATTGTCCACATCCCCAGCATTGGCTGTTTTGTCGTTGTGTGTTTTGTGCTGGTTGGCCATATGAAGGCTGTTGACGTTGGTATTGCATTTGTGGAGGTCCTCTTCTCCATCTTCCTCTTTGTGGCGGTCCTCCATTTTGATTTGCTCTTCCTCTACCCTGTGGCGGGTAGCCGGCGTTTCCTCCTTGGTCAAAATGCACGTGTATTGGAGGAGCTTGTTGCATTGTTGTTGGAGCTGTTGCATAGTTTGGTTGCTGGACAGCTGAGGGCTGTTGCAGAGTTTGTGGTGGTGCCGCTGCTGCTGCAAACATTGGTGCCTGAGTGATTGCTGGCTCAGCTTTTACCTCAGGTGCAGGATTAGGCTTGATTTGTGATGCTGTAGTTGTCACTGATGCTTGGTATTTAGCCTTATCTTTGTCTTTCTTGATGGTCTTGGTCAATTCTCCAATCTGGAGTTGTGTTAGCTTCCCAGCTAACATTCTGCTCTGTTCTTCTTGGCTTGACTTTTCAGCTCTGTATGTATCCATATAATGTACAATGTGTTCTGAAAACACAGGCCAGTCCATTTTCATCAGGCCAACTACTTGGTTTAGTTTATTTTGTACTTCTTTTGGCATGGCATTTTTCACATACAGCTTGAACAAAGCTTTAGATGCTTCATTTGCGTTCCAGTCACTTCCAGTTTCTTCTTTCCACTTTCTTTGAAACTCATGTAAAAACTGTGTTGGATTTTCTCCTTCTTTCAAAGTCTGCCTTTCCAGCTTGGATGGATCCATTTTAGATGGATACTTGTTTCGTAATGCCTCCCATATTTTTGTTCGATAGTGTCCAAAGGGTTTAGCATCATGATAGTGATTATGATTTAATGCTCTTGCGCTTCCGTCTGTGCTTTACATTCATGGTACCACTGCTTTTCCTCCCATGTGGCCTCTCCAGTTTCTATTTTTTCTTCTATTTCTCTGCATCTTTGTATTCCAAACTCCATTTCCCATGGTTCAATTTGGCCTCTGTGCAACTGTCTGTCGCCTGGGTGGGAGTACTTGAGCCATTCTCTCACTCCCCTTCTGTCTTCACAGGGGAGTCTGTGTGCATGTGGTTTTTGACTTTCTTCCAGCTTCTCCATCATCCTGCTGAACTCCTCGAACACTTTAGGGTCTAGTGCATGTTGTGTTGGAGTAGAGTGACGTGCTGTACCATGTTGTTGTTGCTCTCTGCTTTTCACCGTCTGTGTTTCGGACGGTGCTGGCGATAAGTCACGGTCAAGATCAGTCACATCACTGTCATGGTCGCTTCCTTCTCTGTCTAAATTTTCTGCTAAATGCTCAGAGGTTTGGCTGTGGTCTAAATCCTCTGAAATACTACCCTGACTGTGTGTTCTTTTGTGCTGTGCTGAGCGTTGGCTAGTTTCAAGGTCTTCACTAATCTTTTGGCTTTTGTGTGTGTTATCTGCTTCTGATGTTCCGTTTTCTCTCTCAAGTCTACTGTAAGTTTTCCCACTATTCTCCCATCCACTTCTCTCAGTGGAAACTGTCTTATTTCCTCCCCAGACACGTATGGCGGTGGCGGTGTTTGTGCTTCTAAGACCGGAGCAGTGGGCTTTGTTTTATTCTGCTCCCTTTTTTGTTGTACTGCCATTAGCCTCTGTGTTCCTTCTATTTTGAAGTACTGCAGCACATCTCTCTGTTCAGTGTGATTCATCTTTTTATTTTGATGCTTTTTTATCATTTTTTAGGTCTTTCTCAGTAATTCAGCCTCTATTCGGGCCCACAATAATTTAGGTCAAAAGTCCCTGTTATCGGCCACTTAGTGGCTCCGGAGGATACTCTGTGCCACTTTTTCATGCACTCCTGGATTTTTCTCTTTTGTGTTGGGTGTTTCAACATTACTAGTTCAACTGGTGTCAATCCCGTCGGCCGCTTACTGTGCGTTATGCCCATTCTGTTAGACGCTAACTGGTACAGCAGGCCCCACGCTGCTTTTATCTTCTATTTTTCTTTCTTGCCGCCGTTATCTTTTTAGATTAGACTGCTCCTCTTCTGGCCCTCCAATTATTAATCTCTTTTTCTCTTAATCAATTTCAATATTATTATATTATTGTTATATATTATATATTATTTATTATTTACATATTTTTGTCAAAAAAATGTTTTCTTAATTTCTTCTTTACTGCGTTTTACTGCTTTTATTTTCTTAATATTTCTTAATAATTTATTTCTTAATATAATTTTATTTCTTATAACTTGTTCTGCCTCAATTATTCTCTTTATTATTTACACAGTACTCATACTCCTCTTTTATTTTTATGACATATATTCATGCATATTTCAACTTTCATGCTTTTTTTGTACATATATTTACAAAGGCCTTATGCTATTTTCTTTTTTTTTTTTTCTACTCTACAGCTGTTTCACTACTATGTCACAGCCCTCTTACTTAGGCGCTGTCTCTGGATCCTTTTATCTTATTTTAGTCATCCCAGAGAGGGCACGATGACCTGGCTTCCCTGCCATACAGAACTTCCCGCATCTAAATCACCCCGGAGAGGGCACGGTGATTATACGTAAGACCGCCAGTTCTCTTGACCCTTCACCCGGGTCGCAACGAGCTATTGTTTAAATCTCAAACCACAACAACAACTTATTTAACGACTTATTCAGACTCTTTAAACAACGATAACAACTGATTAGACACTTAGACAACGATAACAACTTGTTCAGACATTAACACGCATTTTATCCTCAGCTGATCTGTCCCTCCTCCTTACTCTTCACAGCTAGAATTATTTGTTTCAACAGATAATGGATTAGTACTATTTTCTTGTGTCATCATTCTTGGTACTGCCGCATATTTTACAAAATACCATATTATTCCACTTCATAGACTCAAACACATACAAATCCACATGCAAATTAACATGTTAAAAAGCATCCTTTCACATTTATCCATCTGTCTTCATGCATATTTTTGTTTTACCATTAAAATTTGATTAGGACAGGCTATGCATGAACATTAATATTCAGACATAATTCACATGCACGCATGAATTGACTTGACTAAATCACACATTTACATAATATGACTTAAACATACATATATAATCATTAATCACACATACTCACGATTTTGACCTGAAGACTGCTGTCACGCCATTTAAATACCTCAATTCAGGTTATTATTTTTACAATTTAAAATTTAATTTAATTTAATTTTATATATTTTTTTAATTTATTTTAATTTTAATTTTTATCAGTTTTAGGTTCTTTTGGAGAGGTTTTAGCAAAATACCTGAGACTTGCTGGGAAGGAGCGGACAGCATTACTCATGTAAAATAATAATAATAATAAATTTGTCTCACCTTAATGGTGGATGTGGGGCGCGCCTGAGTTCCGCCGTCCTTTCCCGCCCAGTCCCTTTGCCGCAGGCTGTGTGCCGGTCACTCCTCCGCGGCTAGCGTCGCCAAAATGTAGTGGGAGACTACTTTTCTTATCTTTCCAATTAATGCACTATCTGACTCTGAAAATCCGCTCAAGGTTGAAGTCCAAAAAATCAAAGGCAAAGCAGCAGGTCCTCAGTCCAAAAGGTGTTTATTTCCAAAAACAGAAAATATACATCCGTGGGCTACCCCGGGGCAACTGAGATCTCTCGCCGATTCTCCCCATTTTATACCCGTGGTCCAGGGTCCCCACGCCCCTATGGACCATCCTTTTACCTTTATGATCATCCTGGGTTTGTCACTTATTATTCTCATTCTTGGATGTGCTCTAAAGAACCTACATATGTCTTACTCAGGCCCCTTCTGTGGCCTTGGGTGAACTGTGGCAGCACCTGTTGCTCATTTAAATGGTGCATCAAACATTGGTCTTTTATCAGCCTCAAGCTCAATTAGAGCACAGTTGGGACTGCAAGGGATATTCCAAAATCTAATCATTTGCATGATCATGACCCAGTTTCTCATTTGCCACTACAGTATCATAAATGGTGTTACATGGGAATGAGTTTTCCTTTGTTTACAGTTATCTGTCTGTCTCTGTCTAACCATCTGTAGTCAGCACTGACACTGAAGAACCACTGGATTGTGGAGTGGCTCCTGTTGAGACTGACTCAGGTAAAGACAATCAAGCATGGTTGCACTTCCAGAGTACATTAAAAGTACTATTAAAACATTCTTATAACAGACAATGCTGTTGATACGATGTGATCCGTAAGGTGATTTATTGTCAGGTAATATATTGAAGCTTAGTTGTCTTAACAATAAAATCCACTGATGAATCACATGACATTTCACACACATGAGGAAGATAGCAGGAAGAGGCTATCAAAACATGTCAGGATACAAGGTAGCCTACATAAACTGTCCGTTAAATTCAATAGTACTTTTTCAGACTACATTAAAAGTAGGCTATAACCATGAATTTTTAGTAATACTATAAACACCTTGTACTGTACACACCTTGTAATGGGAAGTCTTTCCTCAGATGCAGTGTTTTTTCATGCTACTTCAAGGAACATCTGGACTGGAGGAGGAGCTGATGCAGGTTTTCGATTGCCTCAAAAAGAAGCTGAGAGATGACCCCAGCTTTTCAGCACCCATTACATCCTTCATCTCCAGCTTCAATAAATTAAAAACTGACAGTTCCCTGCAGTCGGCTCTTTCAACTTTTGCTAAGGGCCCAGTCATCAAGACGAGCCAGTACCAAAGACCAAAGGGACACCTTCAGACAACAACCCAAATTGGGGTCCAGCCCACAGCTGTAGCCCGCAGAAAGGCGAGGCTGGGTGGGAGAAGGGCCTTAATATCAGGGCGGCCCACAAAGGCCTCAGCGAGGGAGCACCCGTATAATAAGACTGGAAGGAAGAGCAGTGCTCCTCATTGTCTCGCCCACTGTGTGGAAGAGAACATCACCCTCGGTGGAACACACTAGCTGGATGATGACATTCATGATTTCTTTTGTAAAATATTGTAAATAATTATTTTTCATTCCTTGATCGGAGGTTTGATGTTTTGATAAAATACTGTGGTTTTTAACACACTAGCTGTGTTGATGACAGTCATGATTTCTTTAGTAAAATGTTGTAAATAATTATTTTTCATTCCTTGACCAGAGGTTTGATGTTTTGATAAAATACTGTGGTTTTTAACACACTAGCTGGGTTGATGACAGTCATGATTTCTTTAGTAAAATGTTGTAAATAATTATTTGTTATTTTTTCATTCCTTGATAAAAAGGTTGATCAGAGGTTTGATTTGATTCAGTGGCAACAATAAATTACTACTTATTTGTGTGCATTAAGGCAGAGGTCTTCAACAGGGGGTCCGCGGAGGTGTTGCAGGGGGGTCGTAGAATTTTTGGTTGATGAGGCAATGTTTCATATCATTTAGTTTCCACATTTATCAGGGTTCCCACTCTTTTATTGAAATCATTTTCCAGGACATTTATACATCCCCCGTCCCATTCAAGCTTTGGAGAAGTGTTCTTTTCGACAGTTGTATTTTATTAGTATTTGTAGATGTGCGGTCTATGGCTATAATTTATTAAATAATCTCTTACATGCTTAGAAATTATATGATAACTTTTGATCAACTCAAAGTTGCTAGTTTTATCACCAGATACTTATTTGGAAAGGTCAAATAGAGCTCTGGTAGCTCATGTCACCATGTGATAAATCATTTTCCAGGACATTTTACTTTTTTTCCCTCATTTTTCATGTGTTTTCTATGACTGGAAAATTGGTCAATCATTTTCCAGGTTATTTAATATAATACACAATTTTATACAATATAGTAGGGGTCACACACACACCAATGCGCACGAATACGCCTGCAAAACTCACCGTTTAGGAACAATGCAATTAGCCTACCATTTATACACTGGTGCTAGCTGTCCGTCACTAATTCGCGGTTAGTGGCGATAATTCAGATTATTTCAGATGTTTTGAGCAGCCAATATTTGTCATGGTGATAGAATTCGCGGTTAGTGGCGATAATTCAGATTATTTCAGATGTTTTGAGCAGCCAATATTTGTCATGGTGATATTATTACATTAACGTAACCTAGTAGTTTTGATGAATAACTCATTAGTGGGACTGATGAGCCATAATCTTACCGTATGCTGCACTCTGCATCAATGAACGTTTAGCCGCACGTAGCTGCATCAACCAATCACGAAGCACCTTGATCTGCCAATAAGATGACGGCACCTCATGAATATTAATGAGATTCCCAGACTTATCCTACGAAAAAAAATATCGCCCGCGGGACGGCGGAGATCAACATGGCTACCTCCGCAGTTCACGTTGATGAGGAAGACACGGAAGACGTTACCACACTGACAGCATCTCCTCCGGTAGAAGACGACAGTCACCCGCCGTGGTCATACCTGGCAACAATGTCTGGCTACCTTAGGATGGGGGAAAATCCTAAAACATACAGAATGAAGTGCCTCTTGTGCCTGCCAAAGTGCCATGAGATAAAGGCGTTTAAGAACTCTCCATCCAACCTTAAGAAACACATTGAGGTAAATGAATTAAGTAACGTTAATCGCTGCCAATGTCATCTCATGTGCCAGGAGTATAAATATGTAATTTCCTGATAAAACATAGTTTTAGCCAACATTTTAGCCTACATATTTCGTTAGCCAACATTACGTGCAAGCTAACGTTGCTAGTAACTTTAGTATCACACGTGGTGGCGTGGACAAGTATGGATAAACCTACGCGACACACACACCCACAATATTTTACACTTTATTCTAGATAATATCTTGCGCAAATTGTTCTGCAGGAGTGTCGATAAAACAGGGTTAGCATCTTAACCTATTCGAAGGAGGCAGTTTTCCTCCCGCATGATAAATATTTTCAATATCAAGCGCTTATTATCAGATCGCACAAGATCTGTAACTTGAAGTTAAGCAATATTGAAAATCTGCATTTTTGTTCATAGGAGCTGTAGTGAAATAGCACGCTGTTTAATAAAATAGCTTTGTTTTTGTTTTTTAGTGTATTTGTTGTAATGCACAGCTATTGCCAGTCTGGGTCTAGAGCAGATATGAAAAAAGTGCATGTATGTGCATATAATAACTACCAGATACAGAGCACATCTGCAAAAGTTGGAACCAAAACTGCATTTATGTTAACCACAAAGAAAAAAGGGGGGAAAGCAGATGTCCAAGCTCAATGTGCTGCATGATGTTTTAGCTTGTACATCTGCTATTTTTTAAACAATTTGGCATTTTTGAAAGATAAAATATAGTTGACAGTTGACCAACATTTTTATCAATTGGACATGCCCACAATTGGGACACCAGGGTGAAAGTGGTTAGAACAATCCAGACCTGTCATTGTGGTAACTGTTGAGTAATGTCTTGAGTATCATTTAAACTAATAATATTATTTATTTTATTCATGTATTTTTCATCTAGAGAGCACATCCACAAATGAAAATGAAGCCTTCAGAGAGCTTCTCGCAGATCTCCTTCCTACTGTCAAAGTCATCACACGGGTCACCCTGAGATCAAGGATTGAAGATTTAGCAAAGACTATGAAAAGCGTGGTAACTGAGGAGATGAGTAAAGTGGACCACATCGCCACCACTACAGACTGCTGGTCAGTTAGGAGAAGGAGCTTCCTTGGTGTGACTGCCCACTGGGTCAACCCGGGTCATAATGACCACTAAAAAAGCAGAGCTCCAGTAAAGAGCCTGCAATCGTTGCGGAAGGTTATCTGATGTTTTCTAAGAATTTTGGACGTGTGGGGCGAACTATTTCTTTCTTAGCTGAAGCCGACAACGGGACAAAATAAATGTAAAGACAGACATAGTGGAGTTCCTATTTTCGTTTTGACAGGTATAATAAATTCTGTAGTCTACCCCTTACATGACCTGGAAAGTGACATTATTCTAAAACGCATAAGAATAACTCCCCCGACATGGTTAGAAAATACTGCCTCTAGGCCTGTCACAATTATTACATAATCGCCTGATAGTGATTATTTGAGCTGACCGCGATCATTTTGCATAATCGTCAGATTCCACGATCAAGGGAATTCTACTCCAATGTTAGAAATGGCGCATAAACATGCTTGGATGGAAACATGGTGTTTTAAGAGCAGCGTGGCTCCTTTTTAAGAGCGTAGCGAGTGGTGAAACCGGAGACAGAGAGATGGTGGCTGAGCTCAGAGCTGACAGGTGTGGGTGATGGAGGAGAGAAGAAATTAACAGTAAAGTTGTCTAGTAGTAGTAAATGTACAGTTTAGGTTTCTGTTTGTCTCTGAGTAAATGCTGCAGCTCCTCAGGACCCAGGAAAGTTCCCGTGTCTTGCTTCCCAGCTGCTGGGTAAAGTGAGGGAGGAGCTAGGCTAGGTTACGGTTAGCCCCGAAGTTAGCATCAACTTCGACCCTGGAGGCAAACCAAAGTCTCTGCTGAAGCAGGAACGGTTAACTACGGAAATGAGGAGAACATTACTCGCCCTGCCTCATCGGCATGCAAAAAGTAATCAGGAGTAAATGCTAAACGTCAGTATATTTTCCTGCTTTTTTGTCCTTTGCCAATCACACCTATGAAAAAACTGCAACATTCAGCAAGTGTCATGGGCTGTGGAATAAGTGTGGAAGATCCTGCCAAGCAGCTGAAGCTGTGGAAGATGCCTGCTCCCTCCAGCTGCTACGACCAAATGCCACCAGGTGGAACTCGCTGTTTATGGCTGTGGAAAGGCTACTCAAGAATCTGAGAGAGAAGGGAGAGCCAGCTTTAAGAGAGATCTGTGCAGAATTGAAGGTTCCAATGTAAGTTGGAATTATGTATTTTTTATTTATTTATTTATTTTTTGCCTGTCATGGCTTCTGTGAATGTCCCTGACTTGTATCATATTTAAATGAGACTCGTTTAAAAACCACTTGACCCCTTTAGAAATGATCCCTGAGGTGAAAGTGCTATGCTCCATTAAAGTCCTCATTTCATACTATGTTCGCCTTCCTAGTGGTTTAGTTTACCGGAGCTATTAAATATTTTTACCACCACTAGAATGCAGTAATATGTTGAACATACACTATCTAGCTTTCACCAACCTACCTACAACTGCACTCTAGTGGTTATAAAAATATTCAATCTCTCAAGTAAACTAAACCATTATAAGGAGCTGTAGACAACCTCGGAACTGGTTCATACACAATGTACTGTAAAACCTTGCTTTGTATGTTTTCTAGGTTACTGATTTTTGGGTACAATATTCATGCATAATTGTAAAATAGTGGTTTGTTTTCTCCCTAACCGGTTCCATCCAGTTGAGCTCACTTTCCTCAAAGAGTACTACACCACCATGAGCCCTGTCGCCCAGTCCATCAACATCCTCCAAGGAGAAGCGGAAGTCCAGATAGGATGGCTTCTTCCGACGATTTCCCTTCTGAGCAGCAAACTGAAAAAAATAAAGATTGAACAGAGGCACTGCAAGCCGTTGGTTGAAGCCATTCAAGTGGGCATCCAGAACCGTTTTGGCGAGATGTTAAAGAGACCCTGAATTGATTGCTGCAGCGATTCTCATCCCAAAGTTCAGAACGGCCTGGATCAAAGATGATGCTACACTGAGAATTGGTAAGACAACATGAAGATCTTTAAAATAAAGGAAATGTAGCAAATATACATTAAATTACAAATTTAATGTACACTTACTACATTTGTTATTTTATTATTCATTTTATACATCAGTCTAATTTCGAATTAGGTTGATAGTATTTCAGCTGTAATCAGGGTACTGTAAATTTTGTTTTTGAAGTTCGGGGCCTGAAAATATCTCAAGATGTCTGGAATTGTTAGAGTCAAGACATTAAATTTGTGTTTCTCTCCTTGTTTATTCCCTGAATTTGGCAGATACAGAAATTGTGAAAGTAGCCAATCTGCAAGCTCACACTGCCTCGTGTTGCGAGCTTGTAGATCTATTTTCACAATTTGTCTCAACTTTTTTTCTATTATTTTATTTATTTTTTGCTAATTAAATTTGTCCTATAAAAATGTGCACATACCCTGGCTGTACTAATGCTAGTTTCACCCTCCCTGTGTTTCAGGGTTGGACTACATCAGGGAGCAGTTGGAGGATTCTTCCATTTCAGCAGATGTTGGATCCATGCCCTGAAAAGATCCCACGAAACACAAAGCGCCACCAAGCAGCTTGATTCGTACCCAACCTACTCAACAGACAACATCAAGATACTGAAGACATTTCCTGTGGTTCTCAAGTTGTCTGTCAAATTCAACACACCTCTGCCTGCTTCTGCAGCCTGTGAAAGACTGTTCAGCATAGCAGGTCTCATCTTCAGCCCAAAAAGAGCACGGCTAGCTGCGAACACTTTTGAAAATCAACTTCTGCTGAGGATGAACCGCGAGTTCAACTTCTCTATCACCACTAGAACCAGAACCAGAAAGTTTGTGTGTGTGGTGTGAGTATGCCTCAGCCCATGAGGATTCCCCCAACATAGTTTAAAAGTGGAAAAGTGGTCCTTAAGTTTAATTTTGCAATACAGTTTGTGCAAGACACTTGTTCAGAAAAGTGATGTGCAACCAGTCTCCAGTGATGGTGCTGTGTGTAGTGAGAATGTATTTTTTAAGTTGTATTCTTAACCAGACACAAGGCCCCTTATTTAGTTGTGTTCTCTGAGGCAGATAGGAGGCATTTTTTTGTGTTCTTAGGCAGACAGACACTTTATGTATAGTTGTGTTCTCAGGAAGACACGAGACACTTGATTCACTCACTCCACATGTTTGCTCAGGTGGTTTTTTGTTTTTGTTTTATCATACCACATCTATTTCATTCACCTGAAAGTGAAATAAAGAGAACAAGGGGAGAACTATTTTTGGTTGTTTTGCTTCTTTTTATGCATACTATAAAAATACTTTGTACTTTACTTGTACTTGTACTTTTGATACTTGAGTATATTTTTTCACAAGATACTTAAGTACATTTAATGTGAGCTACTTTAAGACTTTTACTCAAGTAATTTTCTTAAGGGTGACTAACTTTTAACAAAGTCATTTTCAGTTATGGTACTTGTAATTTTACTTAGTTATTTTTTTCAAGTACTTTATACACCTCTGCAAGGGGGGCGGCAGCCCCCCTCAAATCGCCTACTGGTTTCAACACTTGTAGTGATCAAATAGCTCTGCGAGCGTTGTCAATCAAGCGAGTTGAATATTAACACCTGTGACTGAGTTACATTCACTCCTGGCGGAGTTAATCACAACATCCGGTTTGGATGCCTTTTTCACTCATGTCGGTTGGTAATAGGAGAAGACGGCAAAGACCCTGTGTGGATTATACGGCTTAAATAAGGTAAGAACCGAATATATTTACTTCTACGGGATGGTAATCGCTGTATGAAGTCGTGTTAACATATCATGGGGTGTGAAGCGAATTAATTGTCATTGACCTGGTTGAGACAAGCTGTTAATTACGTTCACGTTTGCTGGCAACAAGTGGTTGCTTAAAACAAAGTTATTGAGTGGCAACTTATTTATCCGGCCAAATATCAAGTGTTAAGCTAAAATAAATGTGTTAAGATGTACTAAGGTGACCAGTGGTGGATGAATTAGCGTTTTTTAAGTCAAATGATGGTGAGTGTTTTGTCAAATTTTAATCTGTGCATCAATGTGGGGGAGGGGTGGTGGTGGCGGCGTCGTCGTCGTAGTGAAATTGTCCAAGAGGTCCTGGCTGCAGACCTCCACTGTGAGGTCGCTACCGCCGCAGGCTCCACTCTCAGGCCGCCTCCACTGTCAGGACAGGAAATGCACGGGATACATTTCAAAATAAAATCGCGAAATACACTTCCGGTTGAATCGTTTTCCTCACAAATGCATTAATTAGTAAACAATATGATGTTAAAGTTTGTCGTTTTTGGTCCGTGTTTTCCTTTTATGTTGCGCATGAGCCCCAACGTGGGCATTTTGTTTTATTCTGTCCAAATCTAGGACAAAAAGCCCGACTAATATACACTGCACTGCGTAATTTTACAACTTAGTCATTACGAAAAACAAACGGTGGGTGATATGACTCGGGGCTCAATAGTCTATTTGCAGCCTACTACAAAGCTGAGGATCTTGAAAAGAGAAGGTCAAATAGTTGATAAATGAAAACAATGGAGGGCAGGAATAACATTGCTCAGTGCACAAATGGTCTTTTAAGTTATTACTCATATTCATAAGCCAACATCTCATAAGATGTCATTGGCCTATACATTTTATTGTGCACTATACAGTACTTAACTGACTTTTTATCATTTAACTTTGACTTTATTGCACTGCTCTTTTTCTATATATTTTTTCAATTTTTCTTCCTGTTGTATTATTCTGTATTTTTATTCTTTACCACCATAAATTTCATGTTTGGTTCTATGTCTATGCTAATTATGTTCTTGTTCTGCTGGAACACCCAAGTAGCTACCACTAAATACTACCCTTACTCTTGATATCTACAGTATAATCCAAGTGAATTATTAACTTGATCCATGAGAAAAACAAAAAACACACAAAAAAAAAAACCACAAGTCACAACATGAATAAATGTTCTGTAGCCCTTTATTCTTTATTCTAACACAAACTCACTCATCTGTGTGACATTCACAATAGGCCAAATAATTTCTTCTGTCCATTATTTCTTCACAGAATTTCCACATGTCCTCAGTATTGTAAAACGTGAACTTGAAGGGCTCCAGGATTGTTTCTTTTTCATGCTCATCCACCTCTTCTTTCCACACCCTCCCATATTGCACAGCAGCCTCAGCCTGTTTCTCCTCCCCCAAGCACAGAACATCAGGCAGGTCTACTTTGGCAGACAACAGTTGTCTGTTGGCCTCAACCCGCTCTGCTGCATGTCTGCAATCGTGAAGAATGCGATCTTCAACCGACTCCTATGGAAAAGACAAAGAAAGATGTCTGTACATAGCTGCTGCACCAACAGTATCTGACCAATAGATACTGTGAAAAAGCTTACCCCTTCCACTGGTGTGTCCACATCGGCAGGTCTGACTGAGACCTCAGCCTGCTGCTCTTCTTCCTGAAAATATATAGATAAGCAAAATGATCAGTTGTAATATTCAAAACACAAGCTCCAAAAAGAAGAAAAAGAAAAGATCCCATCAGTCAGTCTGGAGGTCAGAGGGCCCTTCTCAGACGTCACTCTAAATGTGTATTTCCTTCCTCAGTATCAAAAATAAAAGTACTGATGGTGCAGAAGCTACTTCTCAGTAATTTCAGTTACTATTCGTTTTGTTTATATACTGTAGTTTACAACAGAGGTGGAAAAATAAAAAAGTAAAAATGTGCCATGTAGTCCTGCCACATTTTGATTCCACTTGTGCACTTAAACAGGTGATATCACTAATTAGCTAGTCGACCTCTGGCAAAACATCATGGTGTGTTGCATCGTGTTGGTAGCTTGGCTGTCTCACATATCACGTCTGTGAGTTCAGAAAGACACGTTTTCAACTTTGTGACGATGCCCAGCTAATGCAAGGAGAGTTTACAAAAATGTTTTATAACGTTACATACAAACAAATGCGAACAGTTACTTTAGGTTATGCACTATACAGTTAATAATCCCTGATAATTTACGGTGTTGATGCTAACCTCCACTGGTGAAAGTTAACTTTGACGTTATCTAACTAATTTGCATCATTAATGACTTCTATAACGTTATTATTTTACGGCACCTATATTGACGAAGAACACAAGAAACCATGCATTTACTTTCTGTGGATAATAAAAATCAGCAACTCACTGCTACTCGGAACACATGCTCACTCGCTGGTCTCTCTCGAATGAAAATGCAGGTGAAATCCAGATTTAAATGTCGTCACTTTCCGTCCTGACAGTGGAGGTGTCCTGACAGTGGAGCCTGCACCGGAAGCGACTTCACAGTGGAGGCCTGCAGCCAGGTGCCTCTCAACTTTTCTGGCCCTGGTTGCTTCAAACTGCGTTTGACTTCCCCATTTTGTAGCTAGAGCAAGAGTGGCAGACTTAGCCTCATCAAATTGCTCCCTAAACTCCATCAAAACACTGATGGCGTTTTGCAGAAGAGTAGATGCTTTCAGAATATCCGCGTCCTTAGCTTGCAGTAACTGTGAGGCAGCGTTTATACATTCAAGAATCTTGGTTTGCATGTTGACTAAAAATATGAAAGAAAATTTGCTTATGGCATTCTTGAGCGCACTTGCTTCACCACGCTCATCGTTTTTGTCACTGGTCAGGGATATTTTGATGAGGGCTTTTATAATGTCTCCATATCTGTGCCTTAACGCAAAAAGCGCATCATGTCGAGATGTCCAGCGAGTGGGACAGAGGCGTTTTAATGTGACAGTTCTGCTCTCTGGCTTTATTAACTCACTGAGGAGCGCTCATCGTTTGATACTGTGACCAAAAAAGTTGTACAGGATCTCTACAGTGTCATGGAACTGCTTCACTCCAGGGACGTTTTTAACAGAGTCGTTGAGAGCTAGGTTGAGATTATGAGCAGCGCAATGAACATAACAGGCAAGGGGCTCCTTCTCTGCTATTCTTGCCTGTACTCCTGAATATGCACCACTCATATTCACGGCCCCATCATAGCCCTGTCCGCGGCATTTTGTCAGATCTATTCCGTTTTTCTCTATAGAGCCCAGGATTTGGTTTTCAAGCTCTGATGCTGATGAGCCCACAGTCGCCTCAAAACCCAAAAACACTTAATTGATCTGTATATCTGTTGCAATATCCATGTCATTCTTAACAACAGTTACGTAACTGTACACCTGGCTCAGCTGGTCTATCTTTGACACATCTTGCGTTGTGTCCATGATAATCGAATAAAACGGGGCTTCATTTATTTCATTAATTATGTCAGCTTTCACGCGTTGAGATAATATGTAAATAATCTCATCTTGAATCTGGTGACTTAGGTATTTCGCTGACCCTTCTGGTCGGTTGATTAGCTCTTTCAAAACAGGGTCGTAGCGAGCTAATAACTCGATTATTGACAAAAAGTTGCCAGCATTTCCCTGACCTAGAACTTCCCTGTGCCCCCTGAATGCCAGGTTGCATGAAGCCAGAGTAAGAGTTACATTTACAATGCACTCCACGACCTGTCTCCAAAACAAGGCTGCATTACGTACATTCCTCTCCATTTCGTCTATTGTGTTGTTGAGTTTCCACTGCTCGTAGACTATGCATGCAGCAAGATGTATTTGCGTGGATTCATGCTTCTCAACTTTGGCAGAAAGATGTTTCCAATCTCTTATTCCGTTTACCCATGCATTGTTGTAATACGGGGCATTTCGGTTGGCAAAAAGACAGCAAGGCTCACAGTAACAGCAGTCTAATTTGGGGGAATAGTACATCCAGCTGCGGGGAAGTTTCATCCCAACTTTAGTGGTAGAGGTGTAATAACTTTCCGAAAAACACAGATTGTCGTTATCAGTGGGAAATGGACCTTTGGGTCTGTATGGGCCCATCTTAAGGATATATCTTTTAATGTTGGCGTCCTGGATGTTTTCAACAAAATTGGCCCAATCAGTCAGAAAACACTCCAGAGGAGGGTTTTCATCATCCACGGTCTGCGTGTCACCTGTAGCATGAGGAGACCTGCTGCTTTCATTTCCAGTGTCCAGTGCGGGTGAGGAGGGGGCCTGCTGGTCAGGTACCAGGTCTGGCTCTACCCTGGAGCAGCTAGCAACTGCTGAGTCCCTAACATCACCGCGATACAGCCGAGAGAGAAAGAAGGGGATTTAAGCTAGGCGGCTGGGCTACTACAATAACAACCATCAACAGTTTACAACTAACTCACACATTGTGTATAGTGCAGTGATTGTTAGAATTGCTACCTGTAAATCTGGCTCCCTGACTGTGCTGGCAGTATTGGCGGGCCTGAATCGCTGCCAACAACAATGTCGGGTTCATCTCCAGGGGGACGAACAAAATATGTGTCCAGTTTTTGTAATTTGGCTTTTCCTTGCTCTCTTTTTTCCTTTTCTTTGCACTTTGCCCGCTGTTATGTTTATATGAACTGCCACTCATGTTAACTTCGTAGTAAAAATGCTCCACCTAGCTTGCACTCTGTTGACAAGTGACTGATGACGTTGGTGGACGGTTGATGACAATTTTGCCCAAAATACACTTGGAGACAATATCGGCGATCCACTTGTAAATTTGCACATCGTAAAGTGAAATGTGAGAGTGAAAATAAAGTCATACAGCACAACATTTTATTCAATATTTTACACCTACTACATCACTAAAGTCAGTCTTGTAAAGTTTCACTCAAGTTTAGTGTGGAGCATAAATCACATGCTTTAAACACAAGTGTATCACACACGGAATAAGAACTTATTCATCCATTTCAAGCAATAAACATAACTTATCTATTGGTCTTTCCAAAACACTAGTTTTAGTTTTCACAAAAGCACATCTAACAAGACCTTTTGCATCAGAAACTGCCTTTTCAACTTTTCCCATCACCCGTGAACTTCTTGGTGCACCGTCGTCCACTATAAGAACGACATGTCCTCCCTTCAGATTTTTCCTGATTTCAGTCCACTTCTGCCTCTCCTGCAGAAGCGGCAAGTACCCTGGTCCAGCGTTTCCAGAAGATGTCAGACAGGTATTGTACCTGTTTCCACCTCTTCCTGGCATACAAGTCCTCTTTCTGAAACACTCCAGGAGGCAGCACTGGTTGGCTTTTCAGAAGAAGTAAATGGTTAGGTGTGAGAGCCTCAATGTCATGTGGATCATTTGACACTCTTGTTATAGGTCTGCCATTTACAATAGCCTCGACTTCACAGAACAATGTGTGGAGACGTTCATCATCAAGAGGCTGCTGTTTCAGTATCTGGTTAAGAATTCTCCTCACAGAACGAATCTGCCTCTCCCAGATGCCTCCAAAATGTGAACCTGCTAGTGGGTTGAATATCCAAGTGATTCCTTTCTGCATGAGCATATTTGAGATTTTTGACTGATTCCAGCCTCTGATTGCTTCACGCATTTCTTTCTCTGCACCCACCAGATTCGTGCCATTATCTGACCTCATTATAGACACCTGGCCTCTCCTGGCTATAAATCGTCCAAAGGAATCAGTTTCGAGAGAATTAGCAACTTCTATATGAATTGCTCTGACTGTGAGACATGTGAACAAGACCCCATACCTCTTGACCATACTCCTCCCACACTTGACCTCAAAGGGTCCGAAATAGTCTATTCCTACACTAGTGAACGGAGGATTGTCTGGTATCAGGCGATCTTGTGGCAGATTTGCCATTCTCTGTTCACCAGGTTTTGCTGATATCTTTCTTGATCCTGCACGACAGGATCAAGCTTGATGATGTGACTTCTTCTCTTCAGCTTGTCACCTTTCTAAAGAGTCATCAGTTCATCACATAAGCCTTGCATTTGATACAGTTTGACAATTTCAATCTCTCCCAGTGCAATATCTTCAGTAGTGAGCAAAGATCCACTGATAGTTGTTTTGAACTTTTGCATCTGGTTTGCAACAATCTCAGTTTTCCTTTCATGACTCAGTCTCCCACTTGCTTGTAATGTGAGTAATTTGCGATGTACACTCAGTTTGTGGAGCAGTTGTTTCAACTTCATCATCCAGGAAACTGCTCTTGTTAATCTGTGCCATTCTGAATAATGACAAATGAGCTTGTTAAGTGTATTCTCATATGCATTTGTAGCATTCGCACTCACTGCAGCTTTAACTTCAACAACATCTTTCTGTATCTTCTTTGATATCAGGTGAAACTGGCCAGTGTTTCTCATCTTTCTTCAAAAAATCTGGCCCACCAGTCCAGTCCTGACACTTTATGAATGTGTCTGCATTCATGCCTCTGGATGCATGGTCGGCTGGATTCAGCTCAGAGTTCACATACATCCACTGACAGTGGATTTAATCAGTGTTTTAATGGAGACCCTTTTTGTTTTTAATGAGAAGGTAGGTGACAACTCCATAACCTTTCTCACTCGCGTCTGCAAAGTGGTGCATTTGTGCAGATGTGACTTTTCCAAAACCAACTGGTTTTAGACATCTGTCCAATGTGAAACCATGAAGTTTTGCAAGATCCAAAATCCACTTTTGTGACTTTTGAGCCAGGTCAGCAGGGATATCTTAATCCCAGGAGACTTTCCTGCCACACAGCTCCTGCAGGATCATTTTAGCTGGAAGGATGACAGGTGACAAAAACCCTAACGGGTCATATACAGGACTTACAAATGACAGGATGCCACGTCTAGTTTATGGTGTATTCTTTGCATTAATTCTGACCTTAAACATCTGACTCTGTACACCAGTTCACTCCAAGGACTCTTCCGTCAGGTAATGCATCATGATCAAGGTCCAAATCTTTAACCTCTTTTGCTCTTTCTGACTCAGGAATGGAGGCTAGAACAGTCCTGCTATTACTCATCCATTTTGTAAGATGAAATCCTCCACTCTCACACAGTGCTGTCAAGTCTCTGACCACATCAACTGCTTGCACTGCAAAAAAGGAATTTCAAGAAAGTAAAAAAAGCCTTGTATCAAGAAAATAAGTCTTATTTTTTTGCCCAAAAAGAATATTAATCTTGTCAAGCATGTTTTGATTAGAAAAAATATCTCATTTTAAGAAAGTGTGCCTTACTTTTTCTTGTTAAGATATACCAGCTAATTTTGAGCTAGAATGAACCAGAAACAGAGTATAAAAATGTTTTACAATAAAACCCAGTGCAGTGACAAGATTATTTGCCCTATTTTAAGAGTAAGACCATTTGCACAACTTCTCAATTTAAGAATGCCATGAAACAAGGACAATTAAAGGTTTATTATTATTATTATTATTATTATTATTATTATTATTATTATTTTCATTGCAGGGCAGAACCTGCTGCTTCATATCTAACATATTAAGATGACAGCAGACTGGTCTATACAACACACAACATAATACAAATAACCATGCTGAATGAAAACTGCATGGCCCATAAACAAAACAAAATGAAAAAATGGCAAAATGATATGACCCTTGACTCAATTGCATCCTGAATCACAAAAGAACATGCAGTATCCTGCAGCATCGGCATCTGACTGCTAATTGATTGTTCATCTGAAGAAGAAAGAATCATGAAACAACAAAATTAACGGTCAAGAAGCACAGTTTGTGGCAAACACATTAAACAGTGCGCCTTTTACAGTCCATCAGATGAGGCTCTGTGTAGCCCAAGCACATCTCCCAGATAATATTTTGTAGGGACATATGTCACATCCTTGTGAGTATAACTATAATATGGAGTGAAATCTACCAGATTATCAGATGCTATGAGTTCAGTTGCTTGTGCCATGTTTGGAATCTCTATTGTATATGCCATGTAATTTCCATCATAGCGAACAGTAGTATGCTGCTGCAACTCAAAACAATATAATGATGAGTTAATTACATAGATATTGCTCACAAGGGGTTCCGGTGACGTCACCATCCTGAATGGCAGCCTAAAGTAACAGCTCCCTCGCGAAAATAGTTATTTTGCCCCTTTAGACCGTCAAATACCAGATCTTCAGATATTACTTGAACAGACAAGAGGGGCAAGAATGGGGAAGACGCGTGCAAACAAAGAAATCACCGCCGCAGAAACTGCAAATGCAGAAAATTCGGAGAACAGCTCTCCTACGAAGGGACAAGATGGCGAAGCTAATGCTAACCCAGCTCTTTCAAGTGCCGCCGCAAGTCTGGCAGAAGTTTTGGAGGAGATTCGGGACTTCCGAAAAGACACAAAAGAACAACTGAACGATATTAAATCAGAGATTACCAGCGTTAACCAAAAAATAGCGGAGGCAGAGGTGCGAATTGAAAAAGTGGAAGACCGCGTTCAAAACCTGGAGCAGGTGCTGAATAAGGTGATAAAAGTCATGCACCAGCAAGAAAACAAGCTACTCGACCATGAAGGAAGATCCCGACGGGAGAATCTAAGGATATATAATGTTCCTGAAGGAGCCGAGGGATCGTCTATGATGGACTTTGTGGAAAAACTACTGCGGGACACGCTGGGGATAAACCCTACCGCGGAGCTCGACATCGAGAGGGCGCATCGGGCGCTGGCACCAAGACCCACCGGAGACAGGCAAGACAAACCGCGGTCAATAATAGTCAAATTCCTCCGCTATAAGGTTAAAGAAGAGATTCTACGCAGAGCTTGGGAAAAGAAGAAGGTTTTCCTGAACGGGAGGCTAATATACTTTGACCAGGATTACCCTCCAGCAGTCCTGCAGAAGAGGAAGGAATACGCAGAGGCGAAGCGGGTGTTAAAGCAGAAAAATATCCGCTTCCACACTCCGTTCCCGGCTAAACTACGAGTGTTTTATGAGGATGGAACACGTCTATATCAGACAGCGGAGGAGGCGACCACAGACATGAAGGACAGAGGGCTACCAGTCAGCGTGATTACACCGAAGGAGAGTCTGGCTGAGCAGCTGTCCCGCACCGCCTGGGAAGCAGCGGGAGGACCGATCCGGCGAGGGACAGGTGAGGAGCGAGAGAAAAACATCAGAGAGAGACTGCGAGCCTTCAGAAGACAGGTCACACCCTCTTCAGAGGAGTCATAAGTACTGACTGACTTCTAAAGGGAGGTAAAACTAAACAGAACTTAAAATATGCGGTGTTACGCCCACCTCAAAATATTTGCATATACCCCAGTTGGGTGAGAATATATATATATAAGCGAGGGATGCATAAGGACACACTTTCTGTGTAATGAACAGAGACCTTTTTCCTCCTCTCTCCAAGTGCCATGGTGAGGGCCCTCAGCCCACAGGTGGGAGAGGCTTTCCCTCACAGCTAGACGTTCTTTCTAGCTCAGCCCAGGGTCATCTATTAGAGACCCCAGCCTTGGAATCACAGTTCTATTTCTTTACCTGTTACCTATGTTTGATGTTCTTGTTTGTTCAGGGAGTAGATCTACTAAGTCCTACTTTGTTTATTTTGTTGACACACAGTGAATAAACATGGCTAGTGACAAAGTAAAATTTATTTCTTTTAATGTCAATGGGCTGTTAAACCCAATTAAACGTAGCAAAATCCTATCTAAAGTGAGAGCAGAACAAGCCCATATAGTCTACTTACAGGAGACCCACCTGACAGATAAGGAGCACGTAAAATTAAAGAGAATGGGCTTCACTAATTTGTTCTTTTCTTCATACAAATCAGGACATAGGAGAGGAGTTGCAATCCTCATTTCAAGCAAACTAAATTTTGAAAAAGTATACGAAATGGGTGATAAAGAGGGCAGATTTATTTTAGTAAAAGGAAAGATAGATGGGAATCCAATCACCCTTTTGAATGTTTATGCCCCCCCAGGGAGTGATATTAGTTTCTTCCAAAGAATCACTAATATTATGGTAATAGAAACAGAAGGCCTTCTGATTTGTGGAGGGGATTTAAATATACATTTACAGCCCAAGTTAGACTCGTCTAGTAGGAAAACTCACGATATGAAATCCCTATATAAGAAAGTAAATACACTTCTTGAGGAGGTAGGCTTAATCGACATATGGCGAGACCTTTTCCCTAACAGAAGGGATTACACTCACTATTCTGCTCCTCACTCTCTCTATACAAGGATAGATTATTTTATAACATTTGGCAAGGATAAAGATAAAATACATACTTGTGGAATTGGGACGATAGATCTAAGTGACCATGCACCAATATACTTATCCATTGATTTTAACCTACGGTTAAAAAATAATACATGGAAATTGAACTCAAGCCTGTTAAATGATCCATCCTTTAAGGCACAAATTGAATCAGAAATTAGTCTCTTCTTAGAGCTCAATGATACTGGAGAGGTCTCACCTCCCATATTATGGGATACTTTGAAGGCTGTACTAAGAGGGAAAATTATAGCAATATCCTCATTCAAGAAAAGAAATAGGAATAGAAAATTAGAGGACTTAAAAAACAAACTAAAGGAACTAGAAAGAAAACATAAAATGGATTTGGCACAGGATACACTAGGAGAAATTAAAAACATCAGGAACGAAATTAATAATCTAGCCACACAAGAAATCAAGAAAAATTTAATGTTTCTGAAACAGAGACACTATGAAAGTGGCTCTAAATCTACGAAAATACTAGCGTGGAAACTGAAAAAAAAGATAGCGGAAAATACAATTCATAAAATTAGGGACCCAAGAACAAAAGTGATAAAAAATAAATTAAATGAAATTCAGGAAGCTTTCGAAGTATTTTATAAAACCCTATATTCCGAAGTCCCTGGTGGGACTGTAACTCAGATTGACAGCTTCCTGAATTCCCTAGACCTACCCACTCTAGATGAAGAACAAAATCAAACAATGATAGCGGACATAACTGAAGAAGAATTAAAAGCTGCAATTAGTAGGCTTAAATTAAGCAAGTCACCAGGATCTGATGGTTACACGGCAGAGTGGTATAAAGAATTTAAAAAAGAACTAATACCCGTTCTACTTCCCACATTGAACTGGGCTTTGAAAAAGGCACAAATGCCACCCAGCTGGAAGGAGGCAATAATTTCAGCCATACCAAAAGAAGGCAAGGATAAAATGGAGTGTGGATCTTTTAGGCCAATTTCTGTTCTTAATGTGGACTATAAACTTTTTACGTCTATCATGGCCAAACGATTGGAAGAGTTTCTACCAACATTGATACATAACGATCAGACAGGTTTCATACATCAACGCCAAACACAAGACAATATACGGAAGACACTACATATTATGGACCATATACAAAAAAATAAAATTAAAGCAATTGTGATAAGCGTAGACGCTGAAAAAGCCTTTGATTCCGTCAATTGGAATTTTCTCTACAGGGTATTATATAAATTCGGCTTCCATGATACGACTATTAAAACTATACAGGCACTATATAACAATCCTACCGCTAGGATTAAAGTCAATGGATGTTTATCTAACAGTTTTACCCTAGAAAGGGGCACCAGACAGGGTTGTGCATGGTCACCATTACTCTTCGCATTATATTTGGAACCATTAGCTCAATTCATTAGACAAAACGAAGACATCAAGGGAATCACTATTAAAGGGAGGGAATATAAATTGGCCTGCTACGCGGATGACATTTTGGTCTACCTTGGACACCCAACATACTCTTTACCTAAATTGATGCAATCATTTGAACAGTACGGCCAATTATCAGGGTACAAAATCAATATAGGTAAAACCCAGCTACTTTCATATAATTATAGCCCACCAGAAGAAATAAAAGGTAGTTACCCCCTGGCATGGCAAACAGAGTCTTTTAAATACCTAGGCATCAACCTACCAAAAGATCTTACAAAATTATTTGAACAGAATTATCTACCCATACATAAAAAAATAAAGGACGACATAGCAAGATGGAATTTAATTCCCTTCTTTAGCCTTAGCTCCAGAATTGACTCTATCAAAATGAATATATTGCCAAGATTTTTATATTTATTTCAAACCCTGCCAATAGAGATTAACCAAAATCAATTTAATGAGTGGGACAAGATGTTATCTAGGTATATATGGCAAGGTAAAAGACCAAGGGTTCGCCTAAAAACTTTACAGCTGGCTAAGCAAAAGGGAGGATGGGGCTTGCCTTGTTTCAGATATTATTATTTTGCAGCGCAGATGAGAGCAGTGATATGCTGGTGTAACCCGTCATACACTGCCCAATGGAAAAACCTTGAGGAAAAAATGTTGTCCATTCCCATTCAGGCAATTTTAGCTGATAATAATTTACAAACCCATATAAATAACATTGATAACCCATGGGTGAAATGGACCCTTAAAACATGGAAAACTATCATAAAGAAATATAAACTCGAGACCAATATTACAGCTCTTAAATGGTGTGCTTACGAGTCAGAGTTTACACCTAATAAACTGGACTCTAGATTCAAGGACTGGATAGCTAAGGGTATAACAGTCCTATGTAGTATAATGAAAGATGGAAAATTGGTCAGTTTTGAAACGCTTAAAAGGACACATTTATTAGAAAAACAAGACTTCTATCGATACCTGCAGTTACGACATTATGTTGATACGAAGATGAAAAATGTAACAAAGACAAACACACGTTTGATTGAATTGTTTATAAAAAGCTATAATTCAGAAACTAATGATAGAATTGTTTCATGTCTGTATAAGGGTCTATTGGATTTGAAATCACACTCAACTTCATATATTAAAATAAAATGGGAGAAGGAAGGAGGGATAAATATATCTGAGGAAGAATGGACGGCAATATGGAGGTATCAATGGATGTGTACCAGCTCGCAAAAGTGGAGGGAGTTCGGCTGGAAGAGCCTAATTAGGTACTTTATAACACCCTCCCAGAAGTCTCACTATGATAATAACTCTCCTGTCTGCTGGAGGAACTGTGGAAATCAAAGTGCAAACCACTACCATATTTTTTGGGACTGCTCTGTCTTGAGGGACTACTGGAGAGAAATACACAACGCCCTACAGGATATCTTCAAATGTGAAATACCCCTTGAGAGTAAGACTATGTTTTTTGGACACATACCTCAGGAATGGCCGAAAAGAGATAAACACTTAGTAAATATTTTGCTGGTGGCCTGTAAAAAGAGTATTACCAGAAAATGGTTATCAACAGAGAGCCCAACCATAAATATATGGATGGATATCACAATGGACATTTATAAAATGGAAAAGATAACAGCTTTTGTTAATCACAAATTGGAGAAATTTACATCATACTGGGATAACTGGGTCAAATATGTCACGCCTCATAGGCCGGATTTTATTTTCACAAACCAGTAGCTATGATGTATGAGAAAGATCACTCCCTACCAGTACATAGTTTTTTTTTGTTTGTTTGTTTCAATTGTTGTTGTTATGGTTGTACGTTTTTCTTCTCATAACTTGGATATAAACTAAAATACTATTTCGGCATTTAGGGCAGACAACAGATGCAAGAAGTCAGAAGCTCACATGATGTATATGCTGTGAATGTCTGTTTCTGAATGTCAATAAAAAATAAATTACAAAAAAAAAAAAGATATTGCTCACAAGTCCAAACTCAGGTAAATCATTGGAATTAACAGCAGTTACAAGTAATGTCTTCTCCCGTATATATTTATTATCATTTAGATTAATCCATTTTACAGACACTGCATTGTCTATGTCATCAGTTCCAAGGAAAGCCCTTGTTTTTTCTTTCAAATACGACATGTTGCGTATTTCTGAAGTTGGTCCCAACGCACACTCGTTAAAAAAAGTTGGGTGTTCAGAATAACTTACATTCTGACAACATTCATACATTTGATTATGCCTTATTAAAGACTTGCAAAGTATTAAAGTATTAAGTCTTTTCAACTTGCTAATTGTCTGTAGACCAATGACAGGAGCAAACAAAATTTTAACAATTTCTATGAGTTCAAGAATTATTTTGTAGTATTCAGTATCTTTAGCTGTATCAATAAGAAATGGCAATATCTTTAGTAGAACAATCATTTGGCCTGAGGATTGCTTCAATTTATTATCACTTGAAGCTAATGTGCTGTAAGCTATAGGGCTTGGTTTGTCTTTGACATCAAGTGGAGTAGGGAAATCCAGTTAATGCAGTATTGAGAACATCCAAGTCTAGTTGACCTAAAAGAACTAACTGTTTTAACACACACTTTATTTCTAATGGAGCAATGCCTTCAAGAAATCATTTCCCCCGTTTTTAGCCTGAGTTAACTAGCTGGAGTCCGACCTGCGTTTGCCCCTGCTCTGTCTGAACCGTCTGAACCATGACCTGGTGATACGTCCTGGTTATTGCTCACACCATAATTCAGTGTCTTATGACGGCAGAAACGACTTGCCATTTATCAATTATCACATGAGTGTGCCTCGATTTTAATAATTATAAAGTAATATAAACTTATTTAGATGAATATAATTTGTATAAATGCAAAATAAACTCATTTAGGCTGAGTGCCCACCCCCGCTCCCTCTTGGAAGATGGTACAATCCACCCTGTCGCGCTTTTCTTTTTTTTTTTTCTCCGCTTGGAGTCCGTTGCAATTTGAATTAGGCCTACACAGCAGCTATTCCGGAGGTCACCTGCTGCTGCTCGAAATGTATTATTCTCAAACATCGATTGTGGATGGATATCAGAGTCAAAAGATGGACAAACTGGACGAGGTTGCAATTGCCACACTCAGAGGTATGCTACAGGGGTTACTTTTATGTTGTGCTGGCGTTGTTTACCTATCTTAACGATTTGTGGATTTGCTAATGGGCTAAAGTTTAGCAGCTTATCTACATCAAAAAACCGGCTGGTGTTGCATTATGATTCCCATCTAGAAATAGGTTAAGTCTAATTAAGCTTTGGGTCCATGTTGTTAATATTAGGGGCTGTAAATGCTGAAAAATGCCTGGTTGTAAAATGTTAAGGGTTAATTGATTAAGCAGTGCACATGCCCAGGCAGGAGCCGGAGCCGTTGGAGCTCTTTTGCGCGCACAGGACCCCGTTCAAGTCTTGCCACTGACTTGGTGTTTGTTACCTTGGCAACCCCCTCCCCCTCTCCCCCCCGCACAATAAGTACAAGGCGCCTGAGTTTAATCTGTATGCTAACGCATTTGTTTAAAGGTGCCATTTGTGGTGCCAATTGTCTATCAAGCTTTACAATATTAACTGACATGAAATGTGAATGCATTTTATCTAGCAAGGCTCTATTGTCACTCTTACTGTAGTTTGCATGGCTTCAATATATGTACCGGTAATTTATAGATGCTGTCAAATTCACTCACTGCTCTTGAAGTAAAAATAGGAAAAATGTGTAAAATGTCCAAACAGTGCTTATTGTACAAGGGGTGTTGGCAAAATGTCCTCACCTGCTATGTTAAAATCTGAGGGAATTCAATGATAACCTGTTCTATATTCCAGCTGCTAATATTGGAGAAGACTTACTCCACTCGCTTTCCCGAGACGACATCAAAGACCTCTTTCCTGGTCCTGAAAATTTCTTGAGGCGGCGGGCTATATGGCTTGTTGTAAATAAAGATGAAAAGGTCAGGTTTGTCTTTCACAGTACAACAGAACTGTTTAACAGTACAACATTTTTCCAATATCACAGTTTAAATCTGGTTCATATACATAAATATGTCATTTGTTTAGACATTTCTGCTTTGAGTCCATTTCAACAGTGGATATAAAATAAAAAAGTGCTTTTTTAATCCCCAAAATGATAATGCTTGAACTAACAAGTAAGAACATACTATGACAAAGTTACTCAATAAATGTTTGTGTCAATGTGTTTTAGGTGGATACTGTTCCCGAAATTCAGCAATCACCCCCCACTGGAGGCAGTGACCTTTCAAAAGAGGAGGCCAATACTTCTAAATTTGTGACTATGTCAAACCCAGAATACATAGTCTTCACAGACAGTGAGCTTGAACAGGTGCGACGCTCCTACTTTGAACAGAAACGGCTGGGGACCGAGCACAATGTGACCCTATCCAAGGAGCTCTTCTGCCGACTCATAAGAAACACTATGACTAACATGATCTCCATCGCAAGAGCCACAGAGGACTCCAGATACCCCACCAAACATGAGGTGAATGCCATGGCAAAGCGACTGATGGATTACTATCCAATGATAAAAGACAGGTCATCAAACAATGAGTGGGTGAGTAGATTTTGTCACTTTTGCTTGTTGCTGGTATGATGTTAATACTGAGATTTCTGTTCATACAGTGCTAAATCGTGACAGAAAGTTCAAATGGAGCAAGACATTGCCGAAAGATATAATTAGAATATAAGAAAGTTTGAGCCTATTGTCATTTTTTTTAATGTTAACTATATATGCCTCACAGGAGCATGTTGCCAAAAAGCTCATGAAGAGACTCTCAAATGTCAGAAGTCCAAAGAAGGCCAAAGGTCCTCCTTCCAAGAAACCACGACAAGAAGTCAGTTCAGACGTTGCAACTACTGACTATGATGGAGATTCCAGTACATCCACCATTATTCTGGAACGGTCACCTGTTAACACCATGGGCATCCCAGTAGATCTGTCACCTAGAACCAGCACCCCAGCGCAGAACCGGAACAGCAGTGATGAAGAATGTATGTATCTTATTACATTTAATTTGTCAGTTTTACTTGTTAGTTTGGAAATCTCGTGTCCCCTTTCCACCATAACGTTCCTGTAATGTCTTCAGCTTGTTCAGTTGACATCATGGACAGCCAGAAAATCCAAGCAAGACACTACAAGACCCTCCAAGAAATGTACAAGTCCAAAAAGCCAAACAAAGCTGCGGTAACTCATTTGCTGAACATGGAATTTGAGTCTCGAAGACGCTTCATCACCTCTGATGTTTTAAAGGAGCAAGACAGAGCAACAAAGATTCTAGAGGCTTACCCTTGTTTCAGAGAACTGGATCATGTAAGTAATGTTGTTGGGTTTTTTTTTTTTTGAAGAAGTCATCAGAATGTACTTTTTTTCAGTTTTTTTTTCTTTATCAGAATCTATTTTTCAGGTGCTGGATGAGCTGCAGCGAATCATCCAACCGACCAACTCCCAGTACATATCAGAGATGCAGAACAGATGGAAAACCTTCTATTCAAAGGTCCAGTTTTATGGAGTTATGAAGAAGGCCATGAAGCCTCCTAAAACTTTGAATGGAGGTGAAGTCACAATACATTGACTTGTTCATTTTATATAATAATTAGAGATAGACCGATATGGTTTTTTCAGGGCCGATACCGATACCGATTATTAGTAGTCAAGGAGGCCGATAACCGATATTTGGAGCCGATATTCATTTGCAGTAAAAGGGAAAATATTGGCCTTGATGCAGTTATATTATGTCTTAAGTCTTGAACAGCAATATCCTGCTCCTCTCTACAAGAAACTGTCAAAGACAGCTTCAGGACACACTTCATCTAACAATATGTCATTTTCTGCTGCTTGGGATCTCAATCAACACAAAAAAAAGGTAGAGTAAAATAACTTGGTAGTTAAACAGCCATTATTGCCCTACAGTTTTCTCTCAGACAGACGGTGCTTTGCTGTCAGTTTCTGCAGCTTCTCATGTGGCACACACACACACACACACACACACACACACACACTTCTTTATTAATTAACTTTTAACTTTAGTTTTCTTAATTCTCTAGCCATCCCCTCAACGTGCTTCCCTGCAGTAAAACTAACTGAATTTTACTCACACACACACACTTCTTACTTTGATCACTGACTATTTCCCTATCAATATTATCAGCATCCTTGTTTCAAGTGATTAAACCGTTAAAAACACTAAATAGCCTGCAGCATCTTCTCTTTAATAATCAGTGTTTATCATAGGAACAGACAGCTGCCGCTAACGTATTGGGCCTCAGAGTAACGTCGTGAGTTGTAGAGTTTCGCTACAGTCTGCTGAGCGTCCAGAGCCAGGAGGAGAAAGCGGACCGGTGGGGCTACCGGCGGGCTACGTTACTATCACGGACTATTTCCATATCGATATTATCAGCAACCTTGTTTCGAGTGATTAACAAGCACGTCTGGAGGGACTGCGAGCGGAGAGGAGAAAAAGTTTTGCCGAACGGAACCGGCGCTGTTCCTGGGGGCTCGGTTTCGAAGGTAAGTTAAGGCAGCAGACTCTCCTGAAATTGTAATTAACATCCCAGTCCTCTACACTCAACTAGTAACATGACTGTGAGCCCATTAACGTTATATAAACATAAGCGGCAGCTCTGCTCGCTCGCAGTCCCTCCAGACGTGCGTGTTAATCACTCGAAACAAGGTTGCTGATAATATCGATATGGAAATAGTCCGTGATAGTAGAAGTCTGTGTGTGTGAGAGAGAGAGAGTAAAAACCTAATGAACTCAATTCAGTCCAGTTTTGTTGCAGGGAAGCACGTTGAGGTGAAGGCTGATTAGCATTAGCGTAACGTTAGCCCACCGGTCCGCTTGGCTCTACACGCTCAGCAGACTGTAGCGAAACTCTACAACTCACGTGAGCACTGTGCATGCACAGCTTTCACTGCTGATTGGCTGTTACCTGTGCGTGTAACCAGAGCTTGTAACCACTCAGATGGTGCTGTGGGTGGGACAATGCTGGAGACAGAGTAGCGACAGCAGACAGAGAGGTGCGGCTGCATCAGAGCCAAAATAACCCAGTTTTAAATTGATCTCTTATCGGCCGTCGGATTAAAAAAAAGGCCGATGCCGATATGCGTCAAAATGCCGAATATCGGCGCCGATAATCGGCCCGGCCGATAATCAGTCTATCCCTAATAATAATGTCTCGTAATTATTTGTTATGTTAAAGTTATTTATGGTACCACCTTGTATTGTCCCTTTTCCATTAAACCAGTGGAGCATATCACAGCTGTCTTCAGAGCCATGCCACTGCTCTTTCCGTCCAGCACTTTGCCACCGAAGAAACTGGGCTCAAGCAGCGAGGCTCTTTTCCATGTCCTAGCGGTGAGATTTACAGACTTACTGAAACATTTCATAATATATGTTACAGTTTTTCAGGCATACATTTTATATTAGGTTTAGTTACTTTGAGATAAACTTTTATCATTTCAAAAGCTCCAAAGGGGAAGTGTTTTCCATAGTGTACTTAATGTAGTACTAACATCATTGGAACTAGCTGTGCATTCAGCATTTGCAGTGGGCTTAATGCTGAGGGGTTACTGTGACTGTTTGTTTTAAAGTACAATATGATTTCACTAATGTCCTAGTCCAGGTCTTAAGTTTATGTTACTTGCAATGTTTTTTCTAATCTTCTTGATTTATTTGTGTCATCTAGACTTCTGAGGATCCTAATGGTTTCATGCAGCAGCGACCCCTGTCTTCTCCGGTTCTGCTCGTTTCTGAGGACAACTGTATGATCGCCATCGGAAAAACACCTGTGACCACCTTCACCATAGACAGACTTAATGAGGGACTTCTCTACGTCATGGCATATTACTATGCCCTGCACATGACCTACCCCAAGTGCATTTCTACACTACTGTCAGTACTGCAGACAGAGGTACTTCAAGATTCAATTCATGAGCAGGATTTGACCCCTCACGACAAAAAAACGATGGGTGAGTGGAAGTCATTCAGTGAGTGAGTCCCTTTGTCCATCACTCTGCCCCACTCTTCCTGTTGTAAGTATTTCAAAGAAAGATGATGTTCTGTTTAAAAAAAAAGTTCATCACAGTTAGACACATTTGTTGGTGAGATTGAAAACCTTTCCTGTGGGATAATATGCTGCAAAGCAGCTGCAACATGGTGTTTATTGCTGTAGTATGCTGCTACAATAACTGATGGGTTTTTTTGATAGTGAGGTTCAAATCAAAACTGGCTTTTCAATCTGTTAGATTATGATAGCTCTGGAATGTGGAAGTTGTCCTTTTTTGGATGTTGAGTTGAGCAATTGTATTGCAAAGTTAATAAAAAAATATTAAATGAGAAAGTTTTGGTGTCTTGATTTAAGACAACATCACTTATATTTGTTATGCTGTTTTAAGAAATGATGTCTTATTTTAACTACTTTTATGCTCATTATCAATCCCAGATTAAGGTGTCAATTCTTAAATTTAATTTATTCAAGAGACTTAAATTCTAATTTTAAGTAACTTAATCTTAAATTAGTGTTTTTTTCTCATTTTAGTCTTTCAGAGCCAAGAATTTTGGGCTTATTTTAAGAAATCTTGTCAAGCGAAAAAAGCTTACCCCATTGGCAGATTTTTTTGCTTGATATAGGATGATTTGATTGAATATAAGAATTTTTTGCTTCTTTCTAGAAGGGCTGTTTTTGCAGTGTGGGTTTCATCTGACACTGACAAAAGGCAGTCATCTACATAAAAATTGTGCATGCTTTAACTGCAGCAGGTGCCATTTTGTCCTTAGCATCCTCAGCTGTCTTCCTTAATGCAAAGTTGGCACCGCTGGGAGAGGATGTCGCCCCAAACAAGTGCACAACCATTTTGTATTCTTTCAAGGGCTCATTCAGGTTTCCATTCGGCCACCAGAGGAATCGCAGGAGGTCTTGATCCTCTGGTGGTACTTTCACTTGATGATACATTGCCTCTATGTCTGACATTAAACCAATGTGGTCATGTCTGAATCTTGTTAACACTCCTATTAGTGTATTTGTTAAATCTGGTCCTTGTAAAAGTTCTGTATTCAATGACTTGCCCTGATGATGCTGCAAATTCAAAAACTTCGCAAAGTTTCCCTTTTTGGGGGTGATATACCCCATGATTAGGTATGTACCACACACTATCATTTTCAGACACAGTCTCTTCTTTTGGTACTTCCACTGCATACTCTTTACTGATCAGGTCAGACATGAATCTCTGATACTCTTTATGAAAGTCTTTGTTTTTGACAAGTTTCCTTTCCAGGTTTTCTGCTCTCTGGAATTGTTGTGCCCCGGTGGCACAACAATTTCCACTAGAGTTGTGTGTTGTTTCACAAGTTGTCATGTTTTCTGTGGTGCTTTTCTCACTGCTCTTAACAGCTTCATTATCATCTTCCCTTGTGACATGAAGCATGTGTAGGAACACATGTCCATCGCCTCTGCATTCCATTGAGGTTCTGTTCTTGCATTAATTACTCCTCTCATCTGCAAGCTGACTGTTTTCAGGAAAGAGACGCCATGAAGTCTCTCACCTCTTCACCTGACTTGTTTTGCTTTCAATGAAACCGTCAGATGGACGCTTCACAGGAGAACCCCTCTTCTTTATTTACAGCTTTGGATAACCATTTGTCCTCTTCCCCCACTCAAGATATTGACACTCCTTTCTCTCAGGTCGGTTGAGTTCATCATCAAATGAATCCACTACAGAGTAAAAGTACTCTGGGCCTCTTCTCTGTTTTCCAGCCCTCCTGCCCTAATGGTTTACGACTACGCTTCTCTTATCACACATTCCAACCTATAATGGTTTCTGCACTCATCCCGATTTCAAGCAAGTTCTAAAATACCATTAAACCAGGAACTCATCCTCTTAATTTTAACAGATTAGGAAACAGTAAAAGAATTTCATAAAACTGATCTTTTTCCCGTTTCTCTACGATTAAGATTGACTGAGATCAAGTTTTAATGTTTAATCTGTCCTGTGTTCGGTGGAACCACAGCACCTCCTGATGACGAGCTATTTAAGAAATATTCTGTTTAATATGTTTATTGTTATCGCCAGTAAATGTCTCTGATATGTTTTTGTTTTAACAAGTATTAGGCTAGAACTAGGAGAAATATGTATAAGTGATCAATTCTACCAGTTCTACCTACGGTATATTCAAGTGTGTTTTCTTTTACGTTTTAATCAAGTTTTAATTCCTTTTGAATGTTAGTGATTTTAATCATGTCATAAACCTTTTCATGATAGACAAAGTACATCTATTGAGCCATGGTGAGATTCTGTGAAAGGTGAAGCACGGTGTTGAAACGTTTAAAACTATAAGTTTAGTTTTAGTGAGTTCCTGTTAATTTTCACACTATCTACTCGGAGACAAAAAGTCGGCAGTCCTGCCCCCAGGCACGCCCGCCATTTGGAGACAACAAAACTAAGAGACATCACTTGTCTCGAGTTAGTCTAGGTTTTTTTTGTTTCACTCTTACTCTTGTAATTTATTTTGGAAACTCTCGTCTTTAATTTTTCCGCTCCTTACTTTTACTTTGAAACACGCTTCAAGGCAGCGATCTCAGCAGAAGTGCTCGCGCGTTGATTTTTCTCACTTTTATATTTTTCGCAGTATCTTTTATTAAGTTTGTACCAGAACGAAGTTCTGTTTTAATTTGTTTTATACAGTTAAGTATTGTAACCTGATTTAGAGGAAGTGAACTTAATTTAGATTATCTTGCATTAACTAACAACGGAAGATCCGCCTGATCAACGTATCATCCTCAGTTATTTTATTCAAGAAGTTAGATTTAGTTTACAAAGTCAGAGCCTGAGAACCACTCGAAGCAACGAAGAAGAACATCTTTATCAAAATCATCATCACGACACTACAGCAACTTGCTGTGTCTGAAACCGTGCAAGCGGTTTCCAACAAAAGACAGACTCGTTGACAAGCGGTACTGGACCAGCTGCCCTCTTCCTAAGACATCGGACCGAGGTGTCCAACCAGCTGATACCGGACGAGCTGACCCCCACCATTGAACCGGGACTGCCAGCTAGAGTCGCAAATCACCTGAGGGAACCCGCCGCCGCGGACTCAACCACTCTGCTAAGAAAGTAGACTTTCCATCGCTCATCACAGCTGGATTCACACATGATACATGAGATGGTGTCTATGGCTCTGATTCATATCTTTTAGTTTAAGAGAAAGTCGGTTAGGATTTTGGTAGTATTAAAATTACTCCCGTAATATTTAAATGCTTCAACCTAACTCGTGATCTCACCATCAGCCCGTATTCCACTAATAACCCATTACTTAGTTATTCCATATTTCCTGTTACCTGTTGTTATTCATTTAAATTGCCATTTCATTTATTTAATCTGAATTATTTAGTCAATAAACATATTTAACCGTATGTCATTGTCTGTGCAGGTTTGTTTTTAATGTGGAGAACCGATGGATCTGTGTAGAAGTCACTACTTCATTTATGAGATTGAATAAATTGATCTGAAATTGATTAGAATTGATACAAGTTAAACTTGTCCAGTCGAATTTGATTAATTACCTCCGGATTATTCAAATAGACGAACAACGGAGGTGGTGCCCCATTTACGAGTGCTTTATTAATCACCAGTGATTAATAAATTACATTTATTATTAGTGTATCTCCTACATTCTGCAAAGGAAGCACAGGGCAGAGTCAGGAAACACACAGTTGCAGGTAGGAACAGTCATATTTTTGCCGGGAGTTTGGTCCGACGTCACCCATGTACCCCTTTGTGTGTTACCCCAATAAGGCTCCCCCTTGCTACAGGTGAACCCGGAACTTAGAAATAGAACTGATATAAAACAATGCAGGAAATTCTAACTTTTTTTTTTTTAGATAATATTAGCATTGACCAGGTTTTGAGAATGTTCACCATAATTAATTAGGAAAATAAATAAATTATGACAATAATGAATGATCAGATGAATAAAACAAAGTAATCATTGACCCAGCTACATACTCCCCCCTGAACTCCTAAAAAACAGCTCCAGTACAGGATAATAGCTGGCTTAAGGGTAATCTCAACATAGTCAGTTATCACTCTCAAATTTACATTACTACACGCAACATGAATGTCTCCCAACTAGCAGGGAAAGTAACATGAAGAAGCTGGCCAGACTTCTTTAATGTACTCTTGCTTAGGAAAGTGCCTTATACACAATCCCCTGTAGCTGACTAGATAACTATAACCCAAACTGTATGTTTACACAAAAAAAGCACATCAATGTTGAACTTAGAATTGTCCCTGAGACATAACAAACTATGAAACTATGCCATTTGGCTGTGTGTTTTTCTGTGTCATGTTCTGTATCAGTCTGTTAACTGGCCTTATAATCCTGCCTACTCTTGTCCTAATATGGCCCACTGAGTCACTTGGTGGCAGTCCATCAGGTTTTAAGGCTAGTTTAGTAGTTTCTCCCTTGGCTGTTTGACTCTTTGGTTGACCATCGCCTGATCCTGATTGTACACTATTTCGCCTAGTCTCTGCCACATTGCTGCTTGCTTTACTGCTGCTGTCCATGTCTGTTTCAATGGGAAGATCTGACGCAGCACTGACGCTCTCCCCGTCAGTCTCAGTGCTGACACCGTCGCTTATCTGTGACACCCGAGAGGGTGATACAGGATTACCAAGGGGCCGTTGAGGGGAATCAAAGGGCACAGGCTCAGTTTCTGGGGGGCCTTCAGGAGCAGCAGACTCAGCTACCCAACTGGCAGTGCGATCTGACCGGTCAACCTCCGACTCAGTCAACAGGAGTCTCCTGTGTTCTTTACTTGTTTCTGAGCCACTGTCAAAGGTTGACTCAACTTCATGCTCCACTTCCACTGGTAAGAAGTTAGCTTGCAACAGCATATTTCTGTGGACAACCCTCTCTTGACTGGTGGTGAGATTTTTAATGTGGTAAGTATGGCACCTTAGGTCTTTGGAAACAACTGTGTAGAGTTTAGACTCCTACCTGTCAGCCAACTTCCTGCGTCCGCGTCCACCCTTATCTGCCAAGAGAACCTGATCCCCTTCTTCAATATCTGTGCCCTTAACCCCTTTGTTATACAGGTCTGCCTGTCGTTGTTGGCTGGGATTGGCATTGACCTGGGCCAGTGCGAGGGCTTCCTTGAGGTCATCTCTCATCCTTTTGACATAACTGTCATAGTGATGTCATTATCTCTCTCCACATTGCAGAAGATCACATCTACTGACAGTCTGGGAATGCGTCCATACATCAGGTAAAAGGGAGCATAGCCAGTCGACTCATGAGCTGTACAGTTATATGCAAAGGTCAGCATTTGTAGCATCTGCGGCCATCTTTGTTTATCTCTGGGGGGTAAAGTCCGGATCATATTCCCCAAGGTTCGGTTGAATCTCTCAGTGTGGCCGTTCCCCATGGGATGGTAAGGGGTTGTCCTTGACTTTTTTACACCGGCAACCTGCAACAGCTCCTGAATCAACTGGCTTTCAAAATTTGCACCCTGGTCTGAATGGATCCTTTGAGGGAATCCATAGACACAAAAGTACTTATCCCACAACTGACGTGCGACATGCTTTGCTGACTGGTCAGAGCACTTGAAGGCGTGGGCCATTTTAGTGAAGTGGACTGTTGCCACTAATACATCCACACTCCTTCCTTTAGCATCCTCTGCAGACCAGAAATCCAGACAGACTAGTTCCTAGGGGCTTGTGGTCTTAATACTTTCAAGCTTGGCTCTTCCTTCAGGTTCCAAGGTCTTACTGACAACACAACGCTTGCAAGTCTTGACGTACTCTCTGACATCACGCTCCATATCAGCCCAAAAGAACCTCTGCCGTACCAGATACAAAGTCCTGCTCTGACCTTGATGGCCAGCATCATCGTGAACGCCTCGCAGAACACCGCTGACCAAAGAGGTGGGTACCATGTACTGATGGCACTTCCTCCTAGTTACTGTATCCTTACACACTCGGTATAAGATACCATCAAGCATTTTCAACCTATGCCACTGTTTCAAAGTTTTAAGCACCCTTATTGACAATCCGGCTCGCTCTCTCCTTGAAGACCGCCTTGCACGGGTGACAAACGAATGACCTGCGACAGTGTGGCATCATTTCTCTGTTGATCCTGGAGCTCCTGGAGTGAGAAGACAGGCAGGGTGCTTTCGCCTGGTGGGATGAGTTGCTCCAGATCCTGCGCAAGACAAGCGACCACCCTTTGTTTGGACCCCTGATCCCACTCAACATGTCCTGCCAACACTGCAGACACCTCAACATCAGTCATAGAGCAGCATTCGAAACTCTCGAAGTGGGTGTTCGACGCTCTGGTGGTTGGCGTCAGCCCTGAACACTTCTTGAACAACACCCTCTCGAACTTGTTGAGACTCCTCCAAAAGCTCGGCATATGGCTCCTTTATGAGCCTTTGGCTGACACGGGTTTGAACGAATGGCTGCCTGCTCAGAGCATCAGCGACGATGTTCTTGCTACCAGGTATGTATGTGATGCTGAAATTATATGGCGGTAACTTGGCTACCCACCTTTGCTCACACGCATCGAGTTTGGGTTTTGTGAGGATAATCAGTGGATTATTGTCTGTCCAAACAGTAAAGGTGTGCCCTTTCAGCCAATAGCTAAATTTGTCGCAGACGGACCACTTCAATGCCAAGAACTCTAGGCGGTGCGCAGGATAGTTGCACTGAGCGCGGGTCAGTGCTTTGCTGGCAAAGGCAATAGGACGTGCCTTGCTGTCGCCATCCTGGAGCTGAGTTAACACAGCGCCTAAGCCATCCTGGGAGGCATCAGTACAAAGAATGAATGGTTGGTTGAAATCAGGGTGTGCCAGTACGACAGACTCCAGGAGTGCAGCTTTCAGACGTTCAAATGAGTTGTGGTGCTCCTCTCTCCAGTCACTGGGGTGCAGTTTCCTGAACGCAGCAGCGCCTCTTGCATTCCCTCTCTTTCCTTTTGGTGCTGCAGTCAGTGCAAACAGGTTTGGCTATGCGGGAACAATCAGGAATGAACTGCTGATGATGATCATACCCAAGAATGACTTGATCTTTCTTTGGGACGGTGTAGCGCCATCTTCCATCATAAGATCAGACTCAGACATGGAGGCGATTGCCTTGACCTTATCTGGGTCGGTCGACACACTGTTTTCATCCACAATATGACCCAAGAATTTCACGCTCCTCCTCAGTAGGTGACATTTTTTTAGGGGCCAGCTTTAGTCCATGAACACGAAGTCTGCTGAAAACTGTTTCAAGCCCCCTGAGAGCTTCAGCTTCGTTGGGAGCATACACAAGCACATCATCCAGGTAACAGAGTAGAGTTAGAAAGTTCTCATCTCCAAATATGCCCATCATTAGTCTCATAAAGCTTGCAGGGCTGTTGCATAACCCCTGTGGGAGTCTATTAAACTCATAAAGCCCCATAGGTGTTGTGAAGGTTTTGAGTTTTTTGTCCTCTTCTGCCATGGCAATGTTATAAAAGCCAGATGTGAGATCCATTGCACTGAAAATGGCATTACCTCCCAGAGCTGCCAGACAGACAGATTGATGGGGCAAGGGATGTGCATCCTTGATTGTGCGTGCATTCAACCAGCGATAATCCACGCAGATCCTGAGATCCCCGTTCCTCTTCCATACAAGCACTAATGGGGAAGCCCACACGCTGTTGGACTTGCGAATGATCTCACGTTCCTCCATCTCCGTGAGAACCTGTCGGAGCTTGTGATATTCCCCTGGTGGAACACGCCGGTACGGGAGTCTGAACAGTCGCTGGTCGGACAAATGGATGCGATGGACCAAATCGTTAGCCATCCCACAATCAAGCTTGCTCCTTGAGAAAATGTCCTCATACTTTTGTATCAGTTGCAACAGTTGTGACTTCCAGTGGTCTGTCCCCTCACATGAATCAATATCCAGATCATCCAATCCCAGATTACACAAACTGTCACGAAAGTTGGGACATGGTGGAGGATCTGAGCTGTGGGCTGATTCACCACATACTGTCTGGTTCTGCATTCTGACCTCTGCAGTTGATGTTTGCTCAGAGGCCACATCCAGATCCTCAATAGCAATGCAGGAGGACACATCTGCTACCTTGGTGTGGCACTTTAATGTGACAGCCTTGTCAGACGTGTTCAAGATTCTGACTGGGATCCATCTCTCACCATTTATAGAAGCAACAGATTGACAGACGATTATGTTTTTCTTGTGGATTTGTTCTTCGATGGCTCAACCAGAACAGCGCTGCCTTCAGAGAGGGGTGAGACTCCAGGTAACTTACCCCAAACCAGGTGCTCTTGCTTTGGGAGAAGAGTTACTGCTTGCACCAGCTTGACAGACCCGATAAAATCTGGCATAGTGTCACCTTTCCATCTGTTGATGCCAGACAACATGTTAAGAAACTGCATTATCTCAGGTGCGTTTGTAGACTGAGGTTTGCTCAGAACCTGCCAGAAATGGGAAGACTGTTTAAACTGCTTCAAGAGATATTTAATGACATTTGTGCCCAAAATCAACTGATCTTTCTGCCCCGAAACCACTAAAACAGGTACAATAAATGTACAACCATACACTTCCATCTTCAGGTTGTGAATGGATTTGGGCCTGACTTGGGTTCCACCACAGCCAACAAGCACAACATCAGGATGGGCAGAGTTGGTCTCTGATACTGAACCAACATTCTTAAGCATCTGTTCAGCCTCTTCACTAATGGTGCAAGCCATGGAGCCCGTGTCTAGCAGAGCTTGTAATGACAGTTTATCATCCACCTGTGCACTGGCATAGAATAGGCTGTCAGATTTATTGAGCTGGGTTATGTTCTGGAACAATACAATGGCACCAGGTGGAGCAGATTTTAGGCTTTCTGCATACACTGACTGCATATCTTCACTGGGATTGAGGGTCTCATCAATGTCACTCACACTGTCCCCTCCCATGCGTGAGTGATTTAGTTTCCCTGATCAGGTGAGTTGTTGCCTTGCTGAGTAGCAGTGACCTGGGGGCAATCTTTTCATCTATGTCCTAGTCCTAAGCAGCTCAAACATCTCCGTTCTCTCATGAGGTGTGTTCGTGTTGAGTGGGAGCTGTTACCACAAACTCTGCATGAGGCAAACTGAGCTGATGGGATGAACTGAGGTCCAGCAGCAGGGGCAGACTGGTTGGTATGTTCTAACACTCTCTCTAGCATACTCAACACACGTTCCAGAGCACCTGATTCTGAAGCAGCTGCTTCATTTGACTTGGTTGGGTTAGTTTGGGTGCATTTGGCCGTGTTCACTTGGGCAAAATCAGTGTCGGGTTCAGGGGAGCTAATGGATGCTGTAGCTGTAGTTACCTGCAGAACGTGTGCTTTGGCCGTGGTTACATTTGGTCTTTTAACTTGACACTCTCTTTGATGTTCATCGATGACCTCCTGCTCCTTTGTGAGAGACCAGTTACTTATGGGCCTTCACTTGAAAACACAAGCAAGACTGGGGTCAGGACAGTTTCTAATGAACATCATAGCTATTTCTGCATCCATATTGTCCATTTTGCTCCCTTGGCACTTCAGGTGTCTGTCTGCTGCCTCAGCAGCTGTATTTAGCCTAACCCAATAATCTACTGGTGTTTCTTTTGCCGCTGGCTGTGTGGCATAAAAGTCAGCCAATGGTAAACAAGACCCAGGGGTTTCACTGAAATAACCTCTCAGTATGCTGTAGATTGTCTCGGGATTAACAACTGTGTCAGATGACGAACTGCTCTTCAGTCCTACTTTGACAATACTTTTAGCTTTGCCAAGAAGATGACTCAGAATCTCATCTCTATGTTCGTGGGTCGAGAACTGTTTCTTGTGCAAATACACCTCCATCATATCAATCCACTCCTGAATGGAATATTTTTCATCTCCATCGCCACGATACATGGGAGGTTCCTTCACATCTGATCTGACGACCAGGCTCACCTTGGAAAGGTCAATGGTCGTTTCTTGTGCTTCAACCCTTGCTGAACTAGCTGCAGGGGACTGCTGTGAGGTGAATGGGGACTGACTGGCTAGTAGACGACTGGCTATTGATTCACCTATCTGGCTCCCCAACTCACCAATGAGATCACGTAGCTGTTGGACTGTGTTCTCAGTGTTAGCAGCAGGTGTGGAAAACAAGGGCTCAAGTGGAGGGGTGTCAGTGAAATCATCTGAATCTAAGGGCTCTTCATTAATTAACACTGTAGACTTACTACGAACTACCCCATCTGTGTTGAATAAACCCCTGTTCCTATCAAAAGCTGGCGTAGATACATTAAAGGTATTCTGACCTCTGCCTGCCATATCACACAAATTTAATGCACATATACAATAATGGGAAAAAAAACCCTCAGAAATAAGTTTTACAGATATCACAGAAAATGCAACTTGTATCAATATGACTCCTTGGTTAGTTATTGATTTTTTTCTGAATGCCTGTGTTAAACAGTCTTAGCAAACACTTCAGCAACTAACAGGATCCACAGGTACAGCGATCGGTGGCGGCTGACCAATGGATCCGGGTCACGGCACCAGTCTTATGTAGCAGTTGTGAAATGGTTGCTTATAGGCTGAAGGATGACAACACCAGGGATCGGAGTTTGTTCATTTATTCTGCAAAGGCAGCACAGGGCAGAGTCAGGAAACACACAGTTGCGGGTAGGAACAGGCTGCCTCCACAACAAGAGCAGCCATATTTTTGCCGGGAGTTTGGTCCGACGTCACCCACGTACCCCTATGTGTGTTACCCCAATAAGGCTCCCCCTTGCTACAGGTGAACCCGGAACTTAGAAATAGAACTGATATAAAACAATGCAGGAAATTTTAACTTTTTTTTTTTTTTAGATAATATTAGCATTGACCAGGTTTTGAGAATGTTCACCATAATTAATTAGGAAAATAAATAAATAATGACAATAATAATGATGAATAATGAATGATCAGATGAATAAAACAAAGTAAACATTGACCCAGCTACACATGTAATCATCCATCCATAATAGGGTGACTTGATGCGGGGTCAGAGGTGCACTGACTCCAATGGTCATCACTATGCCCATCAAGATTTCATTGGGGCGGGGGCGTGTCAACATGGCCACTGTGTAGACACGTCTTTGCCAGCTCCTGTATATTTAATCATTAATAGCACACCAAACGTCATTTTACTGGACTACTTCGGTTGTTTTTTTATTTTATGACGATGTATGAAACATTCAGGTATGGCTGGGAAAGCTAACTCTCGCCTAGACCGCTGAAATCGAGCTCAACCTCGGCACGTTAGCGAGAAGGCTAACCACCCGCCGTCACCCAAGCATGGCGACGAGGAGGAGGAGGGGGACCTGTGCCTGTCAGCCGTTATCAAACTTATTGAAACTTTCCGCAGTGAAACCCGCTCTTCGATGAGCACTCTGCAGTCTGTTATAGAGTCATTCGGGGTACGTATGACAGTGGTGGAAACCTCGCTACAGGATTGTGATGACAGGATTACTACACTGGAGGCGAAGTGTGAGACTTTGGAGAAGTGCAACAAGCTGCTAATGACGAAAACCAAGGACCTCGAGTCAAGGAGCCGCCGCCAGAATTTACGCGTGGTTGGTATCCCGGAGGACATGGAGGGGCCTAGAGTCACGACATTCATGACTGACTTCTTCGCTGAGACGCTGGGCATGGATATTCCCGAGGGACCAGAGATGGTGGACGGGGCGCACCGCCTCGCTTCGCGCCCGGCGCGGGCTCCAACACTCCTCCCAGACCAATGATCTTGAAGGTGTACCATTTCGGAGTAAAGCAGCAAATCCTCCAGCTGGCCAGGGAGAAAGGCCCGCTCACATTTCGTGGAAAATCAGTGCATATCTTCCTGGACTTTACTACTGAAGTCGCTAAACGGAGGGCATCTTTTAACAATGTCAAGCAGAAGATCCAGGCTGCCCACATCCGATATGGTCTGCTGTTCCCGGCTCGGCTGCAGGTGACCTTCAACGGCGGGAGATACAGCTTCGCTGCTCCGGACGAGGCAGAGAGATTTTACGCGGAGACCATCGCCCCAACGCTCCCGGCGGGTCGAGCTGACGGCACCACCGACAACGGGTAACTCTTCACGGGCTCACGGTTTGTTTCTCCCCATGACAGCCCCACAGACTATCCAATATGGGTGGCTTAAATCTGTTTCACAACTGTTTAAAACTGTGTTTTCCCATTTAAAGCCGCCATTTCAATTCAATTCAATTTAATATATTATATTAAGTGTGATGAGTGCTGAAAGTATTTCATTTTGAATCTGTATACAGATAATGTCCATGACAAGTTTTCTTTTCTTTTTCTCTAGACGTTTGGTGTTATATATTGTTAGGTTTGGAGCACTGGTTTAGTGCAGTTAGGATACACCGTGTGAGGTGTAGTAGACGCTTCGTTTGGGGAGGCGTTTGGGGTGTAGAGGGTGGGTGGGCTGGGGTTTTGTTCTTCTCCACACTGTTTTCACTGTTTTTATGTCTTATTTTTTGTTTGGTCAGAAGGTTTTCTCCACAGAGTCTTGACATAATATCGGGGGTTTCGGCCAGATTTATTGTACCTTGTTCTCAGATTGGATTGTTGAATCCTCTCTCATTGCTGGCGACTTTAACTGTTACCTAAATCCATGGCTGGATAGATCTAGTAAAAAAGTTCAATCTAATATAGGGCAGGGCCAGTCTTTACTTGGCTGCTGCAATGACATCCATTTTATAGATACGTGGAGGACTCTCCATCCCACCGATAGGCAGTATACATTTTATTCTAAGGTTCATAATTCATCCTCTAGAATTGATTATTTTTTTACTCCTAAATCTGCACTGCAGAATGTGCGCTCCTGTTCGATAGGTAATATTATCATTAGTGATCACTCACCAGTATTTTTAGTCATGTCCAGTAAAGTACAATGCCCCAAGGCACAGTGGCGGTCCCCAAATCATCTTCTGAAAAACCCTAATTTTAAATCGCATCTTACTGAACAGTTCAAATATTTTATCACTGAAAATGACACCCCTGGTGTTTCTCCTAGTCTGCTTTGGGAAACCGCTAAGGCTGTTATCCGTGGTCTTACTGTATCATTCTCAGCAAGCGTAAAGAAAAAACAGAGGGCAGAACAGCAGAAGCTTGAACAACAATTATGTAATCTGCAGGGAGAGTTTAACCTCAACCCGTCAGAGGATTTGAGACTTCAAATTGATGTTACTGTGATGTGACTGAGGAGGGGCGTGGGCTGGGGAGGTGGAGGAGATGAGAAACAGGTGCGGGGAGAGACCAGGTGTGGTAATTAGAGGAGGGAGACGCTGGGTGCGGAAAGAAAAGGAGTTCGGCTGTGTGTGGAGAGGGAGTTTTTTGAGTCTGGCGGCTGGAACTCTTTGGTGGGGAGGGTGTCGTTCGTGGCTGGTTAGGGCCACCGGCGATGAAGACAGCCAGAGCAGGGGGTTAGTGGTTCCAGCGATAGGAGGGGAGGCTGGGCGCCTCCTGTAGTATAGTCAGGGCCGGGTTTAGAGAGTGGGAGTCTGCTGCTGCCCCTTGCCACCTTCTCAGTCGTAGCGTTTGAGCCTGCTGCTACTCCTGCCGCTCCTTGCCACCGTCTCCGCTGGAGCGTCTCTGCCACCGGATGGACTGATCTGCGCCGTCCAACGAAGCCGTCTTCCCCGGGGAGTTGGACGGCGTCTCAAGCTCAGACCCCGGGGGGGGGGGTCTCGCCAGACGGCGAGTTGAGTACCCTTTTACTATATTTACTTGTAAGTTATTGTAATGTATTGGACAGTGGGGGCGGGAGCTCAGTCGGGGGACTCACTTGCGCAGCGTAGCGAGGGGGGGCTGCCATTTCTTTGGTGACGTCACGTGAGTTGCAGTGTTAATAGGTCACAGGTTTTGTGGCCGAGCAGAGTGTAGTTGCAGTGCCTCCAGTAGAGGGTGATAGCGTGCTGTGTTATAGTGTGCCTTAAGCTTGCAGTGATTTGTAGTGGGTAATAGTGGGAGCCCTTTTCTCCTGACAGCTAGCGCAGGCTTCTCCTGGCCACAACCCACCCCTCAGTCCCCTATTTTATAATTGTGTCCTATTGTAATAAAGATTATTGTATTTTGTACCCACTGCTCTCTCTGAGTGTTATTGGACGGCTCTGACCTGGTGACAAGTCTGCCATCTTTTGACTGAACCCAACATTCATTACACTGGTGGCAGCGGTGGGATTCTCAAAATGTCAGAGCCTGAAAATAATTCACTTCGTACTGAGGCAGGTCCCAGTCAGCCGCCCCCCCCTCCTTCAAGTGGTGGTGTGCAAACTGTAACCCCCCGGCCAATTTTCATGCCTGAAACCTTTACAGGTGCTGGACGGGAATGGACAGATTGGGCAGAGCAGTTTGAAATTGCAGCCGATGTTAATAACTGGGACGAACCCCTAAGACTAAAATTTATGGGTCTTCTTTTGTCAGGCAGGGCCCGCGAAGTCTATAGTGGGTTGTCGATACCAGCTAAAGCTAATTATGCGTCCTTGAAGGAGGCAATGGGGCGGTGTTTGGATCCATGTGACAGCGATGATTGGAACAGGGCCACTTTTTCCTCCCGGCGTAGACTACATAATGAGACAGTCAGAGAATTTGGCATTGCACTGCGCCGTTTAGTGGTTAAAGCTTACCCCTCTGCAGATATCCACACACAAGACCTGCTGGCAAAGGATCATTTTGTTACATATGTGGGAAATGGGGATCTGCGAGTCAGTCTGCGTAGTGCCAAACCTGCCACCCTAGAAGACGCAATCAATCTCGCTGCCGAGCTTGAGCTTATTAGAGGCCTAGAGAGAGGATGCACAGTCTCTGATGCCAAGGTGCGTGGGGTTGGGGAAAAGCCTGACAACGGTGAGAGAGTAGATGCTCTTCTCACCGTTGTGGAAGGATTACGACAGGAAGTCAAATCTCTGCAAACCACTGTGCAGGCACTGGCAGGCCCCAGTAAACCTTCCCGTGCATCCTCCTCTTTAGGATCGGACTCCGCCACTTTTGCAACAAAAACAAGTTCCTTTGCACCTCGACGAGAAGTTGATCCTAGGGGGGGTTGCTGGGAGTGTGGGTGTAATCGACACCTGAGACGAGACTGTCCCTATTTGCAGGGAAACTAGAGGGGGCGCTCACAGAGGGCCAAATGTCCGCCCCCCTTCCTTCACTTAATATGGCCCCTGACGGGTTAAAGGGCGGCTCTGGCTACCTTAAAGCTAAAATAGGTGGGTTTGAATGTCATGTCCTTGTAGACACTGGAGCCTCTTGCTCTGTTATTCCTAAACAGTTGTGGCTTACAATAACAAAAGGGGGCTGTAACCTAGAGAATTATATAGGTAGAGCCACAGCAGCTAATGGGGGAGGGATGCATGTTGTAGGATGTTGGCAAACCATATGCCAGTTTGAATCTCTCGCTCTTGTTAACAAGTTTTTAGTTTCTGACATACCCTCTGAAGAAATTTTGCTCGGGTTTGATTTTCTTTCCCAGTATGGTGCTGTGGTCGACTTGGGTAAAAAATCTTGCCAGATTATGGGAAAAAATTTTCCCCTGGTCGACCTTAGCCCAACTTTAGAACCCCAGGTGGTGTCTGTTCAATCTGATACCATCATTCCCCCACGTAGTGAGGCCATCATTTGGGGTCAGGTCCAGAGTGGGTGGGGAGATTATGCAGAGGGAATGCTGGAACCATCATCCTCCCTCCCTAAGCACTGTGATGTATTAGTAGCCCGGGTGGTTTGTAGGGTTGAGCAGGGTTTATTGCCAGTGAGAGTGATTAATGTAACCAATGATGCGCTAACATTAAAGAATGGCATGAAGGTGGGCACCCTGTTCACTGACATTGAAGTCGGGGAGGAGGTAGAGCAGTGTGGGGACACTGAGGGGGAAACTGTCCTCCAGTCTTGGACAGTGGAGACCCTTATGAGCCAGTTTGGGGTGGAGGACAGGGGTTTTTCTCAGGGAGAACTTAAAGCTATTCGGCAGTTGTTCCAGCAAAACATCTCTGTGTTTAGTCGGGGAGAAACTGATTTGGGGAGGACTCACCTGACTTTACATAAAATAGACACAGGTGATGCAAAACCTATTAAAATGCACCCACGTAGGGTCCCCCTCCACCTACAACACGAGGTGGCTGATAATTTAAAGCAAATGCTTGCTGATGGCATAATCAGCCCCTCCTGTAGCCCCTGGGCAGCACCAGTGGTATTAGTAAAAAAAAAACAGGGTGGGCTTCGGTTCTGTGTCGATTATAGAGGGCTTAATGATGTCACCAGGAAAGATGCTTACCCCCTGCCAAGGATAGATGACGCTCTTGACAGCCTTAGTCACGCTTGCTGGTTTTCTACACTTGATTTAGCAAGCGGCTTTGGCAAATGGAGGTAGACCCTGCAGATCGCCACAAGACTGCATTTATAACACGCCAGGGACTGTTTGAGTTCAATGTTTTGAGTTTTGGTCTTTGTAACGCGCCCAGTACATTTCAGCGCTTAATGGACTTGATTCTTGCTGATCTGCAGTGGACCACATGTTTGGTTTATTTAGATGATATCATTGTTTTTGGCCGCAGCTTCCAGGAGCATCTGACCCGCTTGGATGGGGTGCTTGGGAAGCTTCGGCAAGCTAATCTTAAAGTCAAACCCTCCAAATGCAACCTGTTTTCTACCCAAGTGCATTATCTTGGCCATGTTATTTCAGCTGAAGGGGTGATGCCAGACCCTGCTAAAGTGGAGGCAGTAAGAGCATGGCCTGTCCCTAAAAGTCAGACAGAGGTCCAAAGTTTTGTAGGGCTGGCCTCGTATTATAGGCGTTTTGTTAAGGGTTTCGCTGACATTGCCCGGCCTTTGCATCAGCTGGTTGAAAAGGGGAGGCGGTTCCAGTGGACCGATCATTGTCAGGGGGCTTTTGACCAACTCAAGGCAAAGTTAATCACAGCCCCTGTGCTTGCATATCCTGATCCTAATAAACCTTTTATTTTAGATACAGATGCAAGTGATGTTGGGATTGGGGCGGTCCTGTCACAGGAGGAAGGAGGTCTGGAGCGTGTTGTTGCATATGCGAGTCGGGCCCTGACGAAACAAGAACGTAAATACGCCACAACAAAAAAAGAACTTCTCAGTATGGTTGCTTTCACAAAACACTTTAAACATTATCTGTTAGGGAGAGAATTTGTGCTGCGGACCGATCATAACTCCCTGCGGTGGCTGCATAACTTTCATGGCTTAGAGGGTCAGCTAGCTCGCTGGGTAGAACAACTTGCCAATTTTCAGTATAAAATCATTCACAGACCGGGCAAGCTACACAGCAATGCAGATGCTCTCTCAAGATTGCCAGCTTTTCTTGAAAAAAATAAACAGCCGGTGCAGATTCCATCCCAGGTACAGACAGAGGTGGTCAATCCAAAAGTGTGTGTTGTACAAGAGGCCCCGCCATCAATGGGGTCTGGTCAGGATGAAGAGTTTGATGAGTTGTCCCGAGCGCAGATGGATGATGAGGAGTTGCGGCTAATAATTGAGTGTAAAAAGCAGGGAGAGAGTCAGATCCCAGAAGCCCCGGAACTGCAAAAATATGCTCCAGTCTGGACCCAACTTCAGGTGCATGGTTCTAGGTTGTTGAGGATCCCCCCTGTTCATTCCGATGCTGCGTCCCAAGTACAGACAGTTTTGCCCCATTCAATGGTGTCCAGTGTTTTAGAACAGCTGCATAATGTCTCTACCGGGGGTCATTTGGGCGTACAGAAGCTGCAGGGGAAGGTCAAGGATCGTTTTTTTTGGCCTGGGTGGTTTGCAGATGTGAAGTCATGGGTCCGTCATTGTGTGGATTGTGCATCTCGCAAGAGTTCAGGCAAGCAGCCCTGTGCCCCTTTACAGCCCTCTACCACCTCCAGACCTTTTGAAAGGGTGGCGCTAGACATCTTTGGGCCCCTCCCAGTGACACCTGGTGGGAGTAGGTACATTTTGGTTATTGGGGATTATTTTTCCAAGTGGACGGAGGCGTTTCCACTTCCTAATCAGGAGGCGGGTACAATTGCAAGGGTCCTGACAGAGGAGTGGGTGTGTCGGTTCGGGGCACCGCGTAGCATTCATTCGGATCAGGGGCGTAGTTTTGAGTCTACTTTATTTAAAGAGCTTTGTAGACTCTTGCAAATTCATAAGTCCCGCACATCACCTTATCATCCCCAGTCTGACGGATTGATTGAGCGTTTTAACCGTGCTCTTTTGTCTATGCTGTCTCTTTTTGTTGAAGACAATCAGTCAAACTGGGATGCCCTTTTACCCTATGTAATGTTGGCCTATCGTAGTAGCGTCCATGCTAGCACCTCCTTCACCCCATATCGGGTTTTGTTTGGACGAGAAGCCGTGCTACCTGTTGATGTTATGTTGAATGTCAATAACCAAGAGTCGTTTTTTTCAGTGGATGATTATGTGTCAAAGTTGAATGACACGTTGTCATCGGTGGTAGAGGCAGTTCGAAGACATCAGGCTAAAGCCTCAGAACAACAAAAAGCCTCCTATGATTTTAGGGCTAGCTTTCAGTTTTATTCTGAGGGAGAGCTGGTTTGGGTGCACAATAAGGCCAGGAAACGTGGGGTGTGTCCAAAACTACAGAGACGGTACAGAGGCCCATTTAAAGTGGTTGAGAGGGTTACCGACGTCTTGTATAGACTAGTACCAGTTGAGGGAGGACCAGAGAGTGTGGTTCATTTCAATCGACTCAAACCTTTTGTTTCTTCCCCGTCAGTGCCATTACAGCAGGAATCGGGACCCAGAGGGAGGGAGCAGACCAATCGGGGACCACGGCCTCCTCCAGGGCGGCGTTCCGAGGTCCCATTAGGTGCCAGCTGGGTCCACCACCGCCGAACAGATGGGGGCGCCTCTGGGTCTGCAGGAGAAAGAGCGTCGCCTGTAAGCCAGATTGGCGAGGGAGCCTTACAGCAAAACCGAGCCCCTGCCTCTACTGATGTTTCATCAGCCCTAGTTCCATCTTCTGGAGGAGGGGGGCCCACAGCCAGCTTGAGGCAAGAGACTCGATTGCTGGGTGAGGCACGTCCACAGCGACAGCGAAAGCCACCTGCCTGGGCACAAGACTATCAGATGTCGTCATAGACTCGGGGACGAGTCTTCGCTATAGGGGGGGGGAGTGTGATGTGACTGAGGAGGGGCGTGGGCTGGGGAGGTGGAGGAGATGAGAAACAGGTGCGGGGAGAGACCAGGTGTGGTAATTAGAGGAGGGAGACGCTGGGTGCGGAAAGAAAAGGAGTTCGGCTGTGTGTGGAGAGGGAGTTTTTTGAGTCTGGCGGCTGGAACTCTTTGGTGGGGAGGGTGTCGTTCGTGGCTGGTTAGGGCCACCGGCGATGAAGACAGCCAGAGCAGGGGGTTAGTGGTTCCAGCGATAGGAGGGGAGGCTGGGCGCCTCCTGTAGTATAGTCAGGGCCGGGTTTAGAGAGTGGGAGTCTGCTGCTGCCCCTTGCCACCTTCTCAGTCGTAGCGTTTGAGCCTGCTGCTACTCCTGCCGCTCCTTGCCACCGTCTCCGCTGGAGCGTCTCTGCCACCGGATGGACTGATCTGCGCTGTCCAACGAAGCCGTCTTCCCCGGGGAGTTGGACGGCGTCTCAAGCTCAGACCCCGGGGGGGGGGTCTCGCCAGACGGCGAGTTGAGTACCCTTTTACTATATTTACTTGTAAGTTATTGTAATGTATTGGACAGTGGGGGCGGGAGCTCAGTCGGGGGACTCACCTGCGCAGCGTAGCGAGGGGGGGCTGCCATTTCTTTGGTGACGTCACGTGAGTTGCAGTGTTAATAGGTCACAGGTTTTGTGGCCGAGCAGAGTGTAGTTGCAGTGCCTCCAGTAGAGGGTGATAGCGTGCTGTGTTATAGTGTGCCTTAAGCTTGCAGTGATTTGTAGTGGGTAATAGTGGGAGCCCTTTTCTCCTGACAGCTAGCGCAGGCTTCTCCTGGCCACAACCCACCCCTCAGTCCCCTATTTTATAATTGTGTCCTATTGTAATAAAGATTATTGTATTTTGTACCCACTGCTCTCTCTGAGTGTTATTGGACGGCTCTGACCTGGTGACAAGTCTGCCATCTTTTGACTGAACCCAACATTCATTACATTACTACTGCAGCTCTGGACACTCTCCTCTCTAAAGAGGCTCAAAGATCCATTTTGTTTGTGAAGCAAAGGATGCATGAATTCGGGAACAAATCAAGTAAATACTTAGCAAATTTAGTTAAGGCAAGGGCTGATTCCTAGGCCATCCCAGTTATAAAAGACAGATCAGGCAAAAAAGTCTATGATAACAAGAATATTAACAACTCATTTTCAGAATTCTATGAAGGTTTATATAATTCTGAATCTGGTAGTAATTTGGAGACCCTGATGAATACATTTTTGTCATCCATCAATCTTCCTCGAGCTTCTGATACACAAAAAGAGCTGCTGAACAAGCCGATTACAAAAGAGGAAGTCATGCAGGCTGCCAAGAATTTACAAAATAACAAGACCCCAGCGCCGGACGGTTTGACTCCTGAATTCTATAAAGCTTTCCAGAACCTGCTGAGTGATCCCTTGCTCAAGATGCTGTCTTACTCCTCTGAATCTGGAGCTCTTCCTAATACTATGATGGACACAAATATTTCATTAATCCTTAAAAAAAACAAGTCTGCGGATGAATGTGCTTCCTACAGGCCAATTGCTCTGCTGGATGTGGACCGAAAATTACTTGCTAAAATACTGGCCAGAAGGCTTGAAAGTATCCTCCCAGATATTATTTCATTAGACCAGACTGGTTTTATTCTAGGTCGTAAGAAGGGGGTAATGTAAGAAGACTCCTAAATCTTATACAACATAGCACACAGTCAAAAGTCAAATCTCTTGTGATTTCCCTTGACGCAGAGAAGGCCTTCAACAGGATTGAATGGCCTTACCTGTTATATGTTCTCTCTAAATTTAACTTTGGTGATAATTTTATTAAATGGATATCGCTTCTATATGCTGCCCCTCGTGCCTCGGTTATTACAAATGGCATGAGATCCCCTGCATTCACAGTGAGGTGGGGCACTAGACAGGGCTGTCCAATCTCCCCTCTTTTGTTTGCTCTCGCCATGGAGCCCTTGGCAGAGGCCATTAGAACTGATCCATTAGTGACTGGCATACAGGTGGGTCCTCTGCAGCACAAAATTTCGCTTTACGTGGACGACGTCCTTCTCTATCTGTGTAACCCTGAGGCTTCTATTGTAAGAGCAGTGGAGATAATTAGATCTTTCGAAAAAAATTTCAGGCTATAAGGTTAATTACTCTAAATCCGAGGCAATGCCAATGACCCCTTATGTGTCATGGTCTTCAAATTGCTCTGTCCCTTTTCGTTGGTCCCCATCAGGTTTTGTCTACTTGGGCATACATATTACTCCCTCCATCTCTGGCCTGTACAAAGCCAACTTCGTGCCCCTAATTCGTAGGATTAAAGAAGACTTAGCCCGCTGGACGGCTCTTCCACTGTTCTCTTCTGGGGAGAGTAAACCTCTTCAAAATGAACATACTTCCTCGGTTGTAATACCCCTTTCAAATGATCCCGGTTCTTTTAACAAGGAAATCACTTTCAGTTTTAAATAGCTCTCTATCTTCCTTTCTCTGGAGAAATAAACGTGTTAGGCTGAAACTCACCACCCTACATCGCCCTTTCGAGGAAGGGGGTCTGGCGGTGCCGAATATTAAACGTTACCAAATTGCTTGCCTTTGTAGTTATTTATGGCATTGGTTCAGAGGTGACCCTGATTCTACATGGCTCACTCTAGAAGCTACCCCAGTGGCCCCTATTCCTCTCCGTAACATTTTATATGTGTCTAAGAAATGGACACAGCCTAATGTAAAAGGCAACTTTTTGTTACAGAATGCTATAAGGGTCTGGAGACTGGCAAGAAAACTTGAGGGCCAGGAGGGCTTCATTTCTCGCTTTGTACCTATCCGCTTAAATCCAGACTTCCGCCCTGGCTTGATAGACCACGCCTTCTCCTCGTGGTCCAGTAAGGGTATAGAGACTGTGGGTGATTTGTTGATAGATGATGTTGTGGTGTCTTTTGCGCAGCTGAGAGACAAATATAATCTCCCACAGAACCATCATTTTAGATACCTACAAATACGTAGCTTTATTACCTCTATTATTAAACTACACCCTAATGGGTTTTCTCTTTCGGCTGTGGAGGAGGCCATCCAAAACCCAGGCTCCAGAAAACTTATTTCCAGGTTTTATAGGGCCCTATCAAGCCCAAATAACGTATGTATGGCTCATGTTAGGGCTCTTTGGGAAGCCGATTTTGGAGAGGCTATTTCAGATGAGGAGTGGGACCGTGTTTGGTCGAGCTCCACAGGCTGCCTGTTTACCAACAAAGCTAGGGAGTTGCAGTTTAAGGTTGTACACAGGCTTCAAATTACTCCTGTGAAACATAACAAATTCAATCCTCTGCTTTCAAAATACTGTAATAAATGTAAAATTACCGAAGGTTCATATTTCCACTGTATTTTTGAATGCCCTCTTATTAATGACTTTTGGATCAAAGTGTGTAAAGAAATTGATATTATTTTCAAGAGGAAACTAGCCCTGGAACCTATTTCCTGTATCCTGGGAGTACAACCAGCAGCTTTGAACCTGCTTAAGGTGCTGCTGTTTAATGCAAGGAGATGTATTTTTCTACAGTGGATTTCAGACTCTGCCCCCACAGTCTCACACTGGATCCGGAGTATTATGGAATTTCTCCCCCTAGAAGCTATAAGCTTCTGGCTTAATGATAAACGTTTTTTCAAATCTGGGACCCCTTTCTAGAACATATTGGAGACGATGGGGCCCGGGCTCTCCGGAGTGGTCTCTGTGGTCTGGCATGGACTGAGGTTTCAAGATGCATTCCTAGATCTTGATGTGCTGTCGGCGTACTGCTGTGTTTGATCCCCCCTGGTACTTTGACTGTGTAAACCTTCTGTTTTTTTTGTTCTTTTTCGTCTGTTTTTGTTTTTTGTTTTTTTTTGCGTGTATGTGTGGAGAGTAAGTTCTAAAAAACAAAAAGAATAAGAGCTATATTTGTCAGGGATGTAAGTATTTGTAGGCATCTGTGTTCATGTGTTTCATGCTGTACTGACAAAGCGAGAAATAAAGAGCTAAATCCTCAAAAAAAAAAAAAAAAATAAATAATTCATGGGGGCTAAGTCCCGTTGTGGAGTTTGACGTGCTGCGAATAGCATACAGCACTAGCGGAAGGGCATCAGGCCATTTTAGCCCTGTTTTCATCATAGTCTTTGTTAATGGTGGAGTTCATTCTCTCCACTTGACCTGAGCTCTGTGGGTGATAGGGAACATGCAATCTCCACTGGATCCCCAGTATTGATGCAAGACTAATTTTTGCAACAAAAGCAGGGCCCCTATCACTATTTAGTCTCATAGTTACCTATAAATGCGGGATAAGCTCTTTTATCAAACATTCTACAACTGTTCATGCATCTTCTTTTCTTCTTTTCTTGATGGATACGCTTCCTCCCATTTGGAAAACATATCAGTGATTACAAGCAAGTATTTCTACCCTTGGCAACTAGGCATATGTACAAAATCAATCTGCATATTTACAAAAGGACCTGAATGCAGCGGCAAATGGTTATGGCTGATGGTATTACCTGCTTTACCTACATGTGTAGCAGGGGTAAAACATGAAGGAGAGAGCGGGGGCAGACCGGCCAGCAATCAGGGTGGAGCCACAAGCCAGACTCCTGTTGAGAACAACCTTTCCTGATCCATGTCTTTTTCTCCTCACCGTCAGCACGGTTTTGTGACACAGTGACATCATCAAAAGAGGGGAGAACAGGAAGTTCAGGAGGTTGAACTGAAGTACATTGATGTGCCACAGAGGATGAGGAAACGGCTGCCTGTTTGGCTGCGGCATCTGAAAAACAAATACAAATAAGAAAATATCAAAAATATATTCTAGTTCATATAGCTCTAGCTGTGATGTTCACATTTGTTAAACTGGAGTGCCCTTACACCAGGAGGGACTTTCACAGCAATCTTGTCCTTCTGTTGGTCAAAAAACTGTTTAAGCATTCTATAGATCTCTTGCTTCAACAGAATAACAATTTTTAATTACTATTTTATGGCATGCACATAAACCACTTTTATCACGTACACACTATCTTAAACCACCTGGGAGGTAAAACTGTTTATTTGGTTTTTAACTATTGGGTCACTAAGAAAAATTAACAGGACAGTTTAATACTGACTGAAACTCTCCACCTGTTCTGAAATTAATTGGTTAGTCTCTTGTAAAAAAGACTGTAAAATAACTTTTTCAAATATGAATATGTAATATATATAATATATAATAATATGTTCAAGTTTCTATTTCAATAATAAATCCCCTTTGGGTTAATTTTCTGTGAACTGTTTAATCTCTGTGTGATGTAAAATAATGAGCAGATCAGAGGAAACTGTCAGTTTATTGTTTTGTTTATTGACCTGATGATTTTATAACAGATCAGTAACACATGTTTGTGAATCAGTTTAAACTTGAGTTTAGGAAAGATCCAGACGGTTCAGTTCTTCATGTTTTTATTGTTCAAATTTACACAAAACAGAAAAATGTCAGTGATTAATAACGATACTAAAGAAGTACAAACAATGAGTTAGTGTTGGTTATTGAGTTAAAGTACTGATTAATGACAAAAGTATTCAGCTAACTGATCTAAGATTGCAGGAAATAGTATAAATGATCTCTGGTTACGCCATTGGTTTAGTATAGGTGATGTCAGGAACAGTCATCAGGGCTGGTGTGGCCAGGGCTGTTTGGCATACTGGATGGTGTCGAGTGCAGCTACGATGTCAGAGTTTTTGGCCAGAAGGTGTCGTGTCACCGGAGCTCGGGTGAGTCCACTCCTCATCAGAGTCTCTACTCACCTGAAGATGACACAGTCCCAGTCTGGTTACCTACTGGTTTGTACTTGCTCATACTAAGTAACAGATGGTTATTCTAGTCTCACATAGACCTAAGTCAGTATCAGACCAGTCTAATGTGAGTCTGATTCAACATCTGTGATTACACGATAACGTACTGGCATTCTACTGACACTTTTTTTCTATATGATATTTTAACTCACTATACTTTGATGTTTCTATCGTTCGATTTAGATTTAGACTCAAAGATTTTTATGTTTTTTAACCGAGTATACTGAACTACGACATTTTTATGACTTCTTATGCCATTTACCATACAACTGACCTTTGACCCCTCTATGGCACCACCCTCACTGTTGCCTCTGTCCATCTCCACATTATCCTCCTCCAGTGCAAAAAGGGGTGTGACACACTGCCTGTCCACCTCAAAAGATCCTGCATGAAGGACAACACTCAAGAGGAACGGGAAGCTGAAGTCAAAAGGGCAAAAGAGTCGCAGAGAGAGTGGACCAGGGTTGGCAGATGCTGGGAATACGAGACATTATGTCCTCCTTGGTTCCAGATAAGGCTTGCCAATCACTGGTCGAACACATGAAAATACATTTTGTCCAGGTGAAGGAAGCTGAACTGCTGCTGGTGAGTAAAGAGAAATTGTAGACTTGGTGTTTAGGCATTCTGTGGAGAAAGTTAGTTGAAATATTTAATCTAGTCTAGATACTTTTTGTGTTAGTTGTTGTGAGACCATTGAAGTAAAGTAGCTATCAAGTGAGTTTCTGCCAAGCCAGGTGTGTTGAATAGGCTTGTGTTGAATGAGGAGCAAAGGACTCTTTGTGCTCAGTGAAGAAGAGGAGACACCGCAGGTTGCAGAGGGGAGGTTAGTTATGCTTATGATTTATTTGACATTTAAGCTGACTCTTTTTTGATGTGTCAAATCTACATTTCCTATATGAACCTGTGATGCATGTCAGCTCTCAGAGGAAGGAGGAGTCCTGGTCTGAGCACCGGGGTCTGCTGGAGGAGGCCACAGAATGGATCGAGGAAGCTTGCCGTAAGCTGCAAAGTAGCGAGCAGTTATCGGAGAAGCACATGACGATTTACCGGTACTTCTGCATGGCGACCCTGATGATTACGCACCGGAAATCGGAACACACAGCTGTGGATTTCAAGGTAAGCGTGCGCTTATTCTTATGTTGGCTCAGTTTCCCTGCAACTTTGACTCCCGTACATTGAAAGTTGTTTGTGTCCTTGCCTACAAAAATAATCCCCCATCACAGGTGACTGACTGGAACGACAGACAGGTGGGCGTCGGTGCTGGGGTGTTGCTCCAGTTCAAGGAAAGACACAGTGGTAATCAGTGCAGAAGAGGATAGGGTGAGTTGAGTGTTTTTATTTTAACATTAAAGTCAAAAAAACATTTCCACAAGATGGCAGACTTGAAAAACCAGCTTGGCATTTCCTTTCCCACCGACAGTGGTTTGATGCCTACTTCACGGGCATCAGGCCGCTCTGCCTGAAGAGGCAAGCTCAAGCGCAGGGTGACAAGGGCTGCTTTTTCGTTGGTAATGTAACCGTAATTACTGTACACTTTATATTTTGGGTTATTTTTATATATTATTATAATTTATATATGTATATTATGTATATTATTTGTATTACTTAAGTTACTGATAAAGACATTAATATTATTTTTATATATTATTATTATTAATATATTATTGTTACATTATTTCATTGTCATTTGCAGCACTTTCATTTGGATGTTTTGATGTACAGAGTTTGGATTGATTGCTTCATGCATGCTTTTGTTTTGGTGGGCGCAGGTATGTGGGTGACGGTGTTGCTCCGCCTTGTTGATGAAGGTAGAAGTTGTTGTATGTGAACCCCGACATTGAGGTCAGAGATGAGTTGTACTGTTCTGCCGTTTTGGTGATCATTAAAAGAAGACTGAGAACGAGAAGTGTAGCCCGCTATTTATCCACAGCCAAGAGAGACTGGAGTACGCTACCAGACAAGAAAAGAGGGTTACAGTAAGAAGGGAGGTCCCGTGGCCGATGCCAGGTCCAACTTGGACCACCTCTGGAATCAGTGAGTGTACTTTACATTTCTTAAACCGGGTTGAGGCAATTTCACGTCAGACAAGGCATATTGCAACCATTGAACATCAACAACTCTGACTTAAAACTTCCTTTTCTCTCCCTCTCTCTGTTTTCCTTTTCCCCCTCTCTTCTACGACACAGCTGTAAGAAAATCAGGGAAATCTGCTGTCTGGTACATGCCAGGCCACGGGGACGTCCTCCAGAGATCAAAGGTAAACATTGCCAGTTTCGGTGCTGTAGCAACTCATAATGTAATAATGGCTAATAATGTAATAATGGCTCATAATGTAATAATTTAAATGTAATAAAAGTTCATAATGTAATAATCGGCTCATAATGTAATGAAATCACGGACGTATAATGTAATAAGGGCTTTGCGCATAATGTAATAATGTAATAACTTATTACATTAAGAGCCTTATTGATACCGCTCATAATGTAATAACAGCTCATAATGTAATAATAGCTCATGTAGTGAGAAAAGTGTTGCATTATCATCATTTTACCTCTCAGATAAAGCTGCAAGTAAAGCAAAAGGCATGGGCTTCAGTGCATTAGTAAACTAAATTAGTGAAACCAAGTATTTAATAGTAATTGCATTCTGACATTTTATTGATGTATAAAGTTGAGCCACTAGGTGGCACCCATGAGAGTTATTTTGGGCCTTTGAGAATGCCGTGTTCACTTCTACTGTGACTATTGCGGGTAAGCAGCACTATTTGTGACCTTTTAAAGTTCAATTAATATCTTTGTTAAACCAAGCCATCCACCTTATCTGTTTAAATATTCTGTGTATTAAGATGTTTGTTGGGATAATGTTGTATGCTTTAGCTAGCGGCTAGGCTCCATCACCTATATTATTTATATTTTTCGTGTGTCAACACAAAATGTTTTCAGCCATTTTTGTAGTATAAAGAGCCAAAAGTCTGGGATAGGCGGATTGGTCGGGCCAAGCCAGGTATTGGTGGGCATACACCTTATCATGAAGCAAGTTTTCTCTGCTCTACCTTTTCAGTCTGCCATCTGCCATCAACCAGCAACACTTAGAGGTACATCAAGGACCTTTGAAGCAGAGGGTGCTTCTTTATAATACTGGCTCTGATGCTGTCCCTGACTCTGACCACCATTCAAACCCTGACTCTGACCATCACTCTGACCCCAACAATGACCCTCATGGTGATTCCAGTGATGTCTTTCATGGTGACTCATGTGATGTCCCTTATGGTGACCCCAGTGATGTCCCACATGGTGACCCCAACGCCGTCCGTCACACTGACCCTGATATTGTTCCTTCTGCATGTCCTACAGTGCCAAAACATATCTTTCATGCTGACCCTGACACTCCCTTCATTGCTAGCCCTAATTTGCCTTTGCGCGTACTGTCACCCATTATCCAGTATTGCCCGTTGATGGATATGACAATGCTGGGCACCTTCAACAGAGTTTCCAACTTGTTCAGAGAGCTAACACTGCCATTCCTATCAAGAATTTATATTCGGGATTCTTTGGTGGAATGTTTAAATATTGTGATGGATGAAGACTGCTGCAGTAGGGTTAAGTGTGCTGCAAGTATTTGTAGGTTATATAAATCAGCTGGAATAGTAATAGTGGCCTTGCATCCAACATCAGGCAGCTCTTCAGCCAAAATGCCAGGTGGATTACAGCATGTTTGTGATTCGACACATATCCTTTGGATGGATCCATATTAAAGACATTCATTGGTGCCAGTCCGGCATCACAACTACCTGATGGCGACATGTACTTTTCTTTTCTTGCAGTTCTCCATCGCCCCCTCCAAAGATGACAGGGTCAGTGCCGGATTCGGAGATGACCGTTCATTTTACTTCAAGTGGAGGTGTATGCAACTTGAACAGCGTTTGCTACATGTCTCAGGTAGGCACCAGCATTGTCTTTGGTACAGGTACTGTATGCTGTCTGTAAAAAATGCTTAGTGTCTTACTTTGATTGCACTCACTCATTGTTTGCAGAGAGGATGCTGCCCTAGCACAAATTATTCACATGTTTGAAAGTGGGATCGACACTGAGACAATGGATATGAGAGCTGAGAAGCCGGAGGTAGCCCTACTCTTACGAGAGCGATCAAAACTACCCTTGATGGATGGCGTGTTGTGCCGCAGGGTTCTCAACCAAAGAGGTGAAGCTTTTCATCAACTTGTCATACCTAGTAGTCACAAGGTGTTCATGATGAAGTGGGGCATATGGACATTGAAAGAATTTCGGAACTAGCCAGAGCTAGATTCTATTGGCCGATAATGGCTAGGTACATTGAGACAAAATGTAAAAGCTGTGATAGATGTGTTAGACGGAAAGCTAGAGTGCAAAAGGCATCAAAACTGGTTAACATCAAAGTCAGTGGTCCCCTCGAGTTGATTTGTATAGATTTTCTGTCAATAGAACCTGACTCAAGAGACACTAGAAACGTACTGGTCATAACTGATCACTATACAAAATATGCACAGGCATATCCAACAAGAGACCAGACATCCAAAACTGCTGCCACAGTGTTATGGGAGAACCTGTTTTGAGTCAGAAGTTGTAGCAGAGCTTTGTAGGCATGCTGGAATCTCCAAGTCTCGCACAACACCCTACCACCCGAGAGGGAATCCGGTAGAACGATTCAACAGAACGCTTGATCTCTTGGGAACTCTGGAGGAGAAAAAGAAGGAGGAATGGAGGAAATATGTTAGGCCCCTAGTACACGCGTATAATTGTACAAGAAATTATGTGACTGGGGAAGCTCCTTTTCTTCTCATGTTCGGCAGAGAGCCGCGTCTTCCCATTGACCTATGTTTGGGCATCAGCCCTCAAGGCCACAACCCCAAAATGCACTCACAATATGTGCGTGACCTGAAGAAAAGACTGAGACATGCATATGAGCTAGCTTCAAGAAATGCTGAGAAAAGGCAGCTGTTGAACAAATGGCGCTGGGATGCTAAAGTGACTGCTCTGCCTTTGGAAGTGGGGGACAGGGTCCTTGTAAGGACCCTGAGTCTCGGAAAGAAGCACAAAATCTCAGACAAGTGGGAGTCCACTGTTCATGTTGTTGTCAAACAGCCAGATGAGAGTATCCCTGTCTATGTGGTCAAGCCTGAGGATGGAGAGGGCAGAGAACGGGTCCTGCATCATGACATGCTCCTTCCCTGTGGGTTCTTACCTACAATCTTGGAAGCGGATCGTGAAAATACTGAGGATTCCTTTCATTTTGAGTTGAAGACCATCTGGTGTTGAATTGTTCAGAAATGTAAACAATCATTTGTTTCCACAAAGAAAGAAAGAGAGAAATATATTTTGTGTTTTTATTTTTATTTCAATCTAGTGATAAAGATTTAAGGTCATGCAGTTGTGGTTGTGTGTTGATGAAGTGTTGTGAAGATGAAGTTGATGCATTTCAGTTCAGAAGTTAATAGTTGTGAATAAACTGGATAGGTAGTATACTGCTACCATAACCCTGGTAAATCCACTTATTGGTTACATAAACAGTGCGGAATGCAATATGTGGGTGAAACAGGTAAAACAATGCTTACCAGGTTCATCCAACACAGATGTAATATTTCTAAAAAGAAAAACGCACAGACTCTTTTGGTAAAACACTTTGTAGAACACGACTGGTCTTCACTTACCTCCACAGTATTACAGTGTAATCCAAGATGGTCCACAGCCCAGAGAAGGAAAATAGATACAACATAAATATTTATTTTAAAAGCATAAATATGGTTATTTTGTTAAGAAGCATAAATGTGTTTTTGGATTAAAATGCATACATTTCATTAAGAGCCACTTAACACAGATTTGGCAATAATTTAATGGAAATGATTAAAAAAATGCCTTTAAGAAATGTGATGACGCTTCCCCTTTAAGGCACTCGTTGCCCTGTGTTTACGCATGCTCCTGGCAGAGCTGAGCAGCAGAGCCAAGAGCAGAGGAGAAGCGAAGAGAAGCAGAGAAATTAACGAGTGAAATAGTTACAAAGACAGTTGCTTTAACGCCTGGAAAATAATACCCATCTACTTGGTGTTTCATGAGGACCATGTCTGAATAAGCCACAGCGGTTTTGGTGAGTTTCAGCTCGCTTTATGCTTCCTTGTACTGTTTGCACTTGAGTGAGTGACTGGTCGCTAGCAAAGCGCTAATAGCCTTAGCTAAAAAATGTGCGGAGAAAAGTCAAACTAAACTGTTTAGCGGCTAATAGTCTGCGGTTTATCAACCAAAGAGTTTTATTTCATGTAAAAAGAGGAGTTATACGGCCCAGCGGCAGGAGGAAAAGTACCCATGTCACTGTGTGGGGCCCGGTTACACCACGTAACAGTAACATTATGATTTAAACTCGCTGTAAAAGGTTATTTCATTTGCATGGACAGAGTAATTTATTTTGTTTATGGCCTGTTGTACAGGTCAGGTTTTTTTGCTTGCTCCTGAATGAAGTTTGACCAAAGAGAGACACTCATCCTAGGTGCGGGAGACCACACATACGCACGCAGCCGTGGGACACAAGATGGCGAGCCAAACCCACAGACTTCGTTCGTAAAAGACATCTTCATCTTCACCTTCATATTCATCGCTTCAATGAGGATTTGCCGGATGGATTACTGGTAAACTCGCTGCCGGAGAGGTAGGAGTGTTGGAGATATTTCTTTTGAACTGAACTGAGTTGGAAAAATAACTGAACTGAACTTAAACTTTATTGAACTTGAACTGAAGTGTTACACCCTACTGAAGCGTTACACCCTAACCCATACCTGCAGGATACCTTAGACACTGTCTGAACACTGTTATGTTTATTGTTCTTGTTTACTTTAAGTAAAGTACTGGCTTTAATTTTAAAGAACCTGGTCTCTGGTCTAATTTTAACCTGTCGCCCCACTCCATCAGAACCTAGAACTGGTCCAGTGGCTTTAATAGTGTGTCTGGCGGACACTAGTGCTACACACCTCCCGTGCCTTTTGGGGCGCGGGCTCAGTTCCCCTGCCCAAACCCTAAAATAATAAATCATACTTACCTAAAAAAGTTAACAACAATTCATACATACCTTAAAGACTCTACATTTATCTAAATTCATATGGAGATTATAACATTGGAGGAAAGGGGGAGGGACAAATGAAGTGAAAAGGACAATCTAAGAAGAAACCACTAAAGCTTAAGGGACACAAAATCGGGAGGGTGTAAAAGGAGGCTTGTAGGAGAGAGAGCTCACTTCTGCTCTAACCACAGGAAGAGAAGCACCTCAGTCAGCCAGTCAAGAACAGCCAACTTGTTTTCTTTTTAGTGTACCTTGGCTTGAGGAAGTACTACAGGTCGAAACGTCGCCCTTGGCACACACTTTTTTCATTTATATACTTAAAAACAATTTAATTTCTTTTCATCTTACACACAAATTATTATTTTTCATTTCATAGATCATTTTAGTTAGTTAAAAAATGCATAAATAAATGTATTTTCATTTCTTAGAGACTTAGACTTAGACAGATTTTATTGTCATTCTGTGAGCAACAAATGAACAAAATTTTGTTTCAGAGGCTCAGCATAGAAATTAAAATGAAAGTATATCAAAAAATACCACAATAAGAAATAAATATCAAAAACAGAAACATACTAAAAAGTGCAAATTACTGAAAGCAGTCTGATGACAAGGGGGGAAAAAGCTGTTATAGAACCTTGTGGTCCTGCACTGAAAGCTGCAGAACCTCTTTCCAGAGGCCAGCGCGGAAAACAGTCCATGGTGAGGGTGGGAGGAGTCTCTGATAATATTTCCAGCTTGGGACATGCAGCACTTGGGAGCAATGTCCTGAATGGAGGGGAGAGAAGTCCCAATGATCTTCTCCGCTGTCCTCCACATGGAAATGCAGCTGGTCAGGATGCTCTCTATGGTGCTCCTGTAGAATGTAGTGAGGATGTGCGGGGGCAGGAGGGCTCTCCTCATCCTTCGCAGGAAGTGCAGACGCTGCTGTGCCTTCTTGACCAGTGCCGAGGGTTCACAGACCAGGTGAGGTTGTCTGTGATGTGCACCCCCAGGAACTTGGTGCTGCTGACCACCTCCACAGCCGTGTTGTTGATGAGAAGTGGAACGTGGCTGGGCTGCTTCTTCCTGAAGTCGACAATGATCTCTTTGGTTTTGTCCACATTCAGGATCAAGTTGTTTTTTCTACACCAGCCCACCAGCTGCTCGACCTCCTCCCTGTAAGCCAGGTCGTGGTCATCCCTGATGAGGCCCACCACTGTTGTGTCGTCCGCAAACTTCACAATGTGATTGGTGGTAGCCCTTGGGATTATTTATTATTATTCGTAGATAACAACAACAATGATAATAATAATGATGATGATGATGATGATGATGATGATAAATATTTCAATAACTATAATTACATAAATACACGACTCCAAAACAAAACAATGGATGGGGGTTGGACGGAGGTACGCTACGGGCGCGACCGTCAACCCGGTTGGGACTGAGTGATTGAGGCTTCAAGTGGGAAGGACCGTGCACCTCCCGTTAGTGATGGGAATTCCAGCTGTTTTAAGAGAGCCGGTTCTTATGACTCGGCTCACTGAAATGAGCTGGCTCTTTCCCAAGTGGCTCCTCCAATTTTTTGTTGCTTAAATTAATTAATTTATTACAAAAAAATATGTATAAATTTAATTACTAATGTACAAATATTTCACCCATTCTTGAGAATTGGGACAAATCATGTCCTACCAAAAAAACTTAAAATTATTAATTATCAACACACTAATTCCATTTATTTTTTGGTGAAAATTTCCTTTTAAAGGATTTATATATATGAAATAAATGATTTATAAAATGTATTGGTGTGCTTTTTTTTTTTTTTTAACTTCTAAACTTGCCATGCCAGAAAACACCGTTGTCCAAGACAGGAATTTACAACTTCAAACGATTAAAAAATTTGTTAAAAGTCTTCAAAATCGGGGAGTCACGTGATGCAGGCAGCAGAGATGGCAGCTTAGTCGGAGGCTCTGCAGTTGAGTAGTTTATTTTATTTAAATGAAGGGTTACACGTTGCTTTATTTTGACATGTGTGTGACACATTTTTACGTTGGAGTATTTTGAAACTACATTCGTTGAGTTACGATGCCTGGCCAGCAGCAAAAGCCCGCAACATGAAGCCAAGAGGCAGCTAGCAAACCCGGCGAAGCTAGTAACACAGCTAAAGCAGGTAACACTGCGGCTATAAACAACTCGCCGTTGCCCTCCAAAACTCCCAGCGACAGAGCTACCCCCCCCAACCAGATGGTTAAGGACATATCGAGCATCTATGCACTTTTAAAAGAAACCTCAGAGTCTCAAGAGCGCAAGCTTAATGCCATTCAGTCAGCAACTCGGGCTGTGGAGGCCAAGCTGTCTGACATTGCTACACGCCTGAACAATGTTGAGTCTCGCATAGATTTCCTTGAAGACGCTCATCAGGCGCTAGAAACTAATCCTCCCGCCACTCAAACTGAGGTGAAAATCTAGCGACAGAAGCTGGACGACCTGGAAAATAGGAGCTGGCGGAACAATCTGCGCTTTGTTGGTTTCCTGCAGGGATGCGAGGGCCCGGACACACTCGTGTTTCTACGCAAAGTTATCCCACAGATGCTGAACATTGATTTTCAGGGGGACCTCAAAATTGACCGCACGCACCGGACCCTTGCCAGATGCAGACCTGACGGCCAGCCCCCTAGACCGATCCTTGCTCGTTTCCTGAGATTCCAGGACAGGGAACAGATCGCTGAAGCTGCGCGGAAGATGGGAAAGGTGCACTGGGACAAGCATCACATAATGGTCTTTCCTGACTACTCCAAACTTGTCACCGAGAAACAGGCTTCTTTTAATCAATGCAAATGCCTGCTTCACGAGCGTCGGATCAAGTTCTCCATGATGTATCCAGCTGTGCTCTCCCTGAGGACGGTGGACGGTAGACGTGAGTTCACAGACCCCAAAAAAGCACTGGAATTCATTCGCTCTCTGCCCCCGTGAAAGCATATTCATATTCTGCCCTTAAGTTACCTAGAACCATCCAGTTGAACTGTACACGTCTCTCATTTACACTGTTAAACACATCTGAATATGAAAGAGATATTTCATTTACTATTTTGGATGGAGGCATTATGGCTTTTATTATACCTATCATTTTTGGTTGTGCTCTGATTCAGATTGTTATTTGTCTATACTGTTGGCATTAGAGTTGCTATAGTAGGGGGAGCATATCTGTAATGTATGTCACTCCCTGAACTTACTGGTGTACCTTTATTTTATTACTCACCCACTTATTATTTCACCTGTTTTTGGGGTGGAGAAATACATTTGTTTTGTTTTGTCTTCTTCCGCTCCGTCCCACCATTTCCATTAGCACTATAGACCAACCCAGAGCTGATAAGGGCTTAATGGGGAGACATATGCCTCAGATAGACATTACTAGATGAGTGGAGAGATACTTAAAACTAACTTGTTCAAGTATTTTGGTTATATTTGACTATTTATTGCTTATGACCGTTACACAGTTCTTGTACTGATGTAGCCCTTACTAATTTGTAGCTACATAATTAAAGCTGCTTGACTGCCCTCTTCGCGAGCTGTTAGACTGTTCAAAGTCACGGACCAAGTTTTTTGTGTGTTAGGTTTGGTGCTTTTTGAGCACCTGCAGGTGACGACAGTTCACGGTCACCATGTATCAGTATGTATACACGTCTTTTTTTCCTGTCATATTGTTTTCTTTTTTCTTTTTCTTTTTTTCCCAATTCTTTTCCTGCCCATGTACATGATGCTTGTTGCTCAGTGATGGTGGTTCCTAATGATAGGTTACATCCCCTACATGCATCGGTTGCTAGACCTACTCCAATCTAATGATGCAGGCCGATAAAGGAAGGACCTTGAAACTAATGACATGGAACGTGCAAGGTCTTAACCACCCTATCAAAAGGAAAAAAGTCATAACATTTATTAAGCTGAAAAGATGTGATATAGCATTTCTGCAGGAGACTCACTTATTAACTCAGGAATCTAGAAAGCTTTGCAGAGATTGGGTTGGTCATGTCTCCGCCTCGTGCTGGAATGGTCATAGCAGGGGGGTAGCAATTCTAGTCCACAAACAAATGCAATTAAAATGTATTAGGGAAAGTATTGATGATGCTGGATGGGTTTTGTTACTTCTCGCTGAGATTCAGGGCCATAAAGTAATATAAGCTAATGTTTACGCCCCTAATATTGATGATCCCACATTCTTTGGGCAACTAAAGTGTAAACTCAAAGATATGGGAGACTACCCGATTTTGATGGGGAGTGTCTTTAATCAGGTTATGGATAACATATTGGATCGTAGCACCCCATCACAGCGTCAATGCAAATCAGCCTCCATTATGCACAAAATGGGCAAAGCTTCTGATCTAGTTGATGTCTGGCGGTTATTAAACCCAACCACAAGAGATTATACTTTCTATTCCCCGCGTCACAATACATTTTCTAGGATCGATTATTTTTTTGTTTCTGGATTTGGTATCGCCTCCATAGTATCTAGCTCTATCGGTAGCATTCTCCTCTCGGATCATGTTCCTGTGTTTCTTTGTGTAACCCCTTTTTGCAATACCCCTAAGTCCCCCAGGTGGAGGCTCAATTCCAGCCTTTTGCTTGACCTAAGTTTCAAAGAATCTTTAAGGACTCAAATTAATCTTTTTATAGAAACTAATTTGGCGTCAGCACCATCTGCTGGTGTGGAATGGGAAGCGTTCAAGGCCTTTATTAGAGGTCATGTAATACAACGTGCTTCTTTCAAAAAGAAATCTAACATAACAAAAAAACTTGATTTGGAGAAGGAGATTTATGCCGCTGAAGCTGTATTTAAGCAAAATATGACCCCCTCAAATCTCACTAATCTGACCAGACTAAAATATGAACTTAACTCCCTTCTGACTCAGAAGGCAGAGTTCTCTCTTTTCAGAGCTAGGCAAAAATACTTAGAAGAGGGCGACAAAGCAGGAAGATTGCTGGCTAGATTAAACAGAGAGAGTCTCAGAGCACAATAGCAGCAATTAGGACAGAAGGTGGTGCTGTTGCGCGTGATCCCAAAGAGATAAATAAGATATTCAGAGAGTTTTAGGCAACGCTTTACTCGTCAGAAACGCAAGTTGACCAGCAAGAGATGCATGCATTTCTGACCTCCCTCACTCTCCCCACCTTATCAGTGGACCAGGTAGATTTGCTTGACGCGCCAATCACTAGGGAGGAGATTGTGGATGTTATTAGAGGCCTTCCATCTAGCAAGGCGCCAGGCCTGGGCGGCTTCACAGCAGAATTTTTTAAGGTGTATGCTGAGGAACTCTCCCCTCTACTTCTGCAAATGTATAGTGAAGCACTGGATAAGGGCAGCCTACCCCCCACACTGTCTGAGACTGTAGAAGCTATAGACCAATCAGTTTGATTGGCTGTGACAGTAAAATTCTTGCTAAGATTCTAGCTGTAAGGTTAGATAAGGTGATGACCAACCTGATTCACCCCGACCAAGTTGGCTTTATTTGCACTCGGAGCTCAGCTGATAATATTAGTAATATTAGACCTAGTAATTTCTAATGACTTCCTATGGTAAGCAAGCATACTACATCACAGAAAGTGCTGGGAATAATTAAGTTCTCAGCTTTCCAATGACTTCACTTCATAACGTTCCCAAGGCAACAGGAGGAAAATGGCTGCTCTTGTGTGAAGTAAACGCAACATTTTTCAACTTTCTGCGAAGATGTATGTGACTTTTTTTCAACGAAAATGTGGGGATTATGAAATCATGCAAGCCCCGCATATTTTGTGCATTTTGCGCGGAAATTGGCGATTTATGCGGCCAAAGTGTGGTGTCTTTGAAAAAAATGCGGCCCCTGCATAAATGTGCGGACTTTGGCTGATTATGCGTTGAATTATGCGATCGCATAATCGTGTTTTTCTGGAGGGACTGATGTGTGTTAAGACCTTTTGCACAACTTCTGGTGGAAATGGAAGAAGAGCCACCATCAGGCCCTGAGGGCACATCCACAGGAATAACTGCTGAGAGTATTAAACCTGGGGACTGGATGGCAGTAGTTTATGAAGAGCACTGGTGGTTGGCCAGAGCTGTTTCTGTGGATGGTGAAAACCAGGATGTGAGAGTGGAATTCCTGCATCCCCAATTTTCTGACCTATACATGTCCTTACATTTTTGTATTGCAATATTGAATTTAGATATGTCGTCCCATCCCTAGTTGTAATAAATGGTGGCTGTTTAATTCAGGGGAAAATAGGTCTTTCACAGTTATTGTTATTTAGTTTGAAAGTTGATCAGTTTGGTTACAAAGTTTCTCAATCTTCTCAGATTTTTTTAAGGTATCGATGAATTAGCTGATTTCAAGTCAAAATCTGAAACAATCAAAAAGAGAAGATTCATGTTTGGAATGGCTTTCTGTGTGCTTCCAGTTTTTAAGGTTTGTGTACTATTATGTTTCATATGACGTCAACTCCGTCAGTTGGCTGTCAACTCCGTCATAGAGAAGTCACCTCCGTCAGACGGACTTTTTCTGTGATATTCATGAAATATATGTTCATAACGGTTTATAAAATGAGTTCATGTCAATAAAAAGTGTCTTTGGTACACCTAATGTGTGTCCTTTGTGTTATAAATTATATTATATGTTGTTTATCACGAAGACAAATGACATTATTAACAAAAATTGTAAGTTGGCAACATTATAATGGTATTTATTTCTTGAATAAGAAAATATTAAACATTTTGATTATACAGCTAATTAAATCATCTTGTATTTAATACAACAAAAATCATTAAACATTTCCTTAATATTTTATATTATAATACTATGACTTTTTGTGTGCCTGAAGGAGTTGACAAAGTTCAAGTCCTCAGCTGCAAAAAATGCTATTTAAGAAAAAATTAAATCACTGGGTGGTTGGCCCATTACAAGGTTTAATAGCCAAGACTTTGATCTTTTAAAATATATCTTCCAAGCATGATTGAAGGTTAAAATAATTTAAAGGTGACATATTATGCTCATTTCTGCTTGTTGACATGGTTCCTTGATGTCTAAATGGAATGAAAGTAACATGCTTTGGTCGAAAAAACCGAAGGATTGAGCACAGCAGGGGTGTTTACACACCAGTTTCACAGCCCTGATTTAAGCGGCAGGTTTGAGTGACTTTCCCTTTTATGCTAATGAGCTACTGCGTGCGCCGCCCACCTCTTCCTGCCGGGTGGAAGACGTGAGGACAGCATCGCGTGACCATGGCAACGAGCTATACACATTTGCGAAGCAACTTTTCTGTGTCCATGCCTGCATATAACTGATAGTAGCACAGCAGACATGTAGCAGCTAACCCCTGTCTCCGGCTCCAAAACAAAGTAGTGATTGCTTGACTGCAGGTAACGTGCAGGTCACTGTCCTTTAGCACAACATGCTAATGAATTAATGTAGCTCACCATCCGCGAACAACTGAGACATTTCACCCTGTCTCCTCTGCGTGTTCACGGAGGAACAGTACCTCACCGTCCGCTAACAACCGAGACATTTCACCCCGTCTCCTGTGCTTGTTCACGGAGGAACAGTACCTCACCGTCCGCTAACAACCGAGACATTTCACCCCGTCTCCTCTGCGTGTTCACGGAGGAACAGTACCTGGGAGTTCACCTGAACAATAAACTGGACTGGACTGATCACACTGCAGCAACATACAAGAAAGGTCAGAGCAGACTCCATCTGCTGAGGAAGCTCAGGTCCTTTGGGGTGCAGGGGGCACTCCTGACAACTTTCTATGACTCTGTGGTGGCATCAGCCATTTTCTATGGAGTAGTCTGCTGGAGCAGCAGCATCTCGGCAGCAGATAGGAAGAGACTTGATAAACTTATCAAGAAGGCCAGCTCCATCCTGGGATGCCCTCTTGACCCAGTGCAGGTGGTGGGAGAGAGCAGGATGATGGACAAGCTGTCATCGCTGCTGGCGAAGGAGTCCCACCCCCTGCAGGTCACTATCACTGCACTGGTCAGCTCCTTCAGCGACAGGTTGATACATCCCAAGTGTGTGACGGAGAGGTATCGCAGGTCCTTCCTTCCTGCTGCTGTCAGACTGTACAACCAGCACTGCTCCCAGTAGACCTCACATGTGCACTGTGCAATACTAAACTCTACACATATCCACACACTTTCTGGTTTGCACTAATTGGACAATTTTTTAATACCCATATTTATTATTTAATGTTTGTAAATAAAAATACCAAACTGCTTATACTTACACTGTTCATATTATAAATACTATGTCATATTGTAAATACCAAGTTCATATTGTAAATACTATGTATATACGAGTTAATTCTATTTCTTATCTCTATTATATTGTTTATTTTTTACTTTTTATTATTGTTTAAGTGTGATACTGTCCTTTGGCTGCTGTGACTAAGGAATTTCCCCATTTGCGGGACAAATAAAGGATTTCTGATTCTGATTCTGATTCACCGTCCGCTAACAACCGAGACGATTTCATACAATCTCCTCTGCTTGTTTACGGCCGAGCAGTGGTTCACCGACCGGTTAGAAGCGATAAAATCTCAATATCCTAATTCATTTTCTCAATTCACTGTCATGTTTTAAAAGAGTGCTGATATGACAAATCGTGAATCCTACGGCCAGTAAGCCCAACGTTGATAACTTCACGTTAGCCTCATATTTACATCGACGGTTAGCGTTAGCATTAGCGTTAGCTCATGTGCTAAACGGCCAAAGTAACACAAACTACACTGTTTTTTAAATACTTACAGTTCCATCATTGACAGTGGGTATGGATCCATCTTTTAAGGGACAATCTTGTTGCCAGTCCAGCGTCCAGTCCTGACCCTGGTTGCTGAAGCAGTCCGACGTGAAGTGACTGGCACAGACCGTAACGCTTTGCTCACTGAAGCTGGGACGTTTCCCTGATAAATAAAATGTAGCCGCTTCGCTCTGATATCCTCTTTGATAGGGAGGCCATGTAGCGAAACAGAAGGATCCGTGCATCCGACGACAGAGCAGCAGTGCTCGGCTTTCGGGTTGCACATGGTAGCGGTCAGGCTGTCCCGTAGAAGTTAAGCGAGAACGAGAAAAATGGCGGATCCTCGTCCAGGTAGCTGGCCAAGTGTGGGAGGAGATAGCCAGCGCCAGGACTGGAGTATGCAAAAGACCGGATTGTGACGTCACAATCTGGTCGAAATCCAAACGGCTCGTTTAGAGACCCAATCCCTGACTCTAGTAGTTTACGAAATATTGACTTAGTTGTCGAAAAATCATGCTTAAGGGGTGGGGAGGCACTCCGGATACGCAAATATATATACTAAAGCAAGGAAAAAGTGAGTTTTGCATAATATGTCCCCTTTAAAAAAAAAAAAAAAGGTTTTGTCACAATTCTCAAGAATGGGTGATTTATTATGTATATGGCTTATTATACTCAACATGGAACAGAGTGCTACAAAAAATATTTTTTTAAGTACATAGCCTTTTGCACAAACTGTCTTATAGAGCTCTGGGTTGTGGTGGTGTAGTGTAGACACTGTGTAACCACTAAGTGGAATTTATCCAGGGTTATGGTAGCAGTTTACTACCTATCCGGTTTTATTCACAATTTTCAATTTCTGAACTGAAATGCTACAAATGCTAGAAGTGGAAACCATAGAAATACACATTACCATCAACATACAACCACAACTGTATGACCTTAACTCTTTATAAATGGATTAAAATAAAAATAAAACACAAATATATTTCCCTCTTTCTTTCTTTCTTTCTTTTCTGAAAACAAATGATTGTTTACATTCTCTATAAACAATGAAATTATTATTTTTACTCTTTACAAAGGCACCGGACAAGATGCTCCTTGTCTGTTTGAATTGGGAGTCCCTTTCTCAACCCATGAGAACAATTCAATACCGGACGGTCTTCAATTCAAAATGAAAGGAAGCCTTTGTTTGTCCTTTTAATTGTCGTTAGCAAAAAAAAATATGTTTAGTACTGGCCAGCAAAAAATAAGTTATATAGAGCTCTATATGTGAAGTGCAATGTGATGTTTTGCCTGAAAATATCAGACGGGTCCAAGAGATGGCAGGCGGCAGCTATTCTCCCAGTAGCCACATTAAAAGCAGTCTCTGCTCCAATAATGACCCACTAGCAAGGAAACATTGTATTGATAAATGAAGTCAGGCTAATACAGAGCACTGATGAGCAGGACACACGTCAATACACAGCAATAATGATCTACTGGGCCCACGATCCCTACCAGAAGCACCATACTATTGGCTGTCGTAACACTGTCGTAATATGACACCGTCTAAAGGGCACTACACAAAACGATACTAACTGAAAACATCAGCTGACTGAAACTACAGCTGGGTTACAACTGCAGCAGCAGCAACAGATGCAGCAGACAAACTGGCACTTTCATTAGTAGCAGGTTCACTTCCAACTGCACTGATGAATGTACAGTTCTAATGTGCCTGTGCAGGTTATTTGTAGAGCCTGCTCGATATGAGATTTTAACCTTGCATACTCTGTTCATACTTACCATAAAAGTTAAAAACAACACTTCATACTTACCTCAAAAAGTTAAAACAACAATTTATTAGTGGTGGGACTCGATTAGAAAAAATAATCTAATTAATTAGAGGCTTTGTAATTAATTAATCTCAATTAATCGCATATCAATATTTGACACAGGAAGCAAAATTTTTAAATTTAAATGGATTTTGGTATATGACTGAATCAATGAATAGACACATAAATGAGCTTAAACAACAAAATCGTGTTTATTTTCACCACTGAGTGTTAACATAAAGTGCAATATGAACAAAGAATAAAAGAATTTTCAGGACTTTTTGTAAACTTTCTATGTCTTAAACACATTTGTTTTTGTTTATTAAAATAAAAAACAGAACTTAGGTTTCCACTTTTCTGGAATGTACTGTACTAACATTGCAAAATAGTTAGAATAATATCCTTGGCATAAAATAAACAGTCCAACAGTTAAACATAAAGTGCCCTTTCTACCATAAATGGTTTTGAAAAACAACACAGAAACAAAAATGATCCATCAACTGATGACAGTCCCTACCTGTCTACCACCGAGAGTGGCTGACAGTCCACTGCAATCCACTTCGCCAGTGCGTTTGTTAATTTGTCATTCGTGGACTTACTCATTTTGGCTCTGAACCCTGTTATCTTGTCGAGTGTGGATTGGCGACACTGCCTGCTTGAACTAGGAGTGTTGTCTGTGCTAGCTGCAACATGTTTGGCATTGAGGTGGTAGCGGAGGCTGGAAGTGCTCTGGTGATAGGCAAATTCTTTCTTGCACAATTTGCACACAACTGGGCTTTTATCCAGGTTTCCACCTGGTAGTTTTTTAAAACTAAAATTTCCACCCACTGAACCCAGCAACGACTTCTCATCGGTTTCCATTTCTTGTGTTGTGTCCTGTGCATCGGTATTACGGGTTTGCCAGAACTTGTGCAACGAGCAATGTTCCACGCTGTTTGGAGTGCAAAAATAAATTGCGATTAAATGCGTTATTTTTTTTGTCGCGTTATTTTTTCTGTAATTAATTAATCGTAATTAATGTGATAAAGTCCCAGCCCCACAATTTATACTTACGTTAAAAACTTAAAACAACAATTCATACTTACCTTAACCCTCGTGTTGTCCTGGGGTTCTGACCCCAAGTTAAATTTTTTCCCGTCAAAATTTGTTTTTTATTCATCAAATGGTCTGAAAATAATGGGGGTTGTCCGATACTATGCTCTTAATGATTGAAATAAATTTGAAATAATTTGATTGAATTATTGTCTAATCGAATTACTTGTCCTTAATAATTGTCCTCTGGGGTCAAAAAGACCCTGCAGCACAAAGTGGTGCGATGGAGCAAATTGTCACACCATACTGCTTTCCAAAACATCTTTGATCTTGGATGTTTGATGTGTGGGGTCAAGCAATGGTTATTACAAAACAACAAAAAAGGTCTTTTCTCACAGGTGTTGGGGCATTTCACATTTAAGTCTGAGAGAGACAGGCAGCACAATGAGGAGGCAGAGGCGCTATACTGCACAGGAGGCTTGTGAGCTCATTTTTAACCATGTTGTGGAAAAGGGCATCGACACCTGTTCTGTTTGAGGAAATTGAGTCGCTTCCACATTGACAAATCTATCATGACTCTCTTTTACCATGCTTTTATTGAATCAGTTTTATTATTTGCACTAGCAGCCTGGTTTGGGAACCTCTCTTTGAAAAATAAAAGCTCACTCAACCAAATAGTAAAGTGGTCTAGCAGGCTGACTGGTGAGCCTCAGCTCAACGTGGAGACCTTGTATACAAAACAGCTACAGCACATATGTGGTTCAATTTTAAATGACAGTTCCCATCCATTGCACACTGAGTTTCAGCTTCTCCCCTCTGAGCGCAGGTTTACAATCCCTAGGTGTAGTACAAAAAGACACAAAAACAGTTTTGTCCCTGCAGCCATTACACTGAGGAATAAGTCATAGCCATGGATTAAAGTTCTCCATCGCTACGACGGATTTCCATCATTCAAACTTCACAGAGGCAACTTATGAGATCAATGTAGATCGGAGGAGAACAAGTGTTGGCTGATTGTTATTGACGGATTGTCACACTCTACAGCCAATGGTATCGTTAACAGTGTGTGCACGCCTGACCAATGACAGTGTAGTGAACCACACAGGGCGGGATCTCGACACGGAGCGGTGCTAAAGTTTAGCTGCTTAGCTAGCAAGGACTCGTTGCGCTGCTACGTTATCAATTAGTTTTTGAGTTTAGTCAACACGTGAGAACTCGTCTGACATGGAGAGTCTCCTGTTGTGTGCTACATGTGTGAAATAACAACTATAGTCTGGACTTTGTCTGCAGTGTATCTGTGTAAACGGCTTCATTCAGCATCTCTCCCTCCCCTCTGGCACCGTGAGTTACCATGGTTACAGGAACGCCCTGAAACTTTATAATGTGAATGTTGCCTGATTGTAGCTCAATGCTTAAATCTTGTATTATAACATATAGAACAAAGCCTCAGAGCTTCTTTGATTATTAACAGTATGTTAGTGATGACAGAAAGGTGATAACTCGCCATCAGACTGACAAGGCTGCAAAAATTGCTGCTTGTATGATGTATTTTTCTGTTAAACGATAAGAGGCTCACTTTAAACAATATTATTATTATTATTATTATTAATAATAATAATACTAATACTAATAAATAATAATAATAATAATAGTAATAATTATGATGATGAGAAAAAGTAGAAAAATAGCGTACTGAAAAGCTCTGTAGATGGTTGATTATTTGGAAGAGTAAAGACAGTTTGATTTCATAGATTGAAAATGACATTGAAAAGACAAAAACATTTTTTAAGTGTGAATAGAACAGCTGTTCAGATCATCCTCCTGTAAAACACTGTTGGTCAAATATTTAAACTTTATGTCTGCATTAGAGAAAATGGTGTGGGGTGAGGCTGTAAATCTTATCTTATTTTTTAAGCACGTGTCAAGTAACGTGCCCTGTAACATGTTTCACAAATTACAAATTGGGAATATGACTTGGCTACAGCTCGACAATACATTTCAGTCAAAAGTTTTTTTTTTGCTTTAATCCATGCATAGCTGTATTTTGCACAGATGATTATTGCTGCTTTTATTTACTCCTTGCTGTATTTATTTTATTTACTTACTTATTTTCTTTTTACTATTAGTATTTTAGTTTACTTCAATATCTTATATACAATACAATATACAATATCAATATTTAATTTCCACTGTCATAAGTCGGATGATGTGTGATATGTGCCTCTTTTTTTTCGATAGGTGTGTATGAGGACTCTTCTGCAAACAAAATCTACCTCTGCGTACTAATAAAGTAACTTGAACTTGAACTTGAAATAATGATGAGGTGATAGATCCAACATGCTACTTCTTCCTCTGAAGAAGCCCCCACATCGCCTGCTGCAGAAATGGAAGAAGGGTATGAAGTGAAGGAAATGATGAACATGATGATGAGGTAGAACCTGAAGCTGAAATGGAAGAAGTGTCAGAAGTGGAGGACTGCACTTATGATGATGAAGAGGAAAAATCAACTGATGAGAAAGAATCTGAGGAAGAGGACCCAGCTGAGATAGAAGAATATTTCCAGTCAAAGGATGAAACATTGATCTGGTCTTCCATCCCTCCCAGTGACGGAGGATGCATGTTGACAGCAGAGAGAGAGAGAGAGAGACAAACTACCATGGTCCAACCGCATATGCAAGGTCTTGTATTGATGTCATAAAGCCCACTTTTGACCTGTTTCTGCCCAAGCCTATTTAAGAGGTGGTGCTGAACATGACAAACAAGGAGGGGCAACGTGTGTATGGCAACAAGTGGAGAAAGATGGATCGAATGGTCCTGCAGGCATATGTGGGTATGTTGATTCTTGCTGGCGTGTACCGATCCAGTTAAGAAGCTACAGCTAGTTTATGGCAAGCTGAGTCTGGCATGGAAATTTTCCGTGCTACCATGACACTCAAGATGTTTCATAAAATCTCAAGAGTGATTCGATTTGATGATAAAGACACAAGAGAAGATCGCCGTGCACGAGACAAACTTGCTCCCATTCGAGACTTATGGGACAAGTGGGTGTCTCTCTTGCCGTTGATGTATGATCCATGCACTGATGTGACTGTGGATGAGCACCTGGTCGCCCTTCAGAGGTCGTTGTCATTCAAACAGTACATCCCGAGTAAACCAGGGAAATATGGGATAAAAATATGGGCAGCATGCCATGCCAGGTCCAGCTATGCATGGAACATGCAGGTATTTACTGGCAAACCTGCTGGTGCGCAATCAGAAATCAGGGCATGCGAATTGTCCCTAACATTACAGAAGGGCTCCAGGGGAAAACAATCACCTGTGACAACTTCTTTACTTCACATGTCCTTGGCCTGCAGCTGCTGAAAAGAAAGCTGTACATGGTGGGAACAGTACTGAGGAATAAGCCCAAGCTACCCCCTGCACTGGTGTCAAAAACAGACAGGGCTCGGTTCTCATCGAAGTTTGCCTTCACCGAGACCCATGCTCTGGTGTCATATCGCCCCAAAAAACAGAAAAATGTTCTTCTGATGAGCACTCTGCATCGGGATGCTGCTGTGAGCAACAGGGATGACAAAAGGCCAAAAATCATCGAAGATTACAATCACAACAAAGGGGGTGTCGATAACCTTGACAAGGTAATGCACATTTATTATTCATAATATTTATATTATATATGGAAAGGAATAATGCATTGAATTTGTGTGTAGGGAAATAAACTTCCTTTCCTGAATATTTTTTGGTATGTTTCAGGTTACCAGTGTGTATACGTGCAAAAGAATGACAGCCCGTTGGTCCCTCGTTGTCTTCTACAACATTCTTGACGCGTCTGCATACAACAGGAGGAGACTGTTCTTGGAGGAGCTCGGGCGACAGCTGGTGATACCTCACAACAAGCGACGCAAGGTGAGCATTAAGCTACATTTCTGTTGCTCTTCCTTCTCCCTAATCTGAAAAGTTAATTTAGAAAAGTTAAATGTTTTGGAAATGAATGTTGACATGTTGTATATGTCAGGTAATGAGTTGGAATAAAACTGACTAAAAAGTTGAAACACAGAGGTGGGTGATAATTTATACTTTGTTTTATAAACAGTCAAACCAGACGGGGTCATTTTTGACCCGGGATGAGAACAGGTGTGATTATTTGCTGCCATTAAAAGAAATGGTGGTTTAAAAACAGCGTCCTAACTCAACTTTGACATATACCAGTCTGTGATGATCTATCAACACACGTGACTCTGATCGTTAACTATAGTCAGAATTAGTGATGATTTTATTTATTTTTCCTCAAAAACAAGGTAAAAGTTCATTTAAATGAGGTCTTATAGGCGTTAAATTTCAAATGGAATAAAGAAATGGTGTTAATGTGTTTGAATGAAGTTGTTATTAAAGGTGTAACACAGTATTGGGTAAAGTATCCACTTTATATTCTTTAAATAACAGTCAAACCAGACAGGGTCAATTTTGACCCCAGAGGACAGCAGGTGTGATTATGTGCTGCCATTAAAAAAAAATTAAAATGATTCAAAAATGGAATCCTCACTAAACTTTGACATATACCACTCTGTGATAAGTCAAATAGTCAAAATGATATAAAGTCAAAATACTTAATTGTTTCATTTTATTTTCACTCAAAAACAGGGTATACTTTTATGTAAACAAGGTATATTGGCCCTAAATACCTTAAAAAGTTAGTCCTTAATTAGATCATTTCATAAATACATAAATTCATACTTACTTTAAAAACCTACATTCAGATTATTTCATGTACAAAAAAGTTTAAATCTGTAGGGGAACTATAGTATTGCTCCGTAATGTAGAAAGGTTGCGGGACCATTGAAACACAAGAGTAGAGGGATAGAAAATGATACGCTCAGGAGAAGGAGCTCACCTTCGCTCAGATCACTGAAAGGGAAGCATCTCTCCACAAGTCAGTCAGACAGTTAGCATTTGTTTGCAGGCCTGAAGAAAACCCAGACAGGGTCGAAACAATGCCCCAGGCACTCGCATTTTTTGTTTAAAACATTTAAAAACAATTTCATTTCTTTAGTTTATATCAAAATTTGAGTTTAAAAATATTAATTCAGATAAAACAGTTCATTTCATAAATGAATAACAAACATCTACGTTATTACATATATACCAAAAGGCTACACCAGAATTAAAAAACAATTGAAAAATATTTACCTACAAGGATGGGAAATTTTGATGGAGGGTGGACTGTGGGGGTCGAGTACGACCGGGGGAACGACCGTGCAACTCCTGTCCCCTTCAGGGGGCAGGCTCAGTTCCCTCAGCCTAACCCTATCTAATTTATTTTGAAAGTATGGTTTCACATAGACAGGACATGGAGCTCGGTGGGATGGTTATTTGGCCGGATTTCCCCCTCAGGGTCCTTGAACCTAGCATGCTTTGACTTATTACACCATTTTATTGCACTGGTTTTGTGTGCCTACCTGTTTTATTCGATAATTATTTGCATTCTTATTCATTAACCCTTTCTCATCTCAGGGGGGTGCAACCCACGCCATCCCCCACCCTACCGATCACAAATGAATAGAAAACCCCCCACTCCTATTACCCCTTTCCCCCTCCCTTTTTCTCTGTTTCCTCCACTTCAATCCGGCAATCATTTTACATGCCCCCACAGATTTAATGGCATCATCCCTCGATGGTGCAAGACATAACTTCCCGCTTACCACACGGGGGGACCTGGGTTCGCGTCCATCACTCAACCATGTATATAATCCTTACTGTATTTATATATTGCTCCTCCTGACCAGCACAAGGAGGAACACTCTTCCCAGAACGACACACGGGTTCGAGTCCCACATCAACCTTCTGAGCACTCCTCCTTATGCTCACATTGACACACACCCACACATTATAGCTGAGTGGACGGGGCTTCGCTCTTCCCTGCTGCCCGTGCAAACAAACCTCCCCAGGTAACTTAACAACACTATTTCCTCTACCTAACCCTAACCCCGCTTCCATGGAAAGACTATTGCCCTAATTATTAACTCTGCCAAGGAGGTTATGTTTTTGCCAGCATTTGTTTGTTTGTCTGTCTGACTGTTAGAAAGATTACTCAAAAAGTTATGGATGGATTTTGGTGAAATTTTCAGGACTGGTAGGTTATGTCCCAAGAAACAATCCATTAAATTTTGGTGCATATCTGGATCCAGGGGAACTAAGCTGACTTGGTGGAGGTTTGTGCTTTGCCAGTAGTTCTAATTAATTTATGTGTCCCTTCTTTGTATTACAGGTTTCTGTCTTTCAGATGGAACACATGACCTCGACAGTGGACATCAAAGAAGAGCATGAACACCAAACAAACACCAAATTTCTGAGTAAAGCAGTCATACTTAACACAGTATAAGATGATAAACCTTCAACTTAAATCCATTCATACTGTTCAGATTGAAGCTGGGTCAACATTTACTCCATGCGAGGAGGAGTCAGAGTGTGAGGGTGTTGAGGTAAAATGCCACACAAGCAATTTTAGTGACTTTAGTATTTAACATGCGCAAATTAAAATTGATGTGACATATACAGTAGTCCTTCAATATACAACAGAATGTGATTATATACTAAATCAAATGTCTGTCAGGCCTGGGCTAGGAAGGAGGACTCAGGAGCAGAATTAGGACAATTAGAGCAGGCTTTTATTGAGAAATTTGTTTTCTTCACTTGAACTCTTGAGCAAGGTGACAAACAAATAGGCTATAAAGCACAATATCTAATCTGCTGGCTAAAAAAAACAAGCAACAGCACTACAACAAAATGAGGCAAAACAACCTCAAAGAAAAAGGAATAAGGAAACCAAAAATCACTCCTGAGGAGGCAAATAAAAGGACTAAGAACTAAACTACTCTGGCTCACTGGCTATGAAAACTTATAACAAAAAATCACTCCAATCGGAGGAAGAAGAAAAGGCTATAAACATAAAACTACTCTCTCGACTGACTATGAAAAAGAATGAAACAAATGAGGCACTCCACCGGAGGCAAACAAATGGCTATAAACCAGACCTGGAATTCACTGAGAAAAATTACAAACAAAAAGTCACTCACTTAAGAGGATCAAGAACAGAAATACAAACTTTGACTCTTGGCGATATCAAGGCTGTGAATGAGGGCTGGGGTGCGTGACGAATACAACACTCTGGCACAGAACAAAGGGAGACGCAGACTATAAGACATCAGGTGATGGAACACAGGTGGAAACAATTAGGGATTAGGGGAGACGTCAGACTGGTGGCACATGAGGAAGGGCAAGTGACCTGAAACGAGAGGAGAGTTACTTTTTAAAATAAAACAGGAAGTTAACGAGACACAAAACCCAGGACAAGACATTCCTCACCATGGTGTGGCAATGTCCAAATTCTTAACAACTATATTCTGATTTACTGTGACAGGGTAGAGTCAGCCAGATTGCTGCAATAGTAGTTCATTGAAGGAGGAGGAGGCTAGCATTTCTAGCAGTTCAGAGGACTTGCCAACATTGGCACCACTGCCTGTGAGTGAAACACACAAATTTATACAATGTCTTTAGCACAACGATCATGGCTAGAAGTACTACAGATAAATAAATAATCCTTGTAGTGATTGTTATATAACAGTATTTTCTTTCTTTTCTCGCACATAACATGTCATTATCCACACTGGGAAAATGCAGAAGACTGACCTATCCGCCAGAGTTTGACAAGTTACTGCGACACCTGTTTGGGAAAGAACTGAAGTGCAAGGACATCAGATGCCAACGGGTAAGTTTTGTTGTTGTATGCTTTAACAACACTGTCTTGCTGCTTTTAAAATGTGTCTCTTCCATTTTATTTACTTTCCACTGTAAAAAAGAAAACTGCCCTCTGAGCTTCAAGGCCTTGGCAGGATTACCTTCAAAACAATGCACATGACAGTGTTTATTTTCCCCCTTTTGTTTGTCCACCTTTTGGATCAAAGAAGTGCTAAAGGAGTCTGCGGAGCTGGTTACAGCGGCAAAGGAGCTAAATCTGCCATTGGACAACATCCGTGGAAGGCTGAGGAAACTGTTTGTATTTGCCAGACTTCTACCAGAAGGACAGCTGGAATTGAGGTACGTTGGGGAAAAAAATGGCATAGCGTAATGTAATAAGCTCACATTACCAATTTTACTTTAAATTGCAAGGTGTAACCCTAACCAGTCCCAATGTAGCATTCCTACTCATTGAAAATATTGCACAGAAATCACTACTGTAATTACAAGGATAACTCATATTCCAAAAGTGAAATCTTAGATGCTAACTCTAATTAAAAATGGGTGAATTTTGCTAATTAGCGATCAGCATTCCCAACAAGCGATCTTTCATGCCAAACTACTTCAAAAAAAAGAGACTTGAGTGACTATTGACAACACTCCCAGAATGCTTCTTGGTACACTATTGGGGAATGTAAACTCTTTCAGACATCAAAGGGTCACAGCCTTCAAAGGAGAATATAATAATCTCTCATTGTTCCATTGAGGCATTGGCAGCCATTCAAATAAAAGATGATGATAAAAGCTTTCGAAAACTGTAATCACAGGCCTGATGGGTTGCCCATTAAGTAATCAGAAAGTGACTGGTTTAGGATATAAATTCAGGAAGTGTCTTGTTCACTGTAGACAGGCCACCAGGATTCACTTCAGAAAACAGTAAGATGAAATGATACAGATAAAATCCCAATTAGTACTGCTTTCAATTTTTGGATTTTAATCGAAAACACAAATTACCGGGGTAAAATGAAAAGCAGTGATTGTTCCAATATTGGCATTATAGCCGCCAATGAAAGGACCCATATATTACAAAATATTGAATAGAAATCTCTAATGAATCCCAATATAGCATCTATTTCCCTTTACATTCCACATATTAATTATTAATGTTATAAAATATGGTATTTTCTCTATTTCAAGGACCGTGTTGGAATGTCTTTCTCACGACCCAATTTGCCACTTAGGGATGCAAGTACGAACTGTGAAGTGAATTTTGTGTTAAATGGTTTGCAACATGTAGCGTGTTGTTGGCTTTGCTGCATATGTACACGGTAGCACTGTTCACACAATTCACAAATGTATTTCCAGCAATCTTCAGATGAAGATGTAGATTCAGGACATTAAGGAGGGAGAGGAGGAGCTAGGCTCACAGTTGACTACACATGATATAATGCGCATGCACACACACGCAACCTTAATTATTTTTTTCTTTTTTAAAGTACTTTACTAAAAGTCTGAATAAAGCAGGAAGAGTAAACAGAAGATGTGTAACTATTGACTGTTTAAATATGTGAATTTTCTTTTTGTATTGCAAGGAGCCTGGTGAGGACAAAGAGCCTGTAAAGGGCGAGTGGACCGTCCAAGTGCCTGGTATGTAACATTCCCCAAATGCCGTTTTGCTTCCTAGTGATTCCAGAGATGGAGACATATTACAAAAGCCCATCCAGCTCCCTAACCCAGTCCAAAATGGGGATAGTAGTGTCTAATTTATTTGATTATTTTGTTACATGTAGTCTCTGCTTATAGTCAGATGCCACAAACAACGATGCAAAGAACCTGGGCAGCAAGAGTCCTTGGCAGGGTGGCTGCCCCGCAAATCCCAGACACCCTTCATTGCCTTGTAAGACCAACATGTTCTTCATTTTCTTGTTAAAGTGTGCTGCATTTTAGACTCATGACATCAGTTGAAACTTAAACACTCTACATTCTCTTCCAGCCCACTGGTGATGTGCCTCCACCTCACTACCCTACTGAAAGTCTACCTCAAGCACACATTGTGGTTGTAAGGACTGGGGTGAGGGTAATACACAACAGCGTTCATGACTGTAGAGTCATACCGCTAGCTCTACGTAAGTATGTAGGGAGCAACCTTCTATTCGAATATTAGAAAGAGTATGGCCTAGACCTGCTTTATATGGAAAATGCCCCAAGATGAATGAAGAACTTATGTTATGGTTTGGCACTATAAACATCAAATAGACTTAACAATGTCCTTAGACTTTACAGGCACCCTTGAGAGACAAGAGCAGTGAGGCGCTCGAGCGTGTGTATGGTTTACTGAGTGGGTATATTGCATGTATCAATGGCCACAGGAAGGGGGTCATCACCAACCTTGCGGTGGAGGAGTTTGCCCAGGCAGAGGAGGATGAGTTGGAACGGAGGATAACTCGAGTAAGAGGATGCACCAAATTACAGCACATAGTGTAGAGTACTTCCCTTTCCACATATTGAATGTCAACTGTCAATGAATTCCAATATATCCTCTAAATTCCTTTATATTCCATGCATGGGTCACAATTTGCTATGCTTCCAAATACAGCATGAAAGTGCTCTACTTTCCACATAATGAATGAAAACTGCTAATTAATCCAAACTTAGCCTCTAACTTCCTTTACATTCCGGATATGGGCAATGATTTGCTATTATTCCACATTTCCACTACATGTCGGCGCTTGCTTGCTTGTTTCCTTCACAGGTTAAAGACCACAAAACCAAAGAGAGCTTTGGTCATGCCCTGATTCCACTTACGAAGAGATAGTACATGTGGTTTTACCGACTAATGTACAACCTACACAACTACCTAAGCGGCAACTCTGAACTGGTATTTTCCAACAACAACGGTGGCCCATATCATGAAATACTCACCGCTTTTCAGAACTGCTGGGAGTCATTTGGCCTTCCAGGGAGGCCAACGCTCTCCCTGCTTCGCAGCAGCATCAGCACGTGTAAGACATTTTCATTATTGTCAGATATTAATGACAAGCGTGCACAATTGTAATTATGCACAACTATTAATGTATTTGTAATCATTCCATTTTCTGTAGGTTGGGCGACGTTTGGAGGAGAGGAAGAAGGGAAACATCCACAGGCTGATGTGCCACTCAACAGCCACAGTAGAGAAATTCTATGAGGCTGACCTGGGCTTTGGCGAAGCTTTCCAGATGCGTGAAGACACAGCCAATCGCGCTTGCAAAGACAAACAAAAACAGGTGCAAGATCTACACCAACACGCAGGGTGAGAGCACAGAAAGAGTTGACAAGGACAACAGTGTTTCCATGACTTAAGAGGGAGCAGACAAGGGCAAGAAATGTGTTGCGAAGGAGACAGGACACAAGGAGGGCACAATGCAGTGTGACAGTGAAGCAGGAACAAGCAAGAACATAACACAGGGCAAAGGAAAGAAAATGACAAAGAGACTTATACGAGACAGTGGCAGCAGCGAAAGCTCAGAAGGAGGCAGCAGCCAAAAGCAAAAAGATGATGACAAAGAGGCTTAGAAAAGACAGAGACAATGACCCCGAGAGACCAGCTGACAATGTGGTAGAGGTTGGCTCATCTTCAGAGGAAGAGGAGGATGTAACAAAGACAACAGGGGCACCAGTTCGGGAAGATGCTGTAAGAAAGACAGTGAAACCGCACAAGGCCAAGAAACGTCCCAAGCTGTCTTGCACCCCAGTGAAGTCTACTGGGAAACATAACGAGGCCAAAAAAATTACCAGGCTTTCCTGCTCCCGAGTGAAGTCTCCTAGGACGAGAAACAAAAGCCCAAGAGCAAAGTACATTTACCTCCAAAAGAAGGTGAATGACTCTCCTCTCAAGAAACTCATCAGCCCTAGACGGCTTTGCCCACAAATGTGCCAGGTAGTGGTAAGGCAGTTGGATACCAAGGCTTTGACCTGAAGAGGCAGAGAGCAGTAAGAGCTAGAAAAGGTCTTTATCTCCAGGAACTTCAGGGGGCACCTTCTGGATCTCCTCCTTGGTCTGCTGCCTGTGCTGCGACGCCTTCTGGACCTCTTTAAGGAACTTTAAAAATGAAAGGACAAAAAAAAAATGTCAACAGTTCAATTGTTGCAGTGATTGTACAAAAAAACCCCTGAAAATCACAACAGTTTTTGTTAAAGATTGTATTTGAGTTTTATTTTAATACATTTTTAAAAGATTAATAATTATTTTAGTTAAAAATGTAAAGACGTTATTTTACTTTAAATTAATTCAAAACATTTTTTTCTATTAATAATTTTCATATGTTCAAATAAAGACTTCTGGAAAGTCAGTGTTTGACAGAAGTATTTCTTCTACAGGGATTAGCTGAAAGCATTGATAACCATTCCAAAATGTGTATTTTTATTTTCGAAACTGCAGTATCACCACAAAACATACTCTCGACTGGACCTTTTCTTTATGCTGAAGCACCATCTTTCCTCTGTGGTTTCCTGGGATATAGGATCCATCCTTATATCGGACCACTCACCAGTCTATCTTCAGCTATCTATCCCCCACCAAACAAGAACTGGAAGTTTAACTCTTCACTTCTTACAAATGTTGAAGCTTGTAACATAACAATAAGACTATGGCTTGACCAATACAGGCAAGATAATGCAGCTTCCCCTGTCACCTCTGTGGTAATATAGGATGCACCAGCTCAAAAAAGAAAGCACCGACCGCATACGCAATGCAAAAGGACAGCTAAAATATGACTTGCAGTCAATAGTCTTCTTTTATAGATTTTTATAAGCAATTATACTCATCTGAAAACCCCTCTATGATTGACATTAACATGTTTTTAGAAAATGTATCTCTCCTCTCCATCTCTGAAGAAGATTAACAACACCTGAACTCTCCATTCACCTCAAAAGAAGTTCTACAGGCAATTATGTCTCTGTCTTCTGGGAAAACTCCAGGATTAGATGGATACTGTGCAGAGTTCTATAAGACCTTTTGGCCACAGATTGAACCTCTCCTTATGCCTATGGTTACATATTTCTTTGAAAATGGGACCCTTCCCGAATCAATGAAGACAGCTGTCATATCATTGATACATAAAAAAGATAAAGACATTGCAGAATGTACATCATTCGGTCCAATTTCGTTACTACCAGTTGATTTTAAGATTATTTCTAAATTAATTGCACATAGACTAGAAGACATTCTTCCTCAGCTAATTAACCCCGACCAGGCAGGTTTTGTAAAGGCATGATATGCGACATAATATTTGAAGGCTGTTAGACATAGTGTACCACTCGACCCTTTGCAACCAACCAGCTATGATAATATCCCTTGATGCAGAAAAAGTGTTTGATAGGGTCGAGTGGTCATACTTACTTCGGGTTTTGGAGAAGTTTAATTTTGGCGATAGATGTATCAGTTGGGTCAAAGCAATGTACAGTAATCCACAAGCTCAAATATGTGTTAATGGTGCTGTCTCAGAAAAATTTAACTTAAGCAGAGGCTGTCGACAGGGATGTCCCCTATGCCCGTTTTTATTTAATTTAGCGATCGAACCCCTTGCTGAAGTCATAAGGACAAGTGAAGAAATTTCCGGTATTCAGTTTGGGACAACAGATAATAGAATATCATATGCCGATGATATCATTCCGTACCTTGCCGATCCAGAGAGATCAGTCCCAGTAGTTAGATGTTATTGACAAGTTTGGAATATAGTTCACGCGAGTCTCCCTCACAGCGTTTGCACTACGGAAGCCGCACCAGACAAGATCAACGAGACTCGCGATAGATACACACCGGTATTTACATCCTGCTGTGAGTTTCAAAGTTTCAAATCACTAGTGCAGGCAGATCCCTCTTGTGTTTGTGTCAAGTTTCTTTAAGTTTTGCCATGCAATTTCCCCACTTCAAAAAGGGATGGAGTCATCTACTCAGAGGTTTAACTGGAATTCACTTAATGACCAGGCAGCTGTTCCTTTTCTTCCTTTTTATTTTCCAAGTGCCATTAGCCATTAGGTGAAAAACCTTTCAAACAGAACACACAAAAAGAAAACATGTTTAAATTCTGTACATAATGCCAATGATATCTCAAATGACTGTAATAGGAAAGTATACAAAAGACCAGAAAAATACCTAAATAAATCAATACTGTGAAACCCAAAACTGTTTATATTACATTGCAAATTAAGTGCAAATCAAGTTACCCACAGCTGTCAATTGTTTTAGCATGTTGTCAGGTAAGTATGAATTTCACTTTTTTAATGTTTGTTAGTCTTTTTATTTTTTAATGCATTTTAACAAATTGTCTCAATTTCAACTGTATTTTAACATGAATTACTTTTTAACCTCAATCACATTTTATGGTCAGATTTAATAAATAAAGTGAAATTAGTCTTTACACAAGTATGAAATGCTCAAATCATGCTATACTTAAATTGCTTTTGTGATTAACACACAACCCAATCAATTTTCATTTCATAATTTACCAAGTTTCAAGATCAAAGTGAAACCCTCAGATGTGCTCAATACATAAGTACCAGTTAATCTTTACATTCTACATATGGTACATTCTCAACACATTTCATTAGACTCAGGACGTTAACAAACAATCAGCACACGTGGGCATTAAGTGTTTAATAAGCCACGCGTTACTGGGCAACCAACCCCGTGGCTAAGCTAGCGCTAACACAAACAATCAGCAATTGAACCTCCGTAGCAAGAGTCTCTGTTCACGCGTCTTACCGGCTGCCTCTCTGGTGTTTGTAGAAGCTCTCTTCTGCATGGGCTCACTGCAGGGTTCAGGCGACGAGAGAACTGTCTCTTTCCCTGCCGCTGTTTGCGTGTGATTGATTGATGATGATCTGCACCTGCGATGATGTGCGCCGGTTTTTACGGTCCGGCCAGCAACTGTGCAATGGTTCCTCCTTCAGTTTTTTTGTAGTTCTTTTGCAGTTTTTTTTGTAGTTCTTTTTAATTATCACTCGTTTAACTTCAGTTTGACTTGACAGTTTGTGTGTCGCTCGGTCGCTCACAGCAGAATGTAAATACCGGTGTGTGTTTATGGCGGTCTCGTTGATCTTGTCTGGCGCGGCTTCCATAGTGGTCTGGATGTCGCCACTTCAGGACACTTGGATTGCAGCGGACGAGCAGTATGGAGGCATATTATAATCTAAAATACAAAAAGGTAACAAGAACAGAGAAAAAAACAAGATAAATAAATGAAATACAGTATATAAACACCAATGTAAATTGCACAAATCCTTCATCACAGGATCTAATAACCATGCTTGAAAAATTCCTGAAGAAAGCTAAAAAAATATTGTATTGTCATTAGTATACATGTTATTCACAGCATTCATAGCGTTTACAAAAGTAAAAAAATATGCAAAAACACACACAGACACCCACCCACCCACACACACACACACACACACACACCTGAGGAGTCCTGCAAGGAACATTACATGTGGCTGAGGAGGTAGATGGCTCCAGGACCATCCCTGAAGAGGCCTGTGTGGCTGCAGAGGTAGATGGCTCCTCATCAGACTCCAGGACCATGTCTGTGGCTGCTGTGGAAGTATCTGACTCCTCATTTTGGCCAGTGGGTGCTCCAGCTCCAAAATACTTCAGAAGTGCCCCTGAATTTACAATTAAGATACAATATGTAAGTTAGATCACACTTACATCACACATGCATCAGTTACCCAATTAAAATGAGTTATTTAACATTTGTTAACATCCTATTAACTAAGCATAACACACTACAAATTATTCAAAAAGCTATATCACATGTAGCTTATGTATGCCATGTCAATGTATATTAGAAGTAATTTAAGTTAGCATATAGCTTATAGCATTACAAATTCCACAAGTGAATTTGCACTTGTTGTGTTGCAAACACAAACTAGCCTAGTTTGCCTATGGGTGAAATTAGTTGCATGGCATGATGCCTCAATTCTAATAGCTGCTAGTTCAGCAAAACTAAAAACCTTCTGTGGCTAAGTAGCAACATATTAGCAAGAGGCTAATAAATAGCCTATAGGCTACTGTCACTAACGTCACTCAGAAATCTGCATACCTTTATCTTTTGCCCGTTTCTCCTCTTCTTCTTTTCTTCTTTTTCTGAACTGGGCACCTGATGGCTTCTTTAGTCTTTTACTTTGATCCATGATGAAGATGAAGACTCGACATCATTACCTTTTTTTATTACCTTTTGCCAACACCGTCCGTTCGCCCGTCAAACAACCGGAGTCACGTGATGTAAACAAATTCATGTAGATGCATGCACAGATTTTTTAAACTTTTTTTTTTTTTTTTTTTTACATTTTTCACATAACCCAATTAATTACATGTAGGTATATGGGTCTATATTAATTTTAGGAATGAAATACAATTTATTTGGAAGCAGTTTGTGTTGTGTGGCCTGGGATCATCAGTCTATCCCTCTCCCCCTCCCCCTTGCTTTGATCCAACCTCTTCAGTTGCAAGTTGATCCCCCGCCCCCTTACCTCTTCTGACACACACAACCTGTGTGACTCTCAGTAGTAAGTTGATGTGACAATGAGGGCGCCCCAGCGCCCACTCCACTGACTTGACATGGAAATGAGTGGTAGTCTAGAAAACTGGCGAGTTTTGTTTTGTCTTTTTTTTTTTTTTTTTTTGAGGGCGCTCGTGCGCCCTCACATAGATTGCACCCTGGGCAGTCGCCCACATTGCCCATAGCAAAAACTAGCCCTGGTCTCGGATGCCATCAACGCTCGTTACATGGATTATTGCTGCCGGAGGGTACCCCCGCGGGTCTCCAGCTGCACTTTGAGGAATAAGAAACTACACCAGACTTCTCATCAGCATGAAGGTGAGTCGATAATGACTGAATTTCGTTCTAGAGTGAACTATTCCTTTAAGGCCTGGCTAGATGTTAAGAGGTTCTGTGGGTCTTCTGCTAGAATTTCTTTGTTAGCTCTTTTATCCTCTAACCCGGACTTGCCATCCTCAACCGGAAAGTCCTTGCTTACAAAATGGAAAGATCATGGTTTACACAATTTTAAAGACATATTCAATGAAGGCTTTGAATTAAGGTCGGAGTTTAAAATCCCTAAACAAGACTTTAATAAATATTTACAAATTTGTCACCTAGTTACTACTCTAGAAAGATCTGGATGGTTGTGTTTGGGGCTAACAAGTCTGGAAGAAATTTTGAATAGTGCTACTTCGTTGAAGGGAAAATCTCTTTGATTTACAATACTCTGCTAGACCATCATAGTTCTTCCTTTACGCCACTTAGAAATATATAGCAAAAAAGTTCTGGGATGCAACCTAAGTAGAGATCAATGGGACGCTATATGTCAAAATGTATTTACATTACTGTTCTGTAATAAAATAATTGAACAGAATTATAAGTTTATGTACAGAATGTACCTTACCCCAGTTCGTTTAAACAAGATATATCCTAATTCTTCCTCTAAATGCCATCGTTGTAAAATATGTATAGGATCTGTCATTCACGTTTTCTTGGAGTGTAGACAAATAAAACGCTTCTGGTCAGAGGTACGTGATCTGACTGTTAAGGTCCTCCAAATCCCACTGGACATCTCTCCAATACGGTACCTCTTCGGAACAGAATTGGACAAGACACTAGACCCCATTTCAGCCAAACAGATTAGCATAATATCATACATAGCAAAGAAATGTATTCTGCTGAACTGGAACAAACAACAACCTCCAACCTTTGATTTGTTTATAAGAATTCTCAACGAGACATTACGATTGGAACAGCGTACTTACTCCTTGAAAAATAAAGGGGATATTTTTCTGAAGACTTGGAAACCTCTTATGGACCTCTGACAACTTCTATACTATGTACTTATTTCAATTACTGTATGTTATGACCATTTGCAGCATGCAATCATCACAATGCAAACTGCGTTTGGAAAAAGATTCTGCGATTTCAGACAGGAAAAAAACACATTATCCTTTCCCGTCACCATCCCTGTTGAATATGACTGCATTTACAGTTGTAAGTCAACCCAGTCTTGAGATCGAACTGGCCGACATAGCTGACAAAGACGTAAGGGTGTCTAAGTTAAGAAGCTTGACAGCTGATCTTGAGGATGTTGCTCATCAGAAGGCCACTCTTGCTCAGAAGAACAAATGGAATGATATTGAAAACCTCCCCAAACCAGACAAACTTGTGTTCGAAGCATGGAATGCCATTCCTGACACTTATATGAACATGAAAAAATATGCATTTGGAGTCCTGTCGATCTTTGGATCCACATACTTATGTGAGCAGGTTTTCACCCAGCATGAACTACATAAAGAGCAAACATCGCTCCCGCCTCACAGATGACAGCTTGCAATCCTGTGTGAAGATCAAAGTGACGTCTTACAGCCCTGATATTGATAAGCTGTGCAGTGAAGTTCGGGAGCAGAAATCACATTAACCAGGTGAAAGAAATCATTCATTGATCAATCATTTAATGAGCTATTATTTTGCAAATATATATTATTATATTGGACCCTGAACTGACGTAGTTGTGTTTTATTTTCATACTCTCATTCATTCTCCTGTTTATACATTCTCTCACTTTCTTTTTATACCTTTCATCCTTTGCTAAACCACCATTCAAACACCACACACCACTCCCCTCCTTTCAATTTGTTGATTTAACCTAAACTCTAACACCATGTGATCGCTGGGCGCTGTGGCTTTATATTCTACCCTACCTATCCTGTCTGCTATGCCCTTTGCTCCCAAAACTAAATCTATCCTGTTTTTTATACTATTTTTTAACACCCCCTCACCTCTTGTCTGTCTAGAAAAAACCCTCCCCTCTGGATTTCTATCTCTCCACATATCAATCAGTCTCTTCTCTCTCATCACCTGTCTCAGCACACCTCTGGATGAATCACTCCTGAAACACACAATTGATGAAGCATCCAACCTTCCCACCACACATTAAAATCACCCACAATCATACAGTTGTCACCACACATTCCTCCTACTCCCACCTTCTCTCTCTTTCCTCATTCGGTGCAAATACATTCATTAGTTAAAACTTTTCCTCCATGTGTTCAAATGTTATTCCAATCACTCATCATCCACACTCTTTCTTACATCCTCAATCAGTCCCCTCTTCACCAAAATTGCCACCCCTCTTGATTTAGTTCCTCCATTGTTAACATACACTCACCCATCCATTCTCTCTCAGTCTCTCTCCAACACACTCATCATCCCAGTGAGTCTCTTGTAGGCAAATGATGTCAGCCTCACACACCAGCAAGGTTTGCTGTCTTCTGTCTCTGTCTCGGAGCCCATTCCCATTGAAGGAGGAAATATGGAGCATGATAAGCAATATTGAAAAGAGTGTCTCCATGAGTTCTTTTCACTTGCCGTCTTGTCATGGGTCTTTTCCTAATTTCTCCCACCTTCTCCATGGTACCTCCCTCATTGCCCGTAACATCAGACACCGTCCACTCTAACCCAGTCATTCTCACCCCGGTACCCTCACTTGTCTTTAGACCTGTCCTTACTCCAGCCCCCTCCTCCCGTCTGCTGCTCCGTTTTTGGCCCTGTTTTCCACATTTAAAACATGTGTCTAACAATACGTCCAGGCCGAATGCAAAGTTCCGTCCGTGATCTCCGTCCCTGGCCACATCCGTCTCCTGATTCCAGAAACAGGCTTGACTCCCCAGTCTCTTAATTTCTCCAGTATTGCCATGTCCTCAATATAAGTGGGCAAATTAATAAAAGAGACCACCATTTCGTCTATGCCCAATTCCCTCGCCATGATTATATTGTTTTTGATTTTTAGTCCGTCCATGATTTTTTAGATTTTTTTCTTCTCACCAATACACAAACTTACTACTTCACCAAAGGGGGCGTGTTCAGAGTGGTATGGCCGTAAGCCACACTTGCACCCCAAAAAAGGCCGGTAGTGCAGGTAGGATACGTCCAGAAATAAGGCAAATCCTGTTACCAGGATGAAAAATGAGCCTTCATAACAAGCTCTGCTGTCACCTGTTTTTACATTTCTAAGGCTTTCGCTGTATGAAAAACAGCTATCAGTGGATTGGTAAGCAATGACACATTATTGTCTCAGCAGCATTTTCATTGATGTATTCAATTTGATCAAATAATTACATGTTTAGAGGAGGAAAATGTACCATATTTCCCTCTGAAATGGAATGAAGTAGTAGTATAAAACAGCATACAGTGGAAATAGGAAGTGAAGGACTAGTCATTTACATTTCTCCACCTAAACAGACAGCCTGCATAACCGGAAAACAAGAAACAGGCTGCTGTTTTTTTTCAACCCTCTGTCTCCACTGAAGAAGCTGCAGCGCCCTCTGGTGTCTGTAGAGCAAAGTCAAAAAGCTTAGCACTGGCATTCCCAAGCGATCTCCCATCCAAACTCTCACCAGGACCAACACTTCTTAGCTTCGGAGATCTGGCGTGTTCAAATTGGTATGGGCGTGAGCCACACTTGCACCCCAAAACAAGCCTTTTAAAGATGCCCTCAGATTGCGTTTCATTATTTTGTCTTGGAGTGCAGGTAGGATACGTCCAGAAATGAAGCAAATCCTGTTTCTACTGTCTATTTCTACTGTGTGCTGTGTATTTCTACTGTGTATTTCCACTGTGTGCTCTGTATTTCTACAGTGTATTTCTACTGTGTGATGTGTATTTCTACTGTGTATTTCTACTGTGTGCTGTGTATTTCTACTGTGTATTTCTACTGTGTGCTCTGTATTTCTAGTGTATTTCTACTGTGTGATGTGTATTTCTATAGTGTATTACTACTGTGTGCTCTGTATTTCTACAGTGTATTTCTACTGTGTGATGTGTATTTCTACAGTGTATTATTACTATGTACTGTGTATTTCTACAGTGTATATCTACTATGTACTGTGTATTTCTACAGTGTATTTCTACTGTGATGTGTATTTCTACAGTGCATTTCTACTGTGATGTATATTTCTACTGTGTATTTCGTATTTTGACTGTGCATTTCTACTGTGTGATGTGTATTTCGACTGTGTATTTCAACTGTGTATGTGTATTTATACTCTGTACTGTGTACTGGGTATTCATACTGTGTACTGTGTATGTATACTGTGTACTGTGTGTGTATACCTTGTAATGTGTATTCATACTGCGTACTGTGTATTTATACTGTGTGCTCTGTATTTATACTGTGCAATGTGAATTTAAAGTGTGTATTTATACTTTGTACAGTTTATTTATACTGTTTCTTGTGTATTTATACTGTGTACTGTGTATGTATACTGTGTGCTGTGTATTTTGACTGTGTGATGTGTTTTTCAACTGCGTATTCTACCGTGTGATGTGTGTTTCGACTGTGTATTCCAACTGTGTGATGTGTGTTTCTACTGTGTATTTCTACTATGTGCTGTGTATTTCTACTGTGTATTTCTGCTCTGTGCTGTGTATTTCCACTGTGTATTTCTACTGTACATTTCTACTGTGATGTTTTTTTTGACTGTGTATTTCAACTGTGTGATGTTCATTTCGACTGTGTATTTCTACTGTGTGCTGTGTATTTCTGCTGTGTATTTTTACTGTGTGCTGTGCATTTCAACTGTGTATTTCTATTGTGTGCTCTGTATTTCTACTGTGTATTTCTGTGTGATGTGTATTTCTACTGTGTATTTCGACTTTGTGATGTGTATTCCTACTGTGTGATGTGTGCTCTATATTTCTACAGTGTATTTCTACCGTGTGATGTGTATTTCTACTGTGTTTTTCTACTGTGTGCTGTGTGTTACTACTGTGTATTTCTAATGTGTGCTGTGTGTTTCTACTGTGTGTTTCTACTGTCTATTTCTACTGTGTGATGTGTATTTCTGCGGTGTATTAATACTCAGTGCTGTATATTTCTGCTGTGTATTTCTTCTGAGTGCTGTGTATTTCTATAGTGTATTTCTACTGCGTGCTGTGTATTATTCCTGTGCAATGTGTATTTACTGTGTTCTGTGTATATTTACTTTGTATTTCTATTGTGTGCTGTGCGTTTCTACTCTCTCTTTCTACTGTATGATGTGTATTTCTACTGTGTATTTCTACTGTGTCTTGTGTATTTCGACTGTGTGATGTGTATTTCTACTGAGTGATTTGTAAGTCTACTTTGTTTTTCTATTGTATGCTATGTATTTCTACTTTGTATTTCTATTGTGTGCTATGTATGTCTACTGTGTATTTCGACTGTGTGCTGTGCATTTTTCACTGTGTATTTCTACTGTGTGCTTAGTATTTCAACTGTATGTTTCTATTGCATGCTCTGTATTTCTACTGTGTATTTGTACTGTGTATTTCTACTGTGTCTTGTGTATTTCTACTGTGTATTTCTATTGTGTGCTCTGTATTTCTACCTTGTATTCCACATGTGTGCTGTGTATTTCTACAGTGTTTTTCAACTGTGTGATGTGTTTTTCTACTGTGTATTTCTACTGTGTGGTCTGTATTTCTAAAGTGTATTTCTACTGGGTGATGTGTATTTCTTCTGTGTGCTCTGCATTTTTACAGCGTATTTCAACTGTGTGATGTTCATTTCGACTGTGTATTTCTACTGTGTGCTGTGTATTTCTACTGTGTGCTGTGTATTTCTACTGTGTGCTGTTCATTTCGACTGTGCATTTCTACTGTGTGATGTGTATTTCTACTGTGTGCTGTGTATTTCTACTGTGTATTTCTACTGTGTGCCGTGCATTTCAACTGTGTATTTCTATTGTGAGTAAAGTAAAGACAGTGTTTACCTTCAGTGATTACTCAGTACCTTACATGGGTCATAAAACAAGTCATAAAACAAGGTCATAAAACAAAGTCACAGGTTACAGTTCATGTTAAACAGGCTCTTTGAATAGGGCTGTATAAAACTTCAATTCACATTCCTCTACATGAAGTACAAAATTCTCATCACACCACAGGTATTACAAAGTTGATTATACCACTCAAATTCAAACACTTCAATGAAAGTGGTAATCAGCAATTTTATGTGTTCAAGTGCCTCAAAAGAAGTTGGATAAATATTATGCAAAACATGATTCAGATGTTCTTTAATTCATTCTCGGTCAAAACTGGCTTATGGCAATTTTCAGCGTTTCTGAGCGAGATAAGCGTCTTGTTGCATTGTGAAGTGGATAATGCATTTCACTGACAAAAAGGCTTTTCAGGGAAGTTTTCGTACCAGGAATATTTGAAGTTGGATAAACATTCCTTTAATTCGTTTTTGGTCAAAACTCACTTCTGGCAAAATTAAGCTTTTCCCAGTCAAATAAGCGTCTTTTTGCACATGGAAAAAAGATTAAGCTGTATTTCACTGAAGCCTGGACTTGCTGAATTTGAATCTATTTCATGGCAAAGATGGTTTCACCTATCCTTTAATTCATTTTTGGTGAAAAATGGCTCATATCAATTTGTGCGTTTTAGAGCGAGAGAAGCTTCTTTTTGCACTGTGCAGTAGAGTAAGCTGTATTTCACTGAAAAAGGGTTTTTCAAGGAAGTTTCCTAGCCTTAAGCTGTATTTCACTGAAAACAGTTTTTTCAAGCAAGTTTCTTCGCCAGGAATAGTTCAATTTGGATCTATTCATGGCAAAGATGGCTTCACCTGTCCTTTAATTCATTTATGGTGAAACCTCACTCATGTCAATTTTGAGTGTTTCAGAGCGAGAGAAGCCTCTTTTTGCACTGTGCAGTAGCATAGGCTGTATTTGACTGAAAAAGGGCTTTTCAAGCAAGTTCCCTAGCCTTAACTGGTTGAATTTGGATCTATTTCATGGCAAACAAGGTTTTTCCTGTCCTTTAATTCATTAAGGGTGAAAACTGGCTTATGTCAATTTTGAGCGTTTCAGAGCAAGAGAAGCCTCTTTTTGCATTGTGCAGTAGCATAAGCTGTATTTGAGTGAAAAAAGGTTTTTCACTGAGGTCTCCTTGCCTGAACTGGTTGAATTTGGATCTATTTGATGGCAAACAAGGTTTTTCCTGTCCTTTAATTCATTAAGGGTGAAAACTGGCTTATGTCAATTTTGACCGTTTCAGAGCAAGAGAAGCCTCTTTTTGCACTGTGCAGTAGCATAAGCTGTATTTGAGTGAAAAAAGGTTTTTCACTGAGGTCTCCTTGCCTGAACTGGTTGAATTTGGATCTATTTGATGGCAAACAAGGTTTTTCCTGTCCTTTTATTCATTAAGGGTGAAAACTGGCTTATGTCAATTTTGTGCGTTTCAGAGCGAAAGAAGCCTCTTTTTGCACTGTGCAGTAGCATAAGCTGTATTTGAGTGAAAAAAGGTCTTCCAAGCAAATTTCCTAGCCTGAACTGGTTGAATTTGGATCTATTTCATGGAAAACATGGTCTCACCTGTCCTTTAATTCATTTATGGTGAAAACTGGCTCATGTCAATTGTTTTGCACTGTACAGTAGTGTATGCTGAATTTCACTGACAAAAGGTTTTTCAAGGAAGTTTCCTAGCCTGAACTGGTTGAATTTTGATCTATTTCATGGCAAAGAGCATTTCACCTGTCTTTCAATTCATTTATGGTGAAAACTGGCTCACGTCAAACATGGTTTCACTTGTACTTTTTGCCAGTTATATTATGCAGCCCTGTGAGTATTAGCCGACCCCAAGAGTTTTCATGTGTGTGTGTGTTTGCGCGCCTGTGCGTGTGTGTGTGTGTGTGTGAGAGAGAGAGTGTGTGAATCTGTAACCAAGCATTGATCTTTTAAGGGGGAAAAAATGGCATTTTTTGAGGGTTGTGTTTCATGTGTCTTCGAAGAGGTGCTTGAGTAAAAACATGGCCTCTTGCCTTTGCTGTACTCAAAAACAAAAACAACTGTCACTGTGTTTATGCACCTGACTGCTTTCACAGCTAAAGATAAACATACAGCTTGGCTGAGCGTACTTGGGACTTCTCATCCTGGCAGGTGTGTACCGGTCCAAAGGGGACTCTACCCGCAGTCTGTGGGATGACCAGAGTGGGAGAACAGTCGTCAGGACCACTATGTCCCACAAACGATTTCATATGATAAGCGCCAGCCTCCGATTCGATGACCGACATGCTGCTGCCATGGTGGTGAAGTTACAGACCACTGTTGCTGCCCTAGCAGAAACCACCGACACCGCCATTGCCACTGCTGCCACCAGCTCGACCAGAAGGAGAGCTGAATGCTGGTTGTGCACAAGGCTAAAATAGAGGTCTTCTACCACCTGCACCAAGTGTAACAGGTGCATTTGTAGAGAGCACCAGGTCACATGCTGCAGGACCTTCTGGTCCATAAAATATGGATATTTCTGTTTCAAATTTGATCATATTTCATATGTTCTTTTGTGTTCTATTTTGTTGTGGATGGCCAAAGTTGGATTATTGCATTGTTGCAAACATGGTTTCCGTTGGTCTTTAATTCACTTTTTGCACTGTGCAGTAGAGTATGAAGTACTTCATTGAAAAAAGTTTTTTTTCAAGGAAGCTGCCTTGCCAGGAATAGTTGAATTTGGATAAATATCATGGCAAAGATGGTTTCATCTGTCCTTTAATTCATTTATGGTGAAAACTCACTCATGTCAATTTTGAGCGTTCAGAGGGATAGAAGCCTCTTTTTGCACTGTGCAGTATTTCTACTGTGTATTTGTAATGTGATGTGTATTGCTACTGTGTATTTCTACAGTGTATTTGGACTGTGTGATGTGTATTTCTACAATGTATTTCTACTGTGTGCTATGTATTTCTAGTGTATGTGTACTGTGTGCTGTGTATTTCTACTGTGTATTTCTATTGTGATGTGTATTTCGACTGTGATGTGTATTTCTACTGTGTATTTCTATTGTCTTCTCTGTATTTCTGCTGTGTATTTCGACTCTGTGATGTTTATTTCTACTGTGTATTTCTACTGTGTATCTCTATTGTGATGTGTATTTCTACTGTGATGTGTATTTCTACTGTGCGATGTTTATTTCTACTGTGAATTTCTACTGTGTATCTCTATTGTGACGTGTATTTCTACTGTGATGTGTATTTCTACTGTGCGATGTTTATTTCTACTGTGAATTTCTACTATGTATCTCTATTGTGACGTGTATTTCTACTGTGATGTGTATTTCTACTGTGCGATGTTTATTTCTACTGTGAATTTCTACTGTGTATCTCTATTGTGACGTGTATTTCTACTGTGATGTGTATTTGTAAGGTGTATTTCTATTGTCTGCTCTGTATTTCTACTGTGTTTTTCAATTGTGATGTGTATTTCTACTGTGATGTGTATTTCTTCTGTGTATTTCTATTGTCTGCTCTGTATTTCTACTGTGTATTTCAATTGTGATGTGTATTTCTACTGTGATGTGTATTTCTACTGTGTATTTCTATTGTCTCCTCTGTATTTCTGCTGTGTATTTTGACTCTGCGCTGTGTATTTCTACTGTGTATTTCAACTGTGTGATGTTTATTTCTACTGTGTATTTCTACTGTGTATCTCTATTGTGATGTGTATTTCTACTGTGATGTTTATTTCTACTGTGTGATGTTTATTTCTACTGTGAATTTCTACTGTGTATCTCTATTGTGATGTGTATTTCTACTGTGATGTGTATTTGTACTGTGTATTTCTATTGTCTGCTCTGTATTTGTACTGTGTATTTCGACTTTGTGCTATGTATTTCTAGTGTATTTGTACTGTGTTCTGTGTATTTCTACTGTGTATTTCTATTGTGATGTGTATTTCTACTGTGTATTTCTATTGTATGCTTAGTATTTCTACGGTGTATTTCGACTGTGTGCTATGTATTTCTAGTGTATTTGTACTGTGTGCTGTGTATTTCTACTGTGTATTTCTACTGTGATGTTTATTTCTAATGTGTATTTCTATTGTCTGCTCTGTATTTCTACTGTCTATTTCGACTGTGTGCTGTGAATTTCTACTGTGTATTTCGAGTGTGTGATGTTTATTTCTACTGTGTATTTCTACTGTGTATCTCTATTGTGATATGTATTTCTACGGTGCGATGTGTATTTCTGCTGTGTATATCTATTGTGATGTGTATTTCTACTGTGATGTGTACTTCTCCTGTGTATTTCGACTGTGATATGTATTTCTAATGGGTATTTCTATTGTCTTCTCTGTATTTCTGCTGTGTATTTCGACTCTGTGCTGTGTATTTCTACTGTGTATTTTGACTGTGTGATGTTTATTTCTACTGTGTATTTCTACTGTGTATCTCTATTGTGATGTGTATTTCTACTGTGATGTGTATTTCTACTGTGATGTGTATTTCTACTGTGCGATGTTTATTTCTACTGTGAATTTCTACTGTGTATCTCTATTGTGACGTGTATTTCTACTGTGATGTGTATTTGTAAGGTGTATTTCTATTGTCTGCTCTGTATTTCTACTGTGTTTTTCAATTGTGATGTGTATTTCTACTGTGATGTGTATTTCTTCTGTGTATTTCTATTGTCTGCTCTGTATTTCTACTGTGTATTTCAATTGTGATGTGTATTTCTACTGTGATGTGTATTTCTACTGTGTATTTCTATTGTCTCCTCTGTATTTCTGCTGTGTATTTTGACTCTTGCGCTGTGTATTTCTACTGTGTATTTCAACTGTGTGATGTTTATTTCTACTGTGTATCTCTATTGTGATGTGTATTTCTACTGTGATGTTTATTTCTACTGTGTGATGTTTATTTCAACTGTGAATTTCTACTGTGTATCTCTATTGTGATGTGTATTTCTACTGTGATGTGTATTTGTACTGTGTATTTCTATTGTCTGCTCTGTATTTGTACTGTGTATTTCGACTTTGTGCTATGTATTTCTAGTGTATTTGTACTGTGTTCTGTGTATTTCTACTGTGTATTTCTATTGTGATGTGTATTTCTACTGTGTATTTCTATTGTATGCTTAGTATTTCTACGGTGTATTTCGACTGTGTGCTATGTATTTCTAGTGTATGTGTACTGTGTGCTGTGTATTTCTACTGTGTATTTCTATTGTGATGTGTATTTCGACTGTGATGTGTATTTCTACTGTGTATTTCTATTGTCTTCTCTGTATTTCTGCTGTGTATTTCGACTCTGTGCTGTGTATTTCTACTGTGTATTTCGACTGTGTGATGTTTATTTCTACTGTGTATTTCTACTGTGTATCTCTATTGTGATGTGTATTTCTACTGTGATGTGTATTTCTACTGTGATGTGTATTTCTACTGTGCGATGTTTATTTCTACTGTGAATTTCTACTGTGTATCTCTATTGTGACGTGTATTTCTACTGTGATGTGTATTTCTACTGTGCGATGTTTATTTCTACTGTGAATTTCTACTATGTATCTCTATTGTGACGTGTATTTCTACTGTGATGTGTATTTCTACTGTGCGATGTTTATTTCTACTGTGAATTTCTACTGTGTATCTCTATTGTGACGTGTATTTCTACTGTGATGTGTATTTGTAAGGTGTATTTCTATTGTCTGCTCTGTATTTCTACTGTGTTTTTCAATTGTGATGTGTATTTCTACTGTGATGTGTATTTCTTCTGTGTATTTCTATTGTCTGCTCTGTATTTCTACTGTGTATTTCAATTGTGATGTGTATTTCTAATGTGATGTGTATTTCTACTGTGTATTTCTATTGTCTCCTCTGTATTTCTGCTGTGTATTTTGACTCTGCGCTGTGTATTTCTACTGTGTATTTCAACTGTGTGATGTTTATTTCTACTGTGTATTTCTACTGTGTATCTCTATTGTGATGTGTATTTCTACTGTGATGTTTATTTCTACTGTGTGATGTTTATTTCTACTGTGAATTTCTACTGTGTATCTCTATTGTGATGTGTATTTCTACTGTGATGTGTATTTGTACTGTGTATTTCTATTGTCTGCTCTGTATTTGTACTGTGTATTTCGACTTTGTGCTATGTATTTCTAGTGTATTTGTACTGTGTTCTGTGTATTTCTACTGTGTATTTCTATTGTGATGTGTATTTCTACTGTGTATTTCTATTGTATGCTGTGTATTTCTACTGTGTATTTCTACTGTGATGTTTATTTCTAATGTGTATTTCTATTGTCTGCTCTGTATTTCTACTGTCTATTTCGACTGTGTGCTATGTATTTCTAGTGTATTTGTACTGTGTGCTGTGTATTTCTACTGTGTATTTCTACTGTGATGTTTATTTCTAATGTGTATTTCTATTGTCTGCTCTGTATTTCTACTGTCTATTTCGACTGTGTGCTGTGAATTTCTACTGTGTATTTCGAGTGTGTGATGTTTATTTCTTCTGTGTATTTCTACTGTGTATCTCTATTGTGATATGTATTTCTACGGTGCGATGTGTATTTCTACTGTGTATATCTATTGTGATGTGTATTTCTACTGTGATGTGTACTTCTCCTGTGTATTTCGACTGTGATATGTATTTCTAGTGGGTTTTTCTATTGTCTTCTCTGTATTTCTGCTGTGTATTTCGACTCTGTGCTGTGTATTTCTACTGTGTATTTTGACTGTGTGATGTTTATTTCTACTGTGTATTTCTACTGTGTATCTCTATTGTGATGTGTATTTCTACTGTGATGTGTATTTCTACTGTGCGATGTTTATTTCTACTGTGAATTTCTACTGTGTATCTCTATTGTGACGTGTATTTCTACTGTGATGTGTATTTGTAAGGTGTATTTCTATTGTCTGCTCTGTATTTCTACTGTGTTTTTCAATTGTGATGTGTATTTCTACTGTGATGTGTATTTCTTCTGTGTATTTCTATTGTCTGCTCTGTATTTCTACTGTGTATTTCAATTGTGATGTGTATTTCTACTGTGATGTGTATTTCTACTGTGTATTTCTATTGTCTCCTCTGTATTTCTGCTGTGTATTTTGACTCTGCGCTGTGTATTTCTACTGTGTATTTCAACTGTGTGATGTTTATTTCTACTGTGTATCTCTATTGTGATGTGTATTTCTACTGTGATGTTTATTTCTACTGTGTGATGTTTATTTCTACTGTGAATTTCTACTGTGTATCTCTATTGTGATGTGTAATTCTACTGTGATGTGTATTTGTACTGTGTATTTCTATTGTCTGCTCTGTATTTGTACTGTGTATTTCGACTTTGTGCTATGTATTTCTAGTGTATTTGTACTGTGTTCTGTGTATTTCTACTCTGTATTTCTATTGTGATGTGTATTTCTACTGTGTATTTCTATTGTATGCTTAGTGTTTCTACGGTGTATTTCGACTGTGTGCTATGTATTTCTAGTGTATTTGTACTGTGTGCTGTGTATTTCTACTGTGTATTTCTACTGTGATGTTTATTTCTAATGTGTATTTCTATTGTCTTCTCTGTATTTCTGCTGTGTATTTCGACTCTGTGCTGTGTATTTCTACTGTGTATTTTGACTGTGTGATGTTTATTTCTACTGTGTATTTCTACTGTGTATCTCTATTGTGATGTGTATTTCTACTGTGATGGGTATTTCTACTGTGCGATGTTTATTTCTACTGTGAATTTCTACTGTGCATCTCTATTGTGATGTGTATTTCTACTGTGATGTGTATTTGTAAGGTGTATTTCTATTGTCTGCTCTGTATTTGGACTGTGTATTTGGACTGTGTGCTGTGTATTTCTACTGTGTATTTCTATTGTGATGTGTATTTCTACGGTGCGATGTATATTTCTGCTGTGTATCTCTATTGTGATGTGTATTTCTACTGTGATGTGCATTTCTACTGTGTATTAATACTGTGATATGTATTTCTAGTGTATTTGTACTGTGTGCTATGTATTTCTACTGTGTATTTTAATTGTGATGTGTATTTCTACTGTGATGTGTATTTCTACTGTGTATTTCTATTGTCTCCTCTGTATTTCTGCTGTGTATTTTGACTCTGCGCTGTGTATTTCTACTGTGTATTTCAACTGCATGATGTTTATTTCTACTGTGTATTTCTACTGTGTATCTCTATTGTGATGTGTATTTCTACCGTGATGTGTATTTCTACTGTTCGATGTTTATTTCTACTGTGAATTTCTACTGTGTATCTCTATTGTGACGTGTATTTCTACTGTGATGTGTATTTGTAAGGTGTATTTCTATTGTCTGCTCTGTATTTGTACTGTGTATTTGGACTGTGTGCTATGTATTTCTAGTGTATTTGTACTGTGTTCTGTGTATTTCTACAGTGTATTTCTATTGTGATGTGTATTTCTACTGTGATGTGTATTTCTACTGTGTATTTCTATTGTCTGCTCTGTATTTCTACTGTGTATTTCAATTGTGATGTGTATTTCTACTGTGATGTGTATTTCTACTGTGTATTTCTATTGTCTCCTCTGTATTTCTGCTGTGTATTTTGACTCTGTGCTGTGTATTTCTACTGTGTATTTCAATTGTGTGATGTTTATTTCTACTGTGTATTTCTATTGTGGTGTGTATTTCTACTGTGATGTGTATTTCTACTGTGCAATGTTTATTTCTACTGTGAATTTCTACTGTGTATCTCTATTGTGATGTGTATTTCTACTGTGATGTGTATTTGTACTGTGTATTTCTATTGTCTGCTCTGTATTTGTACTGTGTATTTCGACTTTGTGCTATGTATTTCTAGTGTATTTGTACTGTGTTCTGTGTATTTCTACTGTGTATTTCTATTGTGATGTGTATTTCTTCTGTGTATTTCTATTGTATGCTTAGTATTTCTACGGTGTATTTCGACTGTGTGCTATGTATTTCCAGTGTATTTGTACTGTGTGCTGTGTATTTCTACTGTGTTTTTCTACTGTGATGTTTATTTCTAATGTGTATTTCTATTGTCTGCTCTGTATTTCTACTGTCTATTTCGACTGTGTGCTGTGAATTTCTACTGTGTATTTCAAGTGTGTGATGTTTATTTCTACTGTGTATTTCTACTGTGTATCTCTATTGTGATATGTATTTCTACGGTGCGATGTGTATTTCTACTGTGTATCTCTATTGTGATGTGTATTTCTACTGTGATGTGTATTTCTCCTGTGTATTTCGACTGTGATATGGATTTCTAGTGTATTTGTACTGTGTGCTATGTATTTCTACTGTGTATTTCTATTGTGATGTGTATTTCTACTGTGATGTGTATTTCTACTGTGTATTTCTACTGTGCACCTCTATTGTGATGTGCATTTCTACTGTGATGTGTATTTGTACTGTGTATTTCTATTGTCTACTCTGTATTTCTACTGTGTATTTCGACTCTGTGCTGTGTATTTCTACTATGTATTTCGACTGTGATGTTTATTTCTACTGTGTATTTCTACTGTGTTTTTGTATTGTGATGTGTATTTCTACTGTGATGTGTATTACTACTGTGTATTTCTATTGTCTGCTCTGTATTTCTACTGTGTATTTTGACTGTGTGCTGTGTATTTCTACTGTTTATTTCGACTGTGTGATGTTTATTTCTACTGTGTATTTCTACTGTGTATCTCTATTGTGATGTGTATTTTGACTGTGTGATGTTTATTTCTACTGTGTATTTCTACTGTGTATCTCTACTGTGATGTGTATTTGTACTCTGTATTTCTATTGTCTACTCTGTATTTCTACTGTGTATTTCGACTCTGTGCTGTGTATTTCTACTGTGTATTTCGACTGTGTGATGTTTATTTCTATTGTGTATTTTTACTGTGTTTTTCTATTGTGATGTGTATTTCTACTGTGATGTGTATTTCTACTGTGTATTTCTATTGTCTGCTCTGTATTTCTACGGTGTATTTTGACTGTGTGCTGTGTATTTCTACTGTGTATTTCGACTGTGTGATGTTAATTTCTAATCTGTATTCCTACTATGTGCTGTGTGTATTACTACAGTATATTTCCAATTTGTGCTCTGTATTTCTACAGTCTGTTTCTACTGTGTGATGTGGATTCAAACTCTGTATTTCTAATGTGTGATGTGTATTTCTACAGTGTATAACTACTGTGTGATGTGTATTTCTGCTGTGTATTTCTACTGTTTTCTCTGTATTTCTACTGTGTTATGTGTATTTTTACTTTGTGCTCTGTATTTCTACTTTGTATTTCTAATGTGTGCAGTGTATTTCTATTGTGTAATGTGTGTTACTACTGTGTATTTGTACTGTGTACTCTGTATTTCACTGAAAAAAGGTTTTTCAAGCAAGTTTCATAGCCTGGACTGGCTGAATTTGGTTCTATTTCATGACAAACCTGGTCTCACCTGTCCTCTAATTCATTTATGGTGAACACTCACTCATGTCAATTTTGAGTGTTTCAGAGCGATAGGAGCAAGTTTTGGCACTCTGCAGTAGAGTAAGCTGTATTTCAATGAAAAAAGGATTTTCCAAGAAAGTTTCCTAGCCTGGACTTACTGAATTTAGATCTTTTTCATGACAAACCTGGTCTCACCTGGTCTCACCTGTCCTTTAATTCATTTATGGTGAACACTCACTCATGTCAATTTTGAGCGTTTCAGAGCGATAGAAGCCTCTTTTTGCACTGTGCAGTAACTAAAGTTGTATTTCACTATAAAAAGGTTTTTCACTGAGGTTTCCTAGCCTGAACTGGTTGAATTTGGATCTTCTTGATGGCAAACAAGGTTTTTCCTGTACTTTCATTCATTAGAGGTGAAAACTGGCTTATGTCAATTTTGAGCGTTTCAGAGCGATAGGAGCAAGTTTTGGCACTCTGCAGTAGAGTAAGCTGTATTTCACTGAAAAAGGGATTTTCAAGCAAGTTTCCTAGCCTGAACTGGTTGAATTTGGATCTTCTTGATGGCAAACAAGGTTTTTCCTGCACTTTCATTCATTAAAGGTGCAAACTGGCTTATGTCAATTTTGAGCGTTTCAGAGCGATAGAAGCGTCTTTTTGCACTGTGCAGTAGAGAAAGCTGAATTTTACTGAAAAAAGGATTTTCAAACAAGTTTCCTAGCCTGGACTTGCTGAATTTGGATCTATTTCATGGCAAACATGGTCTCACCTGTCTTTTAATTCATTTATGGTGAACACTCACTCATGTCAATTTTGAGCGTTTCAGAGCGATAGAAGCCTCTTTTTGCACTGTGCAGTAACTAATGTTGTATTTCACTATAAAAAGCTTTTTCACTGAGGTTTCCTAGCCTGAACTGGTTGAATTTGGATCTTCTTGATGGCAAACAAGGTTTTTCCTGCACTTTCATTCATTAAAGGTGCAAACTGGCTTATGTCAATTTTGAGCGTTTCAGAGCGATAGAAGCGTCTTTATGCACTGTGCAGTAGAGAAAGCTGAATTTTAATGAAAAAAGGATTTTCAAACAAGTTTCCTAGCCTGGACTTGCTGAATTTGGATCTATTTCATGGCAAACATGGTCTCACCTGTCTTTTAATTCATTTATGGTGAACACTCACTCATGTCAATTTTGAGCGTTTCAGAGCGATAGAAGCCTCTTTTTGCACTGTGCAGTAACTAAAGTTGTATTTCACTATAAAAAGGTTTTTCACTGAGGTTTCCAAGCCTGAACTGGTTGAATTTGGATCTTCTTGATGGCAAACAAGGTTTTTCCTGTACTTTCATTCATTAGAGGTGAAAACTGGCTTATGTCAATTTTGAGCGTTTCAGAGCGATAGGAGCAAGTTTTGGCACTCTGCAGTAGAGTAAGCTGTATTTCACTGAAAAAGGGATTTTCAAGCAAGTTTCCTAGCCTGAACTGGTTGAATTTGGATCTTCTTGATGGCAAACAAGGCTTTTCCTGCACTTTCATTCATTAAAGGTGAAAACTGGCTTATGTCAATTTTGAGCGTTTCAGAGCGATTGGAGCACGTTTTGGCACTCTGCAGTAGAGTAAGCTGTATTTCACTGAAAAAGGGATTTTCAAGCAAGTTTCCTAGCCTGAACTGGTTGAATTTGGATCTTCTTGATGGCAAACAAGGTTTTTCCTGCACTTTCATTCATTAAAGGTGCAAACTGGCTTATGTCAATTTTGAGCGTTTCAGAGTGATAGAAGCGTCTTTATGCACTGTGCAGTAGAGAAAGCTGAATTTTACTGAAAAAAGGATTTTCAAACAAGTTTCCTAGCCTGGACTTGCTGAATTTGGATCTATTTCATGGCAAACATGGTCTCACCTGTCTTTTAATTCATTTATGGTGAACACTCACTCATGTCAATTTTGAGCGTTTCAGAGCGATAGAAGCCTCTTTTTGCACTGTGCAGTAACTAAAGTTGTATTTCACTATAAAAAGGTTTTTCACTGAGGTTTTCTAGCCTGAACTGGTTGAATTTGGATCTTCTTGATGGCAAACAAGGTTTTTCCTGCACTTTCATTCATTAAAGGTGTAAACTGGCTTATGTCAATTTTGAGCGTTTCAGAGCGATAGAAGCGTCTTTTTGCACTGTGCAGTAGAGAAAGCTGAATTTTACTGAAAAAGGGATTTTCAAGCAAGTTTCCTAGCCTGAACTGGTTGAATTTGGATCTTCTTGATGGCAAACAAGGCTTTTCCTGCACTTTCATTCATTAAAGGTGCAAACTGGCTTATGTCAATTTTGAGCGTTTCAGAGTGATAGAAGCGTCTTTATGCACTGTGCAGTAGAGAAAGCTGAATTTTACTGAAAAAAGGATTTTCAAACAAGTTTCCTAGCCTGGACTTGCTGAATTTGGATCTATTTCATGGCAAACATGGTCTCACCTGTCTTTTAATTCATTTATGGTGAACACTCACTCATGTCAATTTTGAGCGTTTCAGAGCGATAGAAGCCTCTTTTTGCACTGTGCAGTAACTAAAGTTGTATTTCACTATAAAAAGGTTTTTCACTGAGGTTTTCTAGCCTGAACTGGTTGAATTTGGATCTTCTTGATGGCAAACAAGGTTTTTCCTGCACTTTCATTCATTAAAGGTGTAAACTGGCTTATGTCAATTTTGAGCGTTTCAGAGCGATAGAAGCGTCTTTTTGCACTGTGCAGTAGAGAAAGCTGAATTTTACTGAAAAAGGGATTTTCAAGCAAGTTTCCTAGCCTGAACTGGTTGAATTTGGATCTTCTTGATGGCAAACAAGGCTTTTCCTGCACTTTCATTCATTAAAGGTGAAAACTGGCTTATGTCAATTTTGAGCGTTTCAGAGCGATTGGAGCACGTTTTGGCACTCTGCAGTAGAGTAAGCTGTATTTCACTGAAAAAGGGATTTTCAAGCAAGTTTACTAGCCTGAACTGGTTGAATTTGGATCTTCTTGATGGCAAACAAGGTTTTTCCTGCACTTTCATTCATTAAAGGTGCAAACTGGCTTATGTCAATTTTGAGCGTTTCAGAGCGATAGAAGCGTCTTTTTGCACTGTGCAGTAGAGAAAGCTGAATTTTACTGAAAAAAGGATTTTCAAACAAGTTTCCTAGCCTGGACTTGCTGAATTTGGATCTATTTCATGGCAAACATGGTCTCACCTGTCTTTTAATTCATTTATGGTGAACACTCACTCATGTCAATTTTGAGCGTTTCAGAGCGATAGAAGCCTCTTTTTGCACTGTGCAGTAACTAAAGTTGTATTTCGCTATAAAAAGGTTTTTCACTGAGGTTTCCTAGCCTGAACTGGTTGAATTTGGATCTTCTTGATGGCAAACAAGGCTTTTCCTGCACTTTCATTCATTAAAGGTGTAAACTGGCTTATGTCAATTTTGAGCGTTTCAGAGCGATAGAAGCGTCTTTTTGCACTGTGCAGTAGAGAAAGCTGAATTTTACTGAAAAAAGGATTTTCAAACAAGTTTCCTAGCCTGGACTTGCTGAATTTGGATCTATTTCATGGCAAACATGGTCTCACCTGTCTTTTAATTCATTTATGGTGAACACTCACTCATGTCAATTTTGAGCGTTTCAGAGCGATAGAAGCCTCTTTTTGCACTGTGCAGTAACTAAAGTTGTATTTCACTATAAAAAGGTTTTTCACTGAGGTTTCCTAGCCTGAACTGGTTGAATTTGGATCTTCTTGATGGCAAACAAGGTTTTTCCTGTACTTTCATTCATTAGAGGTGAAAACTGGCTTATGTCAATTTTGAGCGTTTCAGAGCGATAGGAGCAAGTTTTGGCACTCTGCAGTAGAGTAAGCTGTATTTCACTGAAAAAGGGATTTTCAAGCAAGTTTCCTAGCCTGAACTGGTTGAATTTGGATCTTCTTGATGGCAAACAAGGTTTTTCCTGCACTTTCATTCATTAAAGGTGCAAACTGGCTTATGTCAATTTTGAGCGTTTCAGAGTGATAGAAGCGTCTTTATGCACTGTGCAGTAGAGAAAGCTGAATTTTACTGAAAAAAGGATTTTCAAACAAGTTTCCTAGCCTGGACTTGCTGAATTTGGATCTATTTCATGGCAAACATGGTCTCACCTGTCTTTTAATTCATTTATGGTGAACACTCACTCATGTCAATTTTGAGCGTTTCAGAGCGATAGAAGCCTCTTTTTGCACTGTGCAGTAACTAAAGTTGTATTTCACTATAAAAAGGTTTTTCACTGAGGTTTCCTAGCCTGAACTGGTTGAATTTGGATCTTCTTGATGGCAAACAAGGCTTTTCCTGCACTTTCATTCATTAAAGGTGAAAACTGGCTTATGTCAATTTTGAGCGTTTCAGAGCGATTGGAGCACGTTTTGGCACTCTGCAGTAGAGTAAGCTGTATTTCACTGAAAAAGGGATTTTCAAGCAAGTTTACTAGCCTGAACTGGTTGAATTTGGATCTTCTTGATGGCAAACAAGGTTTTTCCTGCACTTTCATTCATTAAAGGTGCAAACTGGCTTATGTCAATTTTGAGCGTTTCAGAGCGATAGAAGCGTCCTTTTGCACTGTGCAGTAGAGAAAGCTGAATTTTACTGAAAAAAGGATTTTCAAACAAGTTTCCTAGCCTGGACTTGCTGAATTTGGATCTATTTCATGGCAAACATGGTCTCACCTGTCTTTTAATTCATTTATGGTGAACACTCACTCATGTCAATTTTGAGCGTTTCAGAGCGATAGAAGCCTCTTTTTGCACTGTGCAGTAACTAAAGTTGTATTTCACTATAAAAAGGTTTTTCACTGAGGTTTCCTAGCCTGAACTGGTTGAATTTGGATCTTCTTGATGGCAAACAAGGTTTTTCCTGCACTTTCATTCATTAAAGGTGCAAACTGGCTTATGTCAATTTTGAGCGTTTCAGAGCGATAGAAGCGTCTTTTTGCACTGTGCAGTAGAGAAAGCTGAATTTTACTGAAAAAGGGATTTTCAAGCAAGTTTCCTAGCCTGAACTGGTTGAATTTGGATCTTCTTGATGGCAAACAAGGCTTTTCCTGCACTTTCATTCATTAAAGGTGAAAACTGGCTTATGTCAATTTTGAGCGTTTCAGAGCGATTGGAGCACGTTTTGGCACTCTGCAGTAGAGTAAGCTGTATTTCACTGAAAAAGGGATTTTCAAGCAAGTTTACTAGCCTGAACTGGTTGAATTTGGATCTTCTTGATGGCAAACAAGGTTTTTCCTGCACTTTCATTCATTAAAGGTGCAAACTGGCTTATGTCAATTTTGAGCGTTTCAGAGCGATAGAAGCGTCTTTTTGCACTGTGCAGTAGAGAAAGCTGAATTTTACTGAAAAAAGGATTTTCAAACAAGTTTCCTAGCCTGGACTTGCTGAATTTGGATCTATTTCATGGCAAACATGGTCTCACCTGTCTTTTAATTCATTTATGGTGAACACTCACTCATGTCAATTTTGAGCGTTTCAGAGCGATAGAAGCCTCTTTTTGCACTGTGCAGTAACTAAAGTTGTATTTCACTATAAAAAGGTTTTTCAAGCAAGTTTCCTAGCCTGAACTGGTTGAATTTGGATCTTCTTGATGGCAAACAAGGTTTTTCCTGCACTTTCATTCATTAAAGGTGCAAACTGGCTTATGTCAATTTTGAGCGTTTCAGAGCGATTGGAGCACTTTTTGGCACTCTGCAGTAGAGTAAGCTGTATTTCACTGAAAAAGGGATTTTCAAGCAAGTTTACTAGCCTGAACTGGTTGAATTTGGATCTTCTTGATGGCAAACAAGGTTTTTCCTGCACTTTCATTCATTAAAGGTGCAAACTGGCTTATGTCAATTTTGAGCGTTTCAGAGCGATAGAAGCGTCTTTTTGCACTGTGCAGTAGAGAAAGCTGAATTTTACTGAAAAAAGGATTTTCAAACAAGTTTCCTAGCCTGGACTTGCTGAATTTGGATCTATTTCATGGCAAACATGGTCTCACCTGTCTTTTAATTCATTTATGGTGAACACTCACTCATGTCAATTTTGAGCGTTTCAGAGCGATAGAAGCCTCTTTTTGCACTGTGCAGTAACTAAAGTTGTATTTCACTATAAAAAGGTTTTTCACTGAGGTTTCCTAGTCTGAACTGGTTGAATTTGGATCTTCTTGATGGCAAACAAGGTTTTTCCTGCACTTTCATTCATTAAAGGTGCAAACTGGCTTATGTCAATTTTGAGCGTTTCAGAGCGATTGGAGCACGTTTTGGCACTCTGCAGTAGAGTAAGCTGTATTTCACTGAAAAAGGGATTTTCAAGCAAGTTTACTAGCCTGAACTGGTTGAATTTGGATCTTCTTGATGGCAAACAAGGTTTTTCCTGCACTTTCATTCATTAAAGGTGCAAACTGGCTTATGTCAATTTTGAGCGTTTCAGAGCGATAGAAGCGTCTTTTTGCACTGTGCAGTAGAGAAAGCTGAATTTTACTGAAAAAAGGATTTTCAAACAAGTTTCCTAGCCTGGACTTGCTGAATTTGGATCTATTTCATGGCAAACATGGTCTCACCTGTCTTTTAATTAAGGTTTTTCACTGAGGTTTCCTAGCCTGAACTGGTTGAATTTGGATCTTCTTGATGGCAAACAAGGTTTTTCCTGCACTTTCATTCATTAAAGGTGTAAACTGGCTTATGTCAATTTTGAGCGTTTCAGAGCGATAGAAGCGTCTTTTTGCACTGTGCAGTAGAGAAAGCTGAATTTTACTGAAAAAAGGATTTTCAAACAAGTTTCCTAGCCTGGACTTGCTGAATTTGGATCTATTTCATGGCAAACATGGTCTCACCTGTCTTTTAATTCATTTATGGTGAACACTCACTCATGTCAATTTTGAGCGTTTCAGAGCGATAGAAGCCTCTTTTTGCACTGTGCAGTAACTAAAGTTGTATTTCACTATAAAAAGGTTTTTCACTGAGGTTTCCTAGCCTGAACTGGTTGAATTTGGATCTTCTTGATGGCAAACAAGGTTTTTCCTGTACTTTCATTCATTAGAGGTGAAAACTGGCTTATGTCAATTTTGAGCGTTTCAGAGCGATAGGAGCAAGTTTTGGCACTCTGCAGTAGAGTAAGCTGTATTTCACTGAAAAAGGGATTTTCAAGCAAGTTTCCTAGCCTGAACTGGTTGAATTTGGATCTTCTTGATGGCAAACAAGGTTTTTCCTGCACTTTCATTCATTAAAGGTGCAAACTGGCTTATGTCAATTTTGAGCGTTTCAGAGTGATAGAAGCGTCTTTATGCACTGTGCAGTAGAGAAAGCTGAATTTTACTGAAAAAAGGATTTTCAAACAAGTTTCCTAGCCTGGACTTGCTGAATTTGGATCTATTTCATGGCAAACATGGTCTCACCTGTCTTTTAATTCATTTATGGTGAACACTCACTCATGTCAATTTTGAGCGTTTCAGAGCGATAGAAGCCTCTTTTTGCACTGTGCAGTAACTAAAGTTGTATTTCACTATAAAAAGGTTTTTCACTGAGGTTTCCTAGCCTGAACTGGTTGAATTTGGATCTTCTTGATGGCAAACAAGGCTTTTCCTGCACTTTCATTCATTAAAGGTGAAAACTGGCTTATGTCAATTTTGAGCGTTTCAGAGCGATTGGAGCACGTTTTGGCACTCTGCAGTAGAGTAAGCTGTATTTCACTGAAAAAGGGATTTTCAAGCAAGTTTCCTAGCCTGAACTGGTTGAATTTGGATCTTCTTGATGGCAAACAAGGCTTTTCCTGCACTTTCATTCATTAAAGGTGAAAACTGGCTTATGTCAATTTTGAGCGTTTCAGAGCGATTGGAGCACGTTTTGGCACTCTGCAGTAGAGTAAGCTGTATTTCACTGAAAAAGGGATTTTCAAGCAAGTTTACTAGCCTGAACTGGTTGAATTTGGATCTTCTTGATGGCAAACAAGGTTTTTCCTGCACTTTCATTCATTAAAGGTGCAAACTGGCTTATGTCAATTTTGAGCGTTTCAGAGCGATAGAAGCGTCTTTTTGCACTGTGCAGTAGAGAAAGCTGAATTTTACTGAAAAAGGGATTTTCAAGCAAGTTTCCTAGCCTGAACTGGTTGAATTTGGATCTTCTTGATGGCAAACAAGGTTTTTCCTGCACTTTCATTCATTAAAGGTGTAAACTGGCTTATGTCAATTTTGAGCGTTTCAGAGCGATAGAAGCGTCTTTTTGCACTGTGCAGTAGAGAAAGCTGAATTTTACTGAAAAAAGGATTTTCAAACAAGTTTCCTAGCCTGGACTTGCTGAATTTGGATCTATTTCATGGCAAACATGGTCTCACCTGTCTTTTAATTCATTTATGGTGAACACTCACTAATGTCAATTTTGAGCGTTTCAGAGCGATAGAAGCCTCTTTTTGCACTGTGCAGTAACTAAAGTTGTATTTCACTATAAAAAGGTTTTTCACTGAGGTTTCCTAGCCTGAACTGGTTGAATTTGGATCTTCTTGATGGCAAACAAGGTTTTTCCTGTACTTTCATTCATTAGAGGTGAAAACTGGCTTATGTCAATTTTGAGCGTTTCAGAGCGATAGGAGCAAGTTTTGGCACTCTGCAGTAGAGTAAGCTGTATTTCACTGAAAAAGGGATTTTCAAGCAAGTTTCCTAGCCTGAACTGGTTGAATTTGGATCTATTTCATGGCAAACATGGTCTCACCTGTCTTTTAATTCATTTATGGTGAACACTCACTCATGTCAATTTTGAGCGTTTCAGAGCGATAGAAGCCTCTTTTTGCACTGTGCAGTAACTAAAGTTGTATTTCACTATAAAAAGGTTTTTCACTGAGGTTTCCTAGCCTGAACTGGTTGAATTTGGATCTTCTTGATGGCAAACAAGGTTTTTCCTGTACTTTCATTCATTAGAGGTGAAAACTGGCTTATGTCAATTTTGAGCGTTTCAGAGCGATAGGAGCAAGTTTTGGCACTCTGCAGTAGAGTAAGCTGTATTTCACTGAAAAAGGGATTTTCAAGCAAGTTTCCTAGCCTGAACTGGTTGAATTTGGATCTATTTCATGGCAAACATGGTCTCACCTGTCTTTTAATTCATTTATGGTGAACACTCACTCATGTCAATTTTGAGCGTTTCAGAGCGATAGAAGACTCTTTTTGCACTGTGCAGTAACTAAAGTTGTATTTCACTATAAAAAGGTTTTTCACTGAGGTTTCCTAGCCTGAACTGGTTGAATTTGGATCTTCTTGATGGCAAACAAGGTTTTTCCTGTACTTTCATTCATTAGAGGTGAAAACTGGCTTATGTCAATTTTGAGCGTTTCAGAGCGATAGGAGCAAGTTTTGGCACTCTGCAGTAGAGTAAGCTGTATTTCACTGAAAAAGGGATTTTCAAGCAAGTTTCCTAGCCTGAACTGGTTGAATTTGGATCTATTTCATGGCAAACATGGTCTCACCTGTCTTTTAATTCATTTATGGTGAACACTCACTCATGTCAATTTTGAGCGTTTCAGAGCGATAGAAGACTCTTTTTGCACTGTGCAGTAACTAAAGTTGTATTTCACTATAAAAAGGTTTTTCACTGAGGTTTCCTAGCCTGAACTGGTTGAATTTGGATCTTCTTGATGGCAAACAAGGCTTTTCCTGCACTTTCATTCATTAAAGGTGAAAACTGGCTTATGTCAATTTTGAGCGTTTCAGAGCGATTGGAGCACGTTTTGGCACTCTGCAGTAGAGTAAGCTGTATTTCACTGAAAAAGGGATTTTCAAGCAAGTTTACTAGCCTGAACTGGTTGAATTTGGATCTTCTTGATGGCAAACAAGGTTTTTCCTGCACTTTCATTCATTAAAGGTGCAAACTGGCTTATGTCAATTTTGAGCGTTTCAGAGCGATAGAAGCGTCCTTTTGCACTGTGCAGTAGAGAAAGCTGAATTTTACTGAAAAAAGGATTTTCAAACAAGTTTCCTAGCCTGGACTTGCTGAATTTGGATCTATTTCATGGCAAACATGGTCTCACCTGTCTTTTAATTCATTTATGGTGAACACTCACTCATGTCAATTTTGAGCGTTTCAGAGCGATAGAAGCCTCTTTTTGCACTGTGCAGTAACTAAAGTTGTATTTCACTATAAAAAGGTTTTTCACTGAGGTTTCCTAGCCTGAACTGGTTGAATTTGGATCTTCTTGATGGCAAACAAGGTTTTTCCTGCACTTTCATTCATTAAAGGTGCAAACTGGCTTATGTCAATTTTGAGCGTTTCAGAGCGATAGAAGCGTCTTTTTGCACTGTGCAATAGAGAAAGCTGAATTTTACTGAAAAAGGGATTTTCAAGCAAGTTTCCTAGCCTGAACTGGTTGAATTTGGATCTTCTTGATGGCAAACAAGGCTTTTCCTGCACTTTCATTCATTAAAGGTGAAAACTGGCTTATGTCAATTTTGAGCGTTTCAGAGCGATTGGAGCACGTTTTGGCACTCTGCAGTAGAGTAAGCTGTATTTCACTGAAAAAGGGATTTTCAAGCAAGTTTACTAGCCTGAACTGGTTGAATTTGGATCTTCTTGATGGCAAACAAGGTTTTTCCTGCACTTTCATTCATTAAAGGTGCAAACTGGCTTATGTCAATTTTGAGCGTTTCAGAGCGATAGAAGCGTCTTTTTGCACTGTGCAGTAGAGAAAGCTGAATTTTACTGAAAAAAGGATTTTCAAACAAGTTTCCTAGCCTGGACTTGCTGAATTTGGATCTATTTCATGGCAAACATGGTCTCACCTGTCTTTTAATTCATTTATGGTGAACACTCACTCATGTCAATTTTGAGCGTTTCAGAGCGATAGAAGCCTCTTTTTGCACTGTGCAGTAACTAAAGTTGTATTTCACTATAAAAAGGTTTTTCACTGAGGTTTCCTAGCCTGAACTGGTTGAATTTGGATCTTCTTGATGGCAAACAAGGTTTTTCCTGTACTTTCATTCATTAGAGGTGAAAACTGGCTTATGTCAATTTTGAGCGTTTCAGAGCGATAGGAGCGAGTTTTGGCACTCTGCAGTAGAGTAAGCTGTATTTCACTGAAAAAGGGATTTTCAAGCAAGTTTCCTAGCCTGAACTGGTTGAATTTGGATCTTCTTGATGGCAAACAAGGTTTTTCCTGCACTTTCATTCATTAAAGGTGCAAACTGGCTTATGTCAATTTTGAGCGTTTCAGAGCGATAGAAGCGTCTTTATGCACTGTGCAGTAGAGAAAGCTGAATTTTACTGAAAAAAGGATTTTCAAACAAGTTTCCTAGCCTGGACTTGCTGAATTTGGATCTATTTCATGGCAAACATGGTCTCACCTGTCTTTTAATTCATTTATGGTGAACACTCACTCATGTCAATTTTGAGCGTTTCAGAGCGATAGAAGCCTCTTTTTGCACTGTGCAGTAACTAAAGTTGTATTTCACTATAAAAAGGTTTTTCACTGAGGTGTCCTAGCCTGAACTGGTTGAATTTGGATCTTCTTGATGGCAAACAAGGCTTTTCCTGCACTTTCATTCATTAAAGGTGAAAACTGGCTTATGTCAATTTTGAGCGTTTCAGAGCGATTGGAGCACGTTTTGGCACTCTGCAGTAGAGTAAGCTGTATTTCACTGAAAAAGGGATTTTCAAGCAAGTTTACTAGCCTGAACTGGTTGAATTTGGATCTTCTTGATGGCAAACAAGGTTTTTCCTGCACTTTCATTCATTAAAGGTGCAAACTGGCTTATGTCAATTTTGAGCGTTTCAGAGCGATAGAAGCGTCTTTTTGCACTGTGCAGTAGAGAAAGCTGAATTTTACTGAAAAAAGGATTTTCAAACAAGTTTCCTAGCCTGGACTTGCTGAATTTGGATCTATTTCATGGCAAACATGGTCTCACCTGTCTTTTAATTCATTTATGGTGAACACTCACTCATGTCAATTTTGAGCGTTTCAGAGCGATAGAAGCCTCTTTTTGCACTGTGCAGTAACTAAAGTTGTATTTCACTATAAAAAGGTTTTTCACTGAGGTTTCCTAGCCTGAACTGGTTGAATTTGGATCTTCTTGATGGCAAACAAGGCTTTTCCTGCACTTTCATTCATTAAAGGTGAAAACTGGCTTATGTCAATTTTGAGCGTTTCAGAGCGATTGGAGCACGTTTTGGCACTCTGCAGTAGAGTAAGCTGTATTTCACTGAAAAAGGGATTTTCAAGCAAGTTTACTAGCCTGAACTGGTTGAATTTGGATCTTCTTGATGGCAAACAAGGTTTTTCCTGCACTTTCATTCATTAAAGGTGCAAACTGGCTTATGTCAATTTTGAGCGTTTCAGAGCGATAGAAGCGTCTTTTTGCACTGTGCAGTAGAGAAAGCTGAATTTTACTGAAAAAAGGATTTCAAACAAGTTTCCTAGCCTGGACTTGCTGAATTTGGATCTATTTCATGGCAAACATGGTCTCACCTGTCTTTTAATTCATTTATGGTGAACACTCACTCATGTCAATTTTGAGCGTTTCAGAGCGATAGAAGCCTCTTTTTGCACTGTGCAGTAACTAAAGTTGTATTTCACTATAAAAAGGTTTTTCACTGAGGTTTCCTAGCCTGAACTGGTTGAATTTGGATCTTCTTGATGGCAAACAAGGCTTTTCCTGCACTTTCATTCATTAAAGGTGAAAACTGGCTTATGTCAATTTTGAGCGTTTCAGAGCGATTGGAGCACGTTTTGGCACTCTGCAGTAGAGTAAGCTGTATTTCACTGAAAAAGGGATTTTCAAGCAAGTTTACTAGCCTGAACTGGTTGAATTTGGATCTTCTTGATGGCAAACAAGGTTTTTCCTGCACTTTCATTCATTAAAGGTGCAAACTGGCTTATGTCAATTTTGAGCGTTTCAGAGCGATAGAAGCGTCTTTTTGCACTGTGCAGTAGAGAAAGCTGAATTTTACTGAAAAAAGGATTTTCAAACAAGTTTCCTAGCCTGGACTTGCTGAATTTGGATCTATTCCATGGCAAACATGGTCTCACCTGTCTTTTAATTCATTTATGGTGAACACTCACTCATGTCAATTTTGAGCGTTTCAGAGCGATAGAAGCCTCTTTTTGCACTGTGCAGTAACTAAAGTTGTATTTCACTATAAAAAGGTTTTTCACTGAGGTTTCCTAGCCTGAACTGGTTGAATTTGGATCTTCTTGATGGCAAACAAGGCTTTTCCTGCACTTTCATTCATTAAAGGTGAAAACTGGCTTATGTCAATTTTGAGCGTTTCAGAGCGATTGGAGCACGTTTTGGCACTCTGCAGTAGAGTAAGCTGTATTTCACTGAAAAAGGGATTTTCAAGCAAGTTTACTAGCCTGAACTGGTTGAATTTGGATCTTCTTGATGGCAAACAAGGTTTTTCCTGCACTTTCATTCATTAAAGGTGCAAACTGGCTTATGTCAATTTTGAGCGTTTCAGAGCGATAGAAGCGTCTTTTTGCACTGTGCAGTAACTAAAGTTGTATTTCACTATAAAAAGGTTTTTCACTGAGGTTTCCTAGCCTGAACTGGTTGAATTTGGATCTTCTTGATGGCAAACAAGGCTTTTCCTGCACTTTCATTCATTAAAGGTGAAAACTGGCTTATGTCAATTTTGAGCGTTTCAGAGCGATAGGAGCGAGTTTTGGCACTCTGCAGTAGAGTAAGCTGTATTTCACTGAAAAAGGGATTTTCAAGCAAGTTTACTAGCCTGAACTGGTTGAATTTGGATCTTCTTGATGGCAAACAAGGTTTTTCCTGCACTTTCATTCATTAAAGGTGCAAACTGGCTTATGTCAATTTTGAGCGTTTCAGAGCGATAGAAGCGTCTTTTTGCACTGTGCAGTAGAGAAAGCTGAATTTTACTGAAAAAAGGATTTTCAAACAAGTTTCCTAGCCTGGACTTGCTGAATTTGGATCTATTTCATGGCAAACATGGTCTCACCTGTCTTTTAATTCATTTATGGTGAACACTCACTCATGTCAATTTTGAGCGTTTCAGAGCGATAGAAGCCTCTTTTTGCACTGTGCAGTAACTAAAGTTGTATTTCACTATAAAAAGGTTTTTCACTGAGGTTTCCTAGCCTGAACTGGTTGAATTTGGATCTTCTTGATGGCAAACAAGGTTTTTCCTGTACTTTCATTCATTAGAGGTGAAAACTGGCTTATGTCAATTTTGAGCGTTTCAGAGCGATAGGAGCAAGTTTTGGCACTCTGCAGTAGAGTAAGCTGTATTTCACTGAAAAAGGGATTTTCAAGCAAGTTTACTAGCCTGAACTGGTTGAATTTGGATCTTCTTGATGGCAAACAAGGCTTTTCCTGCACTTTCATTCATTAAAGGTGAAAACTGGCTTATGTCAATTTTGAGCGTTTCAGAGCGATTGGAGCACGTTTTGGCACTCTGCAGTAGAGTAAGCTGTATTTCACTGAAAAAGGGATTTTCAAGCAAGTTTACTAGCCTGAACTGGTTGAATTTGGATCTTCTTGATGGCAAACAAGGCTTTTCCTGCACTTTCATTCATTAAAGGTGCAAACTGGCTTATGTCAATTTTGAGCGTTTCAGAGCGATAGAAGCGTCTTTTTGCACTGTGCAGTAGAGAAAGCTGAATTTTACTGAAAAAAGGATTTTCAAACAAGTTTCCTAGCCTGGACTTGCTGAATTTGGATCTATTTCATGGCAAACATGGTCTCACCTGTCTTTTAATTCATTTATGGTGAACACTCACTCATGTCAATTTTGAGCGTTTCAGAGCGATAGAAGCCTCTTTTTGCACTGTGCAGTAACTAAAGTTGTATTTCACTATAAAAAGGTTTTTCACTGAGGTTTCCTAGCCTGAACTGGTTGAATTTGGATCTTCTTGATGGCAAACAAGGTTTTTCCTGCACTTTCATTCATTAAAGGTGCAAACTGGCTTATGTCAATTTTGAGCGTTTCAGAGCGATAGAAGCGTCTTTTTGCACTGTGCAGTAACTAAAGTTGTATTTCACTATAAAAAGGTTTTTCACTGAGGTTTCCTAGCCTGAACTGGTTGAATTTGGATCTTCTTGATGGCAAACAAGGTTTTTCCTGCACTTTCATTCATTAAAGGTGCAAACTGGCTTATGTCAATTTTGAGCGTTTCAGAGCGATAGAAGCGTCTTTTTGCACTGTGCAGTAGAGAAAGCTGAATTTTACTGAAAAAAGGATTTTCAAACAAGTTTCCTAGCCTGGACTTGCTGAATTTGGATCTATTTCATGGCAAACATGGTCTCACCTGTCTTTTAATTCATTTATGGTGAACACTCACTCATGTCAATTTTGAGCGTTTCAGAGCGATAGAAGCCTCTTTTTGCACTGTGCAGAAACTAAAGTTGTATTTCACTATAAAAAGGTTTTTCACTGAGGTTTCCTAGCCTGAACTGGTTGAATTTGGATCTTCTTGATGGCAAACAAGGCTTTTCCTGCACTTTCATTCATTAAAGGTGCAAACTGGCTTATGTCAATTTTGAGCGTTTCAGAGCGATAGAAGCGTCTTTTTGCACTGTGCAGTAGAGAAAGCTGAATTTTACTGAAAAAGGGATTTTCAAGCAAGTTTACTAGCCTGAACTGGTTGAATTTGGATCTTCTTGATGGCAAACAAGGTTTTTCCTGCACTTTCATTCATTAAAGGTGCAAACTGGCTTATGTCAATTTTGAGCGTTTCAGAGCGATAGAAGCGTCTTTTTGCACTGTGCAGTAGAGAAAGCTGAATTTTACTGAAAAAAGGATTTTCAAACAAGTTTCCTAGCCTGGACTTGCTGAATTTGGATCTATTTCATGGCAAACATGGTCTCACCTGTCTTTTAATTCATTTATGGTGAACACTCACTCATGTCAATTTTGAGCGTTTCAGAGCGATAGAAGCCTCTTTTTGCACTGTGCAGTAACTAAAGTTGTATTTCACTATAAAAAGGTTTTTCACTGAGGTTTCCTAGCCTGAACTGGTTGAATTTGGATCTTCTTGATGGCAAACAAGGTTTTTCCTGCACTTTCATTCATTAAAGGTGCAAACTGGCTTATGTCAATTTTGAGCGTTTCAGAGCGATAGAAGCGTCTTTTTGCACTGTGCAGTAGAGAAAGCTGAATTTTACTGAAAAAAGGATTTTCAAACAAGTTTCCTAGCCTGGACTTGCTGAATTTGGATCTATTTCATGGCAAACATGGTCTCACCTGTCTTTTAATTCATTTATGGTGAACACTCACTCATGTCAATTTTGAGCGTTTCAGAGCGATAGAAGCCTCTTTTTGCACTGTGCAGAAACTAAAGTTGTATTTCACTATAAAAAGGTTTTTCACTGAGGTTTCCTAGCCTGAACTGGTTGAATTTGGATCTTCTTGATGGCAAACAAGGTTTTTCCTGTACTTTCATTCATTAGAGGTGAAAACTGGCTTATGTCAATTTTGAGCGTTTCAGAGCGATAGGAGCAAGTTTTGGCACTCTGCAGTAGAGTAAGCTGTATTTCACTGAAAAAGGGATTTTCAAGCAAGTTTACTAGCCTGAACTGGTTGAATTTGGATCTTCTTGATGGCAAACAAGGTTTTTCCTGCACTTTCATTCATTAAAGGTGCAAACTGGCTTATGTCAATTTTGAGCGTTTCAGAGCGATAGAAGCGTCTTTTTGCACTGTGCAGTAGAGAAAGCTGAATTTTACTGAAAAAAGGATTTTCAAACAAGTTTCCTAGCCTGGACTTGCTGAATTTGGATCTATTTCATGGCAAACATGGTCTCACCTGTCTTTTAATTCATTTATGGTGAACACTCACTCATGTCAATTTTGAGCGTTTCAGAGCGATAGAAGCCTCTTTTTGCACTGTGCAGTAACTAAAGTTGTATTTCACTATAAAAAGGTTTTTCACTGAAGTTTCCTAGCCTGAACTGGTTGAATTTGGATCTTCTTGATGGCAAACAAGGTTTTTCCTGTACTTTCATTCATTAGAGGTGAAAACTGGCTTATGTCAATTTTGAGCGTTTCAGAGCGATAGGAGCAAGTTTTGGCACTCTGCAGTAGAGTAAGCTGTATTTCACTGAAAAAGGGATTTTCAAGCAAGTTTACTAGCCTGAACTGGTTGAATTTGGATCTTCTTGATGGCAAACAAGGCTTTTCCTGCACTTTCATTCATTAAAGGTGAAAACTGGCTTATGTCAATTTTGAGCGTTTCAGAGCGATTGGAGCACGTTTTGGCACTCTGCAGTAGAGTAAGCTGTATTTCACTGAAAAAGGGATTTTCAAGCAAGTTTACTAGCCTGAACTGGTTGAATTTGGATCTTCTTGATGGCAAACAAGGCTTTTCCTGCACTTTCATTCATTAAAGGTGCAAACTGGCTTATGTCAATTTTGAGCGTTTCAGAGCGATAGAAGCGTCTTTTTGCACTGTGCAGTAGAGAAAGCTGAATTTTACTGAAAAAAGGATTTTCAAACAAGTTTCCTAGCCTGGACTTGCTGAATTTGGATCTATTTCATGGCAAACATGGTCTCACCTGTCTTTTAATTCATTTATGGTGAACACTCACTCATGTCAATTTTGAGCGTTTCAGAGCGATAGAAGCCTCTTTTTGCACTGTGCAGTAACTAAAGTTGTATTTCACTATAAAAAGGTTTTTCACTGAGGTTTCCTAGCCTGAACTGGTTGAATTTGGATCTTCTTGATGGCAAACAAGGTTTTTCCTGCACTTTCATTCATTAAAGGTGCAAACTGGCTTATGTCAATTTTGAGCGTTTCAGAGCGATAGAAGCGTCTTTTTGCACTGTGCAGTAGAGAAAGCTGAATTTTACTGAAAAAAGGATTTTCAAACAAGTTTCCTAGCCTGGACTTGCTGAATTTGGATCTATTTCATGGCAAACATGGTCTCACCTGTCTTTTAATTCATTTATGGTGAACACTCACTCATGTCAATTTTGAGCGTTTCAGAGCGATAGAAGCCTCTTTTTGCACTGTGCAGAAACTAAAGTTGTATTTCACTATAAAAAGGTTTTTCACTGAGGTTTCCTAGCCTGAACTGGTTGAATTTGGATCTTCTTGATGGCAAACAAGGCTTTTCCTGCACTTTCATTCATTAAAGGTGAAAACTGGCTTATGTCAATTTTGAGCGTTTCAGAGCGATTGGAGCACGTTTTGGCACTCTGCAGTAGAGTAAGCTGTATTTCACTGAAAAAGGGATTTTCAAGCAAGTTTACTAGCCTGAACTGGTTGAATTTGGATCTTCTTGATGGCAAACAAGGTTTTTCCTGCACTTTCATTCATTAAAGGTGCAAACTGGCTTATGTCAATTTTGAGCGTTTCAGAGCGATAGAAGCGTCTTTTTGCACTGTGCAGTAGAGAAAGCTGAATTTGACTGAAAAAAGGATTTTCAAACAAGTTTCCTAGCCTGGACTTGCTGAATTTGGATCTATTTCATGGCAAACATGGTCTCACCTGTCTTTTAATTCATTTATGGTGAACACTCACTCATGTCAATTTTGAGCGTTTCAGAGCGATAGAAGCCTCTTTTTGCACTGTGCAGTAACTAAAGTTGTATTTCACTATAAAAAGGTTTTTCACTGAGGTTTCCTAGCCTGAACTGGTTGAATTTGGATCTTCTTGATGGCAAACAAGGCTTTTCCTGCACTTTCATTCATTAAAGGTGAAAACTGGCTTATGTCAATTTTGAGCGTTTCAGAGCGATTGGAGCACGTTTTGGCACTCTGCAGTAGAGTAAGCTGTATTTCACTGAAAAAGGGATTTTCAAGCAAGTTTACTAGCCTGAACTGGTTGAATTTGGATCTTCTTGATGGCAAACAAGGTTTTTCCTGCACTTTCATTCATTAAAGGTGCAAACTGGCTTATGTCAATTTTGAGCGTTTCAGAGCGATAGAAGCGTCTTTTTGCACTGTGCAGTAGAGAAAGCTGAATTTTACTGAAAAAAGGATTTTCAAACAAGTTTCCTAGTCTGGACTTGCTGAATTTGGATCTATTTCATGGCAAACATGGTCTCACCTGTCTTTTAATTCATTTATGGTGAACACTCACTCATGTCAATTTTGAGCGTTTCAGAGCGATAGAAGCCTCTTTTTGCACTGTGCAGTAACTAAAGTTGTATTTCACTATAAAAAGGTTTTTCACTGAGGTTTCCTAGCCTGAACTGGTTGAATTTGGATCTTCTTGATGGCAAACAAGGCTTTTCCTGCACTTTCATTCATTAAAGGTGAAAACTGGCTTATGTCAATTTTGAGCGTTTCAGAGCGATTGGAGCACGTTTTGGCACTCTGCAGTAGAGTAAGCTGTATTTCACTGAAAAAGGGATTTTCAAGCAAGTTTACTAGCCTGAACTGGTTGAATTTGGATCTTCTTGATGGCAAACAAGGTTTTTCCTGCACTTTCATTCATTAAAGGTGCAAACTGGCTTATGTCAATTTTGAGCGTTTCAGAGCGATAGAAGCGTCTTTTTGCACTGTGCAGTAGAGAAAGCTGAACTTTACTGAAAAAAGGATTTTCAAACAAGTTTCCTAGCCTGGACTTGCTGAATTTGGATCTATTTCATGGCAAACATGGTCTCACCTGTCTTTTAATTCATTTATGGTGAACACTCACTCATGTCAATTTTGAGCGTTTCAGAGCGATAGAAGCCTCTTTTTGCACTGTGCAGTAACTAAAGTTGTATTTCACTATAAAAAGGTTTTTCACTGAGGTTTCCTAGCCTGAACTGGTTGAATTTGGATCTTCTTGATGGCAAACAAGGCTTTTCCTGCACTTTCATTCATTAAAGGTGAAAACTGGCTTATGTCAATTTTGAGCGTTTCAGAGCGATTGGAGCACGTTTTGGCACTCTGCAGTAGAGTAAGCTGTATTTCACTGAAAAAGGGATTTTCAAGCAAGTTTACTAGCCTGAACTGGTTGAATTTGGATCTTCTTGATGGCAAACAAGGTTTTTCCTGCACTTTCATTCATTAAAGGTGCAAACTGGCTTATGTCAATTTTGAGCGTTTCAGAGCGATAGAAGCGTCTTTTTGCACTGTGCAGTAGAGAAAGCTGAATTTTACTGAAAAAAGGATTTTCAAACAAGTTTCCTAGCCTGGACTTGCTGAATTTGGATCTATTTCATGGCAAACATGGTCTCACCTGTCTTTTAATTCATTTATGGTGAACACTCACTCATGTCAATTTTGAGCGTTTCAGAGCGATAGAAGCCTCTTTTTGCACTGTGCAGTAACTAAAGTTGTATTTCACTATAAAAAGGTTTTTCACTGAGGTTTCCTAGCCTGAACTGGTTGAATTTGGATCTTCTTGATGGCAAACAAGGCTTTTCCTGCACTTTCATTCATTAAAGGTGAAAACTGGCTTATGTCAATTTTGAGCGTTTCAGAGCGATTGGAGCACGTTTTGGCACTCTGCAGTAGAGTAAGCTGTATTTCACTGAAAAAGGGATTTTCAAGCAAGTTTACTAGCCTGAACTGGTTGAATTTGGATCTTCTTGATGGCAAACAAGGTTTTTCCTGCACTTTCATTCATTAAAGGTGCAAACTGGCTTATGTCAATTTTGAGCGTTTCAGAGCGATAGAAGCGTCTTTTTGCACTGTGCAGTAGAGAAAGCTGAATTTTACTGAAAAAAGGATTTTCAAACAAGTTTCCTAGCCTGGACTTGCTGAATTTGGATCTATTTCATGGCAAACATGGTCTCACCTGTCTTTTAATTCATTTATGGTGAACACTCACTCATGTCAATTTTGAGCGTTTCAGAGCGATAGAAGCCTCTTTTTGCACTGTGCAGTAACTAAAGTTGTATTTCACTATAAAAAGGTTTTTCACTGAGGTTTCCTAGCCTGAACTGGTTGAATTTGGATCTTCTTGATGGCAAACAAGGCTTTTCCTGCACTTTCATTCATTAAAGGTGAAAACTGGCTTATGTCAATTTTGAGCGTTTCAGAGCGATTGGAGCACGTTTTGGCACTCTGCAGTAGAGTAAGCTGTATTTCACTGAAAAAGGGATTTTCAAGCAAGTTTCCTAGCCTGGACTTGCTGAATTTGGATCTATTTCATGGCAAACATGGTCTCACCTGTCTTTTAATTCATTTATGGTGAACACTCACTCATGTCAATTTTGAGCGTTTCAGAGCGATAGAAGCCTCTTTTTGCACTGTGCAGTAACTAAAGTTGTATTTCACTATAAAAAGGTTTTTCACTGAGGTTTCCTAGCCTGAACTGGTTGAATTTGGATCTTCTTGATGGCAAACAAGGCTTTTCCTGCACTTTCATTCATTAAAGGTGAAAACTGGCTTATGTCAATTTTGAGCGTTTCAGAGCGATTGGAGCACGTTTTGGCACTCTGCAGTAGAGTAAGCTGTATTTCACTGAAAAAGGGATTTTCAAGCAAGTTTACTAGCCTGAACTGGTTGAATTTGGATCTTCTTGATGGCAAACAAGGTTTTTCCTGCACTTTCATTCATTAAAGGTGCAAACTGGCTTATGTCAATTTTGAGCGTTTCAGAGCGATAGAAGCGTCTTTTTGCACTGTGCAGTAGAGAAAGCTGAATTTTACTGAAAAAAGGATTTTCAAACAAGTTTCCTAGCCTGGACTTGCTGAATTTGGATCTATTTCATGGCAAACATGGTCTCACCTGTCTTTTAATTCATTTATGGTGAACACTCACTCATGTCAATTTTGAGCGTTTCAGAGCGATAGAAGCCTCTTTTTGCACTGTGCAGTAACTAAAGTTGTATTTCACTATAAAAAGGTTTTTCACTGAGGTTTCCTAGCCTGAACTGGTTGAATTTGGATCTTCTTGATGGCAAACAAGGCTTTTCCTGCACTTTCATTCATTAAAGGTGAAAACTGGCTTATGTCAATTTTGAGCGTTTCAGAGCGATTGGAGCACGTTTTGGCACTCTGCAGTAGAGTAAGCTGTATTTCACTGAAAAAGGGATTTTCAAGCAAGTTTACTAGCCTGAACTGGTTGAATTTGGATCTTCTTGATGGCAAACAAGGTTTTTCCTGCACTTTCATTCATTAAAGGTGCAAACTGGCTTATGTCAATTTTGAGCGTTTCAGAGCGATAGAAGCGTCTTTTTGCACTGTGCAGTAGAGAAAGCTGAATTTTACTGAAAAAAGGATTTTCAAACAAGTTTCCTAGCCTGGACTTGCTGAATTTGGATCTATTTCATGGCAAACATGGTCTCACCTGTCTTTTAATTCATTTATGGTGAACACTCACTCATGTCAATTTTGAGCGTTTCAGAGCGATAGAAGCCTCTTTTTGCACTGTGCAGTAACTAAAGTTGTATTTCACTATAAAAAGGTTTTTCACTGAGGTTTCCTAGCCTGAACTGGTTGAATTTGGATCTTCTTGATGGCAAACAAGGCTTTTCCTGCACTTTCATTCATTAAAGGTGAAAACTGGCTTATGTCAATTTTGAGCGTTTCAGAGCGATTGGAGCACGTTTTGGCACTCTGCAGTAGAGTAAGCTGTATTTCACTGAAAAAGGGATTTTCAAGCAAGTTTACTAGCCTGAACTGGTTGAATTTGGATCTTCTTGATGGCAAACAAGGTTTTTCCTGCACTTTCATTCATTAAAGGTGCAAACTGGCTTATGTCAATTTTGAGCGTTTCAGAGCGATAGAAGCGTCTTTTTGCACTGTGCAGTAGAGAAAGCTGAATTTTACTGAAAAAAGGATTTTCAAACAAGTTTCCTAGCCTGGACTTGCTGAATTTGGATCTATTTCATGGCAAACATGGTCTCACCTGTCTTTTAATTCATTTATGGTGAACACTCACTCATGTCAATTTTGAGCGTTTCAGAGCGATAGAAGCCTCTTTTTGCACTGTGCAGTAACTAAAGTTGTATTTCACTATAAAAAGGTTTTTCACTGAGGTTTCCTAGCCTGAACTGGTTGAATTTGGATCTTCTTGATGGCAAACAAGGCTTTTCCTGCACTTTCATTCATTAAAGGTGAAAACTGGCTTATGTCAATTTTGAGCGTTTCAGAGCGATTGGAGCACGTTTTGGCACTCTGCAGTAGAGTAAGCTGTATTTCACTGAAAAAGGGATTTTCAAGCAAGTTTACTAGCCTGAACTGGTTGAATTTGGATCTTCTTGATGGCAAACAAGGTTTTTCCTGCACTTTCATTCATTAAAGGTGCAAACTGGCTTATGTCAATTTTGAGCGTTTCAGAGCGATAGAAGCGTCTTTTTGCACTGTGCAGTAGAGAAAGCTGAATTTTACTGAAAAAAGGATTTTCAAACAAGTTTCCTAGCCTGGACTTGCTGAATTTGGATCTATTTCATGGCAAACATGGTCTCACCTGTCTTTTAATTCATTTATGGTGAACACTCACTCATGTCAATTTTGAGCGTTTCAGAGCGATAGAAGCCTCTTTTTGCACTGTGCAGTAACTAAAGTTGTATTTCACTATAAAAAGGTTTTTCACTGAGGTTTCCTAGCCTGAACTGGTTGAATTTGGATCTTCTTGATGGCAAACAAGGCTTTTCCTGCACTTTCATTCATTAAAGGTGAAAACTGGCTTATGTCAATTTTGAGCGTTTCAGAGCGATTGGAGCACGTTTTGGCACTCTGCAGTAGAGTAAGCTGTATTTCACTGAAAAAGGGATTTTCAAGCAAGTTTACTAGCCTGAACTGGTTGAATTTGGATCTTCTTGATGGCAAACAAGGTTTTTCCTGCACTTTCATTCATTAAAGGTGCAAACTGGCTTATGTCAATTTTGAGCGTTTCAGAGCGATAGAAGCGTCTTTTTGCACTGTGCAGTAGAGAAAGCTGAATTTTACTGAAAAAAGGATTTTCAAACAAGTTTCCTAGCCTGGACTTGCTGAATTTGGATCTATTTCATGGCAAACATGGTCTCACCTGTCTTTTAATTCATTTATGGTGAACACTCACTCATGTCAATTTTGAGCGTTTCAGAGCGATAGAAGCCTCTTTTTGCACTGTGCAGTAACTAAAGTTGTATTTCACTATAAAAAGGTTTTTCACTGAGGTTTCCTAGCCTGAACTGGTTGAATTTGGATCTTCTTGATGGCAAACAAGGCTTTTCCTGCACTTTCATTCATTAAAGGTGAAAACTGGCTTATGTCAATTTTGAGCGTTTCAGAGCGATTGGAGCACGTTTTGGCACTCTGCAGTAGAGTAAGCTGTATTTCACTGAAAAAGGGATTTTCAAGCAAGTTTACTAGCCTGAACTGGTTGAATTTGGATCTTCTTGATGGCAAACAAGGTTTTTCCTGCACTTTCATTCATTAAAGGTGCAAACTGGCTTATGTCAATTTTGAGCGTTTCAGAGCGATAGAAGCGTCTTTTTGCACTGTGCAGTAGAGAAAGCTGAATTTTACTGAAAAAAGGATTTTCAAACAAGTTTCCTAGCCTGGACTTGCTGAATTTGGATCTATTTCATGGCAAACATGGTCTCACCTGTCTTTTAATTCATTTATGGTGAACACTCACTCATGTCAATTTTGAGCGTTTCAGAGCGATAGAAGCCTCTTTTTGCACTGTGCAGTAACTAAAGTTGTATTTCACTATAAAAAGGTTTTTCACTGAGGTTTCCTAGCCTGAACTGGTTGAATTTGGATCTTCTTGATGGCAAACAAGGCTTTTCCTGCACTTTCATTCATTAAAGGTGAAAACTGGCTTATGTCAATTTTGAGCGTTTCAGAGCGATTGGAGCACGTTTTGGCACTCTGCAGTAGAGTAAGCTGTATTTCACTGAAAAAGGGATTTTCAAGCAAGTTTACTAGCCTGAACTGGTTGAATTTGGATCTTCTTGATGGCAAACAAGGTTTTTCCTGCACTTTCATTCATTAAAGGTGCAAACTGGCTTATGTCAATTTTGAGCGTTTCAGAGCGATAGAAGCGTCTTTTTGCACTGTGCAGTAGAGAAAGCTGAATTTTACTGAAAAAAGGATTTTCAAACAAGTTTCCTAGCCTGGACTTGCTGAATTTGGATCTATTTCATGGCAAACATGGTCTCACCTGTCTTTTAATTCATTTATGGTGAACACTCACTCATGTCAATTTTGAGCGTTTCAGAGCGATAGAAGCCTCTTTTTGCACTGTGCAGTAACTAAAGTTGTATTTCACTATAAAAAGGTTTTTCACTGAGGTTTCCTAGCCTGAACTGGTTGAATTTGGATCTTCTTGATGGCAAACAAGGCTTTTCCTGCACTTTCATTCATTAAAGGTGAAAACTGGCTTATGTCAATTTTGAGCGTTTCAGAGCGATTGGAGCACGTTTTGGCACTCTGCAGTAGAGTAAGCTGTATTTCACTGAAAAAGGGATTTTCAAGCAAGTTTACTAGCCTGAACTGGTTGAATTTGGATCTTCTTGATGGCAAACAAGGCTTTTCCTGCACTTTCATTCATTAAAGGTGCAAACTGGCTTATGTCAATTTTGAGCGTTTCAGAGCGATAGAAGCGTCTTTTTGCACTGTGCAGTAGAGAAAGCTGAATTTTACTGAAAAAAGGATTTTCAAACAAGTTTCCTAGCCTGGACTTGCTGAATTTGGATCTATTTCATGGCAAACATGGTCTCACCTGTCTTTTAATTCATTTATGGTGAACACTCACTCATGTCAATTTTGAGCGTTTCAGAGCGATAGAAGCCTCTTTTTGCACTGTGCAGTAACTAAAGTTGTATTTCACTATAAAAAGGTTTTTCACTGAGGTTTCCTAGCCTGAACTGGTTGAATTTGGATCTTCTTGATGGCAAACAAGGCTTTTCCTGCACTTTCATTCATTAAAGGTGAAAACTGGCTTATGTCAATTTTGAGCGTTTCAGAGCGATTGGAGCACGTTTTGGCACTCTGCAGTAGAGTAAGCTGTATTTCACTGAAAAAGGGATTTTCAAGCAAGTTTACTAGCCTGAACTGGTTGAATTTGGATCTTCTTGATGGCAAACAAGGCTTTTCCTGCACTTTCATTCATTAAAGGTGCAAACTGGCTTATGTCAATTTTGAGCGTTTCAGAGCGATAGAAGCGTCTTTTTGCACTGTGCAGTAGAGAAAGCTGAATTTTACTGAAAAAAGGATTTTCAAACAAGTTTCCTAGCCTGGACTTGCTGAATTTGGATCTATTTCATGGCAAACGTGGTCTCACCTGTCTTTTAATTCATTTATGGTGAACACTCACTCATGTCAATTTTGAGCGTTTCAGAGCGATAGAAGCCTCTTTTTGCACTGTGCAGTAACTAAAGTTGTATTTCACTATAAAAAGGTTTTTCACTGAGGTTTCCTAGCCTGAACTGGTTGAATTTGGATCTTCTTGATGGCAAACAAGGCTTTTCCTGCACTTTCATTCATTAAAGGTGAAAACTGGCTTATGTCAATTTTGAGCGTTTCAGAGCGATTGGAGCACGTTTTGGCACTCTGCAGTAGAGTAAGATGTATTTCACTGAAAAGGGGATTTTCAAGCAAGTTTACTAGCCTGAACTGGTTGAATTTGGATCTTCTTGATGGCAAACAAGGTTTTTCCTGCACTTTCATTCATTAAAGGTGCAAACTGGCTTATGTCAATTTTGAGCGTTTCAGAGCGATAGAAGCGTCTTTTTGCACTGTGCAGTAGAGAAAGCTGAATTTTACTGAAAAAAGGATTTTCAAACAAGTTTCCTAGCCTGGACTTGCTGAATTTGGATCTATTTCATGGCAAACATGGTCTCACCTGTCTTTTAATTCATTTATGGTGAACACTCACTCATGTCAATTTTGAGCGTTTCAGAGCGATAGAAGCCTCTTTTTGCACTGTGCAGTAACTAAAGTTGTATTTCACTATAAAAAGGTTTTTCACTGAGGTTTCCTAGCCTGAACTGGTTGAATTTGGATCTTCTTGATGGCAAACAAGGCTTTTCCTGCACTTTCATTCATTAAAGGTGAAAACTGGCTTATGTCAATTTTGAGCGTTTCAGAGCGATTGGAGCACGTTTTGGCACTCTGCAGTAGAGTAAGCTGTATTTCACTGAAAAAGGGATTTTCAAGCAAGTTTACTAGCCTGAACTGGTTGAATTTGGATCTTCTTGATGGCAAACAAGGTTTTTCCTGCACTTTCATTCATTAAAGGTGCAAACTGGCTTATGTCAATTTTGAGCGTTTCAGAGCGATAGAAGCGTCTTTTTGCACTGTGCAGTAGAGAAAGCTGAATTTTACTGAAAAAAGGATTTTCAAACAAGTTTCCTAGCCTGGACTTGCTGAATTTGGATCTATTTCATGGCAAACATGGTCTCACCTGTCTTTTAATTCATTTATGGTGAACACTCACTCATGTCAATTTTGAGCGTTTCAGAGCGATAGAAGCCTCTTTTTGCACTGTGCAGTAACTAAAGTTGTATTTCACTATAAAAAGGTTTTTCACTGAGGTTTCCTAGCCTGAACTGGTTGAATTTGGATCTTCTTGATGGCAAACAAGGCTTTTCCTGCACTTTCATTCATTAAAGGTGAAAACTGGCTTATGTCAATTTTGAGCGTTTCAGAGCGATTGGAGCACGTTTTGGCACTCTGCAGTAGAGTAAGCTGTATTTCACTGAAAAAGGGATTTTCAAGCAAGTTTACTAGCCTGAACTGGTTGAATTTGGATCTTCTTGATGGCAAACAAGGTTTTTCCTGCACTTTCATTCATTAAAGGTGCAAACTGGCTTATGTCAATTTTGAGCGTTTCAGAGCGATAGAAGCGTCTTTTTGCACTGTGCAGTAGAGAAAGCTGAATTTTACTGAAAAAAGGATTTTCAAACAAGTTTCCTAGCCTGGACTTGCTGAATTTGGATCTATTTCATGGCAAACATGGTCTCACCTGTCTTTTAATTCATTTATGGTGAACACTCACTCATGTCAATTTTGAGCGTTTCAGAGCGATAGAAGCCTCTTTTTGCACTGTGCAGTAACTAAAGTTGTATTTCACTATAAAAAGGTTTTTCACTGAGGTTTCCTAGCCTGAACTGGTTGAATTTGGATCTTCTTGATGGCAAACAAGGCTTTTCCTGCACTTTCATTCATTAAAGGTGAAAACTGGCTTATGTCAATTTTGAGCGTTTCAGAGCGATTGGAGCACGTTTTGGCACTCTGCAGTAGAGTAAGCTGTATTTCACTGAAAAAGGGATTTTCAAGCAAGTTTACTAGCCTGAACTGGTTGAATTTGGATCTTCTTGATGGCAAACAAGGTTTTTCCTGCACTTTCATTCATTAAAGGTGCAAACTGGCTTATGTCAATTTTGAGCGTTTCAGAGCGATAGAAGCGTCTTTTTGCACTGTGCAGTAGAGAAAGCTGAATTTTACTGAAAAAAGGATTTTCAAACAAGTTTCCTAGCCTGGACTTGCTGAATTTGGATCTATTTCATGGCAAACATGGTCTCACCTGTCTTTTAATTCATTTATGGTGAACACTCACTCATGTCAATTTTGAGCGTTTCAGAGCGATAGAAGCCTCTTTTTGCACTGTGCAGTAACTAAAGTTGTATTTCACTATAAAAAGGTTTTTCACTGAGGTTTCCTAGCCTGAACTGGTTGAATTTGGATCTTCTTGATGGCAAACAAGGCTTTTCCTGCACTTTCATTCATTAAAGGTGAAAACTGGCTTATGTCAATTTTGAGCGTTTCAGAGCGATTGGAGCACGTTTTGGCACTCTGCAGTAGAGTAAGCTGTATTTCACTGAAAAAGGGATTTTCAAGCAAGTTTACTAGCCTGAACTGGTTGAATTTGGATCTTCTTGATGGCAAACAAGGTTTTTCCTGCACTTTCATTCATTAAAGGTGCAAACTGGCTTATGTCAATTTTGAGCGTTTCAGAGCGATAGAAGCGTCTTTTTGCACTGTGCAGTAGAGAAAGCTGAATTTTACTGAAAAAAGGATTTTCAAACAAGTTTCCTAGCCTGGACTTGCTGAATTTGGATCTATTTCATGGCAAACATGGTCTCACCTGTCTTTTAATTCATTTATGGTGAACACTCACTCATGTCAATTTTGAGCGTTTCAGAGCGATAGAAGCCTCTTTTTGCACTGTGCAGTAACTAAAGTTGTATTTCACTATAAAAAGGTTTTTCACTGAGGTTTCCTAGCCTGAACTGGTTGAATTTGGATCTTCTTGATGGCAAACAAGGCTTTTCCTGCACTTTCATTCATTAAAGGTGCAAACTGGCTTATGTCAATTTTGAGCGTTTCAGAGCGATAGAAGCGTCTTTTTGCACTGTGCAGTAGAGAAAGCTGAATTTTACTGAAAAAAGGATTTTCAAACAAGTTTCCTAGCCTGGACTTGCTGAATTTGGATCTATTTCATGGCAAACATGGTCTCACCTGTCTTTTAATTCATTTATGGTGAACACTCACTCATGTCAATTTTGAGCGTTTCAGAGCGATAGAAGCCTCTTTTTGCACTGTGCAGTAACTAAAGTTGTATTTCACTATAAAAAGGTTTTTCACTGAGGTTTCCTAGCCTGAACTGGTTGAATTTGGATCTTCTTGATGGCAAACAAGGTTTTTCCTGCACTTTCATTCATTAAAGGTGCAAACTGGCTTATGTCAATTTTGAGCGTTTCAGAGCGATAGAAGCGTCTTTTTGCACTGTGCAGTAGAGAAAGCTGAATTTTACTGAAAAAAGGATTTTCAAACAAGTTTCCTAGCCTGGACTTGCTGAATTTGGATCTATTTCATGGCAAACATGGTCTCACCTGTCTTTTAATTCATTTATGGTGAACACTCACTCATGTCAATTTTGAGCGTTTCAGAGCGATAGAAGCCTCTTTTTGCACTGTGCAGAAACTAAAGTTGTATTTCACTATAAAAAGGTTTTTCACTGAGGTTTCCTAGCCTGAACTGGTTGAATTTGGATCTTCTTGATGGCAAACAAGGCTTTTCCTGCACTTTCATTCATTAAAGGTGAAAACTGGCTTATGTCAATTTTGAGCGTTTCAGAGCGATTGGAGCACGTTTTGGCACTCTGCAGTAGAGTAAGCTGTATTTCACTGAAAAAGGGATTTTCAAGCAAGTTTACTAGCCTGAACTGGTTGAATTTGGATCTTCTTGATGGCAAACAAGGTTTTTCCTGCACTTTCATTCATTAAAGGTGCAAACTGGCTTATGTCAATTTTGAGCGTTTCAGAGCGATAGAAGCGTCTTTTTGCACTGTGCAGTAGAGAAAGCTGAATTTGACTGAAAAAAGGATTTTCAAACAAGTTTCCTAGCCTGGACTTGCTGAATTTGGATCTATTTCATGGCAAACATGGTCTCACCTGTCTTTTAATTCATTTATGGTGAACACTCACTCATGTCAATTTTGAGCGTTTCAGAGCGATAGAAGCCTCTTTTTGCACTGTGCAGTAACTAAAGTTGTATTTCACTATAAAAAGGTTTTTCACTGAGGTTTCCTAGCCTGAACTGGTTGAATTTGGATCTTCTTGATGGCAAACAAGGCTTTTCCTGCACTTTCATTCATTAAAGGTGAAAACTGGCTTATGTCAATTTTGAGCGTTTCAGAGCGATTGGAGCACGTTTTGGCACTCTGCAGTAGAGTAAGCTGTATTTCACTGAAAAAGGGATTTTCAAGCAAGTTTACTAGCCTGAACTGGTTGAATTTGGATCTTCTTGATGGCAAACAAGGTTTTTCCTGCACTTTCATTCATTAAAGGTGCAAACTGGCTTATGTCAATTTTGAGCGTTTCAGAGCGATAGAAGCGTCTTTTTGCACTGTGCAGTAGAGAAAGCTGAATTTTACTGAAAAAAGGATTTTCAAACAAGTTTCCTAGTCTGGACTTGCTGAATTTGGATCTATTTCATGGCAAACATGGTCTCACCTGTCTTTTAATTCATTTATGGTGAACACTCACTCATGTCAATTTTCAGCGTTTCAGAGCGATAGAAGCCTCTTTTTGCACTGTGCAGTAACTAAAGTTGTATTTCACTATAAAAAGGTTTTTCACTGAGGTTTCCTAGCCTGAACTGGTTGAATTTGGATCTTCTTGATGGCAAACAAGGCTTTTCCTGCACTTTCATTCATTAAAGGTGAAAACTGGCTTATGTCAATTTTGAGCGTTTCAGAGCGATTGGAGCACGTTTTGGCACTCTGCAGTAGAGTAAGCTGTATTTCACTGAAAAAGGGATTTTCAAGCAAGTTTACTAGCCTGAACTGGTTGAATTTGGATCTTCTTGATGGCAAACAAGGTTTTTCCTGCACTTTCATTCATTAAAGGTGCAAACTGGCTTATGTCAATTTTGAGCGTTTCAGAGCGATAGAAGCGTCTTTTTGCACTGTGCAGTAGAGAAAGCTGAACTTTACTGAAAAAAGGATTTTCAAACAAGTTTCCTAGCCTGGACTTGCTGAATTTGGATCTATTTCATGGCAAACATGGTCTCACCTGTCTTTTAATTCATTTATGGTGAACACTCACTCATGTCAATTTTGAGCGTTTCAGAGCGATAGAAGCCTCTTTTTGCACTGTGCAGTAACTAAAGTTGTATTTCACTATAAAAAGGTTTTTCACTGAGGTTTCCTAGCCTGAACTGGTTGAATTTGGATCTTCTTGATGGCAAACAAGGCTTTTCCTGCACTTTCATTCATTAAAGGTGAAAACTGGCTTATGTCAATTTTGAGCGTTTCAGAGCGATTGGAGCACGTTTTGGCACTCTGCAGTAGAGTAAGCTGTATTTCACTGAAAAAGGGATTTTCAAGCAAGTTTACTAGCCTGAACTGGTTGAATTTGGATCTTCTTGATGGCAAACAAGGTTTTTCCTGCACTTTCATTCATTAAAGGTGCAAACTGGCTTATGTCAATTTTGAGCGTTTCAGAGCGATAGAAGCGTCTTTTTGCACTGTGCAGTAGAGAAAGCTGAATTTTACTGAAAAAAGGATTTTCAAACAAGTTTCCTAGCCTGGACTTGCTGAATTTGGATCTATTTCATGGCAAACATGGTCTCACCTGTCTTTTAATTCATTTATGGTGAACACTCACTCATGTCAATTTTGAGCGTTTCAGAGCGATAGAAGCCTCTTTTTGCACTGTGCAGTAACTAAAGTTGTATTTCACTATAAAAAGGTTTTTCACTGAGGTTTCCTAGCCTGAACTGGTTGAATTTGGATCTTCTTGATGGCAAACAAGGCTTTTCCTGCACTTTCATTCATTAAAGGTGAAAACTGGCTTATGTCAATTTTGAGCGTTTCAGAGCGATTGGAGCACGTTTTGGCACTCTGCAGTAGAGTAAGCTGTATTTCACTGAAAAAGGGATTTTCAAGCAAGTTTACTAGCCTGAACTGGTTGAATTTGGATCTTCTTGATGGCAAACAAGGTTTTTCCTGCACTTTCATTCATTAAAGGTGCAAACTGGCTTATGTCAATTTTGAGCGTTTCAGAGCGATAGAAGCGTCTTTTTGCACTGTGCAGTAGAGAAAGCTGAATTTTACTGAAAAAAGGATTTTCAAACAAGTTTCCTAGCCTGGACTTGCTGAATTTGGATCTATTTCATGGCAAACATGGTCTCACCTGTCTTTTAATTCATTTATGGTGAACACTCACTCATGTCAATTTTGAGCGTTTCAGAGCGATAGAAGCCTCTTTTTGCACTGTGCAGTAACTAAAGTTGTATTTCACTATAAAAAGGTTTTTCACTGAGGTTTCCTAGCCTGAACTGGTTGAATTTGGATCTTCTTGATGGCAAACAAGGCTTTTCCTGCACTTTCATTCATTAAAGGTGAAAACTGGCTTATGTCAATTTTGAGCGTTTCAGAGCGATTGGAGCACGTTTTGGCACTCTGCAGTAGAGTAAGCTGTATTTCACTGAAAAAGGGATTTTCAAGCAAGTTTACTAGCCTGAACTGGTTGAATTTGGATCTTCTTGATGGCAAACAAGGTTTTTCCTGCACTTTCATTCATTAAAGGTGCAAACTGGCTTATGTCAATTTTGAGCGTTTCAGAGCGATAGAAGCGTCTTTTTGCACTGTGCAGTAGAGAAAGCTGAATTTTACTGAAAAAAGGATTTTCAAACAAGTTTCCTAGCCTGGACTTGCTGAATTTGGATCTATTTCATGGCAAACATGGTCTCACCTGTCTTTTAATTCATTTATGGTGAACACTCACTCATGTCAATTTTGAGCGTTTCAGAGCGATAGAAGCCTCTTTTTGCACTGTGCAGTAACTAAAGTTGTATTTCACTATAAAAAGGTTTTTCACTGAGGTTTCCTAGCCTGAACTGGTTGAATTTGGATCTTCTTGATGGCAAACAAGGCTTTTCCTGCACTTTCATTCATTAAAGGTGAAAACTGGCTTATGTCAATTTTGAGCGTTTCAGAGCGATTGGAGCACGTTTTGGCACTCTGCAGTAGAGTAAGCTGTATTTCACTGAAAAAGGGATTTTCAAGCAAGTTTACTAGCCTGAACTGGTTGAATTTGGATCTTCTTGATGGCAAACAAGGTTTTTCCTGCACTTTCATTCATTAAAGGTGCAAACTGGCTTATGTCAATTTTGAGCGTTTCAGAGCGATAGAAGCGTCTTTTTGCACTGTGCAGTAGAGAAAGCTGAATTTTACTGAAAAAAGGATTTTCAAACAAGTTTCCTAGCCTGGACTTGCTGAATTTGGATCTATTTCATGGCAAACATGGTCTCACCTGTCTTTTAATTCATTTATGGTGAACACTCACTCATGTCAATTTTGAGCGTTTCAGAGCGATAGAAGCCTCTTTTTGCACTGTGCAGTAACTAAAGTTGTATTTCACTATAAAAAGGTTTTTCACTGAGGTTTCCTAGCCTGAACTGGTTGAATTTGGATCTTCTTGATGGCAAACAAGGCTTTTCCTGCACTTTCATTCATTAAAGGTGAAAACTGGCTTATGTCAATTTTGAGCGTTTCAGAGCGATTGGAGCACGTTTTGGCACTCTGCAGTAGAGTAAGCTGTATTTCACTGAAAAAGGGATTTTCAAGCAAGTTTACTAGCCTGAACTGGTTGAATTTGGATCTTCTTGATGGCAAACAAGGTTTTTCCTGCACTTTCATTCATTAAAGGTGCAAACTGGCTTATGTCAATTTTGAGCGTTTCAGAGCGATAGAAGCGTCTTTTTGCACTGTGCAGTAGAGAAAGCTGAATTTTACTGAAAAAAGGATTTTCAAACAAGTTTCCTAGCCTGGACTTGCTGAATTTGGATCTATTTCATGGCAAACATGGTCTCACCTGTCTTTTAATTCATTTATGGTGAACACTCACTCATGTCAATTTTGAGCGTTTCAGAGCGATAGAAGCGTCTTTTTGCACTGTGCAGTAACTAAAGTTGTATTTCACTATAAAAAGGTTTTTCACTGAGGTTTCCTAGCCTGAACTGGTTGAATTTGGATCTTCTTGATGGCAAACAAGGTTTTTCCTGTACTTTCATTCATTAGAGGTGAAAACTGGCTTATGTCAATTTTGAGCGTTTCAGAGCGATAGGAGCAAGTTTTGGCACTCTGCAGTAGAGTAAGCTGTATTTCACTGAAAAAGGGATTTTCAAGCAAGTTTACTAGCCTGAACTGGTTGAATTTGGATCTTCTTGATGGCAAACAAGGCTTTTCCTGCACTTTCATTCATTAAAGGTGAAAACTGGCTTATGTCAATTTTGAGCGTTTCAGAGCGATTGGAGCACGTTTTGGCACTCTGCAGTAGAGTAAGCTGTATTTCACTGAAAAAGGGATTTTCAAGCAAGTTTACTAGCCTGAACTGGTTGAATTTGGATCTTCTTGATGGCAAACAAGGCTTTTCCTGCACTTTCATTCATTAAAGGTGCAAACTGGCTTATGTCAATTTTGAGCGTTTCAGAGCGATAGAAGCGTCTTTTTGCACTGTGCAGTAGAGAAAGCTGAATTTTACTGAAAAAAGGATTTTCAAACAAGTTTCCTAGCCTGGACTTGCTGAATTTGGATCTATTTCATGGCAAACATGGTCTCACCTGTCTTTTAATTCATTTATGGTGAACACTCACTCATGTCAATTTTGAGCGTTTCAGAGCGATAGAAGCCTCTTTTTGCACTGTGCAGTAACTAAAGTTGTATTTCACTATAAAAAGGTTTTTCACTGAGGTTTCCTAGCCTGAACTGGTTGAATTTGGATCTTCTTGATGGCAAACAAGGCTTTTCCTGCACTTTCATTCATTAAAGGTGAAAACTGGCTTATGTCAATTTTGAGCGTTTCAGAGCGATTGGAGCACGTTTTGGCACTCTGCAGTAGAGTAAGCTGTATTTCACTGAAAAAGGGATTTTCAAGCAAGTTTACTAGCCTGAACTGGTTGAATTTGGATCTTCTTGATGGCAAACAAGGCTTTTCCTGCACTTTCATTCATTAAAGGTGCAAACTGGCTTATGTCAATTTTGAGCGTTTCAGAGCGATAGAAGCGTCTTTTTGCACTGTGCAGTAGAGAAAGCTGAATTTTACTGAAAAAAGGATTTTCAAACAAGTTTCCTAGCCTGGACTTGCTGAATTTGGATCTATTTCATGGCAAACATGGTCTCACCTGTCTTTTAATTCATTTATGGTGAACACTCACTCATGTCAATTTTGAGCGTTTCAGAGCGATAGAAGCCTCTTTTTGCACTGTGCAGTAACTAAAGTTGTATTTCACTATAAAAAGGTTTTTCACTGAGGTTTCCTAGCCTGAACTGGTTGAATTTGGATCTTCTTGATGGCAAACAAGGCTTTTCCTGCACTTTCATTCATTAAAGGTGAAAACTGGCTTATGTCAATTTTGAGCGTTTCAGAGCGATTGGAGCACGTTTTGGCACTCTGCAGTAGAGTAAGCTGTATTTCACTGAAAAAGGGATTTTCAAGCAAGTTTACTAGCCTGAACTGGTTGAATTTGGATCTTCTTGATGGCAAACAAGGTTTTTCCTGCACTTTCATTCATTAAAGGTGCAAACTGGCTTATGTCAATTTTGAGCGTTTCAGAGCGATAGAAGCGTCTTTTTGCACTGTGCAGTAGAGAAAGCTGAATTTTACTGAAAAAAGGATTTTCAAACAAGTTTCCTAGCCTGGACTTGCTGAATTTGGATCTATTTCATGGCAAACATGGTCTCACCTGTCTTTTAATTCATTTATGGTGAACACTCACTCATGTCAATTTTGAGCGTTTCAGAGCGATAGAAGCCTCTTTTTGCACTGTGCAGTAACTAAAGTTGTATTTCACTATAAAAAGGTTTTTCACTGAGGTTTCCTAGCCTGAACTGGTTGAATTTGGATCTTCTTGATGGCAAACAAGGCTTTTCCTGCACTTTCATTCATTAAAGGTGAAAACTGGCTTATGTCAATTTTGAGCGTTTCAGAGCGATTGGAGCACGTTTTGGCACTCTGCAGTAGAGTAAGCTGTATTTCACTGAAAAAGGGATTTTCAAGCAAGTTTACTAGCCTGAACTGGTTGAATTTGGATCTTCTTGATGGCAAACAAGGTTTTTCCTGCACTTTCATTCATTAAAGGTGCAAACTGGCTTATGTCAATTTTGAGCGTTTCAGAGCGATAGAAGCGTCTTTTTGCACTGTGCAGTAGAGAAAGCTGAATTTTACTGAAAAAAGGATTTTCAAACAAGTTTCCTAGCCTGGACTTGCTGAATTTGGATCTATTTCATGGCAAACATGGTCTCACCTGTCTTTTAATTCATTTATGGTGAACACTCACTCATGTCAATTTTGAGCGTTTCAGAGCGATAGAAGCCTCTTTTTGCACTGTGCAGTAACTAAAGTTGTATTTCACTATAAAAAGGTTTTTCACTGAGGTTTCCTAGCCTGAACTGGTTGAATTTGGATCTTCTTGATGGCAAACAAGGCTTTTCCTGCACTTTCATTCATTAAAGGTGAAAACTGGCTTATGTCAATTTTGAGCGTTTCAGAGCGATTGGAGCACGTTTTGGCACTCTGCAGTAGAGTAAGCTGTATTTCACTGAAAAAGGGATTTTCAAGCAAGTTTACTAGCCTGAACTGGTTGAATTTGGATCTTCTTGATGGCAAACAAGGTTTTTCCTGCACTTTCATTCATTAAAGGTGCAAACTGGCTTATGTCAATTTTGAGCGTTTCAGAGCGATAGAAGCGTCTTTTTGCACTGTGCAGTAGAGAAAGCTGAATTTTACTGAAAAAAGGATTTTCAAACAAGTTTCCTAGCCTGGACTTGCTGAATTTGGATCTATTTCATGGCAAACATGGTCTCACCTGTCTTTTAATTCATTTATGGTGAACACTCACTCATGTCAATTTTGAGCGTTTCAGAGCGATAGAAGCGTCTTTTTGCACTGTGCAGTAACTAAAGTTGTATTTCACTATAAAAAGGTTTTTCACTGAGGTTTCCTAGCCTGAACTGGTTGAATTTGGATCTTCTTGATGGCAAACAAGGTTTTTCCTGTACTTTCATTCATTAGAGGTGAAAACTGGCTTATGTCAATTTTGAGCGTTTCAGAGCGATAGGAGCAAGTTTTGGCACTCTGCAGTAGAGTAAGCTGTATTTCACTGAAAAAGGGATTTTCAAGCAAGTTTACTAGCCTGAACTGGTTGAATTTGGATCTTCTTGATGGCAAACAAGGCTTTTCCTGCACTTTCATTCATTAAAGGTGAAAACTGGCTTATGTCAATTTTGAGCGTTTCAGAGCGATTGGAGCACGTTTTGGCACTCTGCAGTAGAGTAAGCTGTATTTCACTGAAAAAGGGATTTTCAAGCAAGTTTACTAGCCTGAACTGGTTGAATTTGGATCTTCTTGATGGCAAACAAGGCTTTTCCTGCACTTTCATTCATTAAAGGTGCAAACTGGCTTATGTCAATTTTGAGCGTTTCAGAGCGATAGAAGCGTCTTTTTGCACTGTGCAGTAGAGAAAGCTGAATTTTACTGAAAAAAGGATTTTCAAACAAGTTTCCTAGCCTGGACTTGCTGAATTTGGATCTATTTCATGGCAAACATGGTCTCACCTGTCTTTTAATTCATTTATGGTGAACACTCACTCATGTCAATTTTGAGCGTTTCAGAGCGATAGAAGCCTCTTTTTGCACTGTGCAGTAACTAAAGTTGTATTTCACTATAAAAAGGTTTTTCACTGAGGTTTCCTAGCCTGAACTGGTTGAATTTGGATCTTCTTGATGGCAAACAAGGCTTTTCCTGCACTTTCATTCATTAAAGGTGAAAACTGGCTTATGTCAATTTTGAGCGTTTCAGAGCGATTGGAGCACGTTTTGGCACTCTGCAGTAGAGTAAGCTGTATTTCACTGAAAAAGGGATTTTCAAGCAAGTTTACTAGCCTGAACTGGTTGAATTTGGATCTTCTTGATGGCAAACAAGGCTTTTCCTGCACTTTCATTCATTAAAGGTGCAAACTGGCTTATGTCAATTTTGAGCGTTTCAGAGCGATAGAAGCGTCTTTTTGCACTGTGCAGTAGAGAAAGCTGAATTTTACTGAAAAAAGGATTTTCAAACAAGTTTCCTAGCCTGGACTTGCTGAATTTGGATCTATTTCATGGCAAACATGGTCTCACCTGTCTTTTAATTCATTTATGGTGAACACTCACTCATGTCAATTTTGAGCGTTTCAGAGCGATAGAAGCCTCTTTTTGCACTGTGCAGTAACTAAAGTTGTATTTCACTATAAAAAGGTTTTTCACTGAGGTTTCCTAGCCTGAACTGGTTGAATTTGGATCTTCTTGATGGCAAACAAGGCTTTTCCTGCACTTTCATTCATTAAAGGTGAAAACTGGCTTATGTCAATTTTGAGCGTTTCAGAGCGATTGGAGCACGTTTTGGCACTCTGCAGTAGAGTAAGCTGTATTTCACTGAAAAAGGGATTTTCAAGCAAGTTTACTAGCCTGAACTGGTTGAATTTGGATCTTCTTGATGGCAAACAAGGTTTTTCCTGCACTTTCATTCATTAAAGGTGCAAACTGGCTTATGTCAATTTTGAGCGTTTCAGAGCGATAGAAGCGTCTTTTTGCACTGTGCAGTAGAGAAAGCTGAATTTTACTGAAAAAAGGATTTTCAAACAAGTTTCCTAGCCTGGACTTGCTGAATTTGGATCTATTTCATGGCAAACATGGTCTCACCTGTCTTTTAATTCATTTATGGTGAACACTCACTCATGTCAATTTTGAGCGTTTCAGAGCGATAGAAGCCTCTTTTTGCACTGTGCAGTAACTAAAGTTGTATTTCACTATAAAAAGGTTTTTCACTGAGGTTTCCTAGCCTGAACTGGTTGAATTTGGATCTTCTTGATGGCAAACAAGGCTTTTCCTGCACTTTCATTCATTAAAGGTGAAAACTGGCTTATGTCAATTTTGAGCGTTTCAGAGCGATTGGAGCACGTTTTGGCACTCTGCAGTAGAGTAAGCTGTATTTCACTGAAAAAGGGATTTTCAAGCAAGTTTACTAGCCTGAACTGGTTGAATTTGGATCTTCTTGATGGCAAACAAGGTTTTTCCTGCACTTTCATTCATTAAAGGTGCAAACTGGCTTATGTCAATTTTGAGCGTTTCAGAGCGATAGAAGCGTCTTTTTGCACTGTGCAGTAGAGAAAGCTGAATTTTACTGAAAAAAGGATTTTCAAACAAGTTTCCTAGCCTGGACTTGCTGAATTTGGATCTATTTCATGGCAAACATGGTCTCACCTGTCTTTTAATTCATTTATGGTGAACACTCACTCATGTCAATTTTGAGCGTTTCAGAGCGATAGAAGCCTCTTTTTGCACTGTGCAGTAACTAAAGTTGTATTTCACTATAAAAAGGTTTTTCACTGAGGTTTCCTAGCCTGAACTGGTTGAATTTGGATCTTCTTGATGGCAAACAAGGCTTTTCCTGCACTTTCATTCATTAAAGGTGAAAACTGGCTTATGTCAATTTTGAGCGTTTCAGAGCGATTGGAGCACGTTTTGGCACTCTGCAGTAGAGTAAGCTGTATTTCACTGAAAAAGGGATTTTCAAGCAAGTTTACTAGCCTGAACTGGTTGAATTTGGATCTTCTTGATGGCAAACAAGGTTTTTCCTGCACTTTCATTCATTAAAGGTGCAAACTGGCTTATGTCAATTTTGAGCGTTTCAGAGCGATAGAAGCGTCTTTTTGCACTGTGCAGTAGAGAAAGCTGAATTTTACTGAAAAAAGGATTTTCAAACAAGTTTCCTAGCCTGGACTTGCTGAATTTGGATCTATTTCATGGCAAACATGGTCTCACCTGTCTTTTAATTCATTTATGGTGAACACTCACTCATGTCAATTTTGAGCGTTTCAGAGCGATAGAAGCCTCTTTTTGCACTGTGCAGTAACTAAAGTTGTATTTCACTATAAAAAGGTTTTTCACTGAGGTTTCCTAGCCTGAACTGGTTGAATTTGGATCTTCTTGATGGCAAACAAGGCTTTTCCTGCACTTTCATTCATTAAAGGTGAAAACTGGCTTATGTCAATTTTGAGCGTTTCAGAGCGATTGGAGCACGTTTTGGCACTCTGCAGTAGAGTAAGCTGTATTTCACTGAAAAAGGGATTTTCAAGCAAGTTTCCTAGCCTGGACTTGCTGAATTTGGATCTATTTCATGGCAAACATGGTCTCACCTGTCTTTTAATTCATTTATGGTGAACACTCACTCATGTCAATTTTGAGCGTTTCAGAGCGATAGAAGCCTCTTTTTGCACTGTGCAGTAACTAAAGTTGTATTTCACTATAAAAAGGTTTTTCACTGAGGTTTCCTAGCCTGAACTGGTTGAATTTGGATCTTCTTGATGGCAAACAAGGCTTTTCCTGCACTTTCATTCATTAAAGGTGAAAACTGGCTTATGTCAATTTTGAGCGTTTCAGAGCGATTGGAGCACGTTTTGGCACTCTGCAGTAGAGTAAGCTGTATTTCACTGAAAAAGGGATTTTCAAGCAAGTTTACTAGCCTGAACTGGTTGAATTTGGATCTTCTTGATGGCAAACAAGGTTTTTCCTGCACTTTCATTCATTAAAGGTGCAAACTGGCTTATGTCAATTTTGAGCGTTTCAGAGCGATAGAAGCGTCTTTTTGCACTGTGCAGTAGAGAAAGCTGAATTTTACTGAAAAAAGGATTTTCAAACAAGTTTCCTAGCCTGGACTTGCTGAATTTGGATCTATTTCATGGCAAACATGGTCTCACCTGTCTTTTAATTCATTTATGGTGAACACTCACTCATGTCAATTTTGAGCGTTTCAGAGCGATAGAAGCCTCTTTTTGCACTGTGCAGTAACTAAAGTTGTATTTCACTATAAAAAGGTTTTTCACTGAGGTTTCCTAGCCTGAACTGGTTGAATTTGGATCTTCTTGATGGCAAACAAGGCTTTTCCTGCACTTTCATTCATTAAAGGTGAAAACTGGCTTATGTCAATTTTGAGCGTTTCAGAGCGATTGGAGCACGTTTTGGCACTCTGCAGTAGAGTAAGCTGTATTTCACTGAAAAAGGGATTTTCAAGCAAGTTTACTAGCCTGAACTGGTTGAATTTGGATCTTCTTGATGGCAAACAAGGTTTTTCCTGCACTTTCATTCATTAAAGGTGCAAACTGGCTTATGTCAATTTTGAGCGTTTCAGAGCGATAGAAGCGTCTTTTTGCACTGTGCAGTAGAGAAAGCTGAATTTTACTGAAAAAAGGATTTTCAAACAAGTTTCCTAGCCTGGACTTGCTGAATTTGGATCTATTTCATGGCAAACATGGTCTCACCTGTCTTTTAATTCATTTATGGTGAACACTCACTCATGTCAATTTTGAGCGTTTCAGAGCGATAGAAGCCTCTTTTTGCACTGTGCAGTAACTAAAGTTGTATTTCACTATAAAAAGGTTTTTCACTGAGGTTTCCTAGCCTGAACTGGTTGAATTTGGATCTTCTTGATGGCAAACAAGGCTTTTCCTGCACTTTCATTCATTAAAGGTGAAAACTGGCTTATGTCAATTTTGAGCGTTTCAGAGCGATTGGAGCACGTTTTGGCACTCTGCAGTAGAGTAAGCTGTATTTCACTGAAAAAGGGATTTTCAAGCAAGTTTACTAGCCTGAACTGGTTGAATTTGGATCTTCTTGATGGCAAACAAGGTTTTTCCTGCACTTTCATTCATTAAAGGTGCAAACTGGCTTATGTCAATTTTGAGCGTTTCAGAGCGATAGAAGCGTCTTTTTGCACTGTGCAGTAGAGAAAGCTGAATTTTACTGAAAAAAGGATTTTCAAACAAGTTTCCTAGCCTGGACTTGCTGAATTTGGATCTATTTCATGGCAAACATGGTCTCACCTGTCTTTTAATTCATTTATGGTGAACACTCACTCATGTCAATTTTGAGCGTTTCAGAGCGATAGAAGCCTCTTTTTGCACTGTGCAGTAACTAAAGTTGTATTTCACTATAAAAAGGTTTTTCACTGAGGTTTCCTAGCCTGAACTGGTTGAATTTGGATCTTCTTGATGGCAAACAAGGCTTTTCCTGCACTTTCATTCATTAAAGGTGAAAACTGGCTTATGTCAATTTTGAGCGTTTCAGAGCGATTGGAGCACGTTTTGGCACTCTGCAGTAGAGTAAGCTGTATTTCACTGAAAAAGGGATTTTCAAGCAAGTTTACTAGCCTGAACTGGTTGAATTTGGATCTTCTTGATGGCAAACAAGGTTTTTCCTGCACTTTCATTCATTAAAGGTGCAAACTGGCTTATGTCAATTTTGAGCGTTTCAGAGCGATAGAAGCGTCTTTTTGCACTGTGCAGTAGAGAAAGCTGAATTTTACTGAAAAAAGGATTTTCAAACAAGTTTCCTAGCCTGGACTTGCTGAATTTGGATCTATTTCATGGCAAACATGGTCTCACCTGTCTTTTAATTCATTTATGGTGAACACTCACTCATGTCAATTTTGAGCGTTTCAGAGCGATAGAAGCCTCTTTTTGCACTGTGCAGTAACTAAAGTTGTATTTCACTATAAAAAGGTTTTTCACTGAGGTTTCCTAGCCTGAACTGGTTGAATTTGGATCTTCTTGATGGCAAACAAGGCTTTTCCTGCACTTTCATTCATTAAAGGTGAAAACTGGCTTATGTCAATTTTGAGCGTTTCAGAGCGATTGGAGCACGTTTTGGCACTCTGCAGTAGAGTAAGCTGTATTTCACTGAAAAAGGGATTTTCAAGCAAGTTTACTAGCCTGAACTGGTTGAATTTGGATCTTCTTGATGGCAAACAAGGTTTTTCCTGCACTTTCATTCATTAAAGGTGCAAACTGGCTTATGTCAATTTTGAGCGTTTCAGAGCGATAGAAGCGTCTTTTTGCACTGTGCAGTAGAGAAAGCTGAATTTTACTGAAAAAAGGATTTTCAAACAAGTTTCCTAGCCTGGACTTGCTGAATTTGGATCTATTTCATGGCAAACATGGTCTCACCTGTCTTTTAATTCATTTATGGTGAACACTCACTCATGTCAATTTTGAGCGTTTCAGAGCGATAGAAGCGTCTTTTTGCACTGTGCAGTAACTAAAGTTGTATTTCACTATAAAAAGGTTTTTCACTGAGGTTTCCTAGCCTGAACTGGTTGAATTTGGATCTTCTTGATGGCAAACAAGGTTTTTCCTGTACTTTCATTCATTAGAGGTGAAAACTGGCTTATGTCAATTTTGAGCGTTTCAGAGCGATAGGAGCAAGTTTTGGCACTCTGCAGTAGAGTAAGCTGTATTTCACTGAAAAAGGGATTTTCAAGCAAGTTTACTAGCCTGAACTGGTTGAATTTGGATCTTCTTGATGGCAAACAAGGCTTTTCCTGCACTTTCATTCATTAAAGGTGAAAACTGGCTTATGTCAATTTTGAGCGTTTCAGAGCGATTGGAGCACGTTTTGGCACTCTGCAGTAGAGTAAGCTGTATTTCACTGAAAAAGGGATTTTCAAGCAAGTTTACTAGCCTGAACTGGTTGAATTTGGATCTTCTTGATGGCAAACAAGGCTTTTCCTGCACTTTCATTCATTAAAGGTGCAAACTGGCTTATGTCAATTTTGAGCGTTTCAGAGCGATAGAAGCGTCTTTTTGCACTGTGCAGTAGAGAAAGCTGAACTTTACTGAAAAAAGGATTTTCAAACAAGTTTCCTAGCCTGGACTTGCTGAATTTGGATCTATTTCATGGCAAACATGGTCTCACCTGTCTTTTAATTCATTTATGGTGAACACTCACTCATGTCAATTTTGAGCGTTTCAGAGCGATAGAAGCCTCTTTTTGCACTGTGCAGTAACTAAAGTTGTATTTCACTATAAAAAGGTTTTTCACTGAGGTTTCCTAGCCTGAACTGGTTGAATTTGGATCTTCTTGATGGCAAACAAGGCTTTTCCTGCACTTTCATTCATTAAAGGTGAAAACTGGCTTATGTCAATTTTGAGCGTTTCAGAGCGATTGGAGCACGTTTTGGCACTCTGCAGTAGAGTAAGCTGTATTTCACTGAAAAAGGGATTTTCAAGCAAGTTTACTAGCCTGAACTGGTTGAATTTGGATCTTCTTGATGGCAAACAAGGCTTTTCCTGCACTTTCATTCATTAAAGGTGCAAACTGGCTTATGTCAATTTTGAGCGTTTCAGAGCGATAGAAGCGTCTTTTTGCACTGTGCAGTAGAGAAAGCTGAATTTTACTGAAAAAAGGATTTTCAAACAAGTTTCCTAGCCTGGACTTGCTGAATTTGGATCTATTTCATGGCAAACATGGTCTCACCTGTCTTTTAATTCATTTATGGTGAACACTCACTCATGTCAATTTTGAGCGTTTCAGAGCGATAGAAGCCTCTTTTTGCACTGTGCAGTAACTAAAGTTGTATTTCACTATAAAAAGGTTTTTCACTGAGGTTTCCTAGCCTGAACTGGTTGAATTTGGATCTTCTTGATGGCAAACAAGGCTTTTCCTGCACTTTCATTCATTAAAGGTGAAAACTGGCTTATGTCAATTTTGAGCGTTTCAGAGCGATAGAAGCGTCTTTTTGCACTGTGCAGTAGAGAAAGCTGAATTTTACTGAAAAAAGGATTTTCAAACAAGTTTCCTAGCCTGGACTTGCTGAATTTGGATCTATTTCATGGCAAACATGGTCTCACCTGTCTTTTAATTCATTTATGGTGAACACTCACTCATGTCAATTTTGAGCGTTTCAGAGCGATAGAAGCCTCTTTTTGCACTGTGCAGTAACTAAAGTTGTATTTCACTATAAAAAGGTTTTTCACTGAGGTTTCCTAGCCTGAACTGGTTGAATTTGGATCTTCTTGATGGCAAACAAGGTTTTTCCTGTACTTTCATTCATTAGAGGTGAAAACTGGCTTATGTCAATTTTGAGCGTTTCAGAGCGATAGGAGCAAGTTTTGGCACTCTGCAGTAGAGTAAGCTGTATTTCACTGAAAAAGGGATTTTCAAGCAAGTTTACTAGCCTGAACTGGTTGAATTTGGATCTTCTTGATGGCAAACAAGGCTTTTCCTGCACTTTCATTCATTAAAGGTGAAAACTGGCTTATGTCAATTTTGAGCGTTTCAGAGCGATTGGAGCACGTTTTGGCACTCTGCAGTAGAGTAAGCTGTATTTCACTGAAAAAGGGATTTTCAAGCAAGTTTACTAGCCTGAACTGGTTGAATTTGGATCTTCTTGATGGCAAACAAGGCTTTTCCTGCACTTTCATTCATTAAAGGTGCAAACTGGCTTATGTCAATTTTGAGCGTTTCAGAGCGATAGAAGCGTCTTTTTGCACTGTGCAGTAGAGAAAGCTGAACTTTACTGAAAAAAGGATTTTCAAACAAGTTTCCTAGCCTGGACTTGCTGAATTTGGATCTATTTCATGGCAAACATGGTCTCACCTGTCTTTTAATTCATTTATGGTGAACACTCACTCATGTCAATTTTGAGCGTTTCAGAGCGATAGAAGCCTCTTTTTGCACTGTGCAGTAACTAAAGTTGTATTTCACTATAAAAAGGTTTTTCACTGAGGTTTCCTAGCCTGAACTGGTTGAATTTGGATCTTCTTGATGGCAAACAAGGTTTTTCCTGCACTTTCATTCATTAAAGGTGCAAACTGGCTTATGTCAATTTTGAGCGTTTCAGAGCGATAGAAGCGTCTTTTTGCACTGTGCAGTAGAGAAAGCTGAATTTTACTGAAAAAAGGATTTTCAAACAAGTTTCCTAGCCTGGACTTGCTGAATTTGGATCTATTTCATGGCAAACATGGTCTCACCTGTCTTTTAATTCATTTATGGTGAACACTCACTCATGTCAATTTTGAGCGTTTCAGAGCGATAGAAGCCTCTTTTTGCACTGTGCAGTAACTAAAGTTGTATTTCACTATAAAAAGGTTTTTCACTGAGGTTTCCTAGCCTGAACTGGTTGAATTTGGATCTTCTTGATGGCAAACAAGGTTTTTCCTGTACTTTCATTCATTAGAGGTGAAAACTGGCTTATGTCAATTTTGAGCGTTTCAGAGCGATTGGAGCACGTTTTGGCACTCTGCAGTAGAGTAAGCTGTATTTCACTGAAAAAGGGATTTTCAAGCAAGTTTACTAGCCTGAACTGGTTGAATTTGGATCTTCTTGATGGCAAACAAGGCTTTTCCTGCACTTTCATTCATTAAAGGTGCAAACTGGCTTATGTCAATTTTGAGCGTTTCAGAGCGATAGAAGCGTCTTTTTGCACTGTGCAGTAGAGAAAGCTGAATTTTACTGAAAAAAGGATTTTCAAACAAGTTTCCTAGCCTGGACTTGCTGAATTTGGATCTATTTCATGGCAAACATGGTCTCACCTGTCTTTTAATTCATTTATGGTGAACACTCACTCATGTCAATTTTGAGCGTTTCAGAGCGATAGAAGCCTCTTTTTGCACTGTGCAGTAACTAAAGTTGTATTTCACTATAAAAAGGTTTTTCACTGAGGTTTCCTAGCCTGAACTGGTTGAATTTGGATCTTCTTGATGGCAAACAAGGCTTTTCCTGCACTTTCATTCATTAAAGGTGAAAACTGGCTTATGTCAATTTTGAGCGTTTCAGAGCGATTGGAGCACGTTTTGGCACTCTGCAGTAGAGTAAGCTGTATTTCACTGAAAAAGGGATTTTCAAGCAAGTTTACTAGCCTGAACTGGTTGAATTTGGATCTTCTTGATGGCAAACAAGGTTTTTCCTGCACTTTCATTCATTAAAGGTGCAAACTGGCTTATGTCAATTTTGAGCGTTTCAGAGCGATAGAAGCGTCTTTTTGCACTGTGCAGTAGAGAAAGCTGAATTTTACTGAAAAGGGGATTTTCAAGCAAGTTTCCTAGCCTGAACTGGTTGAATTTGGATCTTCTTGATGGCAAACAAGGCTTTTCCTGCACTTTCATTCATTAAAGGTGCAAACTGGCTACTGTCAATTTTGAGCGTTTCAGAGCGAGACAAGCGTCTTTTTGCATTGTGTAATAGCATAAGCTGTATTGGACTGAAAAAGGGTTTTTCACTGAGGTTTTCTAGCCTGAACTGGTTAAATTTGGGTCTTCTTGATGGCAAACAAGGTTTTTCCTGCACTTTCATTCATTAAAGGTGCAAACTGGCTTATGTCAATTTTGAGCGTTTCAGAGCGAGACAAGCGTCTTTTTGCATTGTGTAATAGCCTAAGCTGTATTGGACTGAAAAAGGGTTTTTCACTGAGGTTTTCTAGCCTGAACTGGTTAAATTTGGGTCTTCTTGATGGCAAACAAGGTTTTTCCTGCACTTTCATTCATTACAGGTGCAAACTGGCTTATGTCAATTTTGAGCGTTTCAGAGCGAGACAAGCGTCTTTTTGCATTGTGTAATAGCATAAGCTGTATTGGACTGAAAAAAGGTTTTTCACTGAGGTTTCCTAGCCTGAACTGGTTGAATTTGGATCTTCTTGATGGCAAACAAGGTTTTTCCTGCACTTTCATTCATTAAAGGTGCAAACTGGCTTCTGTCAATTTTGAGCGTTTCAGAGCGAGACAAGCGTCTTTTTGCATTGTGTAATAGCATAAGCTGTATTGGACTGAAAAAGGGTTTTTCACTGAGGTTTTCTAGCCTGAACTGGTTAAATTTGGGTCTTCTTGATGGCAAACAAGGTTTTTCCTGCACTTTCATTCATTAAAGGTGCAAACTGGCTTATGTCAATTTTGAGCGTTTCAGAGCGAGACAAGCGTCTTTTTGCATTGTGTAATAGCATAAGCTGTATTGGACTGAAAAAAGGTTTTTCACTGAGGTTTCCTAGCCTGAACTGGTTGAATTTGGATCTTCTTGATGGCAAACAAGGTTTTTCCTGCACTTTCATTCATTAAAGGTGCAAACTGGCTTATGTCAATTTTGAGCGTTTCAGAGCGATTGGAGCACGTTTTGGCACTCTGCAGTAGAGTAAGCTGTATTTCACTGAAAAAGGGATTTTCAAGCAAGTTTACTAGCCTGAACTGGTTGAATTTGGATCTTCTTGATGGCAAACAAGGTTTTTCCTGCACTTTCATTCATTAAAGGTGCAAACTGGCTTCTGTCAATTTTGAGCGTTTCAGAGCGAGACAAGCGTCTTTTTGCATTGTGTAATAGCATAAGCTGTATTGGACTGAAAAAGGGTTTTTCACTGAGGTTTTCTAGCCTGAACTGGTTAAATTTGGGTCTTCTTGATGGCAAACAAGGTTTTTCCTGCACTTTCATTCATTACAGGTGCAAACTGGCTTATGTCAATTTTGAGCGTTTCAGAGCGAGACAAGCGTCTTTTTGCATTGTGTAATAGCATAAGCTGTATTGGACTGAAAAAAGGTTTTTCACTGAGGTTTCCTAGCCTGAACTGGTTGAATTTGGATCTTCTTGATGGCAAACAAGGTTTTTCCTGCACTTTCATTCATTAAAGGTGCAAACTGGCTTATGTCAATTTTGAGCGTTTCAGAGCGATAGGAGCACGTTTTGGCACTCTGCAGTAGAGTAAGCTGTATTTGACTGAAAAAAGGATTTTCTAGCAAGTTTCCTAGCCTGGACTTGCTGAATTTGGATCTTTTTCATGCAAACATGGTCTCACCGGTCCTTTAATTCATTTATGGTGAACACTCACTCATGTCAATTTTTAGCGTTTCAGAGCGATAGAAGCCTCTTTTTGCACTGTGCAGCAACTAAAGTTGTATTTGACTGAAAAAGGGTTTTTCACTGAGTTCTCCTAGCCTGAACTGGTTGAATTTGGATCTTGTTCATGTCAAAGAACATTTCACCTGTGTTTCAATTCATTTATGGTGAAAACTGGCTCACGTCAAACATGGTTTCACTTGTACTTTTTGCCATTTATATTATGCAGCGCTGTGACTATTAGCCGACCCCAAGAGTTTTCTTGTGTGTGTGTGTGTGTGTGTGTTTGCGCGCCTGTGCGTGTGTGTGTGTGTGTGTGTGAGAGAGAGAGAGTGTGTGTGAATCTGTAACCACGCATTGATCTTTTAATGGTGAAAAAATGGCATTTTTTGAAAGATGTCTTTCATGTGTCTTTGAAGAGCCGCTTGAGTAAAAACATGGCCTCTTGCCTTTGCTGTACTCCAAAACAAAAACAAAAACAACTGTCACTGTGTTTATGCACCTGGCTGCTTTCACAGCCAAAGATAAACATGCAGCTTGGCTGAGGAGTCATTTCATTAGTGAGCAGAGAAGGAGAAAGACCTGCAGCCTTTATCTGCCAGCGAGCTGCAGGACTCATCTGCAGAAGACACAATCTCGAGGGGGAGTCTGACACAGAATGCTCACTGGAGCCCACTTCTGTGAGTTCCTCTGAAAGTGGAGAAGACACTGGGGAATCTGCCGATCCTTACAGTGAGTGGACAGCGAATAACAGGCAAGTCTAGTCTCCATCTCATGCCGAGACGCTGCGCTACATTCAGGCTAACCTGCATGATGCCAGGGCCCACGAGATATGCCATATCAAGAATCCATGATGTGTCATCCTCTTTTGACCCTTTCTTCACTCCTGACATGATCCAGCTGATTTTGCAAATGACAAACCTTACACGGAGGCGTACAGTGTCAGGATGGAGTGATATGGATGCCCATAATATTCGACTTCTCATCCTGGCAGGTATGTACCGGTCCAAAGGTCTGTGGGAGACCAGTCTTCAGGGCCACCATGTCCCACAAACGATTTCAAATGATAAGCGCCAGCCTCCGATTCGATGACCGACATGCTGCTGCCATGGTGGTGAAGTTACAAACCACTGTTGCTGCCCTAGCAGAAACCACCGACACCGCCATTGCCCCTGCTGCCACCAGCTCGACCAGAAGTAGAGGTGAGTGCTGGTTGTGCACAATTCTAAAATAGAGGTCTTCTACCCACCTGCACCAAGTGTAACAGATGGATTTGTAGAGAGCACGAGGTCACATGCTGCAGGACCTGCTGGTCTGCTGCTGGAAATGAACTATAAAATATGATATTTCTGTTTCAAATTTGATCATATTTCATATGGAAAAACCTTGTTTGCCATCAAGAAGATCCAAATTCAACCAGTTCAGGCTAGAAAACTTACTCGAAAAACCTTTTTTCAGTCCAATACAGCTTATGCTATTGTACAATGCAAAAAGACGCTTCTCTCGCTCTGAAACGCTCAAAATTGACATAAGCTACTTTTCACCCTTAATGAATGAAAGCACAGGAAAAACCTTGTTTGCCATCAAGAAGACCCAAATTCAACCAGTTCAGGCTAGAAAACTTAGTCGAAAAACCTTTTTTCAGACAAATACAGCTTATGCTATTACACAATGCAAAAAGACGCTTCTCTCGCTCTGAAACGCTCAAAATTGACATAAGCTACTTTTCACCCTTAATGAATGAAAGCACAGGAAAAACCTTGTTTGCCATCAAGAAGACCCAAATTCAACCAGTTCAGGCTAGAAAACTTAGTCGAAAAACCTTTTTTCAGACAAATACAGCTTATGCTATTACACAATGCAAAAAGACGCTTCTCTCGCTCTGAAACGCTCAAAATTGACATAAGCTACTTTTCACCCTTAATGAATGAAAGCACAGGAAAAACCTTGTTTGCCATCAAGAAGACCCAAATTCAACCAGTTCAGGCTAGAAAACTTAGTCGAAAAACCTTTTTTCAGACAAATACAGCTTATGCTATTACACAATGCAAAAAGACGCTTGTCTCGCTCTGAAACGCTCAAAATTGACATAAGCCAGTTTGCACCTTTAATGCATGAAAGTGCAGGAAAAAGCTTGTTTGCCATCAAGAAGACCCAAATTCAACCAGTTCAGGCTAGAAAACCTCAGTGAAAAACCTTTTTTCAGACAAATACAGCTTATGCTATTGTACAATGCAAAAAGACGTTTGTCTCGCTCTGAAACGCTCAAAATTGACATAAGCCACTTTTCACCCTTAATGAATGAAAGCACAGGAAAAACCTTGTTTGCCATCAAGAAGATCCAAATTCAACCTGTTCAGGCTAAGAAACCTCAGTGAAAAACCTTTTTTCAGACAAATACAGCTTATGCTATTGTACAATGCAAAAAGACGCTTCTCTCGCTCTGAAACGCTCAAAATTGACATAAGCCACTTTTCACCCTTAATGAATGAAAGCACAGGAAAAACCTTGTTTGCCATCAAGAAGACCCAAATTCAACCAGTTCAGGCTAGGAAACCTCAGTGAAAAACCTTTTTTCAGTCCAATACAGCTTATGCTATTACACAATGCAAAAAGACGCTTGTCTCGCTCTGAAACGCTCAAAATTGACATAAGCCACTTTTCACCCTTAATGAATGAAAGCACAGGAAAAACCTTGTTTGCCATCAAGAAGATCCAAATTCAACCTGTTCAGGCTAAGAAACCTCAGTGAAAAACCTTTTTTCAGACAAATACAGCTTATGCTATTGTACAATGCAAAAAGACGCTTCTCTCGCTCTGAAACGCTCAAAATTGACATAAGCCACTTTTCACCCTTAATGAATGAAAGCACAGGAAAAACCTTGTTTGCCATCAAGAAGACCCAAATTCAACCAGTTCAGGCTAGGAAACCTCAGTGAAAAACCTTTTTTCAGTCCAATACAGCTTATGCTATTACACAATGCAAAAAGACGCTTGTCTCGCTCTGAAACGCTCAAAATTGACATAAGCCAGTTTGCACCTTTAATGAATGAAAGTGCAGGAAAAACCTTGTTTGCCATCAAGAAGACCCAAATTCAACCAGTTCAGGCTAGAAAACTTAGTCGAAAAACCTTTTTTCAGTCCAATACAGCTTATGCTATTACACAATGCAAAAAGACGCTTGTCTCGCTCTGAAACGCTCAAAATTGACATAAGCCAGTTTGCACCTTTAATGAATGAAAGTGCAGGAAAAACCTTGTTTGCCATCAAGAAGATCCAAATTCAACCTGTTCAGGCTAAGAAACCTCAGTGAAAAACCTTTTTTCAGACAAATACAGCTTATGCTATTGTACAATGCAAAAAAACGCTTCTCTCGCTCTGAAACGCTCAAAATTGACATAAGCCAGTTTGCACCTTTAATGAATGAAAGTGCAGGAAAAACCATGTTTGCCATCAAGAAGACCCAAATTCAACCAGTTCAGGCTAGGAAACCTCAGTGAAAAACCTTTTTTCAGTCCAATACAGCTTATGCTATTACACAATGCAAAAAGACGCTTGTCTCGCTCTGAAACGCTCAAAATTGACATAAGCCAGTTTGCACCTTTAATGAATGAAAGTGCAGGAAAAAGCTTGTTTGCCATCAAGAAGACCCAAATTCAACCAGTTCAGGCTAGGAAACCTCAGTGAAAAACCTTTTTATAGTGAAATACAACTTTAGTTACTGCACAGTGCAAAAAGAGGCTTCTATCGCTCTGAAACGCTCAAAATTGACATGAGTGAGTGTTCACCATAAATGAATTAAAGGACCGGTGAGAAAATGTTTGCCATGAAAAAGATCCAAATTCAGCAAGTCCAGGCTAGGAAACTTGCTTGAAAATCCTTTTTTCAGTCAAATACAGCTTACTCTACTGCAGAGTGCCAAAACGTGCTCCAATCGCTCTGAAACGCTCAAAATTGACATAAGCCAGTTTGCACCTTTAATGAATGAAAGTGCAGGAAAAACCTTGTTTGTCATCAAGAAGACCCAAATTCAACCAGTTCAGGCTAGAAAACCTCAGTGAAAAACCTTTTTTCTGTCCAATACAGCTTATGCTATTACACAATGCAAAAAGACGCTTCTCTCGCTCTGAAACGGTCAAAATTGACATAAGCCAGTTTGCACCTTTAATGAATGAAAGTGCAGGAAAAACCTTGTTTGCCATCAAGAAGACCCAAATTCAACCAGTTCAGGCTAGGAAACCTCAGTGAAAAACCTTTTTATAGTGAAATACAACTTTAGTTACTGCACAGTGCAAAAAGAGGCTTCTATCGCTCTGAAACGCTCAAAATTGACATGAGTGAGTGTTCACCATAAATGAATTAAAGGACCGGTGAGAAAATGTTTGCCATGAAAAAGATCCAAATTCAGCAAGTCCAGGCTAGGAAACTTGCTTGAAAATCCTTTTTTCAGTCAAATACAGCTTACTCTACTGCAGAGTGCCAAAACGTGCTCCAACCGCTCTGAAACGCTCAAAATTGACATAAGCCAGTTTGCACCTTTAATGAATGAAAGTGCAGGAAAAACCTTGTTTGCCATCAAGAAGACCCAAATTCAACCAGTTCAGGCTAGAAAACCTCAGTGAAAAACCTTTTTTCTGTCCAATACAGCTTAGGCTATTACACAATGCAAAAAGACGCTTCTCTCGCTCTGAAACGCTTAAAATTGACATAAGCCAGTTTGCACCTTTAATGAATGAAAGTGCAGGAAAAACCTTGTTTGCCATCAAGAAGACCCAAATTCAACCAGTTCAGGCTAGAAAACCTCAGTGAAAAACCTTTTTTCTGTCCAATACAGCTTATGCTATTACACAATGCAAAAAGATGCTTCTCTCGCTCTGAAACGCTCAAAATTGACATAAGCCAGTTTGCACCTTTAATGAATGAAAGTGCAGGAAAAACCTTGTTTGCCATCAAGAAGACCCAAATTCAACCAGTTCAGGCTAGGAAACTTGCTTGAAAATCCTTTTTTCAGTCAAATACAGCTTACTCTACTGCAGAGTGCCAAAACGTGCTCCAATCGCTCTGAAACGCTCAAAATTGACATAAGCCAGTTTGCACCTATAATGAATGAAAGTGCAGGAAAAAGCTTGTTTGCCATCAAGAAGACCCAAATTCAACCAGTTCAGGCTAGAAAACTTACTCGAAAAACCTTTTTTCAGTCCAATACAGCTTATGCTATTACACAATGCAAAAAGACGCTTGTCTCGCTCTGAAACGCTCAAAATTGACATAAGCCAGTTTGCACCTTTAATGAATGAAAGTGCAGGAAAAACCTTGTTTGCCATCAAGAAGACCCAAATTCAACCAGTTCAGGCTAGGAAACCTCAGTGAAAAACCTTTTTTCAGTCCAATACAGCTTATGCTATTACACAATGCAAAAAGACGCTTGTCTCGCTCTGAAACGCTCAAAATTGACATAAGCCACTTTGCACCTTTAATGAATGAAAGTGCAGGAAAAAGCTTGTTTGCCATCAAGAAGACCCAAATTTAACCAGTTCAGGCTAGAAAACTTACTCGAAAAACCTTTTTTCAGTCCAATACAGCTTATGCTATTACACAATGCAAAAAGACGCTTCTCTCGCTCTGAAACGCTCAAAATTGACATAATCCACTTTTCACCCTTATGAATGAAAATGCAGGAAAAACCTTGTTTGCCATCAAGAAGACCCAAATTCAACCTGTTCAGGCTAGGAAACCTCAGTGAAAAACCTTTTTTCAGTCCAATACAGCTTAGGCTATTACACAATGCAAAAAGACGCTTCTCTCGCTCTGAAACGCTCAAAATTGACATAAGCCAGTTTGCACCTTTAATGAATGAAAGTGCAGGAAAAACCTTGTTTGCCATCAAGAAGATCCAAATTCAACCAGTTCAGGCTAGAAAACTTACTCGAAAATCCTTTTTTCAGTCAAATACAGCTTACTCTACTGCAGAGTGCCAAAACGTGCTCCTATCGCTCTGAAACGCTCAAAATTGACATAAGCCAGTTTGCACCTTTAATGAATGAAAGTGCAGGAAAAACCTTGTTTGCCATCAAGAAGATCCAAATTCAACCTGTTCAGGCTAAGAAACCTCAGTGAAAAACCTTTTTTCAGACAAATACAGCTTATGCTATTGTACAATGCAAAAAGACGCTTCTCTCGCTCTGAAACGCTCAAAATTGACATAAGCCACTTTTCACCCTTAATGAATGAAAGCACAGGACAAACCTTGTTTGCCATCAAGAAGACCCAAATTCAACCAGTTCAGGCTAGAAAACTTACTCGAAAATCCTTTTTTCAGTCAAATACAGCTTACTCTACTGCAGAGTGCCAAAACGTGCTCCTATCGCTCTGAAACGCTCAAAATTGACATAAGCCAGTTTGCACCTTTAATGAATGAAAGTGCAGGAAAAACCTTGTTTGCCATCAAGAAGATCCAAATTCAACCTGTTCAGGCTAAGAAACCTCAGTGAAAAACCTTTTTTCAGACAAATACAGCTTATGCTATTGTACAATGCAAAAAGACGCTTCTCTCGCTCTGAAACGCTCAAAATTGACATAAGCCACTTTTCACCCTTAATGAATGAAAGCACAGGAAAAACCTTGTTTGCCATCAAGAAGACCCAAATTCAACCAGTTCAGGCTAGGAAACCTCAGTGAAAAAACTTTTTTCAGTCCAATACAGCTTATGCTATTACACAATGCAAAAAGACGCTTGTCTCGCTCTGAAACGCTCAAAATTGACATAAGCCAGTTTGCACCTTTAATGAATGAAAGTGCAGGAAAAACCTTGTTTGCCATCAAGAAGATCCAAATTCAACCAGTTCAGGCTAGAAAACTTACTCGAAAATCCTTTTTTCAGTCAAATACAGCTTACTCTACTGCAGAGTGCCAAAACGTGCTCCTATCGCTCTGAAACGCTCAAAATTGACATAAGCCAGTTTGCACCTTTAATGAATGAAAGTGCAGGAAAAACCTTGTTTGCCATCAAGAAGACCCAAATTCAACCAGTTCAGGCTAGAAAACTTACTCGAAAAACCTTTTTTCAGTCCAATACAGCTTATGCTATTACACAATGCAAAAAGACGCTTGTCTCGCTCTGAAACGCTCAAAATTGACATAAGCCAGTTTGCACCTTTAATGAATGAAAGTGCAGGAAAAACCTTGTTTGCCATCAAGAAGATCCAAATTCAACCTGTTCAGGCTAAGAAACCTCAGTGAAAAACCTTTTTTCAGACAAATACAGCTTATGCTATTGTACAATGCAAAAAGACGCTTCTCTCGCTCTGAAACGCTCAAAATTGACATAAGCCACTTTTCACCCTTAATGAATGAAAGCACAGGAAAAACCTTGTTTGCCATCAAGAAGACCCAAATTCAACCAGTTCAGGCTAGGAAACCTCAGTGAAAAAACTTTTTTCAGTCCAATACAGCTTATGCTATTACACAATGCAAAAAGACGCTTGTCTCGCTCTGAAACGCTCAAAATTGACATAAGCCAGTTTGCACCTTTAATGAATGAAAGTGCAGGAAAAACCTTGTTTGCCATCAAGAAGATCCAAATTCAACCAGTTCAGGCTAGAAAACTTACTCGAAAATCCTTTTTTCAGTCAAATACAGCTTACTCTACTGCAGAGTGCCAAAACGTGCTCCTATCGCTCTGAAACGCTCAAAATTGACATAAGCCAGTTTGCACCTTTAATGAATGAAAGTGCAGGAAAAACCTTGTTTGCCATCAAGAAGATCCAAATTCAACCAGTTCAGGCTAGAAAACTTACTCGAAAAACCTTTTTTCAGTCCAATACAGCTTATGCTATTACACAATGCAAAAAGACGCTTGTCTCGCTCTGAAACGCTCAAAATTGACATAAGCCAGTTTGCACCTTTAATGAATGAAAGTGCAGGAAAAACCTTGTTTGCCATCAAGAAGATCCAAATTCAACCAGTTCAGGCTAGAAAACTTACTCGAAAAACCTTTTTTCAGTCCAATACAGCTTATGCTATTACACAATGCAAAAAGACGCTCTTCTCGCTCTGAAACGCTCAAAATTGACATAAGCCAGTTTGCACCTTTAATGAATGAAAGTGCAGGAAAAACCTTGTTTGCCATCAAGAAGATCCAAATTCAACCAGTTCAGGCTAGAAAACTTACTCGAAAATCCTTTTTTCAGTCAAATACAGCTTACTCTACTGCAGAGTGCCAAAACGTGCTCCTATCGCTCTGAAACGCTCAAAATTGACATAAGCCAGTTTGCACCTTTAATGAATGAAAGTGCAGGAAAAACCTTGTTTGCCATCAAGAAGATCCAAATTCAACCTGTTCAGGCTAAGAAACCTCAGTGAAAAACCTTTTTTCAGACAAATACAGCTTATGCTATTGTACAATGCAAAAAGACGCTTCTCTCGCTCTGAAACGCTCAAAATTGACATAAGCCACTTTTCACCCTTAATGAATGAAAGCACAGGAAAAACCTTGTTTGCCATCAAGAAGACCCAAATTCAACCAGTTCAGGCTAGGAAACCTCAGTGAAAAAACTTTTTTCAGTCCAATACAGCTTATGCTATTACACAATGCAAAAAGACGCTTGTCTCGCTCTGAAACGCTCAAAATTGACATAAGCCAGTTTGCACCTTTAATGAATGAAAGTGCAGGAAAAACCTTGTTTGCCATCAAGAAGATCCAAATTCAACCAGTTCAGGCTAGAAAACTTACTCGAAAATCCTTTTTTCAGTCAAATACAGCTTACTCTACTGCAGAGTGCCAAAACGTGCTCCTATCGCTCTGAAACGCTCAAAATTGACATAAGCCAGTTTGCACCTTTAATGAATGAAAGTGCAGGAAAAACCTTGTTTGCCATCAAGAAGATCCAAATTCAACCTGTTCAGGCTAAGAAACCTCAGTGAAAAACCTTTTTTCAGACAAATACAGCTTATGCTATTGTACAATGCAAAAAGACGCTTCTCTCGCTCTGAAACGCTCAAAATTGACATAAGCCACTTTTCACCCTTAATGAATGAAAGCACAGGAAAAACCTTGTTTGCCATCAAGAAGATCCAAATTCAACCAGTTCAGGCTAGGAAACCTCAGTGAAAAACCTTTTTTCGGTCCAATACAGCTTATGCTATTACACAATGCAAAAAGACGCTTGTCTCGCTCTGAAACGCTCAAAATTGACATAAGCCAGTTTGCACCTTTAATGAATGAAAGTGCAGGAAAAACCTTGTTTGCCATCAAGAAGACCCAAATTCAACCACTTCAGGCTAGAAAACTTACTCGGAAAAACGTTTTTTCAGTCCAATACAGCTTATGCTATTACACAATGCAAAAAGACGCTTGTCTCGCTCTGAAACGCTCAAAATTGACATAAGCCAGTTTGCACCTTTAATGAATGAAAGTGCAGGAAAAACCTTGTTTGCCATCAAGAAGACCCAAATTCAACCAGTTCAGGCTAGGAAACCTCAGTGAAAAACCTTTTTCTGACAAATACAGCTTTTGCTATTGTACAATGCAAAAAGACGCTTCTCTCGCTCTGAAACGCTCAAAATTGACATAAGCCACTTTTCACCCTTAATGAATGAAAGTGCAGGAAAAACCTTGTTTGCCATCAAGAAGACCCAAATTCAACCAGTTCAGGCTAGGAAACCTCAGTGAAAAACCTTTTTTCAGTCCAATACAGCTTATGCTATTGTACAATGCAAAAAGACGCTTCTCTCGCTCTGAAACGCTCAAAATTGACATAAGCCACTTTTCACCCTTAATGAATGAAAGCACAGCAAACACCTTGTTTGCCATCAAGAAGATCCAAATTGAACCAGTTCAAGCTAGAAAACTTACTCGAAAAACCTTTTTTCAGACAAATACAGCTTATGCTATTGTACAATGCAAAAAGACGCTTCTCTCGCTCTGAAACGCTCAAAATTGACATAAGCCAGTTTGCACCTTTAATGAATGAAAGTGCAGGAAAAACCTTGTTTGCCATTAAGAAGACCCAAATTCAACCAGTTCAGGCTAGGAAACCTCAGTGAAAAACCTTTTTTCGGTCCAATACAGCTTATGCTATTACACAATGCAAAAAGACGCTTGTCTCGCTCTGAAACGCTCAAAATTGACATAAGCCAGTTTGCACCTTTAATGAATGAAAGTGCAGGAAAAACCTTGTTTGCCATCAAGAAGATCCAAATTCAACCTGTTCAGGCTAAGAAACCTCAGTGAAAAACCTTTTTTCAGTCCAATACAGCTTATGCTATTGTACAATGCAAAAAGACGCTTCTCTCGCTCTGAAACGCTCAAAATTGACATAAGCCAGTTTGCACCTTTAATGAATGAAAGTGCAGGAAAAACCTTGTTTGCCATCAAGAAGATCCAAATTCAACCAGTTCAAGCTAGAAAACTTACTCGAAAAACCTTTTTTCAGACAAATACAGTGTATGCTATTGTACAATGCAAAAAGACGCTTCTCTCGCTCTGAAACGCTCAAAATTGACATAAGCCAGTTTGCACCTTTAATGAATGAAAGTGCAGGAAAAACCTTGTTTGCCATCAAGAAGACCCAAATTCAACCAGTTCAGGGTAGGAAACCTCAGTGAAAAACCCTTTTTCAGTCCAATACACCTTATGCTATTACACAATGCAAAAAGACGCTTGTCTCGCTCTGAAACGCTCAAAATTGACATAAGCCAGTTTGCACCTTTAATGAATGAAAGTGCAGGAAAAACCTTGTTTGCCATCAAGAAGATCCAAATTCAACCAGTTCAGGCTAGAAAACTTACTCGAAAATCCTTTTTTCAGTCAAATACAGCTTACTCTACTGCAGAGTGCCAAAACGTGCTCCTATCGCTCTGAAACGCTCAAAATTGACATAAGCCAGTTTGCACCTTTAATGAATGAAAGTGCAGGAAAAACCTTGTTTGCCATCAAGAATATCCAAATTCAACCTGTTCAGGCTAAGAAACCTCAGTGAAAAACCTTTTTTCAGACAAATACAGCTTATGCTATTGTACAATGCAAAAAGACGCTTCTCTCGCTCTGAAACGCTCAAAATTGACATAAGCCACTTTTCACCCTTAATGAATGAAAGCACAGGAAAAACCTTGTTTGCCATCAAGAAGATCCAAATTCAACCAGTTCAGGCTAGGAAACCTCAGTGAAAAACCTTTTTTCGGTCCAATACAGCTTATGCTATTACACAATGCAAAAAGACGCTTGTCTCGCTCTGAAACGCTCAAAATTGACATAAGCCAGTTTGCACCTTTAATGAATGAAAGTGCAGGAAAAACCTTGTTTGCCATCAAGAAGACCCAAATTCAACCACTTCAGGCTAGAAAACTTACTCGGAAAAACGTTTTTTCAGTCCAATACAGCTTATGCTATTACACAATGCAAAAAGACGCTTGTCTCGCTCTGAAACGCTCAAAATTGACATAAGCCACTTTTCACCCTTAATGAATGAAAGTGCAGGAAAAACCTTGTTTGCCATCAAGAAGACCCAAATTCAACCAGTTCAGGCTAGGAAACCTCAGTGAAAAACCTTTTTTCAGTCCAATACAGCTTATGCTATTGTACAATGCAAAAAGACGCTTCTCTCGCTCTGAAACGCTCAAAATTGACATAAGCCACTTTTCACCCTTAATGAATGAAAGCACAGCAAACACCTTGTTTGCCATCAAGAAGATCCAAATTCAACCAGTTCAAGCTAGAAAACTTACTCGAAAAACCTTTTTTCAGACAAATACAGCTTATGCTATTGTACAATGCAAAAAGACGCTTCTCTCGCTCTGAAACGCTCAAAATTGACATAAGCCACTTTTCACCCTTAATGAATGAAAGCACAGGAAAAACCTTGTTTGCCATCAAGAAGACCCAAATTCAACCAGTTCAGGCTAGGAAACCTCAGTGAAAAAACTTTTTTCAGTCCAATACAGCTTATGCTATTACACAATGCAAAAAGACGCTTGTCTCACTCTGAAACGCTCAAAATTGACATAAGCCAGTTTGCACCTTTAATGAATGAAAGTGCAGGAAAAACCTTGTTTGCCATCAAGAAGATCCAAATTCAACCAGTTCAGGCTAGAAAACTTACTCGAAAAACCTTTTTTCAGTCCAATACAGCTTATGCTATTACACAATGCAAAAAGACGCTCTTCTCGCTCTGAAACGCTCAAAATTGACATAAGCCAGTTTGCACCTTTAATGAATGAAAGTGCAGGAAAAACCTTGTTTGCCATCAAGAAGATCCAAATTCAACCAGTTCAGGCTAGAAAACTTACTCGAAAATCCTTTTTTCAGTCAAATACAGCTTACTCTACTGCAGAGTGCCAAAACGTGCTCCTATCGCTCTGAAACGCTCAAAATTGACATAAGCCAGTTTGCACCTTTAATGAATGAAAGTGCAGGAAAAACCTTGTTTGCCATCAAGAAGATCCAAATTCAACCAGTTCAGGCTAGAAAACTTACTCGAAAAACCTTTTTTCAGTCCAATACAGCTTATGCTATTACACAATGCAAAAAGACGCTTGTCTCGCTCTGAAACGCTCAAAATTGACATAAGCCAGTTTGCACCTTTAATGAATGAAAGTGCAGGAAAAACCTTGTTTGCCATCAAGAAGATCCAAATTCAACCAGTTCAGGCTAGAAAACTTACTCGAAAAACCTTTTTTCAGTCCAATACAGCTTATGCTATTACACAATGCAAAAAGACGCTCTTCTCGCTCTGAAACGCTCAAAATTGACATAAGCCAGTTTGCACCTTTAATGAATGAAAGTGCAGGAAAAACCTTGTTTGCCATCAAGAAGATCCAAATTCAACCAGTTCAGGCTAGAAAACTTACTCGAAAATCCTTTTTTCAGTCAAATACAGCTTACTCTACTGCAGAGTGCCAAAACGTGCTCCTATCGCTCTGAAACGCTCAAAATTGACATAAGCCAGTTTGCACCTTTAATGAATGAAAGTGCAGGAAAAACCTTGTTTGCCATCAAGAAGATCCAAATTCAACCTGTTCAGGCTAAGAAACCTCAGTGAAAAACCTTTTTTCAGACAAATACAGCTTATGCTATTGTACAATGCAAAAAGACGCTTCTCTCGCTCTGAAACGCTCAAAATTGACATAAGCCACTTTTCACCCTTAATGAATGAAAGCACAGGAAAAACCTTGTTTGCCATCAAGAAGACCCAAATTCAACCAGTTCAGGCTAGGAAACCTCAGTGAAAAAACTTTTTTCAGTCCAATACAGCTTATGCTATTACACAATGCAAAAAGACGCTTGTCTCGCTCTGAAACGCTCAAAATTGACATAAGCCAGTTTGCACCTTTAATGAATGAAAGTGCAGGAAAAACCTTGTTTGCCATCAAGAAGATCCAAATTCAACCAGTTCAGGCTAGAAAACTTACTCGAAAATCCTTTTTTCAGTCCAATACAGCTTATGCTATTGTACAATGCAAAAAGACGCTTCTCTCGCTCTGAAACGCTCAAAATTGACATAAGCCACTTTTCACCCTTAATGAATGAAAGCACAGCAAACACCTTGTTTGCCATCAAGAAGATCCAAATTCAACCAGTTCAAGCTAGAAAACTTACTCGAAAAACCTTTTTTCAGACAAATACAGCTTATGCTATTGTACAATGCAAAAAGACGCTTCTCTCGCTCTGAAACGCTCAAAATTGACATAAGCCACTTTTCACCCTTAATGAATGAAAGCACAGGAAAAACCTTGTTTGCCATCAAGAAGACCCAAATTCAACCAGTTCAGGCTAGGAAACCTCAGTGAAAAAACTTTTTTCAGTCCAATACAGCTTATGCTATTACACAATGCAAAAAGACGCTTGTCTCACTCTGAAACGCTCAAAATTGACATAAGCCAGTTTGCACCTTTAATGAATGAAAGTGCAGGAAAAACCTTGTTTGCCATCAAGAAGATCCAAATTCAACCAGTTCAGGCTAGAAAACTTACTCGAAAAACCTTTTTTCAGTCCAATACAGCTTATGCTATTACACAATGCAAAAAGACGCTCTTCTCGCTCTGAAACGCTCAAAATTGACATAAGCCAGTTTGCACCTTTAATGAATGAAAGTGCAGGAAAAACCTTGTTTGCCATCAAGAAGATCCAAATTCAACCAGTTCAGGCTAGAAAACTTACTCGAAAATCCTTTTTTCAGTCAAATACAGCTTACTCTACTGCAGAGTGCCAAAACGTGCTCCTATCGCTCTGAAACGCTCAAAATTGACATAAGCCAGTTTGCACCTTTAATGAATGAAAGTGCAGGAAAAACCTTGTTTGCCATCAAGAAGATCCAAATTCAACCTGTTCGGGCTAAGAAACCTCAGTGAAAAACCTTTTTTCAGTCAAATACAGCTTATGCTATTACACAATGCAAAAAGACGCTTGTCTCGCTCTGAAACGCTCAAAATTGACATAAGCCAGTTTGCACCTATAATGAATGAAAGTGCAGGAAAAACCTTGTTTGCCATCAAGAAGACCCAAATTCAACCAGTTCAGGGTAGGAAACCTCAGTGAAAAACCCATTTTCAGTCCAATACAGCTTATGCTATTACACAATGCAAAAAGACGCTTGTCTCATTCTGAAACGCTCACAATTGACATAAGCCACTTTGCACCTTTAATGAATGAAAGTGCAGGAAAAAGCTTGTTTGCCATCAAGAAGATCCAAATTCAACCAGTTCAGGCTAGAAAACTTACCCGAAAAACCTTTTTTCAGTCCAATACACCTTATGCTATTACACAATGCAAAAAGACGCTTGTCTCGCTCTGAAACGCTCAAAATTGACATAAGCCAGTTTGCACCTTTAATGAATGAAAGTGCAGGAAAAACCTTGTTTGCCATCAAGAAGATCCAAATTCAACCAGTTCAGGCTAGAAAACTTACTCGAAAATCCTTTTTTCAGTCAAATACAGCTTACTCTACTGCAGAGTGCCAAAACGTGCTCCTATCGCTCTGAAACGCTCAAAATTGACATAAGCCAGTTTGCACCTTTAATGAATGAAAGTGCAGGAAAAACCTTGTTTGCCATCAAGAAGATCCAAATTCAACCTGTTCAGGCTAAGAAACCTCAGTGAAAAACCTTTTTTCAGACAAATACAGCTTATGCTATTGTACAATGCAAAAAGACGCTTCTCTCGCTCTGAAACGCTCAAAATTGACATAAGCCACTTTTCACCCTTAATGAATGAAAGCACAGGAAAAACCTTGTTTGCCATCAAGAAGACCCAAATTCAACCAGTTCAGGCTAGGAAACCTCAGTGAAAAAACTTTTTTCAGTCCAATACAGCTTATGCTATTACACAATGCAAAAAGACGCTTGTCTCGCTCTGAAACGCTCAAAATTGACATAAGCCAGTTTGCACCTTTAATGAATGAAAGTGCAGGAAAAACCTTGTTTGCCATCAAGAAGATCCAAATTCAACCAGTTCAGGCTAGAAAACTTACTCGAAAATCCTTTTTTCAGTCAAATACAGCTTACTCTACTGCAGAGTGCCAAAACGTGCTCCTATCGCTCTGAAACGCTCAAAATTGACATAAGCCAGTTTGCACCTTTAATGAATGAAAGTGCAGGAAAAACTTGTTTGCCATCAAGAAGATCCAAATTCAACCTGTTCAGGCTAAGAAACCTCAGTGAAAAACCTTTTTTCAGACAAATACAGCTTATGCTATTGTACAATGCAAAAAGACGCTTCTCTCGCTCTGAAACGCTCAAAATTGACATAAGCCACTTTTCACCCTTAATGAATGAAAGCACAGGAAAAACCTTGTTTGCCATCAAGAAGATCCAAATTCAACCAGTTCAGGCTAGGAAACCTCAGTGAAAAACCTTTTTTCGGTCCAATACAGCTTATGCTATTACACAATGCAAAAAGACGCTTGTCTCGCTCTGAAACGCTCAAAATTGACATAAGCCAGTTTGCACCTTTAATGAATGAAAGTGCAGGAAAAACCTTGTTTGCCATCAAGAAGACCCAAATTCAACCAGTTCAGGCTAGGAAACCTCAGTGAAAAACCTTTTTCTGACAAATACAGCTTTTGCTATTGTACAATGCAAAAAGACGCTTCTCTCGCTCTGAAACGCTCAAAATTGACATAAGCCACTTTTCACCCTTAATGAATGAAAGTGCAGGAAAAACCTTGTTTGCCATCAAGAAGACCCAAATTCAACCAGTTCAGGCTAGGAAACCTCAGTGAAAAACCTTTTTTCAGTCCAATACAGCTTATGCTATTGTACAATGCAAAAAGACGCTTCTCTCGCTCTGAAACGCTCAAAATTGACATAAGCCACTTTTCACCCTTAATGAATGAAAGCACAGCAAACACCTTGTTTGCCATCAAGAAGATCCAAATTCAACCAGTTCAGGCTAGAAAACTTACTCGAAAAACCTTTTTTCAGTCCAATACAGCTTATGCTATTACACAATGCAAAAAGACGCTTGTCTCGCTCTGAAACGCTCAAAATTGACATAAGCCAGTTTGCACCTTTAATGAATGAAAGTGCAGGAAAAACCTTGTTTGCCATCAAGAAGATCCAAATTCAACCTGTTCAGGCTAAGAAACCTCAGTGAAAAACCTTTTTTCAGACAAATACAGCTTATGCTATTGTACAATGCAAAAAGACGCTTCTCTCGCTCTGAAACGCTCAAAATTGACATAAGCCACTTTTCACCCTTAATGAATGAAAGTGCAGGAAAAACCTTGTTTGCCATTAAGAAGACCCAAATTCAACGAGTTCAGGCTAGGAAACCTCAGTGAAAAACCTTTTTTCGGTCCAATACAGCTTATGCTATTACACAATGCAAAAAGACGCTTGTCTCGCTCTGAAACGCTCAAAATTGACATAAGCCAGTTTGCACCTTTAATGAATGAAAGTGCAGGAAAAACCTTGTTTGCCATCAAGAAGACCCAAATTCAACCTGTTCAGGCTAAGAAACCTCAGTGAAAAACCTTTTTTCAGTCCAATACAGCTTATGCTATTTTACAATGCAAAAAGACGCTTGTCTCGCTCTGAAACGCTCAAAATTGACATAAGCCACTTTTCACCCTTAATGAATGAAAGCACAGGAAAAACCTTGTTTGCCATCAAGAAGATCCAAATTCAACCAGTTCAAGCTAGAAAACTTACTCGAAAAACCTTTTTTCAGACAAATACAGCTTATGCTATTGTACAATGCAAAAAGACGCTTCTCTCGCTCTGAAACGCTCAAAATTGACATAAGCCACTTTTCACCCTTAATGAATGAAAGCACAGGAAAAACCTTGTTTGCCATCAAGAAGATCCAAATTCAACCTGTTCAGGCTAGGAAACCTCAGTGAAAAACCTTTTTTCAGTCCAATACAGCTTATGCTATTACACAATGCAAAAAGACGCTTGTCTCGCTCTGAAACGCTCAAAATTGACATAAGCCAGTTTGCACCTTTAATGAATTAATGTGCAGGAAAAACCTTGTTTGCCATCAAGAAGATCCAAATTCAACCAGTTCAAGCTAGAAAACTTACTGGAAAAACCTTTTTTCAGTCAAATACAGCTTTGCTATTACACAATGCAAAAAGACGCTTGTCTCGCTCTGAAACGCTCAAAATTGACATAAGCCAGTTTGCACCTTTAATGAATGAAAGTGCAGGAAAAACCTTGTTTGCCATCAAGAAGATCCAAATTCAACCTGTTCAGGCTAAGAAACCTCAGTGAAAAACCTTTTTTCAGTCCAATACAGCTTATGCTATTTTACAATGCAAAAAGACGCTTCTCTCGCTCTGAAACGCTCAAAATTGACATAAGCCACTTTTCACCCTTAATGAATGAAAGCACAGGAAAAACCTTGTTTGCCATCAAGAAGACCCAAATTCAACCAGTTCAGGCTAGGAAACCTCAGTGAAAAACCTTTTTTCAGTCCAATACAGCTTATGCTATTACACAATGCAAAAAGACGCTTGTCTCGCTCTGAAACGCTCAAAATTGACATAAGCCAGTTTGCACCTTTAATGAATGAAAGTGCAGGAAAAACCTTGTTTGCCATCAAGAAGACCCAAATTCAACCAGTTCAGGCTAGAAAACTTAGTCGAAAAACCTTTTTTCAGTCCAATACAGCTTATGCTATTACACAATGCAAAAAGACGCTTGTCTCGCTCTGAAACGCTCAAAATTGACATAAGCCAGTTTGCACCTTTAATGAATGAAAGTGCAGGAAAAACCTTGTTTGCCATCAAGAAGATCCAAATTCAACCTGTTCAGGCTAAGAAACCTCAGTGAAAAACCTTTTTTCAGACAAATACAGCTTATGCTATTGTACAATGCAAAAAAACGCTTCTCTCGCTCTGAAACGCTCAAAATTGACATAAGCCAGTTTGCACCTTTAATGAATGAAAGTGCAGGAAAAACCATGTTTGCCATCAAGAAGACCCAAATTCAACCAGTTCAGGCTAGGAAACCTCAGTGAAAAACCTTTTTTCAGTCCAATACAGCTTATGCTATTACACAATGCAAAAAGACGCTTGTCTCGCTCTGAAACGCTCAAAATTGACATAAGCCAGTTTGCACCTTTAATGAATGAAAGTGCAGGAAAAAGCTTGTTTGCCATCAAGAAGACCCAAATTCAACCAGTTCAGGCTAGGAAACCTCAGTGAAAAACCTTTTTATAGTGAAATACAACTTTAGTTACTGCACAGTGCAAAAAGAGGCTTCTATCGCTCTGAAACGCTCAAAATTGACATGAGTGAGTGTTCACCATAAATGAATTAAAGGACCGGTGAGAAAATGTTTGCCATGAAAAAGATCCAAATTCAGCAAGTCCAGGCTAGGAAACTTGCTTGAAAATCCTTTTTTCAGTCAAATACAGCTTACTCTACTGCAGAGTGCCAAAACGTGCTCCAATCGCTCTGAAACGCTCAAAATTGACATAAGCCAGTTTGCACCTTTAATGAATGAAAGTGCAGGAAAAACCTTGTTTGTCATCAAGAAGACCCAAATTCAACCAGTTCAGGCTAGAAAACCTCAGTGAAAAACCTTTTTTCTGTCCAATACAGCTTATGCTATTACACAATGCAAAAAGACGCTTCTCTCGCTCTGAAACGGTCAAAATTGACATAAGCCAGTTTGCACCTTTAATGAATGAAAGTGCAGGAAAAACCTTGTTTGCCATCAAGAAGACCCAAATTCAACCAGTTCAGGCTAGGAAACCTCAGTGAAAAACCTTTTTATAGTGAAATACAACTTTAGTTACTGCACAGTGCAAAAAGAGGCTTCTATCGCTCTGAAACGCTCAAAATTGACATGAGTGAGTGTTCACCATAAATGAATTAAAGGACCGGTGAGAAAATGTTTGCCATGAAAAAGATCCAAATTCAGCAAGTCCAGGCTAGGAAACTTGCTTGAAAATCCTTTTTTCAGTCAAATACAGCTTACTCTACTGCAGAGTGCCAAAACGTGCTCCAACCGCTCTGAAACGCTCAAAATTGACATAAGCCAGTTTGCACCTTTAATGAATGAAAGTGCAGGAAAAACCTTGTTTGCCATCAAGAAGACCCAAATTCAACCAGTTCAGGCTAGAAAACCTCAGTGAAAAACCTTTTTTCTGTCCAATACAGCTTAGGCTATTACACAATGCAAAAAGACGCTTCTCTCGCTCTGAAACGCTTAAAATTGACATAAGCCAGTTTGCACCTTTAATGAATGAAAGTGCAGGAAAAACCTTGTTTGCCATCAAGAAGACCCAAATTCAACCAGTTCAGGCTAGAAAACCTCAGTGAAAAACCTTTTTTCTGTCCAATACAGCTTATGCTATTACACAATGCAAAAAGATGCTTCTCTCGCTCTGAAACGCTCAAAATTGACATAAGCCAGTTTGCACCTTTAATGAATGAAAGTACAGGAAAAACCTTGTTTGCCATCAAGAAGACCCAAATTCAACCAGTTCAGGCTAGGAAACTTGCTTGAAAATCCTTTTTTCAGTCAAATACAGCTTACTCTACTGCAGAGTGCCAAAACGTGCTCCAATCGCTCTGAAACGCTCAAAATTGACATAAGCCAGTTTGCACCTATAATGAATGAAAGTGCAGGAAAAAGCTTGTTTGCCATCAAGAAGACCCAAATTCAACCAGTTCAGGCTAGAAAACTTACTCGAAAAACCTTTTTTCAGTCCAATACAGCTTATGCTATTACACAATGCAAAAAGACGCTTGTCTCGCTCTGAAACGCTCAAAATTGACATAAGCCAGTTTGCACCTTTAATGAATGAAAGTGCAGGAAAAACCTTGTTTGCCATCAAGAAGACCCAAATTCAACCAGTTCAGGCTAGGAAACCTCAGTGAAAAACCTTTTTTCAGTCCAATACAGCTTATGCTATTACACAATGCAAAAAGACGCTTGTCTCGCTCTGAAACGCTCAAAATTGACATAAGCCACTTTGCACCTTTAATGAATGAAAGTGCAGGAAAAAGCTTGTTTGCCATCAAGAAGACCCAAATTTAACCAGTTCAGGCTAGAAAACTTACTCGAAAAACCTTTTTTCAGTCCAATACAGCTTATGCTATTACACAATGCAAAAAGACGCTTCTCTCGCTCTGAAACGCTCAAAATTGACATAATCCACTTTTCACCCTTATGAATGAAAATGCAGGAAAAACCTTGTTTGCCATCAAGAAGACCCAAATTCAACCTGTTCAGGCTAGGAAACCTCAGTGAAAAACCTTTTTTCAGTCCAATACAGCTTAGGCTATTACACAATGCAAAAAGACGCTTCTCTCGCTCTGAAACGCTCAAAATTGACATAAGCCAGTTTGCACCTTTAATGAATGAAAGTGCAGGAAAAACCTTGTTTGCCATCAAGAAGATCCAAATTCAACCAGTTCAGGCTAGAAAACTTACTCGAAAATCCTTTTTTCAGTCAAATACAGCTTACTCTACTGCAGAGTGCCAAAACGTGCTCCTATCGCTCTGAAACGCTCAAAATTGACATAAGCCAGTTTGCACCTTTAATGAATGAAAGTGCAGGAAAAACCTTGTTTGCCATCAAGAAGATCCAAATTCAACCTGTTCAGGCTAAGAAACCTCAGTGAAAAACCTTTTTTCAGACAAATACAGCTTATGCTATTGTACAATGCAAAAAGACGCTTCTCTCGCTCTGAAACGCTCAAAATTGACATAAGCCACTTTTCACCCTTAATGAATGAAAGCACAGGACAAACCTTGTTTGCCATCAAGAAGACCCAAATTCAACCAGTTCAGGCTAGAAAACTTACTCGAAAATCCTTTTTTCAGTCAAATACAGCTTACTCTACTGCAGAGTGCCAAAACGTGCTCCTATCGCTCTGAAACGCTCAAAATTGACATAAGCCAGTTTGCACCTTTAATGAATGAAAGTGCAGGAAAAACCTTGTTTGCCATCAAGAAGATCCAAATTCAACCTGTTCAGGCTAAGAAACCTCAGTGAAAAACCTTTTTTCAGACAAATACAGCTTATGCTATTGTACAATGCAAAAAGACGCTTCTCTCGCTCTGAAACGCTCAAAATTGACATAAGCCACTTTTCACCCTTAATGAATGAAAGCACAGGAAAAACCTTGTTTGCCATCAAGAAGACCCAAATTCAACCAGTTCAGGCTAGGAAACCTCAGTGAAAAAACTTTTTTCAGTCCAATACAGCTTATGCTATTACACAATGCAAAAAGACGCTTGTCTCGCTCTGAAACGCTCAAAATTGACATAAGCCAGTTTGCACCTTTAATGAATGAAAGTGCAGGAAAAACCTTGTTTGCCATCAAGAAGATCCAAATTCAACCAGTTCAGGCTAGAAAACTTACTCGAAAATCCTTTTTTCAGTCAAATACAGCTTACTCTACTGCAGAGTGCCAAAACGTGCTCCTATCGCTCTGAAACGCTCAAAATTGACATAAGCCAGTTTGCACCTTTAATGAATGAAAGTGCAGGAAAAACCTTGTTTGCCATCAAGAAGACCCAAATTCAACCAGTTCAGGCTAGAAAACTTACTCGAAAAACCTTTTTTCAGTCCAATACAGCTTATGCTATTACACAATGCAAAAAGACGCTTGTCTCGCTCTGAAACGCTCAAAATTGACATAAGCCAGTTTGCACCTTTAATGAATGAAAGTGCAGGAAAAACCTTGTTTGCCATCAAGAAGATCCAAATTCAACCTGTTCAGGCTAAGAAACCTCAGTGAAAAACCTTTTTTCAGACAAATACAGCTTATGCTATTGTACAATGCAAAAAGACGCTTCTCTCGCTCTGAAACGCTCAAAATTGACATAAGCCACTTTTCACCCTTAATGAATGAAAGCACAGGAAAAACCTTGTTTGCCATCAAGAAGACCCAAATTCAACCAGTTCAGGCTAGGAAACCTCAGTGAAAAAACTTTTTTCAGTCCAATACAGCTTATGCTATTACACAATGCAAAAAGACGCTTGTCTCGCTCTGAAACGCTCAAAATTGACATAAGCCAGTTTGCACCTTTAATGAATGAAAGTGCAGGAAAAACCTTGTTTGCCATCAAGAAGATCCAAATTCAACCAGTTCAGGCTAGAAAACTTACTCGAAAATCCTTTTTTCAGTCAAATACAGCTTACTCTACTGCAGAGTGCCAAAACGTGCTCCTATCGCTCTGAAACGCTCAAAATTGACATAAGCCAGTTTGCACCTTTAATGAATGAAAGTGCAGGAAAAACCTTGTTTGCCATCAAGAAGATCCAAATTCAACCAGTTCAGGCTAGAAAACTTACTCGAAAAACCTTTTTTCAGTCCAATACAGCTTATGCTATTACACAATGCAAAAAGACGCTTGTCTCGCTCTGAAACGCTCAAAATTGACATAAGCCAGTTTGCACCTTTAATGAATGAAAGTGCAGGAAAAACCTTGTTTGCCATCAAGAAGATCCAAATTCAACCAGTTCAGGCTAGAAAACTTACTCGAAAAACCTTTTTTCAGTCCAATACAGCTTATGCTATTACACAATGCAAAAAGACGCTCTTCTCGCTCTGAAACGCTCAAAATTGACATAAGCCAGTTTGCACCTTTAATGAATGAAAGTGCAGGAAAAACCTTGTTTGCCATCAAGAAGATCCAAATTCAACCAGTTCAGGCTAGAAAACTTACTCGAAAATCCTTTTTTCAGTCAAATACAGCTTACTCTACTGCAGAGTGCCAAAACGTGCTCCTATCGCTCTGAAACGCTCAAAATTGACATAAGCCAGTTTGCACCTTTAATGAATGAAAGTGCAGGAAAAACCTTGTTTGCCATCAAGAAGATCCAAATTCAACCTGTTCAGGCTAAGAAACCTCAGTGAAAAACCTTTTTTCAGACAAATACAGCTTATGCTATTGTACAATGCAAAAAGACGCTTCTCTCGCTCTGAAACGCTCAAAATTGACATAAGCCACTTTTCACCCTTAATGAATGAAAGCACAGGAAAAACCTTGTTTGCCATCAAGAAGACCCAAATTCAACCAGTTCAGGCTAGGAAACCTCAGTGAAAAAACTTTTTTCAGTCCAATACAGCTTATGCTATTACACAATGCAAAAAGACGCTTGTCTCGCTCTGAAACGCTCAAAATTGACATAAGCCAGTTTGCACCTTTAATGAATGAAAGTGCAGGAAAAACCTTGTTTGCCATCAAGAAGATCCAAATTCAACCAGTTCAGGCTAGAAAACTTACTCGAAAATCCTTTTTTCAGTCAAATACAGCTTACTCTACTGCAGAGTGCCAAAACGTGCTCCTATCGCTCTGAAACGCTCAAAATTGACATAAGCCAGTTTGCACCTTTAATGAATGAAAGTGCAGGAAAAACCTTGTTTGCCATCAAGAAGATCCAAATTCAACCTGTTCAGGCTAAGAAACCTCAGTGAAAAACCTTTTTTCAGACAAATACAGCTTATGCTATTGTACAATGCAAAAAGACGCTTCTCTCGCTCTGAAACGCTCAAAATTGACATAAGCCACTTTTCACCCTTAATGAATGAAAGCACAGGAAAAACCTTGTTTGCCATCAAGAAGATCCAAATTCAACCAGTTCAGGCTAGGAAACCTCAGTGAAAAACCTTTTTTCGGTCCAATACAGCTTATGCTATTACACAATGCAAAAAGACGCTTGTCTCGCTCTGAAACGCTCAAAATTGACATAAGCCAGTTTGCACCTTTAATGAATGAAAGTGCAGGAAAAACCTTGTTTGCCATCAAGAAGACCCAAATTCAACCACTTCAGGCTAGAAAACTTACTCGGAAAAACGTTTTTTCAGTCCAATACAGCTTATGCTATTACACAATGCAAAAAGACGCTTGTCTCGCTCTGAAACGCTCAAAATTGACATAAGCCAGTTTGCACCTTTAATGAATGAAAGTGCAGGAAAAACCTTGTTTGCCATCAAGAAGACCCAAATTCAACCAGTTCAGGCTAGGAAACCTCAGTGAAAAACCTTTTTCTGACAAATACAGCTTTTGCTATTGTACAATGCAAAAAGACGCTTCTCTCGCTCTGAAACGCTCAAAATTGACATAAGCCACTTTTCACCCTTAATGAATGAAAGTGCAGGAAAAACCTTGTTTGCCATCAAGAAGACCCAAATTCAACCAGTTCAGGCTAGGAAACCTCAGTGAAAAACCTTTTTTCAGTCCAATACAGCTTATGCTATTGTACAATGCAAAAAGACGCTTCTCTCGCTCTGAAACGCTCAAAATTGACATAAGCCACTTTTCACCCTTAATGAATGAAAGCACAGCAAACACCTTGTTTGCCATCAAGAAGATCCAAATTGAACCAGTTCAAGCTAGAAAACTTACTCGAAAAACCTTTTTTCAGACAAATACAGCTTATGCTATTGTACAATGCAAAAAGACGCTTCTCTCGCTCTGAAACGCTCAAAATTGACATAAGCCAGTTTGCACCTTTAATGAATGAAAGTGCAGGAAAAACCTTGTTTGCCATTAAGAAGACCCAAATTCAACCAGTTCAGGCTAGGAAACCTCAGTGAAAAACCTTTTTTCGGTCCAATACAGCTTATGCTATTACACAATGCAAAAAGACGCTTCTCTCGCTCTGAAACGCTCAAAATTGACATAAGCCAGTTTGCACCTTTAATGAATGAAAGTGCAGGAAAAACCTTGTTTGCCATCAAGAAGATCCAAATTCAACCAGTTCAAGCTAGAAAACTTACTCGAAAAACCTTTTTTCAGACAAATACAGTGTATGCTATTGTACAATGCAAAAAGACGCTTCTCTCGCTCTGAAACGCTCAAAATTGACATAAGCCAGTTTGCACCTTTAATGAATGAAAGTGCAGGAAAAACCTTGTTTGCCATCAAGAAGACCCAAATTCAACCAGTTCAGGGTAGGAAACCTCAGTGAAAAACCCTTTTTCAGTCCAATACACCTTATGCTATTACACAATGCAAAAAGACGCTTGTCTCGCTCTGAAACGCTCAAAATTGACATAAGCCAGTTTGCACCTTTAATGAATGAAAGTGCAGGAAAAACCTTGTTTGCCATCAAGAAGATCCAAATTCAACCAGTTCAGGCTAGAAAACTTACTCGAAAATCCTTTTTTCAGTCAAATACAGCTTACTCTACTGCAGAGTGCCAAAACGTGCTCCTATCGCTCTGAAACGCTCAAAATTGACATAAGCCAGTTTGCACCTTTAATGAATGAAAGTGCAGGAAAAACCTTGTTTGCCATCAAGAATATCCAAATTCAACCTGTTCAGGCTAAGAAACCTCAGTGAAAAACCTTTTTTCAGACAAATACAGCTTATGCTATTGTACAATGCAAAAAGACGCTTCTCTCGCTCTGAAACGCTCAAAATTGACATAAGCCACTTTTCACCCTTAATGAATGAAAGCACAGGAAAAACCTTGTTTGCCATCAAGAAGATCCAAATTCAACCAGTTCAGGCTAGGAAACCTCAGTGAAAAACCTTTTTTCGGTCCAATACAGCTTATGCTATTACACAATGCAAAAAGACGCTTGTCTCGCTCTGAAACGCTCAAAATTGACATAAGCCAGTTTGCACCTTTAATGAATGAAAGTGCAGGAAAAACCTTGTTTGCCATCAAGAAGACCCAAATTCAACCACTTCAGGCTAGAAAACTTACTCGGAAAAACGTTTTTTCAGTCCAATACAGCTTATGCTATTACACAATGCAAAAAGACGCTTGTCTCGCTCTGAAACGCTCAAAATTGACATAAGCCACTTTTCACCCTTAATGAATGAAAGTGCAGGAAAAACCTTGTTTGCCATCAAGAAGACCCAAATTCAACCAGTTCAGGCTAGGAAACCTCAGTGAAAAACCTTTTTTCAGTCCAATACAGCTTATGCTATTGTACAATGCAAAAAGACGCTTCTCTCGCTCTGAAACGCTCAAAATTGACATAAGCCACTTTTCACCCTTAATGAATGAAAGCACAGCAAACACCTTGTTTGCCATCAAGAAGATCCAAATTCAACCAGTTCAAGCTAGAAAACTTACTCGAAAAACCTTTTTTCAGACAAATACAGCTTATGCTATTGTACAATGCAAAAAGACGCTTCTCTCGCTCTGAAACGCTCAAAATTGACATAAGCCACTTTTCACCCTTAATGAATGAAAGCACAGGAAAAACCTTGTTTGCCATCAAGAAGACCCAAATTCAACCAGTTCAGGCTAGGAAACCTCAGTGAAAAAACTTTTTTCAGTCCAATACAGCTTATGCTATTACACAATGCAAAAAGACGCTTGTCTCACTCTGAAACGCTCAAAATTGACATAAGCCAGTTTGCACCTTTAATGAATGAAAGTGCAGGAAAAACCTTGTTTGCCATCAAGAAGATCCAAATTCAACCAGTTCAGGCTAGAAAACTTACTCGAAAAACCTTTTTTCAGTCCAATACAGCTTATGCTATTACACAATGCAAAAAGACGCTCTTCTCGCTCTGAAACGCTCAAAATTGACATAAGCCAGTTTGCACCTTTAATGAATGAAAGTGCAGGAAAAACCTTGTTTGCCATCAAGAAGATCCAAATTCAACCAGTTCAGGCTAGAAAACTTACTCGAAAATCCTTTTTTCAGTCAAATACAGCTTACTCTACTGCAGAGTGCCAAAACGTGCTCCTATCGCTCTGAAACGCTCAAAATTGACATAAGCCAGTTTGCACCTTTAATGAATGAAAGTGCAGGAAAAACCTTGTTTGCCATCAAGAAGATCCAAATTCAACCAGTTCAGGCTAGAAAACTTACTCGAAAAACCTTTTTTCAGTCCAATACAGCTTATGCTATTACACAATGCAAAAAGACGCTTGTCTCGCTCTGAAACGCTCAAAATTGACATAAGCCAGTTTGCACCTTTAATGAATGAAAGTGCAGGAAAAACCTTGTTTGCCATCAAGAAGATCCAAATTCAACCAGTTCAGGCTAGAAAACTTACTCGAAAAACCTTTTTTCAGTCCAATACAGCTTATGCTATTACACAATGCAAAAAGACGCTCTTCTCGCTCTGAAACGCTCAAAATTGACATAAGCCAGTTTGCACCTTTAATGAATGAAAGTGCAGGAAAAACCTTGTTTGCCATCAAGAAGATCCAAATTCAACCAGTTCAGGCTAGAAAACTTACTCGAAAATCCTTTTTTCAGTCAAATACAGCTTACTCTACTGCAGAGTGCCAAAACGTGCTCCTATCGCTCTGAAACGCTCAAAATTGACATAAGCCAGTTTGCACCTTTAATGAATGAAAGTGCAGGAAAAACCTTGTTTGCCATCAAGAAGATCCAAATTCAACCAGTTCAGGCTAGAAAACTTACTCGAAAAACCTTTTTTCAGTCCAATACAGCTTATGCTATTGTACAATGCAAAAAGACGCTTCTCTCGCTCTGAAACGCTCAAAATTGACATAAGCCACTTTTCACCCTTAATGAATGAAAGCACAGGAAAAACCTTGTTTGCCATCAAGAAGACCCAAATTCAACCAGTTCAGGCTAGGAAACCTCAGTGAAAAAACTTTTTTCAGTCCAATACAGCTTATGCTATTACACAATGCAAAAAGACGCTTGTCTCGCTCTGAAACGCTCAAAATTGACATAAGCCAGTTTGCACCTTTAATGAATGAAAGTGCAGGAAAAACCTTGTTTGCCATCAAGAAGATCCAAATTCAACCAGTTCAGGCTAGAAAACTTACTCGAAAATCCTTTTTTCAGTCCAATACAGCTTATGCTATTGTACAATGCAAAAAGACGCTTCTCTCGCTCTGAAACGCTCAAAATTGACATAAGCCACTTTTCACCCTTAATGAATGAAAGCACAGCAAACACCTTGTTTGCCATCAAGAAGATCCAAATTCAACCAGTTCAAGCTAGAAAACTTACTCGAAAAACCTTTTTTCAGACAAATACAGCTTATGCTATTGTACAATGCAAAAAGACGCTTCTCTCGCTCTGAAACGCTCAAAATTGACATAAGCCACTTTTCACCCTTAATGAATGAAAGCACAGGAAAAACCTTGTTTGCCATCAAGAAGACCCAAATTCAACCAGTTCAGGCTAGGAAACCTCAGTGAAAAAACTTTTTTCAGTCCAATACAGCTTATGCTATTACACAATGCAAAAAGACGCTTGTCTCACTCTGAAACGCTCAAAATTGACATAAGCCAGTTTGCACCTTTAATGAATGAAAGTGCAGGAAAAACCTTGTTTGCCATCAAGAAGATCCAAATTCAACCAGTTCAGGCTAGAAAACTTACTCGAAAAACCTTTTTTCAGTCCAATACAGCTTATGCTATTACACAATGCAAAAAGACGCTCTTCTCGCTCTGAAACGCTCAAAATTGACATAAGCCAGTTTGCACCTTTAATGAATGAAAGTGCAGGAAAAACCTTGTTTGCCATCAAGAAGATCCAAATTCAACCAGTTCAGGCTAGAAAACTTACTCGAAAATCCTTTTTTCAGTCAAATACAGCTTACTCTACTGCAGAGTGCCAAAACGTGCTCCTATCGCTCTGAAACGCTCAAAATTGACATAAGCCAGTTTGCACCTTTAATGAATGAAAGTGCAGGAAAAACCTTGTTTGCCATCAAGAAGATCCAAATTCAACCTGTTCGGGCTAAGAAACCTCAGTGAAAAACCTTTTTTCAGTCAAATACAGCTTATGCTATTACACAATGCAAAAAGACGCTTGTCTCGCTCTGAAACGCTCAAAATTGACATAAGCCAGTTTGCACCTATAATGAATGAAAGTGCAGGAAAAACCTTGTTTGCCATCAAGAAGACCCAAATTCAACCAGTTCAGGGTAGGAAACCTCAGTGAAAAACCCATTTTCAGTCCAATACAGCTTATGCTATTACACAATGCAAAAAGACGCTTGTCTCATTCTGAAACGCTCACAATTGACATAAGCCACTTTGCACCTTTAATGAATGAAAGTGCAGGAAAAAGCTTGTTTGCCATCAAGAAGATCCAAATTCAACCAGTTCAGGCTAGAAAACTTACCCGAAAAACCTTTTTTCAGTCCAATACACCTTATGCTATTACACAATGCAAAAAGACGCTTGTCTCGCTCTGAAACGCTCAAAATTGACATAAGCCAGTTTGCACCTTTAATGAATGAAAGTGCAGGAAAAACCTTGTTTGCCATCAAGAAGATCCAAATTCAACCAGTTCAGGCTAGAAAACTTACTCGAAAATCCTTTTTTCAGTCAAATACAGCTTACTCTACTGCAGAGTGCCAAAACGTGCTCCTATCGCTCTGAAACGCTCAAAATTGACATAAGCCAGTTTGCACCTTTAATGAATGAAAGTGCAGGAAAAACCTTGTTTGCCATCAAGAAGATCCAAATTCAACCTGTTCAGGCTAAGAAACCTCAGTGAAAAACCTTTTTTCAGACAAATACAGCTTATGCTATTGTACAATGCAAAAAGACGCTTCTCTCGCTCTGAAACGCTCAAAATTGACATAAGCCACTTTTCACCCTTAATGAATGAAAGCACAGGAAAAACCTTGTTTGCCATCAAGAAGACCCAAATTCAACCAGTTCAGGCTAGGAAACCTCAGTGAAAAAACTTTTTTCAGTCCAATACAGCTTATGCTATTACACAATGCAAAAAGACGCTTGTCTCGCTCTGAAACGCTCAAAATTGACATAAGCCAGTTTGCACCTTTAATGAATGAAAGTGCAGGAAAAACCTTGTTTGCCATCAAGAAGATCCAAATTCAACCAGTTCAGGCTAGAAAACTTACTCGAAAATCCTTTTTTCAGTCAAATACAGCTTACTCTACTGCAGAGTGCCAAAACGTGCTCCTATCGCTCTGAAACGCTCAAAATTGACATAAGCCAGTTTGCACCTTTAATGAATGAAAGTGCAGGAAAAACTTGTTTGCCATCAAGAAGATCCAAATTCAACCTGTTCAGGCTAAGAAACCTCAGTGAAAAACCTTTTTTCAGACAAATACAGCTTATGCTATTGTACAATGCAAAAAGACGCTTCTCTCGCTCTGAAACGCTCAAAATTGACATAAGCCACTTTTCACCCTTAATGAATGAAAGCACAGGAAAAACCTTGTTTGCCATCAAGAAGATCCAAATTCAACCAGTTCAGGCTAGGAAACCTCAGTGAAAAACCTTTTTTCGGTCCAATACAGCTTATGCTATTACACAATGCAAAAAGACGCTTGTCTCGCTCTGAAACGCTCAAAATTGACATAAGCCAGTTTGCACCTTTAATGAATGAAAGTGCAGGAAAAACCTTGTTTGCCATCAAGAAGACCCAAATTCAACCAGTTCAGGCTAGGAAACCTCAGTGAAAAACCTTTTTCTGACAAATACAGCTTTTGCTATTGTACAATGCAAAAAGACGCTTCTCTCGCTCTGAAACGCTCAAAATTGACATAAGCCACTTTTCACCCTTAATGAATGAAAGTGCAGGAAAAACCTTGTTTGCCATCAAGAAGACCCAAATTCAACCAGTTCAGGCTAGGAAACCTCAGTGAAAAACCTTTTTTCAGTCCAATACAGCTTATGCTATTGTACAATGCAAAAAGACGCTTCTCTCGCTCTGAAACGCTCAAAATTGACATAAGCCACTTTTCACCCTTAATGAATGAAAGCACAGCAAACACCTTGTTTGCCATCAAGAAGATCCAAATTCAACCAGTTCAGGCTAGAAAACTTACTCGAAAAACCTTTTTTCAGTCCAATACAGCTTATGCTATTACACAATGCAAAAAGACGCTTGTCTCGCTCTGAAACGCTCAAAATTGACATAAGCCAGTTTGCACCTTTAATGAATGAAAGTGCAGGAAAAACCTTGTTTGCCATCAAGAAGATCCAAATTCAACCTGTTCAGGCTAAGAAACCTCAGTGAAAAACCTTTTTTCAGACAAATACAGCTTATGCTATTGTACAATGCAAAAAGACGCTTCTCTCGCTCTGAAACGCTCAAAATTGACATAAGCCACTTTTCACCCTTAATGAATGAAAGTGCAGGAAAAACCTTGTTTGCCATTAAGAAGACCCAAATTCAACGAGTTCAGGCTAGGAAACCTCAGTGAAAAACCTTTTTTCGGTCCAATACAGCTTATGCTATTACACAATGCAAAAAGACGCTTGTCTCGCTCTGAAACGCTCAAAATTGACATAAGCCAGTTTGCACCTTTAATGAATGAAAGTGCAGGAAAAACCTTGTTTGCCATCAAGAAGACCCAAATTCAACCTGTTCAGGCTAAGAAACCTCAGTGAAAAACCTTTTTTCAGTCCAATACAGCTTATGCTATTTTACAATGCAAAAAGACGCTTGTCTCGCTCTGAAACGCTCAAAATTGACATAAGCCACTTTTCACCCTTAATGAATGAAAGCACAGGAAAAACCTTGTTTGCCATCAAGAAGATCCAAATTCAACCAGTTCAAGCTAGAAAACTTACTCGAAAAACCTTTTTTCAGACAAATACAGCTTATGCTATTGTACAATGCAAAAAGACGCTTCTCTCGCTCTGAAACGCTCAAAATTGACATAAGCCACTTTTCACCCTTAATGAATGAAAGCACAGGAAAAACCTTGTTTGCCATCAAGAAGATCCAAATTCAACCTGTTCAGGCTAGGAAACCTCAGTGAAAAACCTTTTTTCAGTCCAATACAGCTTATGCTATTACACAATGCAAAAAGACGCTTGTCTCGCTCTGAAACGCTCAAAATTGACATAAGCCAGTTTGCACCTTTAATGAATTAATGTGCAGGAAAAACCTTGTTTGCCATCAAGAAGATCCAAATTCAACCAGTTCAAGCTAGAAAACTTACTGGAAAAACCTTTTTTCAGTCAAATACAGCTTTGCTATTACACAATGCAAAAAGACGCTTGTCTCGCTCTGAAACGCTCAAAATTGACATAAGCCAGTTTGCACCTTTAATGAATGAAAGTGCAGGAAAAACCTTGTTTGCCATCAAGAAGATCCAAATTCAACCTGTTCAGGCTAAGAAACCTCAGTGAAAAACCTTTTTTCAGTCCAATACAGCTTATGCTATTTTACAATGCAAAAAGACGCTTCTCTCGCTCTGAAACGCTCAAAATTGACATAAGCCAGTTTGCACCTTTAATGAATGAAAGTGCAGGAAAAAGCTTGTTTGCCATCAAGAAGACCCAAATTCAACCAGTTCAGGGTAGGAAACCTCAGTGAAAAACCCTTTTTCAGTCCAATACATTTTAGGCTATTACACAATGCAAAAAGACGCTTCTCTCGCTCTGAAACGCTCAAAATTGACATAAGCCACTTTTCACCCTTAATGAATGAAAATGCAGGAAAAACCTTGTTTGCCATCAAGAAGACCCAAATTCAACCAGTTCAGGCTAGAAAACTTACTCGAAAAACCTTTTTTCAGTCCAATACAGCTTATGCTATTGTAAAATGCAAAAAGACGCTTGTCTCGCTCTGAAATGCTCAAAATTGACATAAGCCAGTTTGCACCTATAATGAATGAAAGTGCAGGAAAAAGCTTGTTTGCCATCAAGAAGACCCAAATTCAACCAGTTCAGGCTAGAAAACTTACTCGAAAAACCTTTTTTCAGTCCAATACAGCTTATGCTATTGTAAAATGCAAAAAGACGCTTGTCTCGCTCTGAAACGCTCAAAATTGACATAAGCCAGTTTGCACCTTTAATGAATGAAAGTGCAGTAAAACCTTGTTTGCCGTCAAGAAGACCCGAATTCAACCAGTTCAGGCTAGAAAATTTACTCGAAAAACCTTTTTTCAGTCCAATACAGCTTATGCTGTTACACAATGCAAAAAGACGCTTCTCTCGCTCTGAAACGCTCAAAATTGACATAAGCCAGTTTGCACCTTTAATGAATGAAAGTGCAGGAAAAACCTTGTTTGCCATCAAGAAGACCCAAATTCAACCAGTTCAGGCTAGGAAACCTCAGTGAAAAACCTTTTTTCAGACAAATACAGCTTAGGCTATTACACAATGCAAAAAGACGCTTCTCTCGCTCTGAAACGCTCAAAATTGACATAAGCCAGTTTGCACCTTTAATGAATGAAAGTGCAGGAAAAACCTTGTTTGCCATCAAGAAGACCCAAATTCAACCAGTTCAGGCTAGGAAACCTCAGTGAAAAACCTTTTTTCAGACAAATACAGCTTAGGCTATTACACAATGCAAAAAGACGCTTCTCTCGCTCTGAAACGCTCAAAATTGACATAAGCCAGTTTGCACCTATAATGAATGAAAGTGCAGGAAAACCCTTGTTTGCCATCAAGAAGACCCAAATTCAACCAGTTCAGGCTAGAAAACTTACTCGAAAAACCTTTTTTCAGTCCAATACAGCTTATGCTATTGTACAATGCAAAAAGACGCTTCTCTCGCTCTGAAACGCTCAAAATTGACATAAGCCAGTTTGCACCTTTAATGAATGAAAGTGCAGGAAAAACCTTGTTTGCCGTCAAGAAGACCCGAATTCAACCAGTTCAGGCTAGAAAACCTCAGTGAAAAACCTTTTTTCAGACAAATACAGCTTATGCTATTGTACAATGCAAAAAGACGCTTCTCTCGCTCTGAAACGCTCAAAATTGACATAAGCCACTTTTCACCCTTAATGAATGAAAGTGCAGGAAAAACCTTGTTTGCCATTAAGAAGACCCAAATTCAACGAGTTCAGGCTAGGAAACCTCAGTGAAAAACCTTTTTTCGGTCCAATACAGCTTATGCTATTACACAATGCAAAAAGACGCTTGTCTCGCTCTGAAACGCTCAAAATTGACATAAGCCAGTTTGCACCTTTAATGAATTAATGTGCAGGAAAAACCTTGTTTGCCATCAAGAAGATCCAAATTCAACCAGTTCAAGCTAGAAAACTTACTGGAAAAACCTTTTTTCAGTCAAATACAGCTTTGCTATTACACAATGCAAAAAGACGCTTGTCTCGCTCTGAAACGCTCAAAATTGACATAAGCCAGTTTGCACCTTTAATGAATGAAAGTGCAGGAAAAACCTTGTTTGCCGTCAAGAAGACCCGAATTCAACCAGTTCAGGCTAGAAAACCTCAGTGAAAAACCTTTTTTCAGACAAATACAGCTTATGCTATTGTACAATGCAAAAAGACGCTTCTCTCGCTCTGAAACGCTCAAAATTGACATAAGCCACTTTTCACCCTTAATGAATGAAAGTGCAGGAAAAACCTTGTTTGCCATTAAGAAGACCCAAATTCAACGAGTTCAGGCTAGGAAACCTCAGTGAAAAACCTTTTTTCGGTCCAATACAGCTTATGCTATTACACAATGCAAAAAGACGCTTGTCTCGCTCTGAAACGCTCAAAATTGACATAAGCCAGTTTGCACCTTTAATGAATGAAAGTGCAGGAAAAACCTTGTTTGCCATCAAGAAGACCCAAATTCAACCTGTTCAGGCTAAGAAACCTCAGTGAAAAACCTTTTTTCAGTCCAATACAGCTTATGCTATTTTACAATGCAAAAAGACGCTTGTCTCGCTCTGAAACGCTCAAAATTGACATAAGCCACTTTTCACCCTTAATGAATGAAAGCACAGGAAAAACCTTGTTTGCCATCAAGAAGATCCAAATTCAACCAGTTCAAGCTAGAAAACTTACTCGAAAAACCTTTTTTCAGACAAATACAGCTTATGCTATTGTACAATGCAAAAAGACGCTTCTCTCGCTCTGAAACGCTCAAAATTGACATAAGCCACTTTTCACCCTTAATGAATGAAAGCACAGGAAAAACCTTGTTTGCCATCAAGAAGATCCAAATTCAACCTGTTCAGGCTAGGAAACCTCAGTGAAAAACCTTTTTTCAGTCCAATACAGCTTATGCTATTACACAATGCAAAAAGACGCTTGTCTCGCTCTGAAACGCTCAAAATTGACATAAGCCAGTTTGCACCTTTAATGAATTAATGTGCAGGAAAAACCTTGTTTGCCATCAAGAAGATCCAAATTCAACCAGTTCAAGCTAGAAAACTTACTGGAAAAACCTTTTTTCAGTCAAATACAGCTTTGCTATTACACAATGCAAAAAGACGCTTGTCTCGCTCTGAAACGCTCAAAATTGACATAAGCCAGTTTGCACCTTTAATGAATGAAAGTGCAGGAAAAACCTTGTTTGCCATCAAGAAGATCCAAATTCAACCTGTTCAGGCTAAGAAACCTCAGTGAAAAACCTTTTTTCAGTCCAATACAGCTTATGCTATTTTACAATGCAAAAAGACGCTTCTCTCGCTCTGAAACGCTCAAAATTGACATAAGCCAGTTTGCACCTTTAATGAATGAAAGTGCAGGAAAAACCTTGTTTGCCGTCAAGAAGACCCGAATTCAACCAGTTCAGGCTAGAAAACCTCAGTGAAAAACCTTTTTTCAGACAAATACAGCTTATGCTATTGTACAATGCAAAAAGACGCTTCTCTCGCTCTGAAACGCTCAAAATTGACATAAGCCACTTTTCACCCTTAATGAATGAAAGTGCAGGAAAAACCTTGTTTGCCATTAAGAAGACCCAAATTCAACGAGTTCAGGCTAGGAAACCTCAGTGAAAAACCTTTTTTCGGTCCAATACAGCTTATGCTATTACACAATGCAAAAAGACGCTTGTCTCGCTCTGAAACGCTCAAAATTGACATAAGCCAGTTTGCACCTTTAATGAATGAAAGTGCAGGAAAAACCTTGTTTGCCATCAAGAAGACCCAAATTCAACCTGTTCAGGCTAAGAAACCTCAGTGAAAAACCTTTTTTCAGTCCAATACAGCTTATGCTATTTTACAATGCAAAAAGACGCTTGTCTCGCTCTGAAACGCTCAAAATTGACATAAGCCACTTTTCACCCTTAATGAATGAAAGCACAGGAAAAACCTTGTTTGCCATCAAGAAGATCCAAATTCAACCAGTTCAAGCTAGAAAACTTACTCGAAAAACCTTTTTTCAGACAAATACAGCTTATGCTATTGTACAATGCAAAAAGACGCTTCTCTCGCTCTGAAACGCTCAAAATTGACATAAGCCACTTTTCACCCTTAATGAATGAAAGCACAGGAAAAACCTTGTTTGCCATCAAGAAGATCCAAATTCAACCTGTTCAGGCTAGGAAACCTCAGTGAAAAACCTTTTTTCAGTCCAATACAGCTTATGCTATTACACAATGCAAAAAGACGCTTGTCTCGCTCTGAAACGCTCAAAATTGACATAAGCCAGTTTGCACCTTTAATGAATTAATGTGCAGGAAAAACCTTGTTTGCCATCAAGAAGATCCAAATTCAACCAGTTCAAGCTAGAAAACTTACTGGAAAAACCTTTTTTCAGTCAAATACAGCTTTGCTATTACACAATGCAAAAAGACGCTTGTCTCGCTCTGAAACGCTCAAAATTGACATAAGCCAGTTTGCACCTTTAATGAATGAAAGTGCAGGAAAAACCTTGTTTGCCATCAAGAAGATCCAAATTCAACCTGTTCAGGCTAAGAAACCTCAGTGAAAAACCTTTTTTCAGTCCAATACAGCTTATGCTATTTTACAATGCAAAAAGACGCTTCTCTCGCTCTGAAACGCTCAAAATTGACATAAGCCAGTTTGCACCTTTAATGAATGAAAGTGCAGGAAAAAGCTTGTTTGCCATCAAGAAGACCCAAATTCAACCAGTTCAGGGTAGGAAACCTCAGTGAAAAACCCTTTTTCAGTCCAATACATTTTAGGCTATTACACAATGCAAAAAGACGCTTCTCTCGCTCTGAAACGCTCAAAATTGACATAAGCCACTTTTCACCCTTAATGAATGAAAATGCAGGAAAAACCTTGTTTGCCATCAAGAAGACCCAAATTCAACCAGTTCAGGCTAGAAAACTTACTCGAAAAACCTTTTTTCAGTCCAATACAGCTTATGCTATTGTAAAATGCAAAAAGACGCTTGTCTCGCTCTGAAATGCTCAAAATTGACATAAGCCAGTTTGCACCTATAATGAATGAAAGTGCAGGAAAAAGCTTGTTTGCCATCAAGAAGACCCAAATTCAACCAGTTCAGGCTAGAAAACTTACTCGAAAAACCTTTTTTCAGTCCAATACAGCTTATGCTATTGTAAAATGCAAAAAGACGCTTGTCTCGCTCTGAAACGCTCAAAATTGACATAAGCCAGTTTGCACCTTTAATGAATGAAAGTGCAGTAAAACCTTGTTTGCCGTCAAGAAGACCCGAATTCAACCAGTTCAGGCTAGAAAATTTACTCGAAAAACCTTTTTTCAGTCCAATACAGCTTATGCTGTTACACAATGCAAAAAGACGCTTCTCTCGCTCTGAAACGCTCAAAATTGACATAAGCCAGTTTGCACCTTTAATGAATGAAAGTGCAGGAAAAACCTTGTTTGCCATCAAGAAGACCCAAATTCAACCAGTTCAGGCTAGGAAACCTCAGTGAAAAACCTTTTTTCAGACAAATACAGCTTAGGCTATTACACAATGCAAAAAGACGCTTCTCTCGCTCTGAAACGCTCAAAATTGACATAAGCCAGTTTGCACCTTTAATGAATGAAAGTGCAGGAAAAACCTTGTTTGCCATCAAGAAGACCCAAATTCAACCAGTTCAGGCTAGGAAACCTCAGTGAAAAACCTTTTTTCAGACAAATACAGCTTAGGCTATTACACAATGCAAAAAGACGCTTCTCTCGCTCTGAAACGCTCAAAATTGACATAAGCCAGTTTGCACCTATAATGAATGAAAGTGCAGGAAAACCCTTGTTTGCCATCAAGAAGACCCAAATTCAACCAGTTCAGGCTAGAAAACTTACTCGAAAAACCTTTTTTCAGTCCAATACAGCTTATGCTATTGTACAATGCAAAAAGACGCTTCTCTCGCTCTGAAACGCTCAAAATTGACATAAGCCAGTTTGCACCTTTAATGAATGAAAGTGCAGGAAAAACCTTGTTTGCCGTCAAGAAGACCCGAATTCAACCAGTTCAGGCTAGAAAACCTCAGTGAAAAACCTTTTTTCAGACAAATACAGCTTATGCTATTGTACAATGCAAAAAGACGCTTCTCTCGCTCTGAAACGCTCAAAATTGACATAAGCCACTTTTCACCCTTAATGAATGAAAGTGCAGGAAAAACCTTGTTTGCCATTAAGAAGACCCAAATTCAACGAGTTCAGGCTAGGAAACCTCAGTGAAAAACCTTTTTTCGGTCCAATACAGCTTATGCTATTACACAATGCAAAAAGACGCTTGTCTCGCTCTGAAACGCTCAAAATTGACATAAGCCAGTTTGCACCTTTAATGAATTAATGTGCAGGAAAAACCTTGTTTGCCATCAAGAAGATCCAAATTCAACCAGTTCAAGCTAGAAAACTTACTGGAAAAACCTTTTTTCAGTCAAATACAGCTTTGCTATTACACAATGCAAAAAGACGCTTGTCTCGCTCTGAAACGCTCAAAATTGACATAAGCCAGTTTGCACCTTTAATGAATGAAAGTGCAGGAAAAACCTTGTTTGCCGTCAAGAAGACCCGAATTCAACCAGTTCAGGCTAGAAAACCTCAGTGAAAAACCTTTTTTCAGACAAATACAGCTTATGCTATTGTACAATGCAAAAAGACGCTTCTCTCGCTCTGAAACGCTCAAAATTGACATAAGCCACTTTTCACCCTTAATGAATGAAAGTGCAGGAAAAACCTTGTTTGCCATTAAGAAGACCCAAATTCAACGAGTTCAGGCTAGGAAACCTCAGTGAAAAACCTTTTTTCGGTCCAATACAGCTTATGCTATTACACAATGCAAAAAGACGCTTGTCTCGCTCTGAAACGCTCAAAATTGACATAAGCCAGTTTGCACCTTTAATGAATTAATGTGCAGGAAAAACCTTGTTTGCCATCAAGAAGATCCAAATTCAACCAGTTCAAGCTAGAAAACTTACTGGAAAAACCTTTTTTCAGTCAAATACAGCTTTGCTATTACACAATGCAAAAAGACGCTTGTCTCGCTCTGAAACGCTCAAAATTGACATAAGCCAGTTTGCACCTTTAATGAATGAAAGTGCAGGAAAAACCTTGTTTGCCATCAAGAAGATCCAAATTCAACCTGTTCAGGCTAAGAAACCTCAGTGAAAAACCTTTTTTCAGTCCAATACAGCTTATGCTATTTTACAATGCAAAAAGACGCTTCTCTCGCTCTGAAACGCTCAAAATTGACATAAGCCAGTTTGCACCTTTAATGAATGAAAGTGCAGGAAAAAGCTTGTTTGCCATCAAGAAGACCCAAATTCAACCAGTTCAGGGTAGGAAACCTCAGTGAAAAACCCTTTTTCAGTCCAATACATTTTAGGCTATTACACAATGCAAAAAGACGCTTCTCTCGCTCTGAAACGCTCAAAATTGACATAAGCCACTTTTCACCCTTAATGAATGAAAATGCAGGAAAAACCTTGTTTGCCATCAAGAAGACCCAAATTCAACCAGTTCAGGCTAGAAAACTTACTCGAAAAACCTTTTTTCAGTCCAATACAGCTTATGCTATTGTAAAATGCAAAAAGACGCTTGTCTCGCTCTGAAATGCTCAAAATTGACATAAGCCAGTTTGCACCTATAATGAATGAAAGTGCAGGAAAAAGCTTGTTTGCCATCAAGAAGACCCAAATTCAACCAGTTCAGGCTAGAAAACTTACTCGAAAAACCTTTTTTCAGTCCAATACAGCTTATGCTATTGTAAAATGCAAAAAGACGCTTGTCTCGCTCTGAAACGCTCAAAATTGACATAAGCCAGTTTGCACCTTTAATGAATGAAAGTGCAGTAAAACCTTGTTTGCCGTCAAGAAGACCCGAATTCAACCAGTTCAGGCTAGAAAATTTACTCGAAAAACCTTTTTTCAGTCCAATACAGCTTATGCTGTTACACAATGCAAAAAGACGCTTCTCTCGCTCTGAAACGCTCAAAATTGACATAAGCCAGTTTGCACCTTTAATGAATGAAAGTGCAGGAAAAACCTTGTTTGCCATCAAGAAGACCCAAATTCAACCAGTTCAGGCTAGGAAACCTCAGTGAAAAACCTTTTTTCAGACAAATACAGCTTAGGCTATTACACAATGCAAAAAGACGCTTCTCTCGCTCTGAAACGCTCAAAATTGACATAAGCCAGTTTGCACCTTTAATGAATGAAAGTGCAGGAAAAACCTTGTTTGCCATCAAGAAGACCCAAATTCAACCAGTTCAGGCTAGGAAACCTCAGTGAAAAACCTTTTTTCAGACAAATACAGCTTAGGCTATTACACAATGCAAAAAGACGCTTCTCTCGCTCTGAAACGCTCAAAATTGACATAAGCCAGTTTGCACCTATAATGAATGAAAGTGCAGGAAAACCCTTGTTTGCCATCAAGAAGACCCAAATTCAACCAGTTCAGGCTAGAAAACTTACTCGAAAAACCTTTTTTCAGTCCAATACAGCTTATGCTATTGTACAATGCAAAAAGACGCTTCTCTCGCTCTGAAACGCTCAAAATTGACATAAGCCAGTTTGCACCTTTAATGAATGAAAGTGCAGGAAAAACCTTGTTTGCCGTCAAGAAGACCCGAATTCAACCAGTTCAGGCTAGAAAACCTCAGTGAAAAACCTTTTTTCAGACAAATACAGCTTATGCTATTGTACAATGCAAAAAGACGCTTCTCTCGCTCTGAAACGCTCAAAATTGACATAAGCCACTTTTCACCCTTAATGAATGAAAGTGCAGGAAAAACCTTGTTTGCCATTAAGAAGACCCAAATTCAACGAGTTCAGGCTAGGAAACCTCAGTGAAAAACCTTTTTTCGGTCCAATACAGCTTATGCTATTACACAATGCAAAAAGACGCTTGTCTCGCTCTGAAACGCTCAAAATTGACATAAGCCAGTTTGCACCTTTAATGAATTAATGTGCAGGAAAAACCTTGTTTGCCATCAAGAAGATCCAAATTCAACCAGTTCAAGCTAGAAAACTTACTGGAAAAACCTTTTTTCAGTCAAATACAGCTTTGCTATTACACAATGCAAAAAGACGCTTGTCTCGCTCTGAAACGCTCAAAATTGACATAAGCCAGTTTGCACCTTTAATGAATGAAAGTGCAGGAAAAACCTTGTTTGCCGTCAAGAAGACCCGAATTCAACCAGTTCAGGCTAGAAAACCTCAGTGAAAAACCTTTTTTCAGTCCAATACAGCTTAGGCTATTACACAATGCAAAAAGACGCTTCTCTCGCTCTGAAACGCTCAAAATTGACATAAGCCAGTTTGCACCTATAATGAATGAAAGCACAGGAAAAACCTTGTTTGCCATCAAGAAGATCCAAATTCAACCAGTTCAAGCTAGAAAACTTACTCGAAAAACCTTTTTTCAGACAAATACAGCTTATTCTATTGTACAATGCAAAAAGACGCTTCTCTCGCTCTGAAACGCTCAAAATTGACATAAGCCAGTTTGCACCTTTAATGAATGAAAGTGCAGGAAAAACCTTGTTTGCCATCAAGAAGACCCGAATTCAACCAGTTCAGGCTAGAAAACCTCAGTGAAAAACCTTTTTTCAGTCCAATACAGCTTATGCTATTGTACAATGCAAAAAGACGCTTGTCTCGCTCTGAAACGCTCAAAATTGACATAAGCCACTTTTCACCCTTAATGAATGAAAATGCAGGAAAAACCTTGTTTGCCATCAAGAAGACCCAAATTCAACCAGTTCAGGCTAGAAAACTTACTCGAAAAACCTTTTTTCAGTCCAATACAGCTTATGCTATTACACAATGCAAAAAGACGCTTCTCTCGCTCTGAAACGCTCAAAATTGACATAAGCCAGTTTGCACCTTTAATGAATGAAAGTGCAGGAAAAACCTTGTTTGCCGTCAAGAAGACCCGAATTCAACCAGTTCAGGCTAGAAAACCTCAGTGAAAAACCTTTTTTCAGTCCAATACAGCTTAGGCTATTACACAATGCAAAAAGACGCTTCTCTCGCTCTGAAACGCTCAAAATTGACATAAGCCAGTTTGCACCTATAATGAATGAAAGTGCAGGAAAAACCTTGTTTGCCATCAAGAAGACCCAAATTCAACCAGTTCAGGCTAGAAAACTTACTCGAAAAACCTTTTTTCAGTCCAATACAGCTTATGCTATTGTACAATGCAAAAAGACGCTTGTCTCGCTCTGAAACGCTCAAAATTGACATAAGCCAGTTTGCACCTTTAATGAATGAAAGTGCAGGAAAAACCTTGTTTGCCATCAAGAAGACCCAAATTCAACCTGTTCAGGCTAAGAAACCTCAGTGAAAAACCTTTTTTCAGACAAATACAGCTTATGCTATTGTACAATGCAAAAAGACCCTTCTCTCGCTCTGAAACGCTCAAAATTGACATAAGCCACTTTTCACCCTTAATGAATGAAAGTGCAGGAAAAACCTTGTTTGCCGTCAAGAAGACCCGAATTCAACCAGTTCAGGCTAGAAAACCTCAGTGAAAAACCTTTTTTCAGTCCAATACAGCTTAGGCTATTACACAATGCAAAAAGACGCTTCTCTCGCTCTGAAACGCTCAAAATTGACATAAGCCACTTTTCACCCTTAATGAATGAAAGTGCAGGAAAAACCTTGTTTGCCGTCAAGAAGACCCGAATTCAACCAGTTCAGGCTAGAAAACCTCAGTGAAAAACCTTTTTTCAGTCCAATACAGCTTAGGCTATTACACAATGCAAAAAGACGCTTCTCTCGCTCTGAAACGCTCAAAATTGACATAAGCCAGTTTGCACCTATAATGAATGAAAGTGCAGGAAAAACCTTGTTTGCCATCAAGAAGACCCAAATTCAACCAGTTCAGGCTAGAAAACTTACTCGAAAAACCTTTTTTCAGTCCAATACAGCTTATGCTATTGTAAAATGCAAAAAGACGCTTGTCTCGCTCTGAAATGCTCAAAATTGACATAAGCCAGTTTGCACCTATAATGAATGAAAGTGCAGGAAAAAGCTTGTTTGCCATCAAGAAGACCCAAATTCAACCAGTTCAGGCTAGAAAATTTACTCGAAAAACCTTTTTTCAGTCCAATACAGCTTATGCTGTTACACAATGCAAAAAGACGCTTCTCTCGCTCTGAAACGCTCAAAATTGACATAAGCCAGTTTGCACCTTTAATGAATGAAAGTGCAGGAAAAACCTTGTTTGCCATCAAGAAGACCCAAATTCAACCAGTTCAGGCTAGGAAACCTCAGTGAAAAACCTTTTTTCAGACAAATACAGCTTAGGCTATTACACAATGCAAAAAGACGCTTCTCTCGCTCTGAAACGCTCAAAATTGACATAAGCCAGTTTGCACCTTTAATGAATGAAAGTGCAGGAAAAACCTTGTTTGCCATCAAGAAGACCCAAATTCAACCAGTTCAGGCTAGGAAACCTCAGTGAAAAACCTTTTTTCAGACAAATACAGCTTAGGCTATTACACAATGCAAAAAGACGCTTCTCTCGCTCTGAAACGCTCAAAATTGACATAAGCCAGTTTGCACCTATAATGAATGAAAGTGCAGGAAAACCCTTGTTTGCCATCAAGAAGACCCAAATTCAACCAGTTCAGGCTAGAAAACTTACTCGAAAAACCTTTTTTCAGTCCAATACAGCTTATGCTATTGTACAATGCAAAAAGACGCTTCTCTCGCTCTGAAACGCTCAAAATTGACATAAGCCAGTTTGCACCTTTAATGAATGAAAGTGCAGGAAAAACCTTGTTTGCCGTCAAGAAGACCCGAATTCAACCAGTTCAGGCTAGAAAACCTCAGTGAAAAACCTTTTTTCAGACAAATACAGCTTATGCTATTGTACAATGCAAAAAGACGCTTCTCTCGCTCTGAAACGCTCAAAATTGACATAAGCCACTTTTCACCCTTAATGAATGAAAGTGCAGGAAAAACCTTGTTTGCCATTAAGAAGACCCAAATTCAACGAGTTCAGGCTAGGAAACCTCAGTGAAAAACCTTTTTTCGGTCCAATACAGCTTATGCTATTACACAATGCAAAAAGACGCTTGTCTCGCTCTGAAACGCTCAAAATTGACATAAGCCAGTTTGCACCTTTAATGAATTAATGTGCAGGAAAAACCTTGTTTGCCATCAAGAAGATCCAAATTCAACCAGTTCAAGCTAGAAAACTTACTGGAAAAACCTTTTTTCAGTCAAATACAGCTTTGCTATTACACAATGCAAAAAGACGCTTGTCTCGCTCTGAAACGCTCAAAATTGACATAAGCCAGTTTGCACCTTTAATGAATGAAAGTGCAGGAAAAACCTTGTTTGCCGTCAAGAAGACCCGAATTCAACCAGTTCAGGCTAGAAAACCTCAGTGAAAAACCTTTTTTCAGTCCAATACAGCTTAGGCTATTACACAATGCAAAAAGACGCTTCTCTCGCTCTGAAACGCTCAAAATTGACATAAGCCAGTTTGCACCTATAATGAATGAAAGCACAGGAAAAACCTTGTTTGCCATCAAGAAGATCCAAATTCAACCAGTTCAAGCTAGAAAACTTACTCGAAAAACCTTTTTTCAGACAAATACAGCTTATTCTATTGTACAATGCAAAAAGACGCTTCTCTCGCTCTGAAACGCTCAAAATTGACATAAGCCAGTTTGCACCTTTAATGAATGAAAGTGCAGGAAAAACCTTGTTTGCCATCAAGAAGACCCGAATTCAACCAGTTCAGGCTAGAAAACCTCAGTGAAAAACCTTTTTTCAGTCCAATACAGCTTATGCTATTGTACAATGCAAAAAGACGCTTGTCTCGCTCTGAAACGCTCAAAATTGACATAAGCCACTTTTCACCCTTAATGAATGAAAATGCAGGAAAAACCTTGTTTGCCATCAAGAAGACCCAAATTCAACCAGTTCAGGCTAGAAAACTTACTCGAAAAACCTTTTTTCAGTCCAATACAGCTTATGCTATTACACAATGCAAAAAGACGCTTCTCTCGCTCTGAAACGCTCAAAATTGACATAAGCCAGTTTGCACCTTTAATGAATGAAAGTGCAGGAAAAACCTTGTTTGCCGTCAAGAAGACCCGAATTCAACCAGTTCAGGCTAGAAAACCTCAGTGAAAAACCTTTTTTCAGTCCAATACAGCTTAGGCTATTACACAATGCAAAAAGACGCTTCTCTCGCTCTGAAACGCTCAAAATTGACATAAGCCAGTTTGCACCTATAATGAATGAAAGTGCAGGAAAAACCTTGTTTGCCATCAAGAAGACCCAAATTCAACCAGTTCAGGCTAGAAAACTTACTCGAAAAACCTTTTTTCAGTCCAATACAGCTTATGCTATTGTACAATGCAAAAAGACGCTTGTCTCGCTCTGAAACGCTCAAAATTGACATAAGCCAGTTTGCACCTTTAATGAATGAAAGTGCAGGAAAAACCTTGTTTGCCATCAAGAAGACCCAAATTCAACCTGTTCAGGCTAAGAAACCTCAGTGAAAAACCTTTTTTCAGACAAATACAGCTTATGCTATTGTACAATGCAAAAAGACCCTTCTCTCGCTCTGAAACGCTCAAAATTGACATAAGCCACTTTTCACCCTTAATGAATGAAAGTGCAGGAAAAACCTTGTTTGCCGTCAAGAAGACCCGAATTCAACCAGTTCAGGCTAGAAAACCTCAGTGAAAAACCTTTTTTCAGTCCAATACAGCTTAGGCTATTACACAATGCAAAAAGACGCTTCTCTCGCTCTGAAACGCTCAAAATTGACATAAGCCACTTTTCACCCTTAATGAATGAAAGTGCAGGAAAAACCTTGTTTGCCGTCAAGAAGACCCGAATTCAACCAGTTCAGGCTAGAAAACCTCAGTGAAAAACCTTTTTTCAGTCCAATACAGCTTAGGCTATTACACAATGCAAAAAGACGCTTCTCTCGCTCTGAAACGCTCAAAATTGACATAAGCCAGTTTGCACCTATAATGAATGAAAGTGCAGGAAAAACCTTGTTTGCCATCAAGAAGACCCAAATTCAACCAGTTCAGGCTAGAAAACTTACTCGAAAAACCTTTTTTCAGTCCAATACAGCTTATGCTATTGTACAATGCAAAAAGACGCTTGTCTCGCTCTGAAACGCTCAAAATTGACATAAGCCAGTTTGCACCTATAATGAATGAAAGTGCAGGAAAAACCTTGTTTGCCATCAAGAAGACCCAAATTCAACCAGTTCAGGCTAGAAAACTTACTCGAAAAACCTTTTTTCAGTCCAATACAGCTTAGGCTATTACACAATGCAAAAAGACGCTTCTCTCGCTCTGAAACGCTCAAAATTGACATAAGCCAGTTTGCACCTTTAATGAATGAAAGTGCAGGAAAAACCTTGTTTGCCATCAAGAAGACCCAAATTCAACCAGTTCAGGCTAGGAAACCTCAGTGAAAAACCTTTTTTCAGACAAATACAGCTTAGGCTATTACACAATGCAAAAAGACGCTTGTCTCGCTCTGAAACGCTCAAAATTGACATAAGCCAGTTTGCACCTTTAATGAATGAAAGTGCAGGAAAAACCTTATTTGCCTTCAAGAAGACCCAAATTCAACCTGTTCAGGCTAGGAAACCTCAGTGAAAAACCTTTTTTCTGACAAATACAGCTTATGCTATTACACAATGCAAAAAGACGCTTGTCTCGCTCTGAAACGCTCAAAATTGACATAAGCCAGTTTGCACCTTTAATGAATGAAAGTGCAGGAAAAACCTTGTTTGCCATCAAGAAGACCCAAATTCAACCAGTTCAAGCTAGAAAACTTACTCGAAAAACCTTTTTTCAGACAAATACAGCTTATGCTATTGTACAATGCAAAAAGACGCTTCTCTCGCTCTGAAACGCTCAAAATTGACATAAGCCAGTTTGCACCTTTAATGAATGAAAGTGCAGGAAAAACCTTGTTTGCCATCAAGAAGATCCAAATTCAACCTGTTCAGGCTAAGAAACCTCAGTGAAAAACCTTTTTTCAGACAAATACAGCTTAGGCTATTGTACAATGCAAAAAGACGCTTCTCTCGCTCTGAAACGCTCAAAATTGACATAAGCCACTTTTCACCCTTAATGAATGAAAGTGCAGGAAAAACCTTGTTTGCCATTAAGAAGACCCAAATTCAACGAGTTCAGGCTAGGAAACCTCAGTGAAAAACCTTTTTTCGGTCCAATACAGCTTATGCTATTACACAATGCAAAAAGACGCTTGTCTCGCTCTGAAACGCTCAAAATTGACATAAGCCAGTTTGCACCTTTAATGAATGAAAGTGCAGGAAAAACCTTGTTTGCCGTCAAGAAGACCCGAATTCAACCAGTTCAGGCTAGAAAACCTCAGTGAAAAACCTTTTTTCAGTCCAATACAGCTTAGGCTATTACACAATGCAAAAAGACGCTTCTCTCGCTCTGAAACGCTCAAAATTGACATAAGCCAGTTTGCACCTATAATGAATGAAAGTGCAGGAAAAACCTTGTTTGCCATCAAGAAGACCCAAATTCAACCAGTTCAGGCTAGAAAACTTACTCGAAAAACCTTTTTTCAGTCCAATACAGCTTATGCTATTGTACAATGCAAAAAGACGCTTGTCTCGCTCTGAAACGCTCAAAATTGACATAAGCCAGTTTGCACCTTTAATGAATGAAAGTGCAGGAAAAACCTTGTTTGCCATCAAGAAGACCCAAATTCAACCTGTTCAGGCTAAGAAACCTCAGTGAAAAACCTTTTTTCAGACAAATACAGCTTATGCTATTGTACAATGCAAAAAGACCCTTCTCTCGCTCTGAAACGCTCAAAATTGACATAAGCCACTTTTCACCCTTAATGAATGAAAGTGCAGGAAAAACCTTGTTTGCCGTCAAGAAGACCCGAATTCAACCAGTTCAGGCTAGAAAACCTCAGTGAAAAACCTTTTTTCAGTCCAATACAGCTTAGGCTATTACACAATGCAAAAAGACGCTTCTCTCGCTCTGAAACGCTCAAAATTGACATAAGCCACTTTTCACCCTTAATGAATGAAAGTGCAGGAAAAACCTTGTTTGCCGTCAAGAAGACCCGAATTCAACCAGTTCAGGCTAGAAAACCTCAGTGAAAAACCTTTTTTCAGTCCAATACAGCTTAGGCTATTACACAATGCAAAAAGACGCTTCTCTCGCTCTGAAACGCTCAAAATTGACATAAGCCAGTTTGCACCTATAATGAATGAAAGTGCAGGAAAAACCTTGTTTGCCATCAAGAAGACCCAAATTCAACCAGTTCAGGCTAGAAAACTTACTCGAAAAACCTTTTTTCAGTCCAATACAGCTTATGCTATTGTAAAATGCAAAAAGACGCTTGTCTCGCTCTGAAATGCTCAAAATTGACATAAGCCAGTTTGCACCTATAATGAATGAAAGTGCAGGAAAAAGCTTGTTTGCCATCAAGAAGACCCAAATTCAACCAGTTCAGGCTAGAAAATTTACTCGAAAAACCTTTTTTCAGTCCAATACAGCTTATGCTGTTACACAATGCAAAAAGACGCTTCTCTCGCTCTGAAACGCTCAAAATTGACATAAGCCAGTTTGCACCTTTAATGAATGAAAGTGCAGGAAAAACCTTGTTTGCCATCAAGAAGACCCAAATTCAACCAGTTCAGGCTAGGAAACCTCAGTGAAAAACCTTTTTTCAGACAAATACAGCTTAGGCTATTACACAATGCAAAAAGACGCTTCTCTCGCTCTGAAACGCTCAAAATTGACATAAGCCAGTTTGCACCTTTAATGAATGAAAGTGCAGGAAAAACCTTGTTTGCCATCAAGAAGACCCAAATTCAACCAGTTCAGGCTAGGAAACCTCAGTGAAAAACCTTTTTTCAGACAAATACAGCTTAGGCTATTACACAATGCAAAAAGACGCTTCTCTCGCTCTGAAACGCTCAAAATTGACATAAGCCAGTTTGCACCTATAATGAATGAAAGTGCAGGAAAACCCTTGTTTGCCATCAAGAAGACCCAAATTCAACCAGTTCAGGCTAGAAAACTTACTCGAAAAACCTTTTTTCAGTCCAATACAGCTTATGCTATTGTACAATGCAAAAAGACGCTTCTCTCGCTCTGAAACGCTCAAAATTGACATAAGCCAGTTTGCACCTTTAATGAATGAAAGTGCAGGAAAAACCTTGTTTGCCGTCAAGAAGACCCGAATTCAACCAGTTCAGGCTAGAAAACCTCAGTGAAAAACCTTTTTTCAGACAAATACAGCTTATGCTATTGTACAATGCAAAAAGACGCTTCTCTCGCTCTGAAACGCTCAAAATTGACATAAGCCACTTTTCACCCTTAATGAATGAAAGTGCAGGAAAAACCTTGTTTGCCATTAAGAAGACCCAAATTCAACGAGTTCAGGCTAGGAAACCTCAGTGAAAAACCTTTTTTCGGTCCAATACAGCTTATGCTATTACACAATGCAAAAAGACGCTTGTCTCGCTCTGAAACGCTCAAAATTGACATAAGCCAGTTTGCACCTTTAATGAATTAATGTGCAGGAAAAACCTTGTTTGCCATCAAGAAGATCCAAATTCAACCAGTTCAAGCTAGAAAACTTACTGGAAAAACCTTTTTTCAGTCAAATACAGCTTTGCTATTACACAATGCAAAAAGACGCTTGTCTCGCTCTGAAACGCTCAAAATTGACATAAGCCAGTTTGCACCTTTAATGAATGAAAGTGCAGGAAAAACCTTGTTTGCCGTCAAGAAGACCCGAATTCAACCAGTTCAGGCTAGAAAACCTCAGTGAAAAACCTTTTTTCAGTCCAATACAGCTTAGGCTATTACACAATGCAAAAAGACGCTTCTCTCGCTCTGAAACGCTCAAAATTGACATAAGCCAGTTTGCACCTATAATGAATGAAAGCACAGGAAAAACCTTGTTTGCCATCAAGAAGATCCAAATTCAACCAGTTCAAGCTAGAAAACTTACTCGAAAAACCTTTTTTCAGACAAATACAGCTTATTCTATTGTACAATGCAAAAAGACGCTTCTCTCGCTCTGAAACGCTCAAAATTGACATAAGCCAGTTTGCACCTTTAATGAATGAAAGTGCAGGAAAAACCTTGTTTGCCATCAAGAAGACCCGAATTCAACCAGTTCAGGCTAGAAAACCTCAGTGAAAAACCTTTTTTCAGTCCAATACAGCTTATGCTATTGTACAATGCAAAAAGACGCTTGTCTCGCTCTGAAACGCTCAAAATTGACATAAGCCACTTTTCACCCTTAATGAATGAAAATGCAGGAAAAACCTTGTTTGCCATCAAGAAGACCCAAATTCAACCAGTTCAGGCTAGAAAACTTACTCGAAAAACCTTTTTTCAGTCCAATACAGCTTATGCTATTACACAATGCAAAAAGACGCTTCTCTCGCTCTGAAACGCTCAAAATTGACATAAGCCAGTTTGCACCTTTAATGAATGAAAGTGCAGGAAAAACCTTGTTTGCCGTCAAGAAGACCCGAATTCAACCAGTTCAGGCTAGAAAACCTCAGTGAAAAACCTTTTTTCAGTCCAATACAGCTTAGGCTATTACACAATGCAAAAAGACGCTTCTCTCGCTCTGAAACGCTCAAAATTGACATAAGCCAGTTTGCACCTATAATGAATGAAAGTGCAGGAAAAACCTTGTTTGCCATCAAGAAGACCCAAATTCAACCAGTTCAGGCTAGAAAACTTACTCGAAAAACCTTTTTTCAGTCCAATACAGCTTATGCTATTGTACAATGCAAAAAGACGCTTGTCTCGCTCTGAAACGCTCAAAATTGACATAAGCCAGTTTGCACCTTTAATGAATGAAAGTGCAGGAAAAACCTTGTTTGCCATCAAGAAGACCCAAATTGAACCTGTTCAGGCTAAGAAACCTCAGTGAAAAACCTTTTTTCAGACAAATACAGCTTATGCTATTGTACAATGCAAAAAGACCCTTCTCTCGCTCTGAAACGCTCAAAATTGACATAAGCCACTTTTCACCCTTAATGAATGAAAGTGCAGGAAAAACCTTGTTTGCCGTCAAGAAGACCCGAATTCAACCAGTTCAGGCTAGAAAACCTCAGTGAAAAACCTTTTTTCAGTCCAATACAGCTTAGGCTATTACACAATGCAAAAAGACGCTTCTCTCGCTCTGAAACGCTCAAAATTGACATAAGCCACTTTTCACCCTTAATGAATGAAAGTGCAGGAAAAACCTTGTTTGCCGTCAAGAAGACCCGAATTCAACCAGTTCAGGCTAGAAAACCTCAGTGAAAAACCTTTTTTCAGTCCAATACAGCTTAGGCTATTACACAATGCAAAAAGACGCTTCTCTCGCTCTGAAACGCTCAAAATTGACATAAGCCAGTTTGCACCTATAATGAATGAAAGTGCAGGAAAAACCTTGTTTGCCATCAAGAAGACCCAAATTCAACCAGTTCAGGCTAGAAAACTTACTCGAAAAACCTTTTTTCAGTCCAATACAGCTTATGCTATTGTACAATGCAAAAAGACGCTTGTCTCGCTCTGAAACGCTCAAAATTGACATAAGCCAGTTTGCACCTATAATGAATGAAAGTGCAGGAAAAACCTTGTTTGCCATCAAGAAGACCCAAATTCAACCAGTTCAGGCTAGAAAACTTACTCGAAAAACCTTTTTTCAGTCCAATACAGCTTAGGCTATTACACAATGCAAAAAGACGCTTCTCTCGCTCTGAAACGCTCAAAATTGACATAAGCCAGTTTGCACCTTTAATGAATGAAAGTGCAGGAAAAACCTTGTTTGCCATCAAGAAGACCCAAATTCAACCAGTTCAGGCTAGGAAACCTCAGTGAAAAACCTTTTTTCAGACAAATACAGCTTAGGCTATTACACAATGCAAAAAGACGCTTGTCTCGCTCTGAAACGCTCAAAATTGACATAAGCCAGTTTGCACCTTTAATGAATGAAAGTGCAGGAAAAACCTTGTTTGCCATTAAGAAGACCCAAATTCAACCAGTTCAGGCTAGAAAACTTACTCGAAAAACCTTTTTTCAGTCCAATACAGCTTATGCTATTGTACAATGCAAAAAGACGCTTGTCTCGCTCTGAAACGCTCAAAATTGACATAAGCCAGTTTGCACCTATAATGAATGAAAGTGCAGGAAAAACCTTGTTTGCCATCAAGAAGACCCAAATTCAACCAGTTCAAGCTAGAAAACTTACTCGAAAAACCTTTTTTCAGACAAATACAGCTTATGCTATTGTACAATGCAAAAAGACGCTTCTCTCGCTCTGAAACGCTCAAAATTGACATAAGCCAGTTTGCACCTTTAATGAATGAAAGTGCAGGAAAAACCTTGTTTGCCATCAAGAAGATCCAAATTCAACCTGTTCAGGCTAAGAAACCTCAGTGAAAAACCTTTTTTCAGACAAATACAGCTTAGGCTATTGTACAATGCAAAAAGACGCTTCTCTCGCTCTGAAACGCTCAAAATTGACATAAGCCACTTTTCACCCTTAATGAATGAAAGTGCAGGAAAAACCTTGTTTGCCATTAAGAAGACCCAAATTCAACGAGTTCAGGCTAGGAAACCTCAGTGAAAAACCTTTTTTCGGTCCAATACAGCTTATGCTATTACACAATGCAAAAAGACGCTTGTCTCGCTCTGAAACGCTCAAAATTGACATAAGCCAGTTTGCACCTTTAATGAATGAAAGTGCAGGAAAAACCTTGTTTGCCATCAAGAAGACCCAAATTCAACCTGTTCAGGCTAAGAAACCTCAGTGAAAAACCTTTTTTCAGTCCAATACAGCTTATGCTATTTTACAATGCAAAAAGACGCTTGTCTCGCTCTGAAACGCTCAAAATTGACATAAGCCACTTTTCACCCTTAATGAATGAAAGCACAGGAAAAACCTTGTTTGCCATCAAGAAGATCCAAATTCAACCAGTTCAAGCTAGAAAACTTACTCGAAAAACCTTTTTTCAGACAAATACAGCTTATGCTATTGTACAATGCAAAAAGACGCTTCTCTCGCTCTGAAACGCTCAAAATTGACATAAGCCAGTTTGCACCTTTAATGAATGAAAGTGCAGGAAAAAGCTTGTTTGCCATCAAGAAGACCCAAATTCAACCAGTTCAGGGTAGGAAACCTCAGTGAAAAACCCTTTTTCAGTCCAATACATTTTAGGCTATTACACAATGCAAAAAGACGCTTCTCTCGCTCTGAAACGCTCAAAATTGACATAAGCCACTTTTCACCCTTAATGAATGAAAGTGCAGGAAAAACCTTCTTTGCCATCAAGAAGATCCAAATTCAACCAGTTCAAGCTAGAAAACTTACTCGAAAAACCTTTTTTCAGACAAATACAGCTTATGCTATTGTACAATGCAAAAAGACGCTTCTCTCGCTCTGAAACGCTCAAAATTGACATAAGCCACTTTTCACCCTTAATGAATGAAAGCACAGGAAAAAGCTTGTTTGCCATCAAGAAGACCCAAATTCAACCAGTTCAGGCTAGAAAACTTACTCGAAAAACCTTTTTTCAGTCCAATACAGCTTATGCTATTACACAATGCAAAAAGACGCTTCTCTCGCTCTGAAACGCTCAAAATTGACATAAGCCAGTTTGCACCTTTAATGAATGAAAGTGCAGGAAAAACCTTGTTTGCCGTCAAGAAGACCCGAATTCAACCAGTTCAGGCTAGAAAACCTCAGTGAAAAACCTTTTTTCAGTCCAATACAGCTTAGGCTATTACACAATGCAAAAAGACGCTTCTCTCGCTCTGAAACGCTCAAAATTGACATAAGCCAGTTTGCACCTATAATGAATGAAAGCACAGGAAAAACCTTGTTTGCCATCAAGAAGATCCAAATTCAACCAGTTCAAGCTAGAAAACTTACTCGAAAAACCTTTTTTCAGACAAATACAGCTTATTCTATTGTACAATGCAAAAAGACGCTTCTCTCGCTCTGAAACGCTCAAAATTGACATAAGCCAGTTTGCACCTTTAATGAATGAAAGTGCAGGAAAAACCTTGTTTGCCGTCAAGAAGACCCGAATTCAACCAGTTCAGGCTAGAAAACCTCAGTGAAAAACCTTTTTTCAGTCCAATACAGCTTATGCTATTGTACAATGCAAAAAGACGCTTGTCTCGCTCTGAAACGCTCAAAATTGACATAAGCCACTTTTCACCCTTAATGAATGAAAATGCAGGAAAAACCTTGTTTGCCATCAAGAAGACCCAAATTCAACCAGTTCAGGCTAGAAAACTTACTCGAAAAACCTTTTTTCAGTCCAATACAGCTTATGCTATTACACAATGCAAAAAGACGCTTCTCTCGCTCTGAAACGCTCAAAATTGACATAAGCCAGTTTGCACCTTTAATGAATGAAAGTGCAGGAAAAACCTTGTTTGCCGTCAAGAAGACCCGAATTCAACCAGTTCAGGCTAGAAAATTTACTCGAAAAACCTTTTTTCAGTCCAATACAGCTTATGCTGTTACACAATGCAAAAAGACGCTTCTCTCGCTCTGTAACGCTCAAAATTGACATAAGCCAGTTTGCACCTATAATGAATGAAAGTGCAGGAAAAACCTTGTTTGCCATCAAGAAGACCCAAATTCAACCAGTTCAGGCTAGAAAACTTACTCGAAAAACCTTTTTTCAGACAAATACAGCTTAGGCTATTACACAATGCAAAAAGACGCTTCTCTCGCTCTGAAACGCTCAAAATTGACATAAGCCAGTTTGCACCTTTAATGAATGAAAGTGCAGGAAAAACCTTGTTTGCCGTCAAGAAGACCCGAATTCAACCAGTTCAGGCTAGAAAACCTCAGTGAAAAACCTTTTTTCAGTCCAATACAGCTTAGGCTATTACACAATGCAAAAAGACGCTTCTCTCGCTCTGAAACGCTCAAAATTGACATAAGCCAGTTTGCACCTATAATGAATGAAAGTGCAGGAAAAACCTTGTTTGCCATCAAGAAGACCCAAATTCAACCAGTTCAGGCTAGAAAACTTACTCGAAAAACCTTTTTTCAGTCCAATACAGCTTATGCTATTGTACAATGCAAAAAGACGCTTGTCTCGCTCTGAAACGCTCAAAATTGACATAAGCCACTTTTCACCCTTAATGAATGAAAGTGCAGGAAAAACCTTGTTTGCCATCAAGAAGACCCAAATTCAACCTGTTCAGGCTAGAAAACTTACTCGAAAAACCTTTTTTCAGTCCAATACAGCTTATGCTATTACACAATGCAAAAAGACGCTTCTCTCGCTCTGAAACGCTCAAAATTGACATAAGCCACTTTTCACCCTTAATGAATGAAAGTGCAGGAAAAACCTTGTTTGCCATCAAGAAGACCCAAATTCAACCAGTTCAGGCTAGAAAACTTACTCGAAAAACCTTTTTTCAGTCCAATACAGCTTAGGCTATTACACAATGCAAAAAGACGCTTCTCTCGCTCTGAAACGCTCAAAATTGACATAAGCCAGTTTGCACCTTTAATGAATGAAAGTGCAGGAAAAACCTTGTTTGCCATCAAGAAGACCCAAATTCAACCAGTTCAGGCTAGGAAACCTCAGTGAAAAACCTTTTTTCAGACAAATACAGCTTAGGCTATTACACAATGCAAAAAGACGCTTGTCTCGCTCTGAAACGCTCAAAATTGACATAAGCCAGTTTGCACCTTTAATGAATGAAAGTGCAGGAAAAACCTTATTTGCCTTCAAGAAGACCCAAATTCAACCTGTTCAGGCTAGGAAACCTCAGTGAAAAACCTTTTTTCTGACAAATACAGCTTATGCTATTACACAATGCAAAAAGACGCTTGTCTCGCTCTGAAACGCTCAAAATTGACATAAGCCAGTTTGCACCTTTAATGAATGAAAGTGCAGGAAAAACCTTGTTTGCCATCAAGAAGACCCAAATTCAACCAGTTCAAGCTAGAAAACTTACTCGAAAAACCTTTTTTCAGACAAATACAGCTTATGCTATTGTACAATGCAAAAAGACGCTTCTCTCGCTCTGAAACGCTCAAAATTGACATAAGCCAGTTTGCACCTTTAATGAATGAAAGTGCAGGAAAAACCTTGTTTGCCATCAAGAAGATCCAAATTCAACCTGTTCAGGCTAAGAAACCTCAGTGAAAAACCTTTTTTCAGACAAATACAGCTTAGGCTATTGTACAATGCAAAAAGACGCTTCTCTCGCTCTGAAACGCTCAAAATTGACATAAGCCACTTTTCACCCTTAATGAATGAAAGTGCAGGAAAAACCTTGTTTGCCATTAAGAAGACCCAAATTCAACGAGTTCAGGCTAGGAAACCTCAGTGAAAAACCTTTTTTCGGTCCAATACAGCTTATGCTATTACACAATGCAAAAAGACGCTTGTCTCGCTCTGAAACGCTCAAAATTGACATAAGCCAGTTTGCACCTTTAATGAATGAAAGTGCAGGAAAAAGCTTGTTTGCCATCAAGAAGACCCAAATTCAACCAGTTCAGGGTAGGAAACCTCAGTGAAAAACCCTTTTTCAGTCCAATACATTTTAGGCTATTACACAATGCAAAAAGACGCTTCTCTCGCTCTGAAACGCTCAAAATTGACATAAGCTACTTTTCACCCTTAATGAATGAAAGTGCAGGAAAAACCTTCTTTGCCATCAAGAAGATCCAAATTCAACCAGTTCAAGCTAGAAAACTTACTCGAAAAACCTTTTTTCAGACAAATACAGCTTATGCTATTGTACAATGCAAAAAGACGCTTCTCTCGCTCTGAAACGCTCAAAATTGACATAAGCCACTTTTCACCCTTAATGAATGAAAGCACAGGAAAAAGCTTGTTTGCCATCAAGAAGACCCAAATTCAACCAGTTCAGGCTAGAAAACTTACTCGAAAAACCTTTTTTCAGTCCAATACAGCTTATGCTATTACACAATGCAAAAAGACGCTTCTCTCGCTCTGAAACGCTCAAAATTGACATAAGCCAGTTTGCACCTTTAATGAATGAAAGTGCAGGAAAAACCTTGTTTGCCGTCAAGAAGACCCGAATTCAACCAGTTCAGGCTAGAAAACCTCAGTGAAAAACCTTTTTTCAGTCCAATACAGCTTAGGCTATTACACAATGCAAAAAGACGCTTCTCTCGCTCTGAAACGCTCAAAATTGACATAAGCCAGTTTGCACCTATAATGAATGAAAGCACAGGAAAAACCTTGTTTGCCGTCAAGAAGACCCGAATTCAACCAGTTCAGGCTAGAAAATTTACTCGAAAAACCTTTTTTCAGTCCAATACAGCTTATGCTGTTACACAATGCAAAAAGACGCTTCTCTCGCTCTGAAACGCTCAAAATTGACATAAGCCAGTTTGCACCTTTAATGAATGAAAGTGCAGGAAAAACCTTGTTTGCCGTCAAGAAGACCCGAATTCAACCAGTTCAGGCTAGAAAATTTACTCGAAAAACCTTTTTTCAGTCCAATACAGCTTATGCTGTTACACAATGCAAAAAGACGCTTCTCTCGCTCTGAAACGCTCAAAATTGACATAAGCCAGTTTGCACCTATAATGAATGAAAGTGCAGGAAAAACCTTGTTTGCCATCAAGAAGACCCAAATTCAACCAGTTCAGGCTAGAAAACTTACTCGAAAAACCTTTTTTCAGTCCAATACAGCTTAGGCTATTACACAATGCAAAAAGACGCTTGTCTCGCTCTGAAACGCTCAAAATTGACATAAGCCAGTTTGCACCTTTAATGAATGAAAGTGCAGGAAAAACCTTGTTTGCCATCAAGAAGACCCAAATTCAACCTGTTCAGGCTAAGAAACCTCAGTGAAAAACCTTTTTTCAGACAAATACAGCTTATGCTATTGTACAATGCAAAAAGACACTTCTCTCGCTCTGAAACGCTCAAAATTGACATAAGCCACTTTTCACCCTTAATGAATGAAAGTGCAGGAAAAACCTTGTTTGCCGTCAAGAAGACCCGAATTCAACCAGTTCAGGCTAGAAAACCTCAGTGAAAAACCTTTTTTCAGTCCAATACAGCTTAGGCTATTACACAATGCAAAAAGACGCTTCTCTCGCTCTGAAACGCTCAAAATTGACATAAGCCAGTTTGCACCTATAATGAATGAAAGTGCAGGAAAAACCTTGTTTGCCATCAAGAAGACCCAAATTCAACCAGTTCAGGCTAGAAAACTTACTCGAAAAACCTTTTTTCAGTCCAATACAGCTTATGCTATTGTACAATGCAAAAAGACGCTTGTCTCGCTCTGAAACGCTCAAAATTGACATAAGCCACTTTTCACCCTTAATGAATGAAAGTGCAGGAAAAACCTTGTTTGCCATCAAGAAGACCCAAATTCAACCTGTTCAGGCTAGAAAACTTACTCGAAAAACCTTTTTTCAGTCCAATACAGCTTATGCTATTACACAATGCAAAAAGACGCTTCTCTCGCTCTGAAACGCTCAAAATTGACATAAGCCACTTTTCACCCTTAATGAATGAAAGTGCAGGAAAAACCTTGTTTGCCATCAAGAAGACCCAAATTCAACCAGTTCAGGCTAGAAAACTTACTCGAAAAACCTTTTTTCAGTCCAATACAGCTTAGGCTATTACACAATGCAAAAAGACGCTTCTCTCGCTCTGAAACGCTCAAAATTGACATAAGCCAGTTTGCACCTTTAATGAATGAAAGTGCAGGAAAAACCTTGTTTGCCATCAAGAAGACCCAAATTCAACCAGTTCAGGCTAGGAAACCTCAGTGAAAAACCTTTTTTCAGACAAATACAGCTTAGGCTATTACACAATGCAAAAAGACGCTTGTCTCGCTCTGAAACGCTCAAAATTGACATAAGCCAGTTTGCACCTTTAATGAATGAAAGTGCAGGAAAAACCTTATTTGCCTTCAAGAAGACCCAAATTCAACCTGTTCAGGCTAGGAAACCTCAGTGAAAAACCTTTTTTCTGACAAATACAGCTTATGCTATTACACAATGCAAAAAGACGCTTGTCTCGCTCTGAAACGCTCAAAATTGACATAAGCCAGTTTGCACCTTTAATGAATGAAAGTGCAGGAAAAACCTTGTTTGCCATCAAGAAGACCCAAATTCAACCAGTTCAAGCTAGAAAACTTACTCGAAAAACCTTTTTTCAGACAAATACAGCTTATGCTATTGTACAATGCAAAAAGACGCTTCTCTCGCTCTGAAACGCTCAAAATTGACATAAGCCAGTTTGCACCTTTAATGAATGAAAGTGCAGGAAAAACCTTGTTTGCCATCAAGAAGATCCAAATTCAACCTGTTCAGGCTAAGAAACCTCAGTGAAAAACCTTTTTTCAGACAAATACAGCTTAGGCTATTGTACAATGCAAAAAGACGCTTCTCTCGCTCTGAAACGCTCAAAATTGACATAAGCCACTTTTCACCCTTAATGAATGAAAGTGCAGGAAAAACCTTGTTTGCCATTAAGAAGACCCAAATTCAACGAGTTCAGGCTAGGAAACCTCAGTGAAAAACCTTTTTTCGGTCCAATACAGCTTATGCTATTACACAATGCAAAAAGACGCTTGTCTCGCTCTGAAACGCTCAAAATTGACATAAGCCAGTTTGCACCTTTAATGAATGAAAGTGCAGGAAAAACCTTGTTTGCCATCAAGAAGACCCAAATTCAACCTGTTCAGGCTAAGAAACCTCAGTGAAAAACCTTTTTTCAGTCCAATACAGCTTATGCTATTTTACAATGCAAAAAGACGCTTGTCTCGCTCTGAAACGCTCAAAATTGACATAAGCCACTTTTCACCCTTAATGAATGAAAGCACAGGAAAAACCTTGTTTGCCATCAAGAAGATCCAAATTCAACCAGTTCAAGCTAGAAAACTTACTCGAAAAACCTTTTTTCAGACAAATACAGCTTATGCTATTGTACAATGCAAAAAGACGCTTCTCTCGCTCTGAAACGCTCAAAATTGACATAAGCCAGTTTGCACCTTTAATGAATGAAAGTGCAGGAAAAAGCTTGTTTGCCATCAAGAAGACCCAAATTCAACCAGTTCAGGGTAGGAAACCTCAGTGAAAAACCCTTTTTCAGTCCAATACATTTTAGGCTATTACACAATGCAAAAAGACGCTTCTCTCGCTCTGAAACGCTCAAAATTGACATAAGCCACTTTTCACCCTTAATGAATGAAAGTGCAGGAAAAACCTTCTTTGCCATCAAGAAGATCCAAATTCAACCAGTTCAAGCTAGAAAACTTACTCGAAAAACCTTTTTTCAGACAAATACAGCTTATGCTATTGTACAATGCAAAAAGACGCTTCTCTCGCTCTGAAACGCTCAAAATTGACATAAGCCACTTTTCACCCTTAATGAATGAAAGCACAGGAAAAAGCTTGTTTGCCATCAAGAAGACCCAAATTCAACCAGTTCAGGCTAGAAAACTTACTCGAAAAACCTTTTTTCAGTCCAATACAGCTTATGCTATTACACAATGCAAAAAGACGCTTCTCTCGCTCTGAAACGCTCAAAATTGACATAAGCCAGTTTGCACCTTTAATGAATGAAAGTGCAGGAAAAACCTTGTTTGCCGTCAAGAAGACCCGAATTCAACCAGTTCAGGCTAGAAAACCTCAGTGAAAAACCTTTTTTCAGTCCAATACAGCTTAGGCTATTACACAATGCAAAAAGACGCTTCTCTCGCTCTGAAACGCTCAAAATTGACATAAGCCAGTTTGCACCTATAATGAATGAAAGCACAGGAAAAACCTTGTTTGCCATCAAGAAGATCCAAATTCAACCAGTTCAAGCTAGAAAACTTACTCGAAAAACCTTTTTTCAGACAAATACAGCTTATTCTATTGTACAATGCAAAAAGACGCTTCTCTCGCTCTGAAACGCTCAAAATTGACATAAGCCAGTTTGCACCTTTAATGAATGAAAGTGCAGGAAAAACCTTGTTTGCCGTCAAGAAGACCCGAATTCAACCAGTTCAGGCTAGAAAACCTCAGTGAAAAACCTTTTTTCAGTCCAATACAGCTTATGCTATTGTACAATGCAAAAAGACGCTTGTCTCGCTCTGAAACGCTCAAAATTGACATAAGCCACTTTTCACCCTTAATGAATGAAAATGCAGGAAAAACCTTGTTTGCCATCAAGAAGACCCAAATTCAACCAGTTCAGGCTAGAAAACTTACTCGAAAAACCTTTTTTCAGTCCAATACAGCTTATGCTATTACACAATGCAAAAAGACGCTTCTCTCGCTCTGAAACGCTCAAAATTGACATAAGCCAGTTTGCACCTTTAATGAATGAAAGTGCAGGAAAAACCTTGTTTGCCGTCAAGAAGACCCGAATTCAACCAGTTCAGGCTAGAAAATTTACTCGAAAAACCTTTTTTCAGTCCAATACAGCTTATGCTGTTACACAATGCAAAAAGACGCTTCTCTCGCTCTGAAACGCTCAAAATTGACATAAGCCAGTTTGCACCTTTAATGAATGAAAGTGCAGGAAAAACCTTGTTTGCCGTCAAGAAGACCCGAATTCAACCAGTTCAGGCTAGAAAATTTACTCGAAAAACCTTTTTTCAGTCCAATACAGCTTATGCTGTTACACAATGCAAAAAGACGCTTCTCTCGCTCTGAAACGCTCAAAATTGACATAAGCCAGTTTGCACCTATAATGAATGAAAGTGCAGGAAAAACCTTGTTTGCCATCAAGAAGACCCAAATTCAACCAGTTCAGGCTAGAAAACTTACTCGAAAAACCTTTTTTCAGTCCAATACAGCTTAGGCTATTACACAATGCAAAAAGACGCTTCTCTCGCTCTGAAACGCTCAAAATTGACATAAGCCAGTTTGCACCTTTAATGAATGAAAGTGCAGGAAAAACCTTGTTTGCCATCAAGAAGACCCAAATTCAATCAGTTCAGGCTAGGAAACCTCAGTGAAAAACCTTTTTTCAGACAAATACAGCTTAGGCTATTACACAATGCAAAAAGACGCTTCTCTCGCTCTGAAACGCTCAAAATTGACATAAGCCAGTTTGCACCTTTAATGAATGAAAGTGCAGGAAAAACCTTGTTTGCCGTCAAGAAGACCCGAATTCAACCAGTTCAGGCTAGAAAACCTCAGTGAAAAACCTTTTTTCAGTCCAATACAGCTTAGGCTATTACACAATGCAAAAAGACGCTTCTCTCGCTCTGAAACGCTCAAAATTGACATAAGCCAGTTTCCACCTATAATGAATGAAAGTGCAGGAAAAACCTTGTTTGCCATCAAGAAGACCCAAATTCAACCAGTTCAGGCTAGAAAACTTACTCGAAAAACCTTTTTTCAGTCCAATACAGCTTATGCTATTACACAATGCAAAAAGACGCTTCTCTCGCTCTGAAACGCTCAAAATTGACATAAGCCAGTTTGCACCTTTAATGAATGAAAGTGCAGGAAAAACCTTGTTTGCCATCAAGAAGACCCAAATTCAACCTGTTCAGGCTAAGAAACCTCAGTGAAAAACCTTTTTTCAGTCCAATACAGCTTATGCTATTTTACAATGCAAAAAGACGCTTGTCTCGCTCTGAAACGCTCAAAATTGACATAAGCCACTTTTCACCCTTAATGAATGAAAGCACAGGAAAAACCTTGTTTGCCATCAAGAAGATCCAAATTCAACCAGTTCAAGCTAGAAAACTTACTCGAAAAACCTTTTTTCAGACAAATACAGCTTATGCTATTGTACAATGCAAAAAGACGCTTCTCTCGCTCTGAAACGCTCAAAATTGACATAAGCCAGTTTGCACCTTTAATGAATGAAAGTGCAGGAAAAAGCTTGTTTGCCATCAAGAAGACCCAAATTCAACCAGTTCAGGGTAGGAAACCTCAGTGAAAAACCCTTTTTCAGTCCAATACATTTTAGGCTATTACACAATGCAAAAAGACGCTTCTCTCGCTCTGAAACGCTCAAAATTGACATAAGCCACTTTTCACCCTTAATGAATGAAAGTGCAGGAAAAACCTTCTTTGCCATCAAGAAGATCCAAATTCAACCAGTTCAAGCTAGAAAACTTACTCGAAAAACCTTTTTTCAGACAAATACAGCTTATGCTATTGTACAATGCAAAAAGACGCTTCTCTCGCTCTGAAACGCTCAAAATTGACATAAGCCACTTTTCACCCTTAATGAATGAAAGCACAGGAAAAAGCTTGTTTGCCATCAAGAAGACCCAAATTCAACCAGTTCAGGCTAGAAAACTTACTCGAAAAACCTTTTTTCAGTCCAATACAGCTTATGCTATTACACAATGCAAAAAGACGCTTCTCTCGCTCTGAAACGCTCAAAATTGACATAAGCCAGTTTGCACCTTTAATGAATGAAAGTGCAGGAAAAACCTTGTTTGCCGTCAAGAAGACCCGAATTCAACCAGTTCAGGCTAGAAAACCTCAGTGAAAAACCTTTTTTCAGTCCAATACAGCTTATGCTGTTACACAATGCAAAAAGACGCTTCTCTCGCTCTGAAACGCTCAAAATTGACATAAGCCAGTTTGCACCTATAATGAATGAAAGTGCAGGAAAAACCTTGTTTGCCATCAAGAAGACCCAAATTCAACCAGTTCAGGCTAGAAAACTTACTCGAAAAACCTTTTTTCAGTCCAATACAGCTTAGGCTATTACACAATGCAAAAAGACGCTTTTCTCGCTCTGAAACGCTCAAAATTGACATAAGCCAGTTTGCACCTTTAATGAATGAAAGTGCAGGAAAAACCTTGTTTGCCATCAAGAAGACCCAAATTCAATCAGTTCAGGCTAGGAAACCTCAGTGAAAAACCTTTTTTCAGACAAATACAGCTTAGGCTATTACACAATGCAAAAAGACGCTTCTCTCGCTCTGAAACGCTCAAAATTGACATAAGCCAGTTTGCACCTTTAATGAATGAAAGTGCAGGAAAAACCTTGTTTGCCGTCAAGAAGACCCGAATTCAACCAGTTCAGGCTAGAAAACCTCAGTGAAAAACCTTTTTTCAGTCCAATACAGCTTAGGCTATTACACAATGCAAAAAGACGCTTCTCTCGCTCTGAAACGCTCAAAATTGACATAAGCCAGTTTCCACCTATAATGAATGAAAGTGCAGGAAAAACCTTGTTTGCCATCAAGAAGACCCAAATTCAACCAGTTCAGGCTAGAAAACTTACTCGAAAAACCTTTTTTCAGTCCAATACAGCTTATGCTATTGTACAATGCAAAAAGACGCTTGTCTCGCTCTGAAACGCTCAAAATTGACATAAGCCACTTTTCACCCTTAATGAATGAAAGTGCAGGAAAAACCTTGTTTGCCATCAAGAAGACCCAAATTCAACCTGTTCAGGCTAGAAAACTTACTCGAAAAACCTTTTTTCAGTCCAATACAGCTTATGCTATTACACAATGCAAAAAGACGCTTCTCTCGCTCTGAAACGCTCAAAATTGACATAAGCCAGTTTGCACCTTTAATGAATGAAAGTGCAGGAAAAACCTTGTTAGCCATTAAGAAGACCCAAATTCAACGAGTTCAGGCTAGGAAACCTCAGTGAAAAACCTTTTTTCGGTCCAATACAGCTTATGCTATTACACAATGCAAAAAGACGCTTGTCTCGCTCTGAAACGCTCAAAATTGACATAAGCCAGTTTGCACCTTTAATGAATGAAAGTGCAGGAAAAACCTTATTTGCCTTCAAGAAGACCCAAATTCAACCTGTTCAGGCTAGGAAACCTCAGTGAAAAACCTTTTTTCTGACAAATACAGCTTATGCTATTACACAATGCAAAAAGACGCTTGTCTCGCTCTGAAACGCTCAAAATTGACATAAGCCAGTTTGCACCTTTAATGAATGAAAGTGCAGGAAAAACCTTGTTTGCCATCAAGAAGACCCAAATTCAACCAGTTCAAGCTAGAAAACTTACTCGAAAAACCTTTTTTCAGACAAATACAGCTTATGCTATTGTACAATGCAAAAAGACGCTTCTCTCGCTCTGAAACGCTCAAAATTGACATAAGCCAGTTTGCACCTTTAATGAATGAAAGTGCAGGAAAAACCTTGTTTGCCATCAAGAAGATCCAAATTCAACCTGTTCAGGCTAAGAAACCTCAGTGAAAAACCTTTTTTCAGACAAATACAGCTTATGCTATTGTACAATGCAAAAAGACGCTTCTCTCGCTCTGAAACGCACAAAATTGACATAAGCCAGTTTCCACCTATAATGAATGAAAGTGCAGGAAAAACCTTGTTTGCCATCAAGAAGACCCAAATTCAACCAGTTCAGGCTAGAAAACTTACTCGAAAAACCTTTTTTCAGTCCAATACAGCTTATGCTATTACACAATGCAAAAAGACGCTTGTCTCGCTCTGAAACGCTCAAAATTGACATAAGCCAGTTTGCACCTTTAATGAATGACAGTGCAGGAAAAACCTTGTTTGCCATCAAGAAGACCCAAATTCAACCAGTTCAGGCTAGGAAACCTCAGTGAAAAACCTTTTTTCAGACAAATACAGCTTAGGCTATTGTACAATGCAAAAAGACGCTTGTCTCGCTCTGAAACGCTCAAAATTGACATAAGCCAGTTTGCACCTTTAATGAATGAAAGTGCAGGAAAAACCTTGTTTGCCGTCAAGAAGACCCGAATTCAACCAGTTCAGGCTAGAAAATTTACTCGAAAAACCTTTTTTCAGTCCAATACAGCTTATGCTGTTACACAATGCAAAAAGACGCTTCTCTCGCTCTGAAACGCTCAAAATTGACATAAGCCAGTTTGCACCTATAATGAATGAAAGTGCAGGAAAAAGCTTGTTTGCCATCAAGAAGACCCAAATTCAACCTGTTCAGGCTAAGAAACCTCAGTGAAAAACCTTTTTTCAGACAAATACAGCTTATGCTATTGTACTATGCAAAAAGACGCTTCTCTCGCTCTGAAACGCTCAAAATTGACATAAGCCAGTTTGCACCTATAATGAATGAAAGTGCAGGAAAACCCTTGTTTGCCATCAAGAAGACCCAAATTCAACCAGTTCAGGCTAGAAAACTTACTCGAAAAACCTTTTTTCAGTCCAATACAGCTTATGCTATTGTACAATGCAAAAAGACGCTTGTCTCGCTCTGAAACGCTCAAAATTGACATAAGCCACTTTTCACCCTTAATGAATGAAAGTGTAGGAAAAACCTTGTTTGCCATCAAGAAGACCCAAATTCAACCTGTTCAGGCTAGAAAACTTACTCGAAAAACCTTTTTTCAGTCCAATACAGCTTATGCTATTACACAATGCAAAAAGACGCTTCTCTCGCTCTGAAACGCTCAAAATTGACATAAGCCACTTTTCACCCTTAATGAATGAAAGTGCAGGAAAAACCTTGTTTGCCATCAAGAAGACCCAAATTCAACCAGTTCAGGCTAGAAAACTTACTCGAAAAACCTTTTTTCAGTCCAATACAGCTTAGGCTATTACACAATGCAAAAAGACGCTTCTCTCGCTCTGAAACGCTCAAAATTGACATAAGCCAGTTTGCACCTTTAATGAATGAAAGTGCAGGAAAAACCTTGTTTGCCATTAAGAAGACCCAAATTCAACGAGTTCAGGCTAGGAAACCTCAGTGAAAAACCTTTTTTCGGTCCAATACAGCTTATGCTATTACACAATGCAAAAAGACGCTTGTCTCGCTCTGAAACGCTCAAAATTGACATAAGCCAGTTTGCACCTTTAATGAATGAAAGTGCAGGAAAAACCTTATTTGCCTTCAAGAAGACCCAAATTCAACCTGTTCAGGCTAGGAAACCTCAGTGAAAAACCTTTTTTCTGACAAATACAGCTTATGCTATTACACAATGCAAAAAGACGCTTGTCTCGCTCTGAAACGCTCAAAATTGACATAAGCCAGTTTGCACCTTTAATGAATGAAAGTGCAGGAAAAACCTTGTTTGCCATCAAGAAGACCCAAATTCAACCAGTTCAAGCTAGAAAACTTACTCGAAAAACCTTTTTTCAGACAAATACAGCTTATGCTATTGTACAATGCAAAAAGACGCTTCTCTCGCTCTGAAACGCTCAAAATTGACATAAGCCAGTTTGCACCTTTAATGAATGAAAGTGCAGGAAAAACCTTGTTTGCCATCAAGAAGATCCAAATTCAACCTGTTCAGGCTAAGAAACCTCAGTGAAAAACCTTTTTTCAGACAAATACAGCTTATGCTATTGTACAATGCAAAAAGACGCTTCTCTCGCTCTGAAACGCTCAAAATTGACATAAGCCAGTTTGCACCTATAATGAATGAAAGTGCAGGAAAAAGCTTGTTTGCCATCAAGAAGACCCAAATTCAACCAGTTCAGGCTAGAAAACTTACTCGAAAAACCTTTTTTCAGTCCAATACAGCTTAGGCTATTACACAATGCAAAAAGACGCTTCTCTCGCTCTGAAACGCTCAAAATTGACATAAGCCAGTTTGCACCTTTAATGAATGAAAGTGCAGGAAAAACCTTGTTTGCCGTCAAGAAGACCCGAATTCAACCAGTTCAGGCTAGAAAACCTCAGTGAAAAACCTTTTTTCAGTCCAATACAGCTTAGGCTATTACACAATGCAAAAAGACGCTTCTCTCGCTCTGAAACGCTCAAAATTGACATAAGCCAGTTTGCACCTTTAATGAATGAAAGTGCAGGAAAAACCTTATTTGCCATCAAGAAGACCCGAATTCAACCAGTTCAGGCTAGAAAACCTCAGTGAAAAACCTTTTTTCAGTCCAATACAGCTTAGGCTATTACACAATGCAAAAAGACGCTTCTCTCGCTCTGAAACGCTCAAAATTGACATAAGCCAGTTTGCACCTTTAATGAATGAAAGTGCAGGAAAAACCTTGTTTGCCGTCAAGAAGACCCGAATTCAACCAGTTCAGGCTAGAAAACCTCAGTGAAAAACCTTTTTTCAGTCCAATACAGCTTAGGCTATTACACAATGCAAAAAGACGCTTCTCTCGCTCTGAAACGCTCAAAATTGACATAAGCCAGTTTGGACCTTTAATGAATGAAAGTGCAGGAAAAACCTTGTTTGCCATCAAGAAGACCCAAATTCAACCAGTTCAGGCTAGGAAACCTCAGTGAAAAACCTTTTTTCAGACAAATACAGCTTAGGCTATTACACAATGCAAAAAGACGCTTCTCTCGCTCTGAAACGCTCAAAATTGACATAAGCCAGTTTGCACCTTTAATGAATGAAAGTGCAGGAAAAACCTTGTTTGCCGTCAAGAAGACCCGAATTCAACCAGTTCAGGCTAGAAAACCTCAGTGAAAAACCTTTTTTCAGTCCAATACAGCTTAGGCTATTACACAATGCAAAAAGACGCTTCTCTCGCTCTGAAACGCTCATAATTGACATAAGCCAGTTTCCACCTATAATGAATGAAAGTGCAGGAAAAACCTTGTTTGCCATCAAGAAGACCCAAATTCAACCAGTTCAGGCTAGAAAACTTACTCGAAAAACCTTTTTTCAGTCCAATACAGCTTATGCTATTACACAATGCAAAAAGACGCTTGTCTCGCTCTGAAACGCTCAAAATTGACATAAGCCAGTTTGCACCTTTAATGAATGAAAGTGCAGGAAAAACCTTGTTTGCCATCAAGAAGACCCAAATTCAACCAGTTCAGGCTAGGAAACCTCAGTGAAAAACCTTTTTTCAGACAAATACAGCTTAGGCTATTGTACAATGCAAAAAGACGCTTCTCTCGCTCTGAAACGCTCAAAATTGACATAAGCCAGTTTGCACCTTTAATGAATGAAAGTGCAGGAAAAACCTTGTTTGCCGTCAAGAAGACCCGAATTCAACCAGTTCAGGCTAGAAAACTTACTCGAAAAACCTTTTTTCAGTCCAATACAGCTTATGCTATTGTACAATGCAAAAAGACGCTTGTCTCGCTCTGAAACGCTCAAAATTGACATAAGCCACTTTTCACCCTTAATGAATGAAAATGCAGGAAAAACCTTGTTTGCCATCAAGAAGACCCAAATTCAACCAGTTCAGGCTAGAAAACTTACTCGAAAAACCTTTTTTCAGTCCAATACAGCTTATGCTATTACACAATGCAAAAAGACGCTTCTCTCGCTCTGAAACGCTCAAAATTGACATAAGCCAGTTTGCACCTTTAATGAATGAAAGTGCAGGAAAAATCTTGTTTGCCGTCAAGAAGACCCGAATTCAACCAGTTCAGGCTAGCAAATTTACTCGAAAAACCTTTTTTCAGTCCAATACAGCTTATGCTGTTACACAATGCAAAAAGACGCTTCTCTCGCTCTGAAACGCTCAAAATTGACATAAGCCAGTTTGCACCTTTAATGAATGAAAGTGCAGGAAAAACCTTGTTTGCCGTCAAGAAGACCCGAATTCAACCAGTTCAGGCTAGAAAATTTACTCGAAAAACCTTTTTTCAGTCCAATACAGCTTATGCTGTTACACAATGCAAAAAGACGCTTCTCTCGCTCTGAAACGCTCAAAATTGACATAAGCCAGTTTGCACCTATAATGAATGAAAGTGCAGGAAAAAGCTTGTTTGCCATCAAGAAGACCCAAATTCAACCTGTTCAGGCTAAGAAACCTCAGTGAAAAACCTTTTTTCAGACAAATACAGCTTATGCTATTGTACTATGCAAAAAGACGCTTCTCTCGCTCTGAAACGCTCAAAATTGACATAAGCCAGTTTGCACCTATAATGAATGAAAGTGCAGGAAAACCCTTGTTTGCCATCAAGAAGACCCAAATTCAACCAGTTCAGGCTAGAAAACTTACTCGAAAAACCTTTTTTCAGTCCAATACAGCTTATGCTATTGTACAATGCAAAAAGACGCTTCTCTCGCTCTGAAACGCTCAAAATTGACATAAGCCAGTTTGCACCTATAATGAATGAAAGTGCAGGAAAAAGCTTGTTTGCCATCAAGAAGACCCAAATTCAACCAGTTCAGGCTAGAAAACTTACTCGAAAAACCTTTTTTCAGTCCAATACAGCTTATGCTATTGTACAATGCAAAAAGACGCTTGTCTCGCTCTGAAACGCTCAAAATTGACATAAGCCACTTTTCACCCTTAATGAATGAAAATGCAGGAAAAACCTTGTTTGCCATCAAGAAGACCCAAATTCAACCAGTTCAGGCTAGAAAACTTACTCGAAAAACCTTTTTTCAGTCCAATACAGCTTATGCTATTACACAATGCAAAAAGACGCTTCTCTCGCTCTGAAACGCTCAAAATTGACATAAGCCAGTTTGCACCTTTAATGAATGAAAGTGCAGGAAAAACCTTGTTTGCCGTCAAGAAGACCCGAATTCAACCAGTTCAGGCTAGAAAATTTACTCGAAAAACCTTTTTTCAGTCCAATACAGCTTATGCTGTTACACAATGCAAAAAGACGCTTCTCTCGCTCTGAAACGCTCAAAATTGACATAAGCCAGTTTGCACCTATAATGAATGAAAGTGCAGGAAAAACCTTGTTTGCCATCAAGAAGACCCAAATTCAACCAGTTCAGGCTAGAAAACTTACTCGAAAAACCTTTTTTCAGTCCAATACAGCTTAGGATATTACACAATGCAAAAAGACGCTTCTCTCGCTCTGAAACGCTCAAAATTGACATAAGCCAGTTTGCACCTTTAATGAATGAAAGTGCAGGAAAAACCTTGTTTGCCATCAAGAAGACCCAAATTCAACCAGTTCAGGCTAGGAAACCTCAGTGAAAAACCTTTTTTCAGACAAATACAGCTTAGGCTATTACACAATGCAAAAAGACGCTTCTCTCGCTCTGAAACGCTCAAAATTGACATAAGCCAGTTTGCACCTATAATGAATGAAAGTGCAGGAAAACCCTTGTTTGCCATCAAGAAGACCCAAATTCAACCAGTTCAGGCTAGAAAACTTACTCGAAAAACCTTTTTTCAGTCCAATACAGCTTATGCTATTGTACAATGCAAAAAGACGCTTCTCTCGCTCTGAAACGCTCAAAATTGACATAAGCCAGTTTGCACCTATAATGAATGAAAGTGCAGGAAAAAGCTTGTTTGCCATCAAGAAGACCCAAATTCAACCAGTTCAGGCTAGAAAACTTACTCGAAAAACCTTTTTTCAGTCCAATACAGCTTATGCTATTGTACAATGCAAAAAGACGCTTGTCTCGCTCTGAAACGCTCAAAATTGACATAAGCCACTTTTCACCCTTAATGAATGAAAATGCAGGAAAAACCTTGTTTGCCATCAAGAAGACCCAAATTCAACCAGTTCAGGCTAGAAAACTTACTCGAAAAACCTTTTTTCAGTCCAATACAGCTTATGCTATTACACAATGCAAAAAGACGCTTCTCTCGCTCTGAAACGCTCAAAATTGACATAAGCCAGTTTGCACCTTTAATGAATGAAAGTGCAGGAAAAACCTTGTTTGCCGTCAAGAAGACCCGAATTCAACCAGTTCAGGCTAGAAAACCTCAGTGAAAAACCTTTTTTCAGTCCAATACAGCTTAGGCTATTACACAATGCAAAAAGACGCTTCTCTCGCTCTGAAACGCTCAAAATTGACATAAGCCAGTTTGCACCTTTAATGAATGAAAGTGCAGGAAAAACCTTATTTGCCATCAAGAAGACCCGAATTCAACCAGTTCAGGCTAGAAAACCTCAGTGAAAAACCTTTTTTCAGTCCAATACAGCTTAGGCTATTACACAATGCAAAAAGACGCTTCTCTCGCTCTGAAACGCTCAAAATTGACATAAGCCAGTTTGCACCTTTAATGAATGAAAGTGCAGGAAAAACCTTGTTTGCCGTCAAGAAGACCCGAATTCAACCAGTTCAGGCTAGAAAACCTCAGTGAAAAACCTTTTTTCAGTCCAATACAGCTTAGGCTATTACACAATGCAAAAAGACGCTTCTCTCGCTCTGAAACGCTCAAAATTGACATAAGCCAGTTTGGACCTTTAATGAATGAAAGTGCAGGAAAAACCTTGTTTGCCATCAAGAAGACCCAAATTCAACCAGTTCAGGCTAGGAAACCTCAGTGAAAAACCTTTTTTCAGACAAATACAGCTTAGGCTATTACACAATGCAAAAAGACGCTTCTCTCGCTCTGAAACGCTCAAAATTGACATAAGCCAGTTTGCACCTTTAATGAATGAAAGTGCAGGAAAAACCTTGTTTGCCGTCAAGAAGACCCGAATTCAACCAGTTCAGGCTAGAAAACCTCAGTGAAAAACCTTTTTTCAGTCCAATACAGCTTAGGCTATTACACAATGCAAAAAGACGCTTCTCTCGCTCTGAAACGCTCATAATTGACATAAGCCAGTTTCCACCTATAATGAATGAAAGTGCAGGAAAAACCTTGTTTGCCATCAAGAAGACCCAAATTCAACCAGTTCAGGCTAGAAAACTTACTCGAAAAACCTTTTTTCAGTCCAATACAGCTTATGCTATTACACAATGCAAAAAGACGCTTGTCTCGCTCTGAAACGCTCAAAATTGACATAAGCCAGTTTGCACCTTTAATGAATGAAAGTGCAGGAAAAACCTTGTTTGCCATCAAGAAGACCCAAATTCAACCAGTTCAGGCTAGGAAACCTCAGTGAAAAACCTTTTTTCAGACAAATACAGCTTAGGCTATTGTACAATGCAAAAAGACGCTTCTCTCGCTCTGAAACGCTCAAAATTGACATAAGCCAGTTTGCACCTTTAATGAATGAAAGTGCAGGAAAAACCTTGTTTGCCGTCAAGAAGACCCGAATTCAACCAGTTCAGGCTAGAAAACTTACTCGAAAAACCTTTTTTCAGTCCAATACAGCTTATGCTATTGTACAATGCAAAAAGACGCTTGTCTCGCTCTGAAACGCTCAAAATTGACATAAGCCACTTTTCACCCTTAATGAATGAAAATGCAGGAAAAACCTTGTTTGCCATCAAGAAGACCCAAATTCAACCAGTTCAGGCTAGAAAACTTACTCGAAAAACCTTTTTTCAGTCCAATACAGCTTATGCTATTACACAATGCAAAAAGACGCTTCTCTCGCTCTGAAACGCTCAAAATTGACATAAGCCAGTTTGCACCTTTAATGAATGAAAGTGCAGGAAAAATCTTGTTTGCCGTCAAGAAGACCCGAATTCAACCAGTTCAGGCTAGAAAATTTACTCGAAAAACCTTTTTTCAGTCCAATACAGCTTATGCTGTTACACAATGCAAAAAGACGCTTCTCTCGCTCTGAAACGCTCAAAATTGACATAAGCCAGTTTGCACCTTTAATGAATGAAAGTGCAGGAAAAACCTTGTTTGCCGTCAAGAAGACCCGAATTCAACCAGTTCAGGCTAGAAAATTTACTCGAAAAACCTTTTTTCAGTCCAATACAGCTTATGCTGTTACACAATGCAAAAAGACGCTTCTCTCGCTCTGAAACGCTCAAAATTGACATAAGCCAGTTTGCACCTATAATGAATGAAAGTGCAGGAAAAAGCTTGTTTGCCATCAAGAAGACCCAAATTCAACCTGTTCAGGCTAAGAAACCTCAGTGAAAAACCTTTTTTCAGACAAATACAGCTTATGCTATTGTACTATGCAAAAAGACGCTTCTCTCGCTCTGAAACGCTCAAAATTGACATAAGCCAGTTTGCACCTATAATGAATGAAAGTGCAGGAAAACCCTTGTTTGCCATCAAGAAGACCCAAATTCAACCAGTTCAGGCTAGAAAACTTACTCGAAAAACCTTTTTTCAGTCCAATACAGCTTATGCTATTGTACAATGCAAAAAGACGCTTCTCTCGCTCTGAAACGCTCAAAATTGACATAAGCCAGTTTGCACCTATAATGAATGAAAGTGCAGGAAAAAGCTTGTTTGCCATCAAGAAGACCCAAATTCAACCAGTTCAGGCTAGAAAACTTACTCGAAAAACCTTTTTTCAGTCCAATACAGCTTATGCTATTGTACAATGCAAAAAGACGCTTGTCTCGCTCTGAAACGCTCAAAATTGACATAAGCCACTTTTCACCCTTAATGAATGAAAATGCAGGAAAAACCTTGTTTGCCATCAAGAAGACCCAAATTCAACCAGTTCAGGCTAGAAAACTTACTCGAAAAACCTTTTTTCAGTCCAATACAGCTTATGCTATTACACAATGCAAAAAGACGCTTCTCTCGCTCTGAAACGCTCAAAATTGACATAAGCCAGTTTGCACCTTTAATGAATGAAAGTGCAGGAAAAACCTTGTTTGCCGTCAAGAAGACCCGAATTCAACCAGTTCAGGCTAGAAAATTTACTCGAAAAACCTTTTTTCAGTCCAATACAGCTTATGCTGTTACACAATGCAAAAAGACGCTTCTCTCGCTCTGAAACGCTCAAAATTGACATAAGCCAGTTTGCACCTATAATGAATGAAAGTGCAGGAAAAACCTTGTTTGCCATCAAGAAGACCCAAATTCAACCAGTTCAGGCTAGAAAACTTACTCGAAAAACCTTTTTTCAGTCCAATACAGCTTAGGATATTACACAATGCAAAAAGACGCTTCTCTCGCTCTGAAACGCTCAAAATTGACATAAGCCAGTTTGCACCTTTAATGAATGAAAGTGCAGGAAAAACCTTGTTTGCCATCAAGAAGACCCAAATTCAACCAGTTCAGGCTAGGAAACCTCAGTGAAAAACCTTTTTTCAGACAAATACAGCTTAGGCTATTACACAATGCAAAAAGACGCTTCTCTCGCTCTGAAACGCTCAAAATTGACATAAGCCAGTTTGCACCTATAATGAATGAAAGTGCAGGAAAACCCTTGTTTGCCATCAAGAAGACCCAAATTCAACCAGTTCAGGCTAGAAAACTTACTCGAAAAACCTTTTTTCAGTCCAATACAGCTTATGCTATTGTACAATGCAAAAAGACGCTTCTCTCGCTCTGAAACGCTCAAAATTGACATAAGCCAGTTTGCACCTATAATGAATGAAAGTGCAGGAAAAAGCTTGTTTGCCATCAAGAAGACCCAAATTCAACCAGTTCAGGCTAGAAAACTTACTCGAAAAACCTTTTTTCAGTCCAATACAGCTTATGCTATTGTACAATGCAAAAAGACGCTTGTCTCGCTCTGAAACGCTCAAAATTGACATAAGCCACTTTTCACCCTTAATGAATGAAAATGCAGGAAAAACCTTGTTTGCCATCAAGAAGACCCAAATTCAACCAGTTCAGGCTAGAAAACTTACTCGAAAAACCTTTTTTCAGTCCAATACAGCTTATGCTATTACACAATGCAAAAAGACGCTTCTCTCGCTCTGAAACGCTCAAAATTGACATAAGCCAGTTTGCACCTTTAATGAATGAAAGTGCAGGAAAAACCTTGTTTGCCGTCAAGAAGACCCGAATTCAACCAGTTCAGGCTAGAAAATTTACTCGAAAAACCTTTTTTCAGTCCAATACAGCTTATGCTGTTACACAATGCAAAAAGACGCTTCTCTCGCTCTGAAACGCTCAAAATTGACATAAGCCAGTTTGCACCTATAATGAATGAAAGTGCAGGAAAAACCTTGTTTGCCATCAAGAAGACCCAAATTCAACCAGTTCAGGCTAGAAAATTTACTCGAAAAACCTTTTTTCAGTCCAATACAGCTTATGCTGTTACACAATGCAAAAAGACGCTTCTCTCGCTCTGAAACGCTCAAAATTGACATAAGCCAGTTTGCACCTATAATGAATGAAAGTGCAGGAAAAACCTTGTTTGCCATCAAGAAGACCCAAATTCAACCAGTTCAGGCTAGAAAACTTACTCGAAAAACCTTTTTTCAGTCCAATACAGCTTAGGATATTACACAATGCAAAAAGACGCTTCTCTCGCTCTGAAACGCTCAAAATTGACATAAGCCAGTTTGCACCTTTAATGAATGAAAGTGCAGGAAAAACCTTGTTTGCCATCAAGAAGACCCAAATTCAACCAGTTCAGGCTAGGAAACCTCAGTGAAAAACCTTTTTTCAGACAAATACAGCTTAGGCTATTACACAATGCAAAAAGACGCTTCTCTCGCTCTGAAACGCTCAAAATTGACATAAGCCAGTTTCCACCTATAATGAATGAAAGTGCAGGAAAAACCTTGTTTGCCATCAAGAAGACCCAAATTCAACCAGTTCAGGCTAGAAAACTTACTCGAAAAACCTTTTTTCAGTCCAATACAGCTTATGCTATTGTACAATGCAAAAAGACGCTTGTCTCGCTCTGAAACGCTCAAAATTGACATAAGCCACTTTTCACCCTTAATGAATGAAAATGCAGGAAAAACCTTGTTTGCCATCAAGAAGACCCAAATTCAACCAGTTCAGGCTAGAAAACTTACTCGAAAAACCTTTTTTCAGTCCAATACAGCTTATGCTATTACACAATGCAAAAAGACGCTTCTCTCGCTCTGAAACGCTCAAAATTGACATAAGCCAGTTTGCACCTTTAATGAATGAAAGTGCAGGAAAAACCTTGTTTGCCGTCAAGAAGACCCGAATTCAACCAGTTCAGGCTAGAAAATTTACTCGAAAAACCTTTTTTCAGTCCAATACAGCTTATGCTGTTACACAATGCAAAAAGACGCTTCTCTCGCTCTGAAACGCTCAAAATTGACATAAGCCAGTTTGCACCTATAATGAATGAAAGTGCAGGAAAAACCTTGTTTGCCATCAAGAAGACCCAAATTCAACCAGTTCAGGCTAGAAAACTTACTCGAAAAACCTTTTTTCAGTCCAATACAGCTTAGGCTATTACACAATGCAAAAAGACGCTTCTCTCGCTCTGAAACGCTCAAAATTGACATAAGCCAGTTTGCACCTTTAATGAATGAAAGTGCAGGAAAAACCTTGTTTGCCATCAAGAAGACCCAAATTCAACCAGTTCAGGCTAGGAAACCTCAGTGAAAAACCTTTTTTCAGACAAATACAGCTTAGGCTATTACACAATGCAAAAAGACGCTTCTCTCGCTCTGAAACGCTCAAAATTGACATAAGCCAGTTTGCACCTTTAATGAATGAAAGTGCAGGAAAAACCTTGTTTGCCATCAAGAAGACCCAAATTCAACCAGTTCAGGCTAGGAAACCTCAGTGAAAAACCTTTTTTCAGACAAATACAGCTTAGGCTATTACACAATGCAAAAAGACCCTTCTCTCGCTCTGAAACGCTCAAAATTGACATAAGCCAGTTTCCACCTATAATGAATGAAAGTGCAGGAAAAACCTTGTTTGCCATCAAGAAGACCCAAATTCAACCAGTTCAGGCTAGAAAACTTACTCGAAAAACCTTTTTTCAGTCCAATACAGCTTATGCTATTACACAATGCAAAAAGACGCTTGTCTCGCTCTGAAACGCTCAAAATTGACATAAGCCACTTTTCACCCTTAATGAATGAAAGTGCAGGAAAAACCTTGTTTGCCATCAAGAAGACCCAAATTCAACCTGTTCAGGCTAAGAAACCTCAGTGAAAAACCTTTTTTCAGACAAATACAGCTTATGCTATTGTACAATGCAAAAAGACGCTTCTCTCGCTCTGAAACGCTCAAAATTGACATAAGCCAGTTTGCACCTTTAATGAATGAAAGTGCAGGAAAAACCTTGTTTGCCGTCAAGAAGACCCGAATTCAACCAGTTCAGGCTAGAAAACCTCAGTGAAAAACCTTTTTTCAGACAAATACAGCTTAGGCTATTACACAATGCAAAAAGACGCTTCTCTCGCTCTGAAACGCTCAAAATTGACATAAGCCAGTTTCCACCTATAATGAATGAAAGTGCAGGAAAAACCTTGTTTGCCATCAAGAAGACCCAAATTCAACCAGTTCAGGCTAGAAAACTTACTCGAAAAACCTTTTTTCAGTCCAATACAGCTTATGCTATTACACAATGCAAAAAGACGCTTGTCTCGCTCTGAAACGCTCAAAATTGACATAAGCCACTTTTCACCCTTAATGAATGAAAGTGCAGGAAAAACCTTGTTTGCCATCAAGAAGACCCAAATTCAACCTGTTCAGGCTAAGAAACCTCAGTGAAAAACCTTTTTTCAGACAAATACAGCTTATGCTATTGTACAATGCAAAAAGACGCTTCTCTCGCTCTGAAACGCTCAAAATTGACATAAGCCAGTTTGCACCTTTAATGAATGAAAGTGCAGGAAAAACCTTGTTTGCCGTCAAGAAGACCCGAATTCAACCAGTTCAGGCTAGAAAACCTCAGTGAAAAACCTTTTTTCAGACAAATACAGCTTATGCTATTGTACAATGCAAAAAGACGCTTCTCTCGCTCTGAAACGCTCAAAATTGACATAAGCCAGTTTGCACCTTTAATGAATGAAAGTGCAGGAAAAACCTTGTTTGCCGTCAAGAAGACCCGAATTCAACCAGTTCAGGCTAGAAAACCTCAGTGAAAAACCTTTTTTCAGTCCAATACAGCTTAGGCTATTACACAATGCAAAAAGACGCTTCTCTCGCTCTGAAACGCTCAAAATTGACATAAGCCAGTTTGCACCTATAATGAATGAAAGTGCAGGAAAACCCTTGTTTGCCATCAAGAAGACCCAAATTCAACCAGTTCAGGCTAGAAAACTTACTCGAAAAACCTTTTTTCAGTCCAATACAGCTTATGCTATTGTACAATGCAAAAAGACGCTTCTCTCGCTCTGAAACGCTCAAAATTGACATAAGCCAGTTTGCACCTTTAATGAATGAAAGTGCAGGAAAAACCTTGTTTGCCGTCAAGAAGACCGAATTCAACCAGTTCAGGCTAGAAAACCTCAGTGAAAAACTTTTTTCAGTCCAATACAGCTTAGGCTATTACACAATGCAAAAAGACGCTTCTCTCGCTCTGAAACGCTCAAAATTGACATAAGCCAGTTTCCACCTATAATGAATGAAAGTGCAGGAAAAACCTTGTTTGCCATCAAGAAGACCCAAATTCAACCAGTTCAGGCTAGAAAACTTACTCGAAAAACCTTTTTTCAGTCCAATACAGCTTATGCTATTGTACAATGCAAAAAGACGCTTCTCTCGCTCTGAAACGCTCAAAATTGACATAAGCCAGTTTGCACCTATAATGAATGAAAGTGCAGGAAAAAGCTTGTTTGCCATCAAGAAGACCCAAATTCAACCAGTTCAGGCTAGAAAACTTACTCGAAAAACCTTTTTTCAGTCCAATACAGCTTATGCTATTGTACAATGCAAAAAGACGCTTGTCTCGCTCTGAAACGCTCAAAATTGACATAAGCCACTTTTCACCCTTAATGAATGAAAATGCAGGAAAAACCTTGTTTGCCATCAAGAAGACCCAAATTCAACCAGTTCAGGCTAGAAAACTTACTCGAAAAACCTTTTTTCAGTCCAATACAGCTTATGCTATTACACAATGCAAAAAGACGCTTCTCTCGCTCTGAAACGCTCAAAATTGACATAAGCCAGTTTGCACCTTTAATGAATGAAAGTGCAGGAAAAACCTTGTTTGCCGTCAGAAGACCCGAATTCAACCAGTTCAGGCTAGAAAATTTACTCGAAAAACCTTTTTTCAGTCCAATACAGCTTATGCTGTTACACAATGCAAAAAGACGCTTCTCTCGCTCTGAAACGCTCAAAATTGACATAAGCCAGTTTGCACCTATAATGAATGAAAGTGCAGGAAAAACCTTGTTTGCCATCAAGAAGACCCAAATTCAACCAGTTCAGGCTAGAAAACTTACTCGAAAAACCTTTTTTCAGTCCAATACAGCTTAGGATATTACACAATGCAAAAAGGACGCTTCTCTCGCTCTGAAACGCTCAAAATTGACATAAGCCAGTTTGCACCTTTAATGAATGAAAGTGCAGGAAAAACCTTGTTTGCCATCAAGAAGACCCAAATTCAACCAGTTCAGGCTAGGAAACCTCAGTGAAAAACCTTTTTTTCAGACAAATACAGCTTAGGCTATTACACAATGCAAAAAGACGCTTCTCTCGCTCTGAAACGCTCAAAATTGACATAAGCCAGTTTGCACCTTTAATGAATGAAAGTGCAGGAAAAACCTTGTTTGCCGTCAAGAAGACCCGAATTCAACCAGTTCAGGCTAGAAAACCTCAGTGAAAAACTTTTTTCAGTCCAATACAGCTTAGGCTATTACACAATGCAAAAAGACGCTTCTCTCGCTCTGAAACGCTCAAAATTGACATAAGCCAGTTTGCACCTTTAATGAATGAAAGTGCAGGAAAAACCTTGTTTGCCGTCAAGAAGACCCGAATTCAACCAGTTCAGGCTAGAAAATTTACTCGAAAAACCTTTTTTCAGTCCAATACAGCTTATGCTGTTACACAATGCAAAAAGACGCTTCTCTCGCTCTGAAACGCTCAAAATTGACATAAGCCAGTTTGCACCTATAATGAATGAAAGTGCAGGAAAAACCTTGTTTGCCATCAAGAAGACCCAAATTCAACCAGTTCAGGCTAGAAAACTTACTCGAAAAACCTTTTTTCAGTCCAATACAGCTTAGGCTATTACACAATGCAAAAAGACGCTTCTCTCGCTCTGAAACGCTCAAAATTGACATAAGCCAGTTTGCACCTTTAATGAATGAAAGTGCAGGAAAAACCTTGTTTGCCATCAAGAAGACCCAAATTCAACCAGTTCAGGCTAGGAAACCTCAGTGAAAAACCTTTTTTCAGACAAATACAGCTTAGGCTATTACACAATGCAAAAAGACGCTTCTCTCGCTCTGAAACGCTCAAAATTGACATAAGCCAGTTTGCACCTTTAATGAATGAAAGTGCAGGAAAAACCTTGTTTGCATCAAGAAGACCCAAATTCAACCAGTTCAGGCTAGGAAACCTCAGTGAAAAACCTTTTTTCAGACAAATACAGCTTAGGCTATTACACAATGCAAAAAGACGCTTCTCTCGCTCTGAAACGCTCAAAATTGACATAAGCCAGTTTCCACCTATAATGAATGAAAGTGCAGGAAAAACCTTGTTTGCCATCAAGAAGACCCAAATTCAACCAGTTCAGGCTAGAAAACTTACTCGAAAAACCTTTTTTCAGTCCAATACAGCTTATGCTATTACACAATGCAAAAAGACGCTTGTCTCGCTCTGAAACGCTCAAAATTGACATAAGCCACTTTTCACCCTTAATGAATGAAAGTGCAGGAAAAACCTTGTTTGCCATCAAGAAGACCCAATTCAACCTGTTCAGGCTAAGAAACCTCAGTGAAAAACCTTTTTTCAGACAAATACAGCTTATGCTATTGTACAATGCAAAAAGACGCTTCTCTCGCTCTGAAACGCTCAAAATTGACATAAGCCAGTTTGCACCTTTAATGAATGAAAGTGCAGGAAAAACCTTGTTTGCCGTCAAGAAGACCCGAATTCAACCAGTTCAGGCTAGAAAACCTCAGTGAAAAACCTTTTTTCAGACAAATACAGCTTATGCTATTGTACAATGCAAAAAGACGCTTCTCTCGCTCTGAAACGCTCAAAATTGACATAAGCCAGTTTGCACCTTTAATGAATGAAAGTGCAGGAAAAACCTTGTTTGCCGTCAAGAAGACCCGAATTCAACCAGTTCAGGCTAGAAAACCTCAGTGAAAAAACCTTTTTTCAGTCCAATACAGCTTAGGCTATTACACAATGCAAAAAGACGCTTCTCTCGCTCTGAAACGCTCAAAATTGACATAAGCCAGTTTGCACCTATAATGAATGAAAGTGCAGGAAAACCCTTGTTTGCCATCAAGAAGACCCAAATTCAACCAGTTCAGGCTAGAAAACTTACTCGAAAAACCTTTTTTTCAGTCCAATACAGCTTATGCTATTGTACAATGCAAAAAGACGCTTCTCTCGCTCTGAAACGCTCAAAATTGACATAAGCCAGTTTGCACCTATAATGAATGAAAGTGCAGGAAAAAGCTTGTTTGCCATCAAGAAGACCCAAATTCAACCAGTTCAGGCTAGAAAACTTACTCGAAAAACCTTTTTTCAGTCCAATACAGCTTATGCTATTGTACAATGCAAAAAGACGCTTGTCTCGCTCTGAAACGCTCAAAATTGACATAAGCCACTTTTCACCCTTAATGAATGAAAATGCAGGAAAAACCTTGTTTGCCATCAAGAAGACCCAAATTCAACCAGTTCAGGCTAGAAAACTTACTCGAAAAACCTTTTTTCAGTCCAATACAGCTTATGCTATTACACAATGCAAAAAGACGCTTCTCTCGCTCTGAAACGCTCAAAATTGACATAAGCCAGTTTGCACCTTTAATGAATGAAAGTGCAGGAAAAACCTTGTTTGCCGTCAAGAAGACCCGAATTCAACCAGTTCAGGCTAGAAAATTACTCGAAAAACCTTTTTTCAGTCCAATACAGCTTATGCTGTTACACAATGCAAAAAGACGCTTCTCTCGCTCTGAAACGCTCAAAATTGACATAAGCCAGTTTGCACCTATAATGAATGAAAGTGCAGGAAAAACCTTGTTTGCCATCAAGAAGACCCAAATTCAAACAGTTCAGGCTAGAAAACTTACTCGAAAAACCTTTTTTCAGTCCAATACAGCTTAGGATATTACACAATGCAAAAAGACGCTTCTCTCGCTCTGAAACGCTCAAAATTGACATAAGCCAGTTTGCACCTTTAATGAATGAAAGTGCAGGAAAAACCTTGTTTGCCATCAAGAAGACCCAAATTCAACCAGTTCAGGCTAGGAAACCTCAGTGAAAAACCTTTTTTCAGACAAATACAGCTTAGGCTATTACACAATGCAAAAAGACGCTTCTCTCGCTCTGAAACGCTCAAAATTGACATAAGCCAGTTTGCACCTTTAATGAATGAAAGTGCAGGAAAAACCTTGTTTGCCATCAAGAAGACCCAAATTCAACCAGTTCAGGCTAGGAAACCTCAGTGAAAAACCTTTTTTCAGACAAATACAGCTTAGGCTATTACACAATGCAAAAAGACGCTTCTCTCGCTCTGAAACGCTCAAATTGACATAAGCCAGTTTCCACCTATAATGAATGAAAGTGCAGGAAAAACCTTGTTTGCCATCAAGAAGACCCAAATTCAACCAGTTCAGGCTAGAAAACTTACTCGAAAAACCTTTTTCAGTCCAATACAGCTTATGCTATTACACAATGCAAAAAGACGCTTGTCTCGCTCTGAAACGCTCAAAATTGACATAAGCCACTTTTCACCCTTAATGAATGAAAGTGCAGGAAAAACTTGTTTGCCATCAAGAAGACCCAAATTCAACCTGTTCAGGCTAAGAAACCTCAGTGAAAAACCTTTTTTCAGACAATACAGCTTATGCTATTGTACAATGCAAAAAGACGCTTCTCTCGCTCTGAAACGCTCAAAATTGACATAAGCCAGTTTGCACCTTTAATGAATGAAAGTGCAGGAAAAACCTTGTTTGCCGTCAAGAAGACCCGAATTCAACCAGTTCAGGCTAGAAGAAAACCTCAGTGAAAAACCTTTTTTCAGACAAATACAGCTTATGCTATTGTACAATGCAAAAAGACGCTTCTCTCGCTCTGAAACGCTCAAAATTGACATAAGCCAGTTTGCACCTTTAATGAATGAAAGTGCAGGAAAAACCTTGTTTGCCGTCAAGAAGACCCGAATTCAACCAGTTCAGGCTAGAAAACCTCAGTGAAAAACTTTTTTCAGTCCAATACAGCTTAGGCTATTACACAATGCAAAAAGACGCTTCTCTCGCTCTGAAACGCTCAAAATTGACATAAGCCAGTTTGCACCTATAATGAATGAAAGTGCAGGAAAAACCTTGTTTGCCGTCAAGAAGACCCGAATTCAACCAGTTCAGGCTAGAAAATTTACTCGAAAAACCTTTTTTCAGTCCAATACAGCTTATGCTGTTACACAATGCAAAAAGACGCTTCTCTCGCTCTGAAACGCTCAAAATTGACATAAGCCAGTTTGCACCTATAATGAATGAAAGTGCAGGAAAAACCTTGTTTGCCATCAAGAAGACCCAAATTCAACCAGTTCAGGCTAGAAAACTTACTCGAAAAACCTTTTTTCAGTCCAATACAGCTTAGGCTATTACACAATGCAAAAAGACGCTTCTCTCGCTCTGAAACGCTCAAAATTGACATAAGCCAGTTTGCACCATTAATGAATGAAAGTGCAGGAAAAACCTTGTTTGCCATCAAGAAGACCCAAATTCAACCTGTTCAGGCTAAGAAACCTCAGTGAAAAACCTTTTTTCAGACAAATACAGCTTATGCTATTGTACAATGCAAAAAGACGCTTCTCTCGCTCTGAAACGCTCAAAATTGACATAAGCCAGTTTGCACCTTTAATGAATGAAAGTGCAGGAAAAACCTTGTTTGCCGTCAAGAAGACCCGAATTCAACCAGTTCAGGCTAGAAAACCTCAGTGAAAAACCTTTTTTCAGACAAATACAGCTTATGCTATTGTACAATGCAAAAAGACGCTTCTCTCGCTCTGAAACGCTCAAAATTGACATAAGCCAGTTTGCACCTTTAATGAATGAAAGTGCAGGAAAAACCTTGTTTGCCGTCAAGAAGACCCGAATTCAACCAGTTCAGGCTAGAAAACCTCAGTGAAAAACCTTTTTTCAGTCCAATACAGCTTAGGCTATTACACAATGCAAAAAGACGCTTCTCTCGCTCTGAAACGCTCAAAATTGACATAAGCCAGTTTGCACCTATAATGAATGAAAGTGCAGGAAAAAGCTTGTTTGCCATCAAGAAGACCCAAATTCAACCAGTTCAGGCTAGAAAACTTACTCGAAAAACCTTTTTTCAGTCCAATACAGCTTAGGCTATTACACAATGCAAAAAGACGCTTCTCTCGCTCTGAAACGCTCAAAATTGACATAAGCCAGTTTCCACCTATAATGAATGAAAGTGCAGGAAAAACCTTGTTTGCCATCAAGAAGACCCAAATTCAACCAGTTCAGGCTAGAAAACTTACTCGAAAAACCCTTTTTTCAGTCCAATACAGCTTATGCTATTACACAATGCAAAAAGACGCTTGTCTCGCTCTGAAACGCTCAAAATTGACATAAGCCACTTTTCACCCTTAATGAATGAAAGTGCAGGAAAAACCTTGTTTGCCATCAAGAAGACCCAAATTCAACCTGTTCAGGCTAAGAAACCTCAGTGAAAAACCTTTTTTCAGACAAATACAGCTTATGCTATTGTACAATGCAAAAAGACGCTTCTCTCGCTCTGAAACGCTCAAAATTGACATAAGCCAGTTTGCACCTTTAATGAATGAAAGTGCAGGAAAAACCTTGTTTGCCGTCAAGAAGACCCGAATTCAACCAGTTCAGGCTAGAAAACCTCAGTGAAAAACCTTTTTTCAGACAAATACAGCTTATGCTATTGTACAATGCAAAAAGACGCTTCTCTCGCTCTGAAACGCTCAAAATTGACATAAGCCAGTTTGCACCTTTAATGAATGAAAGTGCAGGAAAAACCTTGTTTGCCGTCAAGAAGACCCGAATTCAACCAGTTCAGGCTAGAAAACCTCAGTGAAAAACCTTTTTTCAGTCCAATACAGCTTAGGCTATTACACAATGCAAAAAGACGCTTCTCTCGCTCTGAAACGCTCAAAATTGACATAAGCCAGTTTGCACCTATAATGAATGAAAGTGCAGGAAAAAGCTTGTTTGCCATCAAGAAGACCCAAATTCAACCAGTTCAGGCTAGAAAACTTACTCGAAAAACCTTTTTTCAGTCCAATACAGCTTAGGCTATTACACAATGCAAAAAGACGCTTCTCTCGCTCTGAAACGCTCAAAATTGACATAAGCCAGTTTCCACCTATAATGAATGAAAGTGCAGGAAAAACCTTGTTTGCCATCAAGAAGACCCAAATTCAACCAGTTCAGGCTAGAAAACTTACTCGAAAAACCTTTTTTCAGTCCAATACAGCTTATGCTATTACACAATGCAAAAAGACGCTTGTCTCGCTCTGAAACGCTCAAAATTGACATAAGCCACTTTTCACCCTTAATGAATGAAAGTGCAGGAAAAACCTTGTTTGCCATCAAGAAGACCCAAATTCAACCTGTTCAGGCTAGAAAACTTACTCGAAAAACCTTTTTTCAGTCCAATACAGCTTATGCTATTACACAATGCAAAAAGACGCTTGTCTCGCTCTGAAACGCTCAAAATTGACATAAGCCAGTTTCCACCTTTAATGAATGAAAGTGCAGGAAAAACCTTGTTTGCCGTCAAGAGGACCCGAATTCAACCAGTTCAGGCTAGAAAACCTCAGTGAAAAACCTTTTTTCAGTCCAATACAGCTTAGGCTATTACACAATGCAAAAAGACGCTTCTCTCGCTCTGAAACGCTCAAAATTGACATAAGCCAGTTTGCACCTTTAATGAATGAAAGTGCAGGAAAAACCTTGTTTGCCGTCAAGAAGACCCGAATTCAACCAGTTCAGGCTAGAAAACCTCAGTGAAAAACCTTTTTTCAGTCCAATACAGCTTAGGCTATTACACAATGCAAAAAGACGCTTCTCTCGCTCTGAAACGCTCAAAATTGACATAAGCCAGTTTGCACCTTTAATGAATGAAAGTGCAGGAAAAACCTTATTTGCCATCAAGAAGACCCGAATTCAACCAGTTCAGGCTAGAAAACCTCAGTGAAAAACCTTTTTTCAGTCCAATACAGCTTAGGCTATTACACAATGCAAAAAGACGCTTCTCTCGCTCTGAAACGCTCAAAATTGACATAAGCCAGTTTGCACCTTTAATGAATGAAAGTGCAGGAAAAACCTTGTTTGCCGTCAAGAAGACCCGAATTCAACCAGTTCAGGCTAGAAAACCTCAGTGAAAAACCTTTTTTCAGTCCAATACAGCTTAGGCTATTACACAATGCAAAAAGACGCTTCTCTCGCTCTGAAACGCTCAAAATTGACATAAGCCACTTTTCACCCTTAATGAATGAAAATGCAGGAAAAACCTTGTTTGCCATCAAGAAGACCCAAATTCAACCAGTTCAGGCTAGAAAACTTACTCGAAAAACCTTTTTTCAGTCCAATACAGCTTATGCTATTACACAATGCAAAAAGACGCTTCTCTCGCTCTGAAACGCTCAAAATTGACATAAGCCAGTTTGCACCTTTAATGAATGAAAGTGCAGGAAAAACCTTGTTTGCCGTCAAGAAGACCCGAATTCAACCAGTTCAGGCTAGAAAATTTACTCGAAAAACCTTTTTTCAGTCCAATACAGCTTATGCTGTTACACAATGCAAAAAGACGCTTCTCTCGCTCTGAAACGCTCAAAATTGACATAAGCCAGTTTGCACCTATAATGAATGAAAGTGCAGGAAAAACCTTGTTTGCCATCAAGAAGACCCAAATTCAACCAGTTCAGGCTAGAAAACTTACTCGAAAAACCTTTTTTCAGTCCAATACAGCTTAGGATATTACACAATGCAAAAAGACGCTTCTCTCGCTCTGAAACGCTCAAAATTGACATAAGCCAGTTTGCACCTTTAATGAATGAAAGTGCAGGAAAAACCTTGTTTGCCATCAAGAAGACCCAAATTCAACCAGTTCAGGCTAGGAAACCTCAGTGAAAAACCTTTTTTCAGACAAATACAGCTTAGGCTATTACACAATGCAAAAAGACGCTTCTCTCGCTCTGAAACGCTCAAAATTGACATAAGCCAGTTTGCACCTTTAATGAATGAAAGTGCAGGAAAAACCTTGTTTGCCATCAAGAAGACCCAAATTCAACCAGTTCAGGCTAGGAAACCTCAGTGAAAAACCTTTTTTCAGACAAATACAGCTTAGGCTATTACACAATGCAAAAAGACGCTTCTCTCGCTCTGAAACGCTCAAAATTGACATAAGCCAGTTTGCACCTTTAATGAATGAAAGTGCAGGAAAAACCTTGTTTGCCGTCAAGAAGACCCGAATTCAACCAGTTCAGGCTAGAAAATTTACTCGAAAAACCTTTTTTCAGTCCAATACAGCTTATGCTGTTACACAATGCAAAAAGACGCTTCTCTCGCTCTGAAACGCTCAAAATTGACATAAGCCAGTTTGCACCTATAATGAATGAAAGTGCAGGAAAAACCTTGTTTGCCATCAAGAAGACCCAAATTCAACCAGTTCAGGCTAGAAAACTTACTCGAAAAACCTTTTTTCAGTCCAATACAGCTTAGGCTATTACACAATGCAAAAAGACGCTTCTCTCGCTCTGAAACGCTCAAAATTGACATAAGCCAGTTTGCACCATTAATGAATGAAAGTGCAGGAAAAACCTTGTTTGCCATCAAGAAGACCCAAATTCAACCTGTTCAGGCTAAGAAACCTCAGTGAAAAACCTTTTTTCAGACAAATACAGCTTATGCTATTGTACAATGCAAAAAGACGCTTCTCTCGCTCTGAAACGCTCAAAATTGACATAAGCCAGTTTGCACCTTTAATGAATGAAAGTGCAGGAAAAACCTTGTTTGCCGTCAAGAAGACCCGAATTCAACCAGTTCAGGCTAGAAAACCTCAGTGAAAAACCTTTTTTCAGACAAATACAGCTTATGCTATTGTACAATGCAAAAAGACGCTTCTCTCGCTCTGAAACGCTCAAAATTGACATAAGCCAGTTTGCACCTTTAATGAATGAAAGTGCAGGAAAAACCTTGTTTGCCGTCAAGAAGACCCGAATTCAACCAGTTCAGGCTAGAAAACCTCAGTGAAAAACCTTTTTTCAGTCCAATACAGCTTAGGCTATTACACAATGCAAAAAGACGCTTCTCTCGCTCTGAAACGCTCAAAATTGACATAAGCCAGTTTGCACCTATAATGAATGAAAGTGCAGGAAAAAGCTTGTTTGCCATCAAGAAGACCCAAATTCAACCAGTTCAGGCTAGAAAACTTACTCGAAAAACCTTTTTTCAGTCCAATACAGCTTAGGCTATTACACAATGCAAAAAGACGCTTCTCTCGCTCTGAAACGCTCAAAATTGACATAAGCCAGTTTCCACCTATAATGAATGAAAGTGCAGGAAAAACCTTGTTTGCCATCAAGAAGACCCAAATTCAACCAGTTCAGGCTAGAAAACTTACTCGAAAAACCCTTTTTTCAGTCCAATACAGCTTATGCTATTACACAATGCAAAAAGACGCTTGTCTCGCTCTGAAACGCTCAAAATTGACATAAGCCACTTTTCACCCCTAATGAATGAAAGTGCAGGAAAAACCTTGTTTGCCATCAAGAAGACCCAAATTCAACCTGTTCAGGCTAAGAAACCTCAGTGAAAAACCTTTTTTCAGACAAATACAGCTTATGCTATTGTACAATGCAAAAAGACGCTTCTCTCGCTCTGAAACGCTCAAAATTGACATAAGCCAGTTTGCACCTTTAATGAATGAAAGTGCAGGAAAAACCTTGTTTGCCGTCAAGAAGACCCGAATTCAACCAGTTCAGGCTAGAAAACCTCAGTGAAAAACCTTTTTTCAGACAAATACAGCTTATGCTATTGTACAATGCAAAAAGACGCTTCTCTCGCTCTGAAACGCTCAAAATTGACATAAGCCAGTTTGCACCTTTAATGAATGAAAGTGCAGGAAAAACCTTGTTTGCCGTCAAGAAGACCCGAATTCAACCAGTTCAGGCTAGAAAACCTCAGTGAAAAACCTTTTTTCAGTCCAATACAGCTTAGGCTATTACACAATGCAAAAAGACGCTTCTCTCGCTCTGAAACGCTCAAAATTGACATAAGCCAGTTTGCACCTATAATGAATGAAAGTGCAGGAAAAAGCTTGTTTGCCATCAAGAAGACCCAAATTCAACCAGTTCAGGCTAGAAAACTTACTCGAAAAACCTTTTTTCAGTCCAATACAGCTTAGGCTATTACACAATGCAAAAAGACGCTTCTCTCGCTCTGAAACGCTCAAAATTGACATAAGCCAGTTTCCACCTATAATGAATGAAAGTGCAGGAAAAACCTTGTTTGCCATCAAGAAGACCCAAATTCAACCAGTTCAGGCTAGAAAACTTACTCGAAAAACCTTTTTTCAGTCCAATACAGCTTATGCTATTACACAATGCAAAAAGACGCTTGTCTCGCTCTGAAACGCTCAAAATTGACATAAGCCACTTTTCACCCTTAATGAATGAAAGTGCAGGAAAAACCTTGTTTGCCATCAAGAAGACCCAAATTCAACCTGTTCAGGCTAGAAAACTTACTCGAAAAACCTTTTTTCAGTCCAATACAGCTTATGCTATTACACAATGCAAAAAGACGCTTGTCTCGCTCTGAAACGCTCAAAATTGACATAAGCCAGTTTCCACCTTTAATGAATGAAAGTGCAGGAAAAACCTTGTTTGCCGTCAAGAGGACCCGAATTCAACCAGTTCAGGCTAGAAAACCTCAGTGAAAAACCTTTTTTCAGTCCAATACAGCTTAGGCTATTACACAATGCAAAAAGACGCTTCTCTCGCTCTGAAACGCTCAAAATTGACATAAGCCAGTTTGCACCTTTAATGAATGAAAGTGCAGGAAAAACCTTGTTTGCCGTCAAGAAGACCCGAATTCAACCAGTTCAGGCTAGAAAACCTCAGTGAAAAACCTTTTTTCAGTCCAATACAGCTTAGGCTATTACACAATGCAAAAAGACGCTTCTCTCGCTCTGAAACGCTCAAAATTGACATAAGCCAGTTTGCACCTTTAATGAATGAAAGTGCAGGAAAAACCTTATTTGCCATCAAGAAGACCCGAATTCAACCAGTTCAGGCTAGAAAACCTCAGTGAAAAACCTTTTTTCAGTCCAATACAGCTTAGGCTATTACACAATGCAAAAAGACGCTTCTCTCGCTCTGAAACGCTCAAAATTGACATAAGCCAGTTTGCACCTTTAATGAATGAAAGTGCAGGAAAAACCTTGTTTGCCGTCAAGAAGACCCGAATTCAACCAGTTCAGGCTAGAAAACCTCAGTGAAAAACCTTTTTTCAGTCCAATACAGCTTAGGCTATTACACAATGCAAAAAGACGCTTCTCTCGCTCTGAAACGCTCAAAATTGACATAAGCCAGTTTGCACCTATAATGAATGAAAGTGCAGGAAAAACCTTGTTTGCCATCAAGAAGACCCAAATTCAACCTGTTCAGGCTAGAAAACTTACTCGAAAAACCTTTTTTCAGTCCAATACAGCTTAGGCTATTAAACAATGCAAAAAGACGCTTCTCTCGCTCTGAAACGCTCAAAATTGACATAAGCCAGTTTGCACCTTTAATGAATGAAAGTGCAGGAAAAACCTTGTTTGCCATCAAGAAGACCCAAATTCAACCAGTTCAGGCTAGGAAACCTCAGTGAAAAACCTTTTTTCAGACAAATACAGCTTAGGCTATTACACAATGCAAAAAGACGCTTCTCTCGCTCTGAAACGCTCAAAATTGACATAAGCCAGTTTGCACCTTTAATGAATGAAAGTGCAGGAAAAACCTTGTTTGCCGTCAAGAAGACCCGAATTCAACCAGTTCAGGCTAGAAAACCTCAGTGAAAAACCTTTTTTCAGTCCAATACAGCTTAGGCTATTACACAATGCAAAAAGACGCTTCTCTCGCTCTGAAACGCTCAAAATTGACATAAGCCAGTTTGCACCTTTAATGAATGAAAGTGCAGGAAAAACCTTGTTTGCCGTCAAGAAGACCCGAATTCAACCAGTTCAGGCTAGAAAATTTACTCGAAAAACCTTTTTTCAGTCCAATACAGCTTATGCTATTACACAATGCAAAAAGACGCTTCTCTCGCTCTGAAACGCTCAAAATTGACATAAGCCACTTTTCACCCTTAATGAATGAAAATGCAGGAAAAACCTTGTTTGCCGTCAAGAAGACCCGAATTCAACCAGTTCAGGCTAGAAAACCTCAGTGAAAAACCTTTTTTCAGTCCAATACAGCTTATGCTGTTACACAATGCAAAAAGACGCTTCTCTCCCTCTGAAACGCTCAAAATTGACATAAGCCAGTTTGCACCTTTAATGAATGAAAGTGCAGGAAAAACCTTGTTTGCCGTCAAGAAGACCCGAATTCAACCAGTTCAGGCTAGAAAACCTCAGTGAAAAACCTTTTTTCAGTCCAATACAGCTTAGGCTATTACACAATGCAAAAAGACGCTTCTCTCGCTCTGAAACGCTCAAAATTGACATAAGCCAGTTTGCACCTATAATGAATGAAAGTGCAGGAAAAACCTTGTTTGCCATCAAGAAGACCCAAATTCAACCTGTTCAGGCTAGAAAACTTACTCGAAAAACCTTTTTTCAGTCCAATACAGCTTAGGCTATTACACAATGCAAAAAGACGCTTCTCTCGCTCTGAAACGCTCAAAATTGACATAAGCCAGTTTGCACCTTTAATGAATGAAAGTGCAGGAAAAACCTTGTTTGCCATCAAGAAGACCCAAATTCAACCAGTTCAGGCTAGGAAACCTCAGTGAAAAACCTTTTTTCAGACAAATACAGCTTAGGCTATTACACAATGCAAAAAGACGCTTCTCTCGCTCTGAAACGCTCAAAATTGACATAAGCCAGTTTGCACCTTTAATGAATGAAAGTGCAGGAAAAACCTTGTTTGCCGTCAAGAAGACCCGAATTCAACCAGTTCAGGCTAGAAAACCTCAGTGAAAAACCTTTTTTCAGTCCAATACAGCTTAGGCTATTACACAATGCAAAAAGACGCTTCTCTCGCTCTGAAACGCTCAAAATTGACATAAGCCAGTTTGCACCTTTAATGAATGAAAGTGCAGGAAAAACCTTGTTTGCCGTCAAGAAGACCCGAATTCAACCAGTTCAGGCTAGAAAATTTACTCGAAAAACCTTTTTTCAGTCCAATACAGCTTATGCTATTACACAATGCAAAAAGACGCTTCTCTCGCTCTGAAACGCTCAAAATTGACATAAGCCACTTTTCACCCTTAATGAATGAAAATGCAGGAAAAACCTTGTTTGCCGTCAAGAAGACCCGAATTCAACCAGTTCAGGCTAGAAAACCTCAGTGAAAAACCTTTTTTCAGTCCAATACAGCTTATGCTGTTACACAATGCAAAAAGACGCTTCTCTCGCTCTGAAATGCTCAAAATTGACATAAGCCAGTTTGCACCTTTAATGAATGAAAGTGCAGGAAAAATCTTGTTTGCCGTCAAGAAGACCCGAATTCAACCAGTTCAGGCTAGAAAACCTCAGTGAAAAACCTTTTTTCAGTCCAATACAGCTTAGGCTATTACACAATGCAAAAAGACGCTTCTCTCGCTCTGAAACGCTCAAAATTGACATAAGCCAGTTTGCACCTATAATGAATGAAAGTGCAGGAAAAACCTTGTTTGCCATCAAGAAGACCCAAATTCAACCTGTTCAGGCTAGAAAACTTACTCGAAAAACCTTTTTTCAGTCCAATACAGCTTAGGCTATTACACAATGCAAAAAGACGCTTCTCTCGCTCTGAAACGCTCAAAATTGACATAAGCCAGTTTGCACCTTTAATGAATGAAAGTGCAGGAAAAACCTTGTTTGCCATCAAGAAGACCCAAATTCAACCAGTTCAGGCTAGGAAACCTCAGTGAAAAACCTTTTTTCAGACAAATACAGCTTAGGCTATTACACAATGCAAAAAGACGCTTCTCTCGCTCTGAAACGCTCAAAATTGACATAAGCCAGTTTGCACCTTTAATGAATGAAAGTGCAGGAAAAACCTTGTTTGCCGTCAAGAAGACCCGAATTCAACCAGTTCAGGCTAGAAAACCTCAGTGAAAAACCTTTTTTCAGTCCAATACAGCTTAGGCTATTACACAATGCAAAAAGACGCTTCTCTCGCTCTGAAACGCTCAAAATTGACATAAGCCAGTTTGCACCTTTAATGAATGAAAGGGCAGGAAAAACCTTGTTTGCCGTCAAGAAGACCCGAATTCAACCAGTTCAGGCTAGAAAATTTACTCGAAAAACCTTTTTTCAGTCCAATACAGCTTATGCTATTACACAATGCAAAAAGACGCTTCTCTCGCTCTGAAACGCTCAAAATTGACATAAGCCACTTTTCACCCTTAATGAATGAAAATGCAGGAAAAACCTTGTTTGCCGTCAAGAAGACCCGAATTCAACCAGTTCAGGCTAGAAAACCTCAGTGAAAAACCTTTTTTCAGTCCAATACAGCTTATGCTGTTACACAATGCAAAAAGACGCTTCTCTCGCTCTGAAACGCTCAAAATTGACATAAGCCACTTTTCACCCTTAATGAATGAAAGTGCAGGAAAAAGCTTGTTTGCCATCAAGAAGACCCAAATTTAACCTGTTCAGGCTAAGAAACCTCAGTGAAAAACCTTTTTTCAGACAAATACAGCTTATGCTATTGTACAATGCAAAAAGACGCTTCTCTCGCTCTGAAACGCTCAAAATTGACATAAGCCAGTTTGCACCTTTAATGAATGAAAGTGCAGGAAAAACCTTGTTTGCCGTCAAGAAGACCCGAATTCAACCAGTTCAGGCTAGAAAACCTCAGTGAAAAACCTTTTTTCAGTCCAATACAGCTTATGCTGTTACACAATGCAAAAAGACGCTTCTCTCGCTCTGAAACGCTCAAAATTGACATAAGCCACTTTTCACCCTTAATGAATGAAAGTGCAGGAAAAAGCTTGTTTGCCATCAAGAAGACCCAAATTTAACCTGTTCAGGCTAAGAAACCTCAGTGAAAAACCTTTTTTCAGACAAATACAGCTTATGCTATTGTACAATGCAAAAAGACGCTTCTCTCGCTCTGAAACGCTCAAAATTGACATAAGCCAGTTTGCACCTTTAATGAATGAAAGTGCAGGAAAAACCTTGTTTGCCGTCAAGAAGACCCGAATTCAACCAGTTCAGGCTAGAAAACCTCAGTGAAAAACCTTTTTTCAGTCCAATACAGCTTAGGCTATTACACAATGCAAAAAGACGCTTCTTTCGCTCTGAAACGCTCAAAATTGACATAAGCCAGTTTGCACTTATAATGAATGAAAGTGCAGGAAAAAGCTTGTTTGCCATAAAGAAGACCCAAATTCAACCAGTTCAGGCTAGAAAACTTACTCGAAAAACCTTTTTTCAGTCCAATACAGCTTATGCTATTGTACAATGCAAAAAGACGCTTGTCTCGCTCTGAAACGCTCAAAATTGACATAAGCCAGTTTGCACCTTTAATGAATGAAAGTGCAGGAAAAACCTTGTTTGCCATCAAGAAGACCCAAATTCAACCAGTTCAGGCTAGGAAACCTCAGTGAAAAACCTTTTTTCAGACAAATACAGCTTAGGCTATTACACAATGCAAAAAGACGCTTCTCTCGCTCTGAAACGCTCAAAATTGACATAAGCCAGTTTGCACCTTTAATGAATGAAAGTGCAGGAAAAACCTTGTTTGCCGTCAAGAAGACCCGAATTCAACCAGTTCAGGCTAGAAAATTTACTCGAAAAACCTTTTTTCAGTCCAATACAGCTTATGCTATTACACAATGCAAAAAGACGCTTCTCTCGCTCTGAAACGCTCAAAATTGACATAAGCCAGTTTGCACCTATAATGAATGAAAGTGCAGGAAAAACCTTGTTTGCCATCAAGAAGACCCAAATTCAACCTGTTCAGGCTAGGAAACCTCAGTTAAAAACCTTTTTTCAGTCCAATACAGCTTAGGCTATTACACAATGCAAAAAGACGCTTCTCTCGCTCTGAAACGCTCAAAATTGACATAAGCCAGTTTGCACCTATAATGAATGAAAGTGCAGGAAAAAGCTTGTTTGCCATCAAGAAGACCCAAATTCAACCAGTTCAGGCTAGAAAACTTACTCGAAAAACCTTTTTTCAGTCCAATACAGCTTAGGCTATTACACAATGCAAAAAGACGCTTCTCTCGCTCTGAAACGCTCAAAATTGACATAAGCCAGTTTCCACCTATAATGAATGAAAGTGCAGGAAAAACCTTGTTTGCCATCAAGAAGACCCAAATTCAACCAGTTCAGGCTAGAAAACTTACTCGAAAAACCTTTTTTCAGTCCAATACAGCTTATGCTATTACACAATGCAAAAAGACGCTTGTCTCGCTCTGAAACGCTCAAAATTGACATAAGCCACTTTTCACCCTTAATGAATGAAAGTGCAGGAAAAACCTTGTTTGCCATCAAGAAGACCCAAATTCAACCTGTTCAGGCTAAGAAACCTCAGTGAAAAACCTTTTTTCAGACAAATACAGCTTATGCTATTGTACAATGCAAAAAGACGCTTCTCTCGCTCTGAAACGCTCAAAATTGACATAAGCCAGTTTGCACCTTTAATGAATGAAAGTGCAGGAAAAACCTTGTTTGCCGTCAAGAAGACCCGAATTCAACCAGTTCAGGCTAGAAAACCTCAGTGAAAAACCTTTTTTCAGTCCAATACAGCTTAGGCTATTACACAATGCAAAAAGACGCTTCTCTCGCTCTGAAACGCTCAAAATTGACATAAGCCAGTTTCCACCTATAATGAATGAAAGTGCAGGAAAAACCTTGTTTGCCATCAAGAAGACCCAAATTCAACCAGTTCAGGCTAGAAAACTTACTCGAAAAACCTTTTTTCAGTCCAATACAGCTTATGCTATTACACAATGCAAAAAGACGCTTGTCTCGCTCTGAAACGCTCAAAATTGACATAAGCCAATTTTCACCCTTAATGAATGAAAGTGCAGGAAAAACCTTGTTTGCCATCAAGAAGACCCAAATTCAACCAGTTCAGGCTAGAAAACTTACTCGAAAAACCTTTTTTCAGTCCAATACAGCTTAGGCTATTACACAATGCAAAAAGACGCTTCTCTCGCTCTGAAACGCTCAAAATTGACATAAGCCAGTTTGCACCTTTAATGAATGAAAGTGCAGGAAAAACCTTGTTTGCCGTCAAGAAGACCCGAATTCAACCAGTTCAGGCTAGAAAACCTCAGTGAAAAACCTTTTTTCAGTCCAATACAGCTTAGGCTATTACACAATGCAAAAAGACGCTTCTCTCGCTCTGAAACGCTCAAAATTGACATAAGCCAGTTTGCACCTATAATGAATGAAAGTGCAGGAAAAACCTTGTTTGCCATCAAGAAGACCCAAATTCAACCAGTTCAGGCTAGAAAACTTACTCGAAAAACCTTTTTTCAGTCCAATACAGCTTATGCTATTACACAATGCAAAAAGACGCTTGTCTCGCTCTGAAACGCTCAAAATTGACATAAGCCAGTTTCCACCTTTAATGAATGAAAGTGCAGGAAAAACCTTGTTTGCCGTCAAGAGGACCCGAATTCAACCAGTTCAGGCTAGAAAACCTCAGTGAAAAACCTTTTTTCAGTCCAATACAGCTTAGGCTATTACACAATGCAAAAAGACGCTTCTCTCGCTCTGAAACGCTCAAAATTGACATAAGCCAGTTTGCACCTTTAATGAATGAAAGTGCAGGAAAAACCTTGTTTGCCGTCAAGAAGACCCGAATTCAACCAGTTCAGGCTAGAAAACCTCAGTGAAAAACCTTTTTTCAGTCCAATACAGCTTAGGCTATTACACAATGCAAAAAGACGCTTCTCTCGCTCTGAAACGCTCAAAATTGACATAAGCCAGTTTGCACCTTTAATGAATGAAAGTGCAGGAAAAACCTTATTTGCCATCAAGAAGACCCGAATTCAACCAGTTCAGGCTAGAAAACCTCAGTGAAAAACCTTTTTTCAGTCCAATACAGCTTAGGCTATTACACAATGCAAAAAGACGCTTCTCTCGCTCTGAAACGCTCAAAATTGACATAAGCCAGTTTGCACCTTTAATGAATGAAAGTGCAGGAAAAACCTTGTTTGCCGTCAAGAAGACCCGAATTCAACCAGTTCAGGCTAGAAAACCTCAGTGAAAAACCTTTTTTCAGTCCAATACAGCTTAGGCTATTACACAATGCAAAAAGACGCTTCTCTCGCTCTGAAACGCTCAAAATTGACATAAGCCAGTTTGCACCTATAATGAATGAAAGTGCAGGAAAAACCTTGTTTGCCATCAAGAAGACCCAAATTCAACCTGTTCAGGCTAGAAAACTTACTCGAAAAACCTTTTTTCAGTCCAATACAGCTTAGGCTATTACACAATGCAAAAAGACGCTTCTCTCGCTCTGAAACGCTCAAAATTGACATAAGCCAGTTTGCACCTTTAATGAATGAAAGTGCAGGAAAAACCTTGTTTGCCATCAAGAAGACCCAAATTCAACCAGTTCAGGCTAGGAAACCTCAGTGAAAAACCTTTTTTCAGACAAATACAGCTTAGGCTATTACACAATGCAAAAAGACGCTTCTCTCGCTCTGAAACGCTCAAAATTGACATAAGCCAGTTTGCACCTTTAATGAATGAAAGTGCAGGAAAAACCTTGTTTGCCGTCAAGAAGACCCGAATTCAACCAGTTCAGGCTAGAAAATTTACTCGAAAAACCTTTTTTCAGTCCAATACAGCTTATGCTATTACACAATGCAAAAAGACGCTTCTCTCGCTCTGAAACGCTCAAAATTGACATAAGCCACTTTTCACCCTTAATGAATGAAAATGCAGGAAAAACCTTGTTTGCCGTCAAGAAGACCCGAATTCAACCAGTTCAGGCTAGAAAACCTCAGTGAAAAACCTTTTTTCAGTCCAATACAGCTTATGCTGTTACACAATGCAAAAAGACGCTTCTCTCGCTCTGAAACGCTCAAAATTGACATAAGCCAGTTTGCACCTTTAATGAATGAAAGTGCAGGAAAAACCTTGTTTGCCGTCAAGAAGACCCGAATTCAACCAGTTCAGGCTAGAAAACCTCAGTGAAAAACCTTTTTTCAGTCCAATACAGCTTAGGCTATTACACAATGCAAAAAGACGCTTCTCTCGCTCCTTAACGCTCAAAATTGACATAAGCCAGTTTGCACCTATAATGAATGAAAGTGCAGGAAAAACCTTGTTTGCCATCAAGAAGACCCAAATTCAACCTGTTCAGGCTAGAAAACTTACTCGAAAAACCTTTTTTCAGTCCAATACAGCTTAGGCTATTACACAATGCAAAAAGACGCTTCTCTCGCTCTGAAACGCTCAAAATTGACATAAGCCAGTTTGCACCTTTAATGAATGAAAGTGCAGGAAAAACCTTGTTTGCCATCAAGAAGACCCAAATTCAACCAGTTCAGGCTAGGAAACCTCAGTGAAAAACCTTTTTTCAGACAAATACAGCTTAGGCTATTACACAATGCAAAAAGACGCTTCTCTCGCTCTGAAACGCTCAAAATTGACATAAGCCAGTTTGCACCTTTAATGAATGAAAGTGCAGGAAAAACCTTGTTTGCCGTCAAGAAGACCCGAATTCAACCAGTTCAGGCTAGAAAACCTCAGTGAAAAACCTTTTTTCAGTCCAATACAGCTTAGGCTATTACACAATGCAAAAAGACGCTTCTCTCGCTCTGAAACGCTCAAAATTGACATAAGCCAGTTTGCACCTTTAATGAATGAAAGGGCAGGAAAAACCTTGTTTGCCGTCAAGAAGACCCGAATTCAACCAGTTCAGGCTAGAAAATTTACTCGAAAAACCTTTTTTCAGTCCAATACAGCTTATGCTATTACACAATGCAAAAAGACGCTTCTCTCGCTCTGAAACGCTCAAAATTGACATAAGCCACTTTTCACCCTTAATGAATGAAAATGCAGGAAAAACCTTGTTTGCCGTCAAGAAGACCCGAATTCAACCAGTTCAGGCTAGAAAACCTCAGTGAAAAACCTTTTTTCAGTCCAATACAGCTTATGCTGTTACACAATGCAAAAAGACGCTTCTCTCGCTCTGAAACGCTCAAAATTGACATAAGCCACTTTTCACCCTTAATGAATGAAAGTGCAGGAAAAAGCTTGTTTGCCATCAAGAAGACCCAAATTTAACCTGTTCAGGCTAAGAAACCTCAGTGAAAAACCTTTTTTCAGACAAATACAGCTTATGCTATTGTACAATGCAAAAAGACGCTTCTCTCGCTCTGAAACGCTCAAAATTGACATAAGCCAGTTTGCACCTTTAATGAATGAAAGTGCAGGAAAAACCTTGTTTGCCGTCAAGAAGACCCGAATTCAACCAGTTCAGGCTAGAAAACCTCAGTGAAAAACCTTTTTTCAGTCCAATACAGCTTAGGCTATTACACAATGCAAAAAGACGCTTCTTTCGCTCTGAAACGCTCAAAATTGACATAAGCCAGTTTGCACTTATAATGAATGAAAGTGCAGGAAAAAGCTTGTTTGCCATAAAGAAGACCCAAATTCAACCAGTTCAGGCTAGAAAACTTACTCGAAAAACCTTTTTTCAGTCCAATACAGCTTATGCTATTGTACAATGCAAAAAGACGCTTGTCTCGCTCTGAAACGCTCAAAATTGACATAAGCCACTTTTCACCCTTAATGAATGAAAATGCAGGAAAAACCTTGTTTGCCATCAAGAAGACCCAAATTCAACCAGTTCAGGCTAGAAAACTTACTCGAAAAACCTTTTTTCAGTCCAATACAGCTTAGGCTATTACACAATGCAAAAAGACGCTTCTCTCGCTCTGAAACGCTCAAAATTGACATAAGCCAGTTTGCACCTTTAATGAATGAAAGTGCAGGAAAAACCTTGTTTGCCATCAAGAAGACCCAAATTCAACCAGTTCAGGCTAGGAAACCTCAGTGAAAAACCTTTTTTCAGACAAATACAGCTTAGGCTATTACACAATGCAAAAAGACGCTTCTCTCGCTCTGAAACGCTCAAAATTGACATAAGCCAGTTTGCACCTTTAATGAATGAAAGTGCAGGAAAAACCTTGTTTGCCGTCAAGAAGACCCGAATTCAACCAGTTCAGGCTAGAAAATTTACTCGAAAAACCTTTTTTCAGTCCAATACAGCTTATGCTATTACACAATGCAAAAAGACGCTTGTCTCGCTCTGAAACGCTCAAAATTGACATAAGCCACTTTTCACCCTTAATGAATGAAAATGCAGGAAAAACCTTGTTTGCCGTCAAGAAGACCCGAATTCAACCAGTTCAGGCTAGAAAACCTCAGTGAAAAACCTTTTTTCAGTCCAATACAGCTTATGCTGTTACACAATGCAAAAAGACGCTTCTCTCGCTCTGAAACGCTCAAAATTGACATAAGCCACTTTTCACCTTTAATGAATGAAAGTGCAGGAAAAACCTTGTTTGCCGTCAAGAAGACCCGAATTCAACCAGTTCAGGCTAGAAAACTTACTCGAAAAACCTTTTTTCAGTCCAATACAGCTTATGCTATTACACAATGCAAAAAGACGCTTCTCTCGCTCTGAAACGCTCAAAATTGACATAAGCCAGTTTGCACCTATAATGAATGAAAGTGCAGGAAAAACCTTGTTTGCCATCAAGAAGACCCAAATTCAACCTGTTCAGGCTAGGAAACCTCAGTTAAAAACCTTTTTTCAGTCCAATACAGCTTAGGCTATTACACAATGCAAAAAGACGCTTCTCTCGCTCTGAAACGCTCAAAATTGACATAAGCCAGTTTGCACCTATAATGAATGAAAGTGCAGGAAAAACCTTGTTTGCCATCAAGAAGACCCAAATTCAACCAGTTCAGGCTAGAAAACTTACTCGAAAAACCTTTTTTCAGTCCAATACAGCTTATGCTATTACACAATGCAAAAAGACGCTTGTCTCGCTCTGAAACGCTCAAAATTGACATAAGCCAGTTTCCACCTTTAATGAATGAAAGTGCAGGAAAAACCTTGTTTGCCGTCAAGAGGACCCGAATTCAACCAGTTCAGGCTAGAAAACCTCAGTGAAAAACCTTTTTTCAGTCCAATACAGCTTAGGCTATTACACAATGCAAAAAGACGCTTCTCTCGCTCTGAAACGCTCAAAATTGACATAAGCCAGTTTGCACCTTTAATGAATGAAAGTGCAGGAAAAACCTTGTTTGCCGTCAAGAAGACCCGAATTCAACCAGTTCAGGCTAGAAAACCTCAGTGAAAAACCTTTTTTCAGTCCAATACAGCTTAGGCTATTACACAATGCAAAAAGACGCTTCTCTCGCTCTGAAACGCTCAAAATTGACATAAGCCAGTTTGCACCTTTAATGAATGAAAGTGCAGGAAAAACCTTATTTGCCATCAAGAAGACCCGAATTCAACCAGTTCAGGCTAGAAAACCTCAGTGAAAAACCTTTTTTCAGTCCAATACAGCTTAGGCTATTACACAATGCAAAAAGACGCTTCTCTCGCTCTGAAACGCTCAAAATTGACATAAGCCAGTTTGCACCTTTAATGAATGAAAGTGCAGGAAAAACCTTGTTTGCCGTCAAGAAGACCCGAATTCAACCAGTTCAGGCTAGAAAACCTCAGTGAAAAACCTTTTTTCAGTCCAATACAGCTTAGGCTATTACACAATGCAAAAAGACGCTTCTCTCGCTCTGAAACGCTCAAAATTGACATAAGCCAGTTTGCACCTATAATGAATGAAAGTGCAGGAAAAACCTTGTTTGCCATCAAGAAGACCCAAATTCAACCTGTTCAGGCTAGAAAACTTACTCGAAAAACCTTTTTTCAGTCCAATACAGCTTAGGCTATTACACAATGCAAAAAGACGCTTCTCTCGCTCTGAAACGCTCAAAATTGACATAAGCCAGTTTGCACCTTTAATGAATGAAAGTGCAGGAAAAACCTTGTTTGCCATCAAGAAGACCCAAATTCAACCAGTTCAGGCTAGGAAACCTCAGTGAAAAACCTTTTTTCAGACAAATACAGCTTAGGCTATTACACAATGCAAAAAGACGCTTCTCTCGCTCTGAAACGCTCAAAATTGACATAAGCCAGTTTGCACCTTTAATGAATGAAAGTGCAGGAAAAACCTTGTTTGCCGTCAAGAAGACCCGAATTCAACCAGTTCAGGCTAGAAAACCTCAGTGAAAAACCTTTTTTCAGTCCAATACAGCTTAGGCTATTACACAATGCAAAAAGACGCTTCTCTCGCTCTGAAACGCTCAAAATTGACATAAGCCAGTTTGCACCTTTAATGAATGAAAGGGCAGGAAAAACCTTGTTTGCCGTCAAGAAGACCCGAATTCAACCAGTTCAGGCTAGAAAATTTACTCGAAAAACCTTTTTTCAGTCCAATACAGCTTATGCTATTACACAATGCAAAAAGACGCTTCTCTCGCTCTGAAACGCTCAAAATTGACATAAGCCACTTTTCACCCTTAATGAATGAAAATGCAGGAAAAACCTTGTTTGCCGTCAAGAAGACCCGAATTCAACCAGTTCAGGCTAGAAAACCTCAGTGAAAAACCTTTTTTCAGTCCAATACAGCTTATGCTGTTACACAATGCAAAAAGACGCTTCTCTCGCTCTGAAACGCTCAAAATTGACATAAGCCACTTTTCACCCTTAATGAATGAAAGTGCAGGAAAAAGCTTGTTTGCCATCAAGAAGACCCAAATTTAACCTGTTCAGGCTAAGAAACCTCAGTGAAAAACCTTTTTTCAGACAAATACAGCTTATGCTATTGTACAATGCAAAAAGACGCTTCTCTCGCTCTGAAACGCTCAAAATTGACATAAGCCACTTTTCACCCTTAATGAATGAAAATGCAGGAAAAACCTTGTTTGCCATCAAGAAGACCCAAATTCAACCAGTTCAGGCTAGAAAACTTACTCGAAAAACCTTTTTTCAGTCCAATACAGCTTATGCTATTGTACAATGCAAAAAGACGCTTGTCTCGCTCTGAAACGCTCAAAATTGACATAAGCCACTTTTCACCCTTAATGAATGAAAATGCAGGAAAAACCTTGTTTGCCATCAAGAAGACCCAAATTCAACCAGTTCAGGCTAGAAAACTTACTCGAAAAACCTTTTTTCAGTCCTATACAGCTTAGGCTATTACACAATGCAAAAAGACGCTTCTCTCGCTCTGAAACGCTCAAAATTGACATAAGCCAGTTTGCACCTTTAATGAATGAAAGTGCAGGAAAAACCTTGTTTGCCATCAAGAAGACCCAAATTCAACCAGTTCAGGCTAGGAAACCTCAGTGAAAAACCTTTTTTCAGACAAATACAGCTTAGGCTATTACACAATGCAAAAAGACGCTTCTCTCGCTCTGAAACGCTCAAAATTGACATAAGCCAGTTTGCACCTTTAATGAATGAAAGTGCAGGAAAAACCTTGTTTGCCGTCAAGAAGACCCGAATTCAACCAGTTCAGGCTAGAAAATTTACTCGAAAAACCTTTTTTCAGTCCAATACAGCTTATGCTATTACACAATGCAAAAAGACGCTTGTCTCGCTCTGAAACGCTCAAAATTGACATAAGCCACTTTTCACCCTTAATGAATGAAAATGCAGGAAAAACCTTGTTTGCCGTCAAGAAGACCCGAATTCAACCAGTTCAGGCTAGAAAACCTCAGTGAAAAACCTTTTTTCAGTCCAATACAGCTTATGCTGTTACACAATGCAAAAAGACGCTTCTCTCGCTCTGAAACGCTCAAAATTGACATAAGCCACTTTTCACCCTTAATGAATGAAAGTGCAGGAAAAAGCTTGTTTGCCATCAAGAAGACCCAAATTTAACCTGTTCAGGCTAAGAAACCTCAGTGAAAAACCTTTTTTCAGACAAATACAGCTTATGCTATTGTACAATGCAAAAAGACGCTTCTCTCGCTCTGAAACGCTCAAAACTGACATAAGCCAGTTTGCACCTTTAATGAATGAAAGTGCAGGAAAAACCTTGTTTGCCGTCAAGAAGACCCGAATTCAACCAGTTCAGGCTAGAAAACTTACTCGAAAAACCTTTTTTCAGTCCAATACAGCTTATGCTATTACACAATGCAAAAAGACGCTTCTCTCGCTCTGAAACGCTCAAAATTGACATAAGCCAGTTTGCACCTATAATGAATGAAAGTGCAGGAAAAACCTTGTTTGCCATCAAGAAGACCCAAATTCAACCTGTTCAGGCTAGGAAACCTCAGTTAAAAACCTTTTTTCAGTCCAATACAGCTTAGGCTATTACACAATGCAAAAAGACGCTTCTCTCGCTCTGAAACGCTCAAAATTGACATAAGCCAGTTTGCACCTTTAATGAATGAAAGTGCAGGAAAAACCTTGTTTGCCATCAAGAAGACCCAAATTCAACCAGTTCAGGCTAGGAAACCTCAGTGAAAAACCTTTTTTCAGACAAATACAGCTTAGGCTATTACACAATGCAAAAAGACGCTTCTCTCGCTCTGAAACGCTCAAAATTGACATAAGCCAGTTTGCACCTATAATGAATGAAAGTGCAGGAAAAACCTTGTTTGCCATCAAGAAGACCCAAATTCAACCAGTTCAGGCTAGAAAACTTACTCGAAAAACCTTTTTTCAGTCCAATACAGCTTATGCTATTCCACAATGCAAAAAGACGCTTGTCTCGCTCTGAAACGCTCAAAATTGACATAAGCCAGTTTGCACCTATAATGAATGAAAGTGCAGGAAAAACCTTGTTTGCCATCAAGAAGACCCAAATTCAACCAGTTCAGGCTAGAAAACCTCAGTGAAAAACCTTTTTTCAGTCCAATACAGCTTAGGCTATTACACAATGCAAAAAGACGCTTCTCTCGCTCTGAAACGCTCAAAATTGACATAAGTCAGTTTGCACCTTTAATGAATAAAAGTGCAGGAAAAACCTTGTTTGCCGTCAAGAAGACCCGAATTCAACCAGTTCAGGCTAGAAAACCTCAGTGAAAAACCTTTTTTCAGTCCAATACAGCTTAGGCTATTACACAATGCAAAAAGACGCTTCTCTCGCTCTGAAACGCTCAAAATTGACATAAGCCAGTTTGCACCTTTAATGAATGAAAGTGCAGGAAAAACCTTGTTTGCCATCAAGAAGACCCAAATTCAACCAGTTCAGGCTAGAAAACTTACTCGAAAAACCTTTTTTCAGTCCAATACAGCTTAGGCTATTCCACAATGCAAAAAGACGCTTGTCTCGCTCTGAAACGCTCAAAATTGACATAAGCCAGTTTGCACCTATAATGAATGAAAGTGCAGGAAAAACCTTATTTGCCATCAAGAAGACCCGAATTCAACCAGTTCAGGCTAGAAAACCTCAGTGAAAAACCTTTTTTCAGTCCAATACAGCTTAGGCTATTACACAATGCAAAAAGACGCTTCTCTCGCTCTGAAACGCTCAAAATTGACATAAGCCAGTTTGCACCTTTAATGAATGAAAGTGCAGGAAAAACCTTGTTTGCCGTCAAGAAGACCCGAATTCAACCAGTTCAGGCTAGAAAACCTCAGTGAAAAACCTTTTTTCAGTCCAATACAGCTTAGGCTATTACACAATGCAAAAAGACGCTTCTCTCGCTCTGAAACGCTCAAAATTGACATAAGCCAGTTTGCACCTTTAATGAATGAAAGTGCAGGAAAAACCTTGTTTGCCGTCAAGAAGACCCGAATTCAACCAGTTCAGGCTAGAAAATTTACTCGAAAAACCTTTTTTCAGTCCAATACAGCTTATGCTATTACACAATGCAAAAAGACGCTTGTCTCGCTCTGAAACGCTCAAAATTGACATAAGCCACTTTTCACCCTTAATGAATGAAAATGCAGGAAAAACCTTGTTTGCCGTCAAGAAGACCCGAATTCAACCAGTTCAGGCTAGAAAACCTCAGTGAAAAACCTTTTTTCAGTCCAATACAGCTTATGCTGTTACACAATGCAAAAAGACGCTTCTCTCGCTCTGAAACGCTCAAAATTGACATAAGCCACTTTTCACCCTTAATGAATGAAAGTGCAGGAAAAAGCTTGTTTGCCATCAAGAAGACCCAAATTTAACCTGTTCAGGCTAAGAAACCTCAGTGAAAAACCTTTTTTCAGACAAATACAGCTTATGCTATTGTACAATGCAAAAAGACGCTTCTCTCGCTCTGAAACGCTCAAAATTGACATAAGCCAGTTTGCACCTTTAATGAATGAAAGTGCAGGAAAAACCTTGTTTGCCGTCAAGAAGACCCGAATTCAACCAGTTCAGGCTAGAAAACTTACTCGAAAAACCTTTTTTCAGTCCAATACAGCTTATGCTATTACACAATGCAAAAAGACGCTTCTCTCGCTCTGAAACGCTCAAAATTGACATAAGCCAGTTTGCACCTATAATGAATGAAAGTGCAGGAAAAACCTTGTTTGCCATCAAGAAGACCCAAATTCAACCTGTTCAGGCTAGGAAACCTCAGTTAAAAACCTTTTTTCAGTCCAATACAGCTTAGGCTATTACACAATGCAAAAAGACGCTTCTCTCGCTCTGAAACGCTCAAAATTGACATAAGCCAGTTTGCACCTTTAATGAATGAAAGTGCAGGAAAAACCTTGTTTGCCATCAAGAAGACCCAAATTCAACCAGTTCAGGCTAGGAAACCTCAGTGAAAAACCTTTTTTCAGACAAATACAGCTTAGGCTATTACACAATGCAAAAAGACGCTTCTCTCGCTCTGAAACGCTCAAAATTGACATAAGCCAGTTTGCACCTATAATGAATGAAAGTGCAGGAAAAACCTTGTTTGCCATCAAGAAGACCCAAATTCAACCAGTTCAGGCTAGAAAACTTACTCGAAAAACCTTTTTTCAGTCCAATACAGCTTATGCTATTCCACAATGCAAAAAGACGCTTGTCTCGCTCTGAAACGCTCAAAATTGACATAAGCCAGTTTGCACCTATAATGAATGAAAGTGCAGGAAAAACCTTGTTTGCCATCAAGAAGACCCAAATTCAACCAGTTCAGGCTAGAAAACCTCAGTGAAAAACCTTTTTTCAGTCCAATACAGCTTAGGCTATTACACAATGCAAAAAGACGCTTCTCTCGCTCTGAAACGCTCAAAATTGACATAAGTCAGTTTGCACCTTTAATGAATAAAAGTGCAGGAAAAACCTTGTTTGCCGTCAAGAAGACCCGAATTCAACCAGTTCAGGCTAGAAAACCTCAGTGAAAAACCTTTTTTCAGTCCAATACAGCTTAGGCTATTACACAATGCAAAAAGACGCTTCTCTCGCTCTGAAACGCTCAAAATTGACATAAGCCAGTTTGCACCTTTAATGAATGAAAGTGCAGGAAAAACCTTGTTTGCCATCAAGAAGACCCAAATTCAACCAGTTCAGGCTAGAAAACTTACTCGAAAAACCTTTTTTCAGTCCAATACAGCTTAGGCTATTCCACAATGCAAAAAGACGCTTGTCTCGCTCTGAAACGCTCAAAATTGACATAAGCCAGTTTGCACCTATAATGAATGAAAGTGCAGGAAAAACCTTATTTGCCATCAAGAAGACCCGAATTCAACCAGTTCAGGCTAGAAAACCTCAGTGAAAAACCTTTTTTCAGTCCAATACAGCTTAGGCTATTACACAATGCAAAAAGACGCTTCTCTCGCTCTGAAACGCTCAAAATTGACATAAGCCAGTTTGCACCTTTAATGAATGAAAGTGCAGGAAAAACCTTGTTTGCCGTCAAGAAGACCCGAATTCAACCAGTTCAGGCTAGAAAACCTCAGTGAAAAACCTCTTTTCAGTCCAATACAGCTTAGGCTATTACACAATGCAAAAAGACGCTTCTCTCGCTCTGAAACGCTCAAAATTGACATAAGCCAGTTTGCACCTTTAATGAATGAAAGTGCAGGAAAAACCTTGTTTGCCGTCAAGAAGACCCGAATTCAACCAGTTCAGGCTAGAAAATTTACTCGAAAAACCTTTTTTCAGTCCAATACAGCTTATGCTATTACACAATGCAAAAAGACGCTTCTCTCGCTCTGAAACGCTCAAAATTGACATAAGCCACTTTTCACCCTTAATGAATGAAAATGCAGGAAAAACCTTGTTTGCCGTCAAGAAGACCCGAATTCAACCAGTTCAGGCTAGAAAACCTCAGTGAAAAACCTTTTTTCAGTCCAATACAGCTTATGCTGTTACACAATGCAAAAAGACGCTTCTCTCGCTCTGAAACGCTCAAAATTGACATAAGCCACTTTTCACCCTTAATGAATGAAAGTGCAGGAAAAAGCTTGTTTGCCATCAAGAAGACCCAAATTCAACCTGTTCAGGCTAAGAAACCTCAGTGAAAAACCTTTTTTCAGACAAATACAGCTTATGCTATTGTACAATGCAAAAAGACGCTTCTCTCGCTCTGAAACGCTCAAAATTGACATAAGCCAGTTTGCACCTTTAATGAATGAAAGTGCAGGAAAAACCTTGTTTGCCGTCAAGAAGACCCGAATTCAACCAGTTCAGGCTAGAAAACCTCAGTCAAAAACCTTTTTTCAGTCCAATACAGCTTATGCTATTGTACAATGCAAAAAGACGCTTCTCTCGCTCTGAAACGCTCAAAATTGACATAAGCCAGTTTGCACCTATAATGAATGAAAGTGCAGGAAAAACCTTGTTTGCCATCAAGAAGACCCAAATTCAACCAGTTCAGGCTAGAAAACTTACTCGAAAAACCTTTTTTCAGTCCAATACAGCTTAGGCTATTACACAATGCAAAAAGACGCTTCTCTCGCTCTGAAACGCTCAAAATTGACATAAGCCAGTTTGCACCTTTAATGAATGAAAGTGCAGGAAAAACCTTGTTTGCCGTCAAGAAGACCCGAATTCAACCAGTTCAGGCTAGAAAACCTCAGTGAAAAACCTTTTTTCAGTCCAATACAGCTTAGGCTATTACACAATGCAAAAAGACGCTTCTCTCGCTCTGAAACGCTCAAAATTGACATAAGCCAGTTTGCACCTTTAATGAATGAAAGTGCAGGAAAAACCTTGTTTGCCATCAAGAAGACCCAAATTCAACCAGTTCAGGCTAGGAAACCTCAGTGAAAAACCTTTTTTCAGACAAATACAGCTTAGGCTATTACACAATGCAAAAAGACGCTTGTCTCGCTCTGAAACGCTCAAAATTGACATAAGCCAGTTTGCACCTATAATGAATGAAAGTGCAGGAAAAACCTTGTTTGCCATCAAGAAGACCCAAATTCAACCAGTTCAGGCTAGAAAACCTCAGTGAAAAACCTTTTTTCAGTCCAATACAGCTTAGGCTATTACACAATGCAAAAAGACGCTTCTCTCCCTCTGAAACGCTCAAAATTGACATAAGCCAGTTTGCACCTTTAATGAATGAAAGTGCAGGAAAAACCTTGTTTGCCGTCAAGAAGACCCGAATTCAACCAGTTCAGGCTAGAAAACCTCAGTGAAAAACCTTTTTTCAGTCCAATACAGCTTAGGCCATTACACAATGCAAAAAGACGCTTCTCTCGCTCTGAAACGCTCAAAATTGACATAAGCCAGTTTGCACCTTTAATGAATGAAAGTGCAGGAAAAACCTTATTTGCCATCAAGAAGACCCGAATTCAACCTGTTCAGGCTAGAAAACCTCAGTGAAAAACCTTTTTTCAGTCCAATACAGCTTAGGCTATTACACAATGCAAAAAGACGCTTCTCTCGCTCTGAAACGCTCAAAATTGACATAAGCCAGTTTGCACCTTTAATGAATGAAAGTGCAGGAAAAACCTTGTTTGCCGTCAAGAAGACCCGAATTCAACCAGTTCAGGCTAGAAAACCTCAGTGAAAAACCTTTTTTCAGTCCAATACAGCTTAGGCTATTACACAATGCAAAAAGACGCTTCTCTCGCTCTGAAACGCTCAAAATTGACATAAGCCAGTTTGCACCTTTAATGAATGAAAGTGCAGGAAAAACCTTGTTTGCCGTCAAGAAGACCCGAATTCAACCAGTTCAGGCTAGAAAACCTCAGTGAAAAACCTTTTTTCAGTCCAATACAGCTTAGGCTATTACACAATGCAAAAAGACGCTTCTCTCGCTCTGAAACGCTCAAAATTGACATAAGCCAGTTTGCACCTTTAATGAATGAAAGTGCAGGAAAAACCTTGTTTGCCATCAAGAAGACCCAAATTCAACCAGTTCAGGCTAGGAAACCTCAGTGAAAAACCTTTTTTCAGACAAATACAGCTTAGGCTATTACACAATGCAAAAAGACGCTTGTCTCGCTCTGAAACGCTCAAAATTGACATAAGCCAGTTTGCACCTATAATGAATGAAAGTGCAGGAAAAACCTTGTTTGCCATCAAGAAGACCCAAATTCAACCAGTTCAGGCTAGAAAACCTCAGTGAAAAACCTTTTTTCAGTCCAATACAGCTTAGGCTATTACACAATGCAAAAAGACGCTTCTCTCGCTCTGAAACGCTCAAAATCGACATAAGCCAGTTTGCACCTTTAATGAATGAAAGTGCAGGAAAAACCTTGTTTGCCATCAAGAAGACCCAAATTCAACCAGTTCAGGCTAGGAAACCTCAGTGAAAAACCTTTTTTCAGACAAATACAGCTTATGCTATTACACAATGCAAAAAGACGCTTCTCTCGCTCTGAAACGCTCAAAATTGACATAAGCCAGTTTGCACCTATAATGAATGAAAGTGCAGGAACAACCTTGTTTGCCATCAAGAAGACCCAAATTCAACCAGTTCAGGCTAGAAAACTTACTCGAAAAACCTTTTTTCAGTCCAATACAGCTTATGCTATTGTACAATGCAAAAAGACGCTTCTCTCGCTCTGAAACGCTCAAAATTGACATAAGCCAGTTTGCACCTTTAATGAATGAAAGTGCATGAAAAACCTTGTTTGCCGTCAAGAAGACCCGAATTCAACCAGTTCAGGCTAGAAAACCTCAGTGAAAAACCTTTTTTCAGTCCAATACAGCTTAGGCTATTACACAATGCAAAAAGACGCTTCTCTCGCTCTGAAACGCTCAAAATTGACATAAGCCAGTTTGCACCTTTAATGAATGAAAGTGCAGGAAAAACCTTGTTTGCCGTCAAGAAGACCCGAATTCAACCAGTTCAGGCTAGAAAATTTACTCGAAAAACCTTTTTTCAGTCCAATACAGCTTATGCTATTACACAATGCAAAAAGACGCTTCTCTCGCTCTGAAACGCTCAAAATTGACATAAGCCAGTTTGCACCTATAATGGATGAAAGTGCAGGAAAAACCTTGTTTGCCATCAAGAAGACCCAAATTCAACCAGTTCAGGCTAGAAAACTTACTCGAAAAACCTTTTTTCAGTCCAATACAGCTTAGGCTATTACACAATGCAAAAAGACGCTTCTCTCGCTCTGAAACGCTCAAAATTGACATAAGCCAGTTTGCACCTTTAATGAATGAAAGTGCAGGAAAAACCTTATTTGCCATCAAGAAGACCCGAATTCAACCTGTTCAGGCTAGAAAACCTCAGTGAAAAACCTTTTTTCAGTCCAATACAGCTTATGCTGTTACACAATGCAAAAAGACGCTTCTCTTGCTCTGAAACGCTCAAAATTGACATAAGCCACTTTTCACCCTTAATGAATGAAAGTGCAGGAAAAAGCTTGTTTGCCATCAAGAAGACCCAAATTTAACCTGTTCAGGCTAAGAAACCTCAGTGAAAAACCTTTTTTCAGACAAATACAGCTTATGCTATTGTACAATGCAAAAAGACGCTTCTCTCGCTCTGAAACGCTCAAAATTGACATAAGCCAGTTTGCACCTTTAATGAATGAAAGTGCAGGAAAAACCTTGTTTGCCGTCAAGAAGACCCGAATTCAACCAGTTCAGGCTAGAAAACCTCAGTCAAAAACCTTTTTTCAGTCCAATACAGCTTATGCTATTGTACAATGCAAAAAGACGCTTCTCTCGCTCTGAAACGCTCAAAATTGACATAAGCCAGTTTGCACCTATAATGAATGAAAGTGCAGGAAAAACCTTGTTTGCCATCAAGAAGACCCAAATTCAACCAGTTCAGGCTAGAAAACTTACTCGAAAAACCTTTTTTCAGTCCAATACAGCTTAGGCTATTACACAATGCAAAAAGACGCTTCTCTCGCTCTGAAACGCTCAAAATTGACATAAGCCAGTTTGCACCTTTAATGAATGAAAGTGCAGGAAAAACCTTGTTTGCCGTCAAGAAGACCCGAATTCAACCAGTTCAGGCTAGAAAACCTCAGTGAAAAACCTTTTTTCAGTCCAATACAGCTTAGGCTATTACACAATGCAAAAAGACGCTTCTCTCGCTCTGAAACGCTCAAAATTGACATAAGCCAGTTTGCACCTTTAATGAATGAAAGTGCAGGAAAAACCTTGTTTGCCATCAAGAAGACCCAAATTCAACCAGTTCAGGCTAGGAAACCTCAGTGAAAAACCTTTTTTCAGACAAATACAGCTTAGGCTATTACACAATGCAAAAAGACGCTTGTCTCGCTCTGAAACGCTCAAAATTGACATAAGCCAGTTTGCACCTATAATGAATGAAAGTGCAGGAAAAACCTTGTTTGCCATCAAGAAGACCCAAATTCAACCAGTTCAGGCTAGAAAACCTCAGTGAAAAACCTTTTTTCAGTCCAATACAGCTTAGGCTATTACACAATGCAAAAAGACGCTTCTCTCCCTCTGAAACGCTCAAAATTGACATAAGCCAGTTTGCACCTTTAATGAATGAAAGTGCAGGAAAAACCTTGTTTGCCGTCAAGAAGACCCGAATTCAACCAGTTCAGGCTAGAAAACCTCAGTGAAAAACCTTTTTTCAGTCCAATACAGCTTAGGCCATTACACAATGCAAAAAGACGCTTCTCTCGCTCTGAAACGCTCAAAATTGACATAAGCCAGTTTGCACCTTTAATGAATGAAAGTGCAGGAAAAACCTTATTTGCCATCAAGAAGACCCGAATTCAACCTGTTCAGGCTAGAAAACCTCAGTGAAAAACCTTTTTTCAGTCCAATACAGCTTAGGCTATTACACAATGCAAAAAGACGCTTCTCTCGCTCTGAAACGCTCAAAATTGACATAAGCCAGTTTGCACCTATAATGAATGAAAGTGCAGGAACAACCTTGTTTGCCATCAAGAAGACCCAAATTCAACCAGTTCAGGCTAGAAAACTTACTCGAAAAACCTTTTTTCAGTCCAATACAGCTTAGGCTATTACACAATGCAAAAAGACGCTTCTCTCGCTCTGAAACGCTCAAAATCGACATAAGCCAGTTTGCACCTTTAATGAATGAAAGTGCAGGAAAAACCTTGTTTGCCATCAAGAAGACCCAAATTCAACCAGTTCAGGCTAGGAAACCTCAGTGAAAAACCTTTTTTCAGACAAATACAGCTTATGCTATTACACAATGCAAAAAGACGCTTCTCTCGCTCTGAAACGCTCAAAATTGACATAAGCCAGTTTGCACCTATAATGAATGAAAGTGCAGGAACAACCTTGTTTGCCATCAAGAAGACCCAAATTCAACCAGTTCAGGCTAGAAAACTTACTCGAAAAACCTTTTTTCAGTCCAATACAGCTTATGCTATTGTACAATGCAAAAAGACGCTTCTCTCGCTCTGAAACGCTCAAAATTGACATAAGCCAGTTTGCACCTATAATGAATGAAAGTGCATGAAAAACCTTGTTTGCCGTCAAGAAGACCCGAATTCAACCAGTTCAGGCTAGAAAACCTCAGTGAAAAACCTTTTTTCAGTCCAATACAGCTTAGGCTATTACACAATGCAAAAAGACGCTTCTCTCGCTCTGAAACGCTCAAAATTGACATAAGCCAGTTTGCACCTTTAATGAATGAAAGTGCAGGAAAAACCTTGTTTGCCGTCAAGAAGACCCGAATTCAACCAGTTCAGGCTAGAAAATTTACTCGAAAAACCTTTTTTCAGTCCAATACAGCTTATGCTATTACACAATGCAAAAAGACGCTTCTCTCGCTCTGAAACGCTCAAAATTGACATAAGCCAGTTTGCACCTATAATGGATGAAAGTGCAGGAAAAACCTTGTTTGCCATCAAGAAGACCCAAATTCAACCAGTTCAGGCTAGAAAACTTACTCGAAAAACCTTTTTTCAGTCCAATACAGCTTAGGCTATTACACAATGCAAAAAGACGCTTCTCTCGCTCTGAAACGCTCAAAATTGACATAAGCCAGTTTGCACCTATAATGAATGAAAGTGCAGGAAAAACCTTGTTTGCCATCAAGAAGACCCAAATTCAACCAGTTCAGGCCAGAAAACTTACTCGAAAAACCTTTTTTCAGTCCAATACAGCTTATGCTATTACACAATGCAAAAAGACGCTTGTCTCGCTCTGAAACGCTCAAAATTGACATAAGCCAGTTTGCACCTATAATGAATGAAAGTGCAGGAAAAACCTTGTTTGCCATCAAGAAGACCCAAATTCAACCAGTTCAGGCTAGAAAACCTCAGTGAAAAACCTTTTTTCAGTCCAATACAGCTTAGGCCATTACACAATGCAAAAAGACGCTTCTCTCGCTCTGAAACGCTCAAAATTGACATAAGCCAGTTTGCACCTTTAATGAATGAAAGTGCAGGAAAAACCTTATTTGCCATCAAGAAGACCCGAATTCAACCTGTTCAGGCTAGAAAACCTCAGTGAAAAACCTTTTTTCAGTCCAATACAGCTTATGCTGTTACACAATGCAAAAAGACGCTTCTCTTGCTCTGAAACGCTCAAAATTGACATAAGCCACTTTTCACCCTTAATGAATGAAAGTGCAGGAAAAAGCTTGTTTGCCATCAAGAAGACCCAAATTTAACCTGTTCAGGCTAAGAAACCTCAGTGAAAAACCTTTTTTCAGACAAATACAGCTTATGCTATTGTACAATGCAAAAAGACGCTTCTCTCGCTCTGAAACGCTCAAAATTGACATAAGCCAGTTTGCACCTTTAATGAATGAAAGTGCAGGAAAAACCTTGTTTGCCGTCAAGAAGACCCGAATTCAACCAGTTCAGGCTAGAAAACCTCAGTCAAAAACCTTTTTTCAGTCCAATACAGCTTATGCTATTGTACAATGCAAAAAGACGCTTCTCTCGCTCTGAAACGCTCAAAATTGACATAAGCCAGTTTGCACCTTTAATGAATGAAAGTGCAGGAAAAACCTTATTTGCCGTCAAGAAGACCCGAATTCAACCTGTTCAGGCTAGAAAACCTCAGTGAAAAACCTTTTTTCAGTCCAATACAGCTTAGGCTATTACACAATGCAAAAAGACGCTTCTCTCGCTCTGAAACGCTCAAAATTGACATAAGCCAGTTTGCACCTTTAATGAATGAAAGTGCAGGAAAAACCTTGTTTGCCGTCAAGAAGACCCGAATTCAACCAGTTCAGGCTAGAAAACCTCAGTGAAAAACCTTTTTTCAGTCCAATACAGCTTAGGCTATTACACAATGCAAAAAGACGCTTCTCTCGCTCTGAAACGCTCAAAATTGACATAAGCCAGTTTGCACCTTTAATGAATGAAAGTGCAGGAAAAACCTTGTTTGCCGTCAAGAAGACCCGAATTCAACCAGTTCAGGCTAGAAAACCTCAGTGAAAAACCTTTTTTCAGTCCAATACAGCTTAGGCTATTACACAATGCAAAAAGACGCTTCTCTCGCTCTGAAACGCTCAAAATTGACATAAGCCAGTTTGCACCTTTAATGAATGAAAGTGCAGGAAAAACCTTGTTTGCCATCAAGAAGACCCAAATTCAACCAGTTCAGGCTAGGAAACCTCAGTGAAAAACCTTTTTTCAGACAAATACAGCTTAGGCTATTACACAATGCAAAAAGACGCTTGTCTCGCTCTGAAACGCTCAAAATTGACATAAGCCAGTTTGCACCTATAATGAATGAAAGTGCAGGAAAAACCTTGTTTGCCATCAAGAAGACCCAAATTCAACCAGTTCAGGCTAGAAAACCTCAGTGAAAAACCTTTTTTCAGTCCAATACAGCTTAGGCTATTACACAATGCAAAAAGACGCTTCTCTCGCTCTGAAACGCTCAAAATTGACATAAGCCAGTTTGCACCTATAATGAATGAAAGTGCAGGAACAACCTTGTTTGCCATCAAGAAGACCCAAATTCAACCAGTTCAGGCTAGAAAACTTACTCGAAAAACCTTTTTTCAGTCCAATACAGCTTAGGCTATTACACAATGCAAAAAGACGCTTCTCTCGCTCTGAAACGCTCAAAATCGACATAAGCCAGTTTGCACCTTTAATGAATGAAAGTGCAGGAAAAACCTTGTTTGCCATCAAGAAGACCCAAATTCAACCAGTTCAGGCTAGGAAACCTCAGTGAAAAACCTTTTTTCAGACAAATACAGCTTATGCTATTACACAATGCAAAAAGACGCTTCTCTCGCTCTGAAACGCTCAAAATTGACATAAGCCAGTTTGCACCTATAATGAATGAAAGTGCAGGAACAACCTTGTTTGCCATCAAGAAGACCCAAATTCAACCAGTTCAGGCTAGAAAACTTACTCGAAAAACCTTTTTTCAGTCCAATACAGCTTATGCTATTGTACAATGCAAAAAGACGCTTCTCTCGCTCTGAAACGCTCAAAATTGACATAAGCCAGTTTGCACCTTTAATGAATGAAAGTGCATGAAAAACCTTGTTTGCCGTCAAGAAGACCCGAATTCAACCAGTTCAGGCTAGAAAACCTCAGTGAAAAACCTTTTTTCAGTCCAATACAGCTTAGGCTATTACACAATGCAAAAAGACGCTTCTCTCGCTCTGAAACGCTCAAAATTGACATAAGCCAGTTTGCACCTTTAATGAATGAAAGTGCAGGAAAAACCTTGTTTGCCGTCAAGAAGACCCGAATTCAACCAGTTCAGGCTAGAAAATTTACTCGAAAAACCTTTTTTCAGTCCAATACAGCTTATGCTATTACACAATGCAAAAAGACGCTTCTCTCGCTCTGAAACGCTCAAAATTGACATAAGCCAGTTTGCACCTATAATGGATGAAAGTGCAGGAAAAACCTTGTTTGCCATCAAGAAGACCCAAATTCAACCAGTTCAGGCTAGAAAACTTACTCGAAAAACCTTTTTTCAGTCCAATACAGCTTAGGCTATTACACAATGCAAAAAGACGCTTCTCTCGCTCTGAAACGCTCAAAATTGACATAAGCCAGTTTGCAACTTTAATGAATGAAAGTGCAGGAAAAACCTTGTTTGCCATCAAGAAGACCCAAATTCAACCAGTTCAGGCTAGAAAACTTACTCGAAAAACCTTTTTTCAGTCCAATACAGCTTAGGCTATTACACAATGCAAAAAGACGCTTGTCTCGCTCTGAAACGCTCAAAATTGACATAAGCCACTTTTCACCCTTAATGAATGAAAGTGCAGGAAAAACCTTGTTTGCCATCAAGAAGACCCAAATTCAACCTGTTCAGGCTAGAAAACTTACTCGAAAAACCTTTTTTCAGTCCAATACAGCTTATGCTATTACACAATGCAAAAAGACGCTTCTCTCGCTCTGAAACGCTCAAAATTGACATAAGCCAGTTTGCACCTATAATGAATGAAAGTGCAGGAACAACCTTGTTTGCCATCAAGAAGACCCAAATTCAACCAGTTCAGGCTAGAAAACCCCAGTGAAAAACCTTTTTTCAGTCCAATACAGCTTAGGCTATTACACAATGCAAAAAGACGCTTCTCTCGCTCTGAAACGCTCAAAATTGACATAAGCCAGTTTGCACCTATAATGGATGAAAGTGCAGGAAAAACCTTGTTTGCCATCAAGAAGACCCAAATTCAACCAGTTCAGGCTAGAAAACTTACTCGAAAAACCTTTTTTCAGTCCAATACAGCTTAGGCTATTACACAATGCAAAAAGACGCTTCTCTCGCTCTGAAACGCTCAAAATTGACATAAGCCAGTTTGCACCTTTAATGAATGAAAGTGCAGGAAAAACCTTGTTTGCCGTCAAGAAGACCCGAATTCAACCAGTTCAGGCTAGAAAATTTACTCGAAAAACCTTTTTTCAGTCCAATACAGCTTATGCTATTACACAATGCAAAAAGACGCTTCTCTCGCTCTGAAACGCTCAAAATTGACATAAGCCACTTTTCACCCTTAATGAATGAAAATGCAGGAAAAACCTTGTTTGCCGTCAAGAAGACCCGAATTCAACCAGTTCAGGCTAGAAAACCTCAGTGAAAAACCTTTTTTCAGTCCAATACAGCTTATGCTGTTACACAATGCAAAAAGACGCTTCTCTCGCTCTGAAACGCTCAAAATTGACATAAGCCACTTTTCACCCTTAATGAATGAAAGTGCAGGAAAAAGCTTGTTTGCCATCAAGAAGACCCAAATTTAACCTGTTCAGGCTAAGAAACCTCAGTGAAAAACCTTTTTTCAGACAAATACAGCTTATGCTATTGTACAATGCAAAAAGACGCTTCTCTCGCTCTGAAACGCTCAAAATTGACATAAGCCAGTTTGCACCTTTAATGAATGAAAGTGCAGGAAAAACCTTGTTTGCCGTCAAGAAGACCCGAATTCAACCAGTTCAGGCTAGAAAACCTCAGTCAAAAACCTTTTTTCAGTCCAATACAGCTTAGGCTATTACACAATGCAAAAAGACGCTTCTCTCGCTCTGAAACGCTCAAAATTGACATAAGCCAGTTTCCACCTATAATGAATGAAAGTGCAGGAAAAACCTTGTTTGCAATCAAGAAGACCCAAATTCAACCAGTTCAGGCTAGAAAACTTACTCGAAAAACCTTTTTTCAGTCCAATACAGCTTAGGCTATTACACAATGCAAAAAGACGCTTCTCTCGCTCTGAAACGCTCAAAATTGACATAAGCCAGTTTGCACCTTTAATGAATGAAAGTGCAGGAAAAACCTTGTTTGCCATCAAGAAGACCCAAATTCAACCAGTTCAGGCTAGGAAACCTCAGTGAAAAACCTTTTTTCAGACAAATACAGCTTAGGCTATTACACAATGCAAAAAGACGCTTCTCTCGCTCTGAAACGCTCAAAATTGACATAAGCCAGTTTGCACCTTTAATGAATGAAAGTGCAGGAAAAACCTTGTTTGCCGTCAAGAAGACCCGAATTCAACCAGTTCAGGCTAGAAAACCTCAGTGAAAAACCTTTTTTCAGTCCAATACAGCTTAGGCTATTACACAATGCAAAAAGACGCTTGTCTCGCTCTGAAACGCTCAAAATTGACATAAGCCACTTTTCACCCTTAATGAATGAAAGTGCAGGAAAAACCTTGTTTGCCATCAAGAAGACCCAAATTCAACCTGTTCAGGCTAGAAAACTTACTCGAAAAACCTTTTTTCAGTCCAATACAGCTTATGCTATTACACAATGCAAAAAGACGCTTCTCTCGCTCTGAAACGCTCAAAATTGACATAAGCCAGTTTGCACCTATAATGGATGAAAGTGCAGGAAAAACCTTGTTTGCCATCAAGAAGACCCAAATTCAACCAGTTCAGGCTAGAAAACTTACTCGAAAAACCTTTTTTCAGTCCAATACAGCTTAGGCTATTACACAATGCAAAAAGACGCTTCTCTCGCTCTGAAACGCTCAAAATTGACATAAGCCAGTTTGCACCTTTAATGAATGAAAGTGCAGGAAAAACCTTGTTTGCCATCAAGAAGACCCAAATTCAACCAGTTCAGGCTAGGAAACCTCAGTGAAAAACCTTTTTTCAGACAAATACAGCTTAGGCTATTACACAATGCAAAAAGACGCTTCTCTCGCTCTGAAACGCTCAAAATTGACATAAGCCAGTTTGCACCTTTAATGAATGAAAGTGCAGGAAAAACCTTGTTTGCCGTCAAGAAGACCCAAATTCAACCAGTTCAGGCTAGGAAACCTCAGTGAAAAACCTTTTTTCAGACAAATACAGCTTATGCTATTGTACAATGCAAAAAGACGCTTCTCTCGCTCTGAAACGCTCAAAATTGACATAAGCCAGTTTGCACCTATAATGAATGAAAGTGCAGGAAAAACCTTGTTTGCCATCAAGAAGACCCAAATTCAACCAGTTCAGGCTAGGAAACCTCAGTGAAAAACCTTTTTTCAGACAAATACAGCTTATGCTATTGTACAATGCAAAAAGACGCTTCTCTCGCTCTGAAACGCTCAAAATTGACATAAGCCAGTTTGCACCTATAATGAATGAAAGTGCAGGAAAAACCTTGTTTGCCATCAAGAAGACCCAAATTCAACCAGTTCAGGCTAGAAAACTTACTCGAAAAACCTTTTTTCAGTCCAATACAGCTTATGCTATTGTACAATGCAAAAAGACGCTTGTCTCGCTCTGAAACGCTCAAAATTGACATAAGCCACTTTTCACCCTTAATGAATGAAAGTGCAGGAAAAACCTTGTTTGCCATCAAGAAGACCCAAATTCAACCTGTTCAGGCTAGAAAACTTACTCGAAAAACCTTTTTTCAGTCCAATACAGCTTATGCTATTGTACAATGCAAAAAGACGCTTCTCTCGCTCTGAAACGCTCAAAATTGACATAAGCCAGTTTGCACCTTTAATGAATGAAAGTGCATGAAAAACCTTGTTTGCCATCAAGAAGACCCAAATTCAACCAGTTCAGGCTAGGAAACCTCAGTGAAAAACCTTTTTTCAGACAAATACAGCTTATGCTATTACACAATGCAAAAAGACGCTTCTCTCGCTCTGAAACGCTCAAAATTGACATAAGCCAGTTTGCACCTATAATGGATGAAAGTGCAGGAAAAACCTTGTTTGCCATCAAGAAGACCCAAATTCAACCAGTTCAGGCTAGAAAACTTACTCGAAAAACCTTTTTTCAGTCCAATACAGCTTAGGCTATTACACAATGCAAAAAGACGCTTCTCTCGCTCTGAAACGCTCAAAATTGACATAAGCCAGTTTGCACCTTTAATGAATGAAAGTGCAGGAAAAACCTTGTTTGCCATCAAGAAGACCCAAATTCAACCAGTTCAGGCTAGGAAACCTCAGTGAAAAACCTTTTTTCAGACAAATACAGCTTAGGCTATTACACAATGCAAAAAGACGCTTCTCTCGCTCTGAAACGCTCAAAATTGACATAAGCCAGTTTGCACCTTTAATGAATGAAAGTGCAGGAAAAACCTTGTTTGCCGTCAAGAAGACCCAAATTCAACCAGTTCAGGCTAGGAAACCTCAGTGAAAAACCTTTTTTCAGACAAATACAGCTTATGCTATTGTACAATGCAAAAAGACGCTTCTCTCGCTCTGAAACGCTCAAAATTGACATAAGCCAGTTTGCACCTATAATGAATGAAAGTGCAGGAAAAACCTTGTTTGCCATCAAGAAGACCCAAATTCAACCAGTTCAGGCTAGGAAACCTCAGTGAAAAACCTTTTTTCAGACAAATACAGCTTATGCTATTGTACAATGCAAAAAGACGCTTCTCTCGCTCTGAAACGCTCAAAATTGACATAAGCCAGTTTGCACCTATAATGAATGAAAGTGCAGGAAAAACCTTGTTTGCCATCAAGAAGACCCAAATTCAACCAGTTCAGGCTAGAAAACTTACTCGAAAAACCTTTTTTCAGTCCAATACAGCTTATGCTATTGTACAATGCAAAAAGACGCTTGTCTCGCTCTGAAACGCTCAAAATTGACATAAGCCACTTTTCACCCTTAATGAATGAAAGTGCAGGAAAAACCTTGTTTGCCATCAAGAAGACCCAAATTCAACCTGTTCAGGCTAGAAAACTTACTCGAAAAACCTTTTTTCAGTCCAATACAGCTTATGCTATTGTACAATGCAAAAAGACGCTTCTCTCGCTCTGAAACGCTCAAAATTGACATAAGCCAGTTTGCACCTTGAATGAATGAAAGTGCAGGAAAAAGCTTGTTTGCCATCAAGAAGACCCAAATTTAACCTGTTCAGGCTAAGAAACCTCAGTGAAAAACCTTTTTTCAGACAAATACAGCTTATGCTATTGTACAATGCAAAAAGACGCTTCTCTCGCTCTGAAACGCTCAAAATTGACATAAGCCAGTTTGCACCTTTAATGAATGAAAGTGCAGGAAAAACCTTGTTTGCCGTCAAGAAGACCCGAATTCAACCAGTTCAGGCTAGAAAACCTCAGTGAAAAACCTTTTTTCAGTCCAATACAGCTTATGCTATTGTACAATGCAAAAAGACGCTTGTCTCGCTCTGAAACGCTCAAAATTGACATAAGCCACTTTTCACCCTTAATGAATGAAAATGCAGGAAAAACCTTGTTTGCCATCAAGAAGACCCAAATTCAACCTGTTCAGGCTAGGAAACCTCAGTGAAAAACCTTTTTTCAGTCCAATACAGCTTAGGCTATTACACAATGCAAAAAGACGCTTCTCTCGCTCTGAAACGCTCAAAATTGACATAAGCCAGTTTGCACCTTTAATGAATGAAAGTGCAGGAAAAACCTTGTTTGCCATCAAGAAGACCCAAATTCAACCAGTTCAGGCTAGGAAACCTCAGTGAAAAACCTTTTTTCAGACAAATACAGCTTATGCTATTGTACAATGCAAAAAGACGCTTCTCTCGCTCTGAAACGCTCAAAATTGACATAAGCCAGTTTGCACCTTGAATGAATGAAAGTGCAGGAAAAAGCTTGTTTGCCATCAAGAAGACCCGAATTTAACCTGTTCAGGCTAAGAAACCTCAGTGAAAAACCTTTTTTCAGACAAATACAGCTTATGCTATTGTACAATGCAAAAAGACGCTTCTCTCGCTCTGAAACGCTCAAAATTGACATAAGCCAGTTTGCACCTTTAATGAATGAAAGTGCAGGAAAAACCTTGTTTGCCATCAAGAAGACCCAAATTCAACCAGTTCAGGCTAGGAAACCTCAGTGAAAAACCTTTTTTCAGACAAATACAGCTTATGCTATTGTACAATGCAAAAAGACGCTTCTCTCGCTCTGAAACGCTCAAAATTGACATAAGCCAGTTTGCACCTATAATGAATGAAAGTGCAGGAAAAACCTTGTTTGCCATCAAGAAGACCCAAATTCAACCAGTTCAGGCTAGAAAACTTACTCGAAAAACCTTTTTTCAGTCCAATACAGCTTATGCTATTGTACAATGCAAAAAGACGCTTGTCTCGCTCTGAAACGCTCAAAATTGACATAAGCCACTTTTCACCCTTAATGAATGAAAATGCAGGAAAAACCCTGTTTGCCATCAAGAAGACCCAAATTCAACCTGTTCAGGCTAGGAAACCTCAGTGAAAAACCTTTTTTCAGTCCAATACAGCTTAGGCTATTACACAATGCAAAAAGACGCTTCTCTCGCTCTGAAACGCTCAAAATTGACATAAGCCAGTTTGCACCTTTAATGAATGAAAGTGCAGGAAAAAGCTTGTTTGCCATCAAGAAGACCCAAATTCAACCAGTTCAGGCTAGGAAACCTCAGTGAAAAACCTTTTTTCAGACAAATACAGCTTATGCTATTGTACAATGCAAAAAGACGCTTCTCTCGCTCTGAAACGCTCAAAATTGACATAAGCCAGTTTGCACCTATAATGAATGAAAGTGCAGGAAAAACCTTGTTTGCCATCAAGAAGACCCAAATTCAACCAGTTCAGGCTAGAAAACTTACTCGAAAAACCTTTTTTCAGTCCAATACAGCTTATGCTATTGTACAATGCAAAAAGACGCTTGTCTCGCTCTGAAACGCTCAAAATTGACATAAGCCAGTTTGCACCTTGAATGAATGAAAGTGCAGGAAAAACCTTGTTTGCCATCAAGAAGACCCGAATTCAACCAGTTCAGGCTAGAAAACCTCAGTGAAAAACCTTTTTTCAGTCCAATACAGCTTATGCTATTACACAATGCAAAAAGACGCTTCTCTCGCTCTGAAACGCTCAAAATTGACTTAAGCCAGTTTGCACCTTTAATGAATGAAAGTGCAGGAAAAACCTTATTTGCCTTCAAGAAGACCCAAATTCAACCTGATCAGGCTAGGAAACCTCAGTGAAAAACCTTTTTTCTGACAAATACAGCTTATGCTATTGTACAATGCAAAAAGACGCTTCTCTCGCTCTGAAACGCTCAAAATTGACATAAGCCAGTTTGCACCTTTAATGAATGAAAGTGCAGGAAAAACCTTATTTGCCTTCAAGAAGACCCAAATTCAACCTGATCAGGCTAGGAAACCTCAGTGAAAAACCTTTTTTCTGACAAATACAGCTTATGCTATTGTACAATGCAAAAAGACGCTTCTCTCGCTCTGAAACGCTCAAAATTGACATAAGCCACTTTTCACCCTTAATGAATGAAAGCACAGGAAAAACCTTGTTTGCCATCAAGAAGATCCAAATTCAACCTGTTCAGGCTAAGAAACCTCAGTGAAAAACCTTTTTTCAGACAAATACAGCTTATGCTATTGTACAATGCAAAAAGAGGCTTCTCTCGCTCTGAAACGCTCAAAATTGACATAAGCCACTTTTCACCCTTAATGAATGAAAGCACAGGAAAAACCTTGTTTGCCATCAAGAAGATCCAAATTCAACCACTTCAGGCTAGAAAACTTACTCGAAAAACCTTTTTTCAGACAAATACAGCTTATGCTATTGTACAATGCAAAAAGACGCTTCTCTCGCTCTGAAACGCTCAAAATTGACATAAGCCAGTTTGCACCTTTAATGAATGAAAGTGCAGGAAAAACCTTATTTGCCTTCAAGAAGACCCAAATTCAACCTGATCAGGCTAGGAAACCTCAGTGAAAAACCTTTTTTCAGACAAATACAGCTTATGCTATTGTACAATGCAAAAAGACGCTTCTCTCGCTCTGAAACGCTCAAAATTGACATAAGCCACTTTTCACCCTTAATGAATGAAAGCACAGGAAAAACCTTGTTTGCCATCAAGAAGATCCAAATTCAACCAGTTCAAGCTAGAAAACTTACTCGAAAAACCTTTTTTCAGTCCAATACAGCTTATGCTATTGTACAATGCAAAAAGACGCTTGTCTTGCTCTGAAACGCTCAAAATTGACATAAGCCAGTATGCACCTTTAATGAATGAAAGTGCAGGAAAAACCTTGTTTGCCATCAAGAAGACCCAAATTCAACCAGTTCAGGCTAGGAAACCTCAGTGAAAAACCTTTTTTCAGACAAATACAGCTTATGCTATTGTACAATGCAAAAAGACGCTTCTCTCGCTCTGAAACGCTCAAAATTGACATAAGCCAGTTTGCACCTATAATGAATGAAAGTGCAGGAAAAACCTTGTTTGCCATCAAGAAGACCCAAATTCAACCAGTTCAGGCTAGAAAACTTACTCGAAAAACCTTTTTTCAGTCCAATACAGCTTATGCTATTGTACAATGCAAAAAGACGCTTGTCTCGCTCTGAAACGCTCAAAATTGACATAAGCCACTTTTCACCCTTAATGAATGAAAGTGCAGGAAAAACCTTGTTTGCCATCAAGAAGATCCAAATTCAACCTGTTCAGGCTAGAAAACTTACTCGAAAAACCTTTTTTCAGTCCAATACAGCTTATGCTATTGTACAATGCAAAAAGACGCTTCTCTCGCTCTGAAACGCTCAAAATTGACATAAGCCAGTTTGCACCTTGAATGAATGAAAGTGCAGGAAAAAGCTTGTTTGCCATCAAGAAGACCCAAATTTAACCTGTTCAGGCTAAGAAACCTCAGTGAAAAACCTTTTTTCAGACAAATACAGCTTATGCTATTGTACAATGCAAAAAGACGCTTCTCTCGCTCTGAAACGCTCAAAATTGACATAAGCCAGTTTGCACCTTTTATGAATGAAAGTGCAGGAAAAACCTTGTTTGCCGTCAAGAAGACCCGAATTCAACCAGTTCAGGCTAGAAAACCTCAGTGAAAAACCTTTTTTCAGTCCAATACAGCTTATGCTATTGTACAATGCAAAAAGACGCTTGTCTCGCTCTGAAACGCTCAAAATTGACATAAGCCACTTTTCACCCTTAATGAATGAAAATGCAGGAAAAACCTTGTTTGCCATCAAGAAGACCCAAATTCAACCTGTTCAGGCTAGGAAACCTCAGTGAAAAACCTTTTTTCAGTCCAATACAGCTTAGGCTATTACACAATGCAAAAAGACGCTTCTCTCGCTCTGAAACGCTCAAAATTGACATAAGCCAGTTTGCACCTTTAATGAATGAAAGTGCAGGAAAAACCTTGTTTGCCATCAAGAAGACCCAAATTCAACCAGTTCAGGCTAGGAAACCTCAGTGAAAAACCTTTTTTCAGACAAATACAGCTTATGCTATTGTACAATGCAAAAAGACGCTTCTCTCGCTCTGAAACGCTCAAAATTGACATAAGCCAGTTTGCACCTATAATGAATGAAAGTGCAGGAAAAACCTTGTTTGCCATCAAGAAGACCCAAATTCAACCAGTTCAGGCTAGAAAACTTACTCGAAAAACCTTTTTTCAGTCCAATACAGCTTATGCTATTGTACAATGCAAAAAGACGCTTGTCTCGCTCTGAAACGCTCAAAATTGACATAAGCCACTTTTCACCCTTAATGAATGAAAGTGCAGGAAAAACCTTGTTTGCCATCAAGAAGACCCAAATTCAACCAGTTCAGGCTAGAAAACTTACTCGAAAAACCTTTTTTCAGTCCAATACAGCTTATGCTATTGTACAATGCAAAAAGACGCTTCTCTCGCTCTGAAACGCTCAAAATTGACATAAGCCAGTTTGCACCTTGAATGAATGAAAGTGCAGGAAAAACCTTGTTTGCCATCAAGAAGACCCGAATTCAACCAGTTCAGGCTAGAAAACCTCAGTGAAAAACCTTTTTTCAGTCCAATACAGCTTATGCTATTACACAATGCAAAAAGACGCTTCTCTCGCTCTGAAACGCTCAAAATTGACATAAGCCACTTTTCACCCTTAATGAATGAAAGTGCAGGAAAAACCTTGTTTGCCATCAAGAAGATCCAAATTCAACCAGTTCAAGCTAGAAAACTTACTCGAAAAACCTTTTTTCAGTCCAATACAGCTTATGCTATTACACAATGCAAAAAGACGCTTGTCTCGCTCTGAAACGCTCAAAATTGACATAAGCCACTTTTCACCCTTAATGAATGAAAGCACAGGAAAAACCTTGTTTGCCATCAAGAAGATCCAAATTCAACCTGTTCAGGCTAAGAAACCTCAGTAAAAAACCTTTTTTCAGACAAATACAGCTTATGCTATTGTACAATGCAAAAAGACGCTTCTCTCGCTCTGAAACGCTCAAAATTGACATAAGCCACTTTTCACCCTTAATGAATGAAAGCACAGGAAAAACCTTGTTTGCCATCAAGAAGATCCAAATTCAACCTCTTCAGGCTAAGAAACCTCAGTGAAAAACCTTTTTTCAGACAAATACAGCTTATGCTATTGTACAATGCAAAAAGAGGCTTCTCTCGCTCTGAAACGCTCAAAATTGACATAAGCCACTTTTCACCCTTAATGAATGAAAGCACAGGAAAAACCTTGTTTGCCATCAAGAAGATCCAAATTCAACCACTTCACGCTAGAAAACTTACTCGAAAAACCTTTTTTCAGACAAATACAGCTTATGCTATTGTACAATGCAAAAAGACGCTTCTCTCGCTCTGAAACGCTCAAAATTGACTTAAGCCAGTTTGCACCTTTAATGAATGAAAGTGCAGGAAAAACCTTATTTGCCTTCAAGAAGACCCAAATTCAACCTGATCAGGCTAGGAAACCTCAGTGAAAAACCTTTTTTCAGACAAATACAGCTTATGCTATTGTACAATGCAAAAAGACGCTTCTCTCGCTCTGAAACGCTCAAAATTGACATAAGCCACTTTTCACCCTTAATGAATGAAAGCACAGGAAAAACCTTGTTTGCCATCAAGAAGATCCAAATTCAACCAGTTCAAGCTAGAAAACTTACTCGAAAAACCTTTTTTCAGTCCAATACAGCTTATGCTATTGTACAATGCAAAAAGACGCTTGTCTCGCTCTGAAACGCTCAAAATTGACATAAGCCAGTTTGCACCTTTAATGAATGAAAGTGCAGGAAAAACCTTGTTTGCCATCAAGAAGACCCAAATTCAACCAGTTCAGGCTAGGAAACCTCAGTGAAAAACCTTTTTTCAGTCCAATACAGCTTATGCTATTACACAATGCAAAAAGACGCTTCTCTCGCTCTGAAACGCTCAAAATTGACATAAGCCACTTTTCACCCTTAATGAATGAAAGTGCAGGAAAAACCTTGTTTGCCATCAAGAAGATCCAAATTCAACCAGTTCAAGCTAGAAAACTTACTCGAAAAACCTTTTTTCAGTCCAATACAGCTTATGCTATTACACAATGCAAAAAGACGCTTGTCTCGCTCTGAAACGCTCAAAATTGACATAAGCCACTTTTCACCCTTAATGAATGAAAGTGCAGGAAAAACCTTGTTTGCCATCAAGAAGATCCAAATTCAACCAGTTCAAGCTAGAAAACTTACTCGAAAAACCTTTTTTCAGTCCAATACAGCTTATGCTATTGTACAATGCAAAAAGAGGCTTCTCTCGCTCTGAAACGCTCAAAATTGACATAAGCCACTTTTCACCCTTAATGAATGAAAGCACAGGAAAAACCTTGTTTGCCATCAAGAAGATCCAAATTCAACCTCTTCAGGCTAAGAAACCTCAGTAAAAAACCTTTTTTCAGACAAATACAGCTTATGCTATTGTACAATGCAAAAAGACGCTTCTCTCGCTCTGAAACGCTCAAAATTGACATAAGCCACTTTTCACCCTTAATGAATGAAAGCACAGGAAAAACCTTGTTTGCCATCAAGAAGATCCAAATTCAACCTGTTCAGGCTAAGAAACCTCAGTGAAAAACCTTTTTTCAGACAAATACAGCTTATGCTATTGTACAATGCAAAAAGAGGCTTGTCTCGCTCTGAAACGCTCAAAATTGACATAAGCCACTTTTCACCCTTAATGAATGAAAGTGCAGGAAAAACCTTGTTTGCCATCAAGAAGACCCAAATTCAACCTGTTCAGGCTAGAAAACTTACTCGAAAAACCTTTTTTCAGTCCAATACAGCTTATGCTATTGTACAATGCAAAAAGACGCTTCTCTCGCTCTGAAACGCTCAAAATTGACATAAGCCAGTTTGCACCTTGAATGAATGAAAGTGCAGGAAAAACCTTGTTTGCCATCAAGAAGACCCGAATTCAACCAGTTCAGGCTAGAAATCCTCAGTGAAAAACCTTTTTTCAGTCCAATACAGCTTATGCTATTACACAATGCAAAAAGACGCTTCTCTCGCTCTGAAACGCTCAAAATTGACTTAAGCCAGTTTGCACCTTTAATGAATGAAAGTGCAGGAAAAACCTTATTTGCCTTCAAGAAGACCCAAATTCAACCTGATCAGGCTAGGAAACCTCAGTGAAAAACCTTTTTTCTGACAAATACAGCTTATGCTATTGTACAATGCAAAAAGACGCTTCTCTCGCTCTGAAACGCTCAAAATTGACATAAGCCAGTTTGCACCTTTAATGAATGAAAGTGCAGGAAAAACCTTATTTGCCTTCAAGAAGACCCAAATTCAACCTGATCAGGCTAGGAAACCTCAGTGAAAAACCTTTTTTCTGACAAATACAGCTTATGCTATTGTACAATGCAAAAAGACGCTTCTCTCGCTCTGAAACGCTCAAAATTGACATAAGCCACTTTTCACCCTTAATGAATGAAAGCGCAGGAAAAACCTTGTTTGCCATCAAGAAGATCCAAATTCAACCTGTTCAGGCTAAGAAACCTCAGTGAAAAACCTTTTTTCAGACAAATACAGCTTATGCTATTGTACAATGCAAAAAGAGGCTTCTCTCGCTCTGAAACGCTCAAAATTGACATAAGCCACTTTTCACCCTTAATGAATGAAAGTGCAGGAAAAACCTTATTTGCCTTCAAGAAGACCCAAATTCAACCTGATCAGGCTAGGAAACCTCAGTGAAAAACCTTTTTTCAGACAAATACAGCTTATGCTATTGTACAATGCAAAAAGACGCTTCTCTCGCTCTGAAACGCTCAAAATTGACATAAGCCACTTTTCACCCTTAATGAATGAAAGCACAGGAAAAACCTTGTTTGCCATCAAGAAGATCCAAATTCAACCAGTTCAAGCTAGAAAACTTACTCGAAAAACCTTTTTTCAGTCCAATACAGCTTATGCTATTGTACAATGCAAAAAGACGCTTGTCTCGCTCTGAAACGCTCAAAATTGACATAAGCCAGTTTGCACCTTTAATGAATGAAAGTGCAGGAAAAACCTTGTTTGCCATCAAGAAGACCCAAATTCAACCAGTTCAGGCTAGGAAACCTCAGTGAAAAACCTTTTTTCAGTCCAATACAGCTTATGCTATTACACAATGCAAAAAGACGCTTGTTTCGCTCTGAAACGCTCAAAATTGACATAAGCCAGTTTGCACCTTTAATGAATGAAAGTGCAGGAAAAACCTTGTTTGCCATCAAGAAGACCCAAATTCAACCAGTTCAGGCTAGGAAACCTCAGTGAAAAACCTTTTTTCAGTCCAATACAGCTTATGCTATTACACAATGCAAAAAGACGCTTCTCTCGCTCTGAAACGCTCAAAATTGACTTAAGCCAGTTTGCACCTTTAATGAATGAAAGTGCAGGAAAAACCTTATTTGCCTTCAAGAAGACCCAAATTCAACCTGATCAGGCTAGGAAACCTCAGTGAAAAACCTTTTTTCTGACAAATACAGCTTATGCTATTGTACAATGCAAAAAGACGCTTGTCTCGCTCTGAAACGCTCAAAATTGACATAAGCCACTTTTCACCCTTAATGAATGAAAGTGCAGGAAAAACATTGTTTGCCATCAAGAAGATCCAAATTCAACCAGTTCAAGCTAGAAAACTTACTCGAAAAACCTTTTTTCAGACAAATACAGCTTATGCTATTGTACAATGCAAAAAGACGCTTCTCTCGCTCTGAAACGCTCAAAATTGACATAAGCCACTTTTCACCCTTAATGAATGAAAGCACAGGAAAAACCTTGTTTGCCATCAAGAAGATCCAAATTCAACCTGTTCAGGCTAAGAAACCTCAGTGAAAAACCTTTTTTCAGTCCAATACAGCTTATGCTATTACACAATGCAAAAAGACGCTTCTCTCGTTCTGAAACGCTCAAAATTGACATAAGCCAGTTTCCACCTATAATGAATGAAAGTGCAGGAAAAACCTTGTTTGCCATCAAGAAGACCCAAATTCAACCAGTTCAGGCTAGAAAACTTACTCGAAAAACCTTTTTTCAGTCCAATACAGCTTATGCTATTGTACAATGCAAAAAGACGCTTCTCTCGCTCTGAAAAGCTCAAAATTGACATAAGCCAGTTTGCACCTTCAATGAATGAAAGTGCAGGAAAAACCTTGTTTGCCGTCAAGAAGACCCGAATTCAACCAGTTCAGGCTAGAAAATTTACTCGAAAAACCTTTTTTCAGTCCAATACAGCTTATGCTATTACACAATGCAAAAAGACGCTTCTCTCGCTCTGAAACGCTCAAAATTGACATAAGCCAGTTTGCACCTTTAATGAATGAAAGTGCAGGAAAAACCTTATTTGGCTTCAAGAAGACCCAAATTCAACCTGATCAGGCTAGGAAACCTCAGTGAAAAACCTTTTTTCTGACAAATACAGCTTATGCTATTGTACAATGCAAAAAGACGCTTCTCTCGCTCTGAAACGCTCAAAATTGACATAAGCCACTTTTCACCCTTAATGAATGAAAGCAAGGGAAAAACCTTGTTTGCCATCAAGAAGATCCAAATTCAACCAGTTCAAGCTAGAAAACTTACTCGAAAAACCTTTTTTCAGACAAATACAGCTTATGCTATTACACAATGCAAAAAGACGCTTGTTTCGCTCTGAAACGCTCAAAATTGACATAAGCCACTTTTCACCCTTAATGAATGAAAGCAAGGGAAAAACCTTGTTTGCCATCAAGAAGATCCAAATTCAACCAGTTCAAGCTAGAAAACTTACTCGAAAAACCTTTTTTCAGACAAATACAGCTTATGCTATTACACAATGCAAAAAGACGCTTGTTTCGCTCTGAAACGCTCAAAATTGACATAAGCCAGTTTGCACCTTTAATGAATGAAAGTGCAGGAAAAACCTCGTTTGCCATCAAGAAGACCCAAATTCAACCAGTTCAGGCTAGGAAACCTCAGTGAAAAACCTTTTTTCAGTCCAATACAGCTTATGCTATTACACAATGCAAAAAGACGCTTCTCTCGCTCTGAAACGCTCAAAATTGACATAAGCCAGTTTGCACCTTTATTGAATGAAAGTGCAGGAAAAACCTTGTTTGCCATCAAGAAGATCCAAATTCAACCACTTCAGGCTAGAAAACTTACTCGAAAAACCTGTTTTCAGTCTAATACAGCTTATGCTATTACACAATGCAAAAAGACGCTTGTCTCGCTCTGAAACGCTCAAAATTGACATAAGCCAGTTTGCACCTTTAATGAATGAAAGTGCAGGAAAAACCTTATTTGGCTTCAAGAAGACCCAAATTCAACCTGATCAGGCTAGGAAACCTCAGTGAAAAACCTTTTTTCTGACAAATACAGCTTATGCTATTGTACAATGCAAAAAGACGCTTCTCTCGCTCTGAAACGCTCAAAATTGACATAAGCCACTTTTCACCCTTAATGAATGAAAGAGCAGGAAAAACCTTGTTTGCCATCAAGAAGACCCAAATTCAACCAGTTCAAGCTAGAAAACTTACTCGAAAAACCTTTTTTCAGTCCAATACAGCTTATGCTATTACACAATGCAAAAAGACGCTTGTCTCGCTCTGAAACGCTCAAAATTGACATAAGCCACTTTTCACCCTTAATGAATGAAAGCACAGGAAAAACCTTGTTTGCCATCAAGAAGATCCAAATTCAACCTGTTCAGGCTAAGAAACCTCAGTAAAAAACCTTTTTTCAGACAAATACAGCTTATGCTATTGTACAATGCAAAAAGACGCTTCTCTCGCTCTGAAACGCTCAAAATTGACATAAGCCACTTTTCACCCTTAATGAATGAAAGCACAGGAAAAACCTTGTTTGCCATCAAGAAGATCCAAATTCAACCTGTTCAGGCTAAGAAACCTCAGTGAAAAACCTTTTTTCAGACAAATACAGCTTATGCTATTGTACAATGCAAAAAGAGGCTTCTCTCGCTCTGAAACGCTCAAAATTGACATAAGCCACTTTTCACCCTTAATGAATGAAAGCACAGGAAAAACCTTGTTTGCCATCAAGAAGATCCAAATTCAACCAGTTCAAGCTAGAAAACTTACTCGAAAAACCTTTTTTCAGTCCAATACAGCTTATGCTATTGTACAATGCAAAAAGAGGCTTCTCTCGCTCTGAAACGCTCAAAATTGACATAAGCCACTTTTCACCCTTAATGAATGAAAGCACAGGAAAAACCTTGTTTGCCATCAAGAAGATCCAAATTCAACCTCTTCAGGCTAAGAAACCTCAGTAAAAAACCTTTTTTCAGACAAATACAGCTTATGCTATTGTACAATGCAAAAAGACGCTTCTCTCGCTCTGAAACGCTCAAAATTGACATAAGCCACTTTTCACCCTTAATGAATGAAAGCACAGGAAAAACCTTGTTTGCCATCAAGAAGATCCAAATTCAACCTGTTCAGGCTAAGAAACCTCAGTGAAAAACCTTTTTTCAGACAAATACAGCTTATGCTATTGTACAATGCAAAAAGAGGCTTCTCTCGCTCTGAAACGCTCAAAATTGACATAAGCCACTTTTCACCCTTAATGAATGAAAGCACAGGAAAAACCTTGTTTGCCATCAAGAAGATCCAAATTCAACCAGTTCAAGCTAGAAAACTTACTCGAAAAACCTTTTTTCAGTCCAATACAGCTTATGCTATTGTACAATGCAAAAAGAGGCTTCTCTCGCTCTGAAACGCTCAAAATTGACATAAGCCACTTTTCACCCTTAATGAATGAAAGCACAGGAAAAAACTTGTTTGCCATCAAGAAGATCCAAATTCAACCTGTTCAGGCTAAGAAACCTCAGTGAAAAACCTTTTTTCAGACAAATACAGCTTATGCTATTGTACAATGCAAAAAGACGCTTCTCTCGCTCTGAAACGCTCAAAATTGACATAAGCCACTTTTCACCCTTAATGAATGAAAGCAAGGGAAAAACCTTGTTTGCCATCAAGAAGATCCAAATTCAACCAGTTCAAGCTAGAAAACTTACTCGAAAAACCTTTTTTCAGACAAATACAGCTTATGCTATTACACAATGCAAAAAGACGCTTGTTTCGCTCTGAAACGCTCAAAATTGACATAAGCCAGTTTGCACCTTTAATGAATGAAAGTGCAGGAAAAACCTCGTTTGCCATCAAGAAGACCCAAATTCAACCAGTTCAGGCTAGGAAACCTCAGTGAAAAACCTTTTTTCAGTCCAATACAGCTTATGCTATTACACAATGCAAAAAGACGCTTCTCTCGCTCTGAAACGCTCAAAATTGACATAAGCCAGTTTGCACCTTTATTGAATGAAAGTGCAGGAAAAACCTTGTTTGCCATCAAGAAGATCCAAATTCAACCACTTCAGGCTAGAAAACTTACTCGAAAAACCTGTTTTCAGTCTAATACAGCTTATGCTATTACACAATGCAAAAAGACGCTTGTCTCGCTCTGAAACGCTCAAAATTGACATAAGCCATTTTGCACCTTTAATGAATGAAAGTGCAGGAAAAACCTTGTTTGCCATCAAGAAGACCCAAATTCAACCAGTTCAGGCTAGGAAACCTCAGTGAAAAACCTTTTTTCAGTCCAATACAGCTTATGCTATTGTACAATGCAAAAAGACGCTTCTCTCTCTCTGAAACGCTCAAAATTGACATAAGCCAGTTTGCACCTTTAATGAATGAAAGTGCAGGAAAAACCTTATTTGGCTTCAAGAAGACCCAAATTCAACCTGATCAGGCTAGGAAACCTCAGTGAAAAACCTTTTTTCTGACAAATACAGCTTATGCTATTGTACAATGCAAAAAGACGCTTCTCTCGCTCTGAAACGCTCAAAATTGACATAAGCCACTTTTCACCCTTAATGAATGAAAGTGCAGGAAAAACCTTGTTTGCCATCAAGAAGATCCAAATTCAACCAGTTCAAGCTAGAAAACTTACTCGAAAAACCTTTTTTCAGTCCAATACAGCTTATGCTATTACACAATGCAAAAAGACGCTTCTCTCGCTCTGAAACGCTCAAAATTGACATAAGCCACTTTTCACCCTTAATGAATGAAAGTGCAGGAAAAACCTTGTTTGCCATCAAGAAGATCCAAATTCAACCAGTTCAAGCTAGAAAACTTACTCGAAAAACCTTTTTTCAGTCCAATACAGCTTATGCTATTACACAATGCAAAAAGACGCTTGTCTCGCTCTGAAACGCTCAAAATTGACATAAGCCACTTTTCACCCTTAATGAATGAAAGCACAGGAAAAACCTTGTTTGCCATCAAGAAGATCCAAATTCAACCTGTTCAGGCTAAGAAACCTCAGTAAAAAACCTTTTTTCAGACAAATACAGCTTATGCTATTGTACAATGCAAAAAGACGCTTCTCTCGCTCTGAAACGCTCAAAATTGACATAAGCCACTTTTCACCCTTAATGAATGAAAGCACAGGAAAAACCTTGTTTGCCATCAAGAAGATCCAAATTCAACCTGTTCAGGCTAAGAAACCTCAGTGAAAAACCTTTTTTCAGACAAATACAGCTTATGCTATTGTACAATGCAAAAAGAGGCTTCTCTCGCTCTGAAACGCTCAAAATTGACATAAGCCACTTTTCACCCTTAATGAATGAAAGCACAGGAAAAACCTTGTTTGCCATCAAGAAGATCCAAATTCAACCAGTTCAAGCTAGAAAACTTACTCGAAAAACCTTTTTTCAGTCCAATACAGCTTATGCTATTGTACAATGCAAAAAGAGGCTTCTCTCGCTCTGAAACGCTCAAAATTGACATAAGCCACTTTTCACCCTTAATGAATGAAAGCACAGGAAAAACCTTGTTTGCCATCAAGAAGATCCAAATTCAACCTCTTCAGGCTAAGAAACCTCAGTAAAAAACCTTTTTTCAGACAAATACAGCTTATGCTATTGTACAATGCAAAAAGACGCTTCTCTCGCTCTGAAACGCTCAAAATTGACATAAGCCACTTTTCACCCTTAATGAATGAAAGCACAGGAAAAACCTTGTTTGCCATCAAGAAGATCCAAATTCAACCTGTTCAGGCTAAGAAACCTCAGTGAAAAACCTTTTTTCAGACAAATACAGCTTATGCTATTGTACAATGCAAAAAGACGCTTCTCTCGCTCTGAAACGCTCAAAATTGACATAAGCCACTTTTCACCCTTAATGAATGAAAGCACAGGAAAAACCTTGTTTGCCATCAAGAAGATCCAAATTCAACCTGTTCAGGCTAAGAAACCTCAGTGAAAAACCTTTTTTCAGACAAATACAGCTTATGCTATTGTACAATGCAAAAAGACGCTTCTCTCGCTCTGAAACGCTCAAAATTGACATAAGCCACTTTTCACCCTTAATGAATGAAAGCAAGGGAAAAACCTTGTTTGCCATCAAGAAGATCCAAATTCAACCAGTTCAAGCTAGAAAACTTACTCGAAAAACCTTTTTTCAGACAAATACAGCTTATGCTATTACACAATGCAAAAAGACGCTTGTTTCGCTCTGAAACGCTCAAAATTGACATAAGCCAGTTTGCACCTTTAATGAATGAAAGTGCAGGAAAAACCTCGTTTGCCATCAAGAAGACCCAAATTCAACCAGTTCAGGCTAGGAAACCTCAGTGAAAAACCTTTTTTCAGTCCAATACAGCTTATGCTATTACACAATGCAAAAAGACGCTTCTCTCGCTCTGAAACGCTCAAAATTGACATAAGCCAGTTTGCACCTTTATTGAATGAAAGTGCAGGAAAAACCTTGTTTGCCATCAAGAAGATCCAAATTCAACCACTTCAGGCTAGAAAACTTACTCGAAAAACCTGTTTTCAGTCTAATACAGCTTATGCTATTACACAATGCAAAAAGACGCTTGTCTCGCTCTGAAACGCTCAAAATTGACATAAGCCATTTTGCACCTTTAATGAATGAAAGTGCAGGAAAAACCTTGTTTGCCATCAAGAAGACCCAAATTCAACCAGTTCAGGCTAGGAAACCTCAGTGAAAAACCTTTTTTCAGTCCAATACAGCTTATGCTATTGTACAATGCAAAAAGACGCTTCTCTCTCTCTGAAACGCTCAAAATTGACCTAAGCCAGTTTGCACCTTTAATGAATGAAAGTGCAGGAAAAACCTTATTTGCCTTCAAGAAGACCCAAATTCAACCTGATCATGCTAGAAAACCTCAGTGAAAAACCTTTTTTCTGACAAATACAGCTTATGCTATTGTACAATGCAAAAAGACGCTTCTCTCGCTCTGAAACGCTCAAAATTGACATAAGCCACTTTTCACCCTTAATGAATGAAAGCACAGGAAAAACCTTGTTTGCCATCAAGAAGATCCAAATTCAACCAGTTCAAGCTAGAAAACTTACTCGAAAAACCTTTTTTCAGACAAATACAGCTTATGCTATTGTACAATGCAAAAAGACGCTTCTCTCGCTCTGAAACGCTCAAAATTGACATAAGCCACTTTTCACCCTTAATGAATGAAAGCACAGGAAAAACCTTGTTTGCCATCAAGAAGATCCAAATTCAACCTGTTCAGGCTAAGAAACCTCAGTGAAAAACCTTTTTTCAGACAAATACAGCTTATGCTATTGTACAATGCAAAAAGAGGCTTCTCTCGCTCTGAAACGCTCAAAATTGACATAAGCCACTTTTCACCCTTAATGAATGAAAGCACAGGAAAAACCTTGTTTGCCATCAAGAAGATCCAAATTCAACCAGTTCAAGCTAGAAAACTTACTCGAAAAACCTTTTTTCAGTCCAACACAGCTTATGCTATTGTACAATGCAAAAAGAGGCTTCTCTCGCTCTGAAACTCTCAAAATTGACATAAGCCACTTTTCACCCTTAATGAATGAAAGCACAGGAAAAACCTTGTTTGCCATCAAGAAGATCCAAATTCAACCTCTTCAGGCTAAGAAACCTCAGTAAAAAACCTTTTTTCAGACAAATACAGCTTATGCTATTGTACAATGCAAAAAGAGGCTTCTCTCGCTCTGAAACGCTCAAAATTGACATAAGCCACTTTTCACCCTTAATGAATGAAAGCACAGGAAAAAACTTGTTTGCCATCAAGAAGATCCAAATTCAACCTGTTCAGGCTAAGAAACCTCAGTGAAAAACCTTTTTTCAGACAAATACAGCTTATGCTATTGTACAATGCAAAAAGACGCTTCTCTCGCTCTGAAACGCTCAAAATTGACATAAGCCAGTTTGCACCTTTAATGAATGAAAGTGCAGGAAAAACCTTATTTGCCTTCAAGAAGACCCAAATTCAACCTGATCAGGCTAGGAAACCTCAGTGAAAAACCTTTTTTCTGACAAATACAGCTTATGCTATTGTACAATGCAAAAAGACGCTTCTCTCGCTCTGAAACGCTCAAAATTGACATAAGCCAATTTTCACCCTTAATGAATGAAAGTGCAGGAAAAACCTTGTTTGCCATCAAGAAGATCCAAATTCAACCAGTTCAAGCTAGAAAACTTACTCGAAAAACCTTTTTTCAGACAAATACAGCTTATGCTATTGTACAATGCAAAAAGACGCTTCTCTCGCTCTGAAACGCTCAAAATTGACATAAGCCACTTTTCACCCTTAATGAATGAAAGCACAGGAAAAATCTTGTTTGCCATCAAGAAGATCCAAATTCAACCTGTTCAGGCTAAGAAACCTCAGTGAAAAACCTTTTTTCAGTCCAATACAGCTTATGCTATTACACAATGCAAAAAGACGCTTCTCTCGCTCTGAAACGCTCAAAATTGACATAAGCCAGTTTGCACCTTTAATGAATGAAAGTGCAGGAAAAACCTTATTTGCCTTCAAGAAGACCCAAATTCAACCTGATCAGGCTAGGAAACCTCAGTGAAAAACCTTTTTTCTGACAAATACAGCTTATGCTATTGTACAATGCAAAAAGACGCTTCTCTCGCTCTGAAACGCTCAAAATTGACATAAGCCAGTTTGCACCTTTATTGAATGAAAGTGCAGGAAAAACCTTGTTTGCCATCAAGAAGATCCAAATTCAACCACTTCAGGCTAGAAAACTTACTCGAAAAACCTGTTTTCAGTCTAATACAGCTTATGCTATTACACAATGCAAAAAGACGCTTGTCTCGCTCTGAAACGCTCAAAATTGACATAAGCCATTTTGCACCTTTAATGAATGAAAGTGCAGGAAAAACCTTGTTTGCCATCAAGAAGACCCAAATTCAACCAGTTCAGGCTAGGAAACCTCAGTGAAAAACCTTTTTTCAGTCCAATACAGCTTATGCTATTGTACAATGCAAAAAGACGCTTCTCTCTCTCTGAAACGCTCAAAATTGACCTAAGCCAGTTTGCACCTTTAATGAATGAAAGTGCAGGAAAAACCTTATTTGCCTTCAAGAAGACCCAAATTCAACCTGATCATGCTAGAAAACCTCAGTGAAAAACCTTTTTTCTGACAAATACAGCTTATGCTATTGTACAATGCAAAAAGACGCTTCTCTCGCTCTGAAACGCTCAAAATTGACATAAGCCACTTTTCACCCTTAATGAATGAAAGTGCAGGAAAAACCTTATTTGCCTTCAAGAAGACCCAAATTCAACCTGATCAGGCTAGGAAACCTCAGTGAAAAACCTTTTTTCTGACAAATACAGCTTATGCTATTGTACAATGCAAAAAGAGGCTTCTCTCGCTCTGAAACGCTCAAAATTGACATAAGCCACTTTTCACCCTTAATGAATGAAAGCACAGGAAAAACCTTGTTTGCCATCAAGAAGATCCAAATTCAACCAGTTCAAGCTAGAAAACTTACTCGAAAAACCTTTTTTCAGTCCAATACAGCTTATGCTATTGTACAATGCAAAAAGAGGCTTCTCTCGCTCTGAAACGCTCAAAATTGACATAAGCCACTTTTCACCCTTAATGAATGAAAGCACAGGAAAAACCTTGTTTGCCATCAAGAAGATCCAAATTCAACCTCTTCAGGCTAAGAAACCTCAGTAAAAAACCTTTTTTCAGACAAATACAGCTTATGCTATTGTACAATGCAAAAAGACGCTTCTCTCGCTCTGAAACGCTCAAAATTGACATAAGCCACTTTTCACCCTTAATGAATGAAAGCACAGGAAAAACCTTGTTTGCCATCAAGAAGATCCAAATTCAACCTGTTCAGGCTAAGAAACCTCAGTGAAAAACCTTTTTTCAGACAAATACAGCTTATGCTATTGTACAATGCAAAAAGACGCTTCTCTCGCTCTGAAACGCTCAAAATTGACATAAGCCACTTTTCACCCTTAATGAATGAAAGCACAGGAAAAACCTTGTTTGCCATCAAGAAGATCCAAATTCAACCTGTTCAGGCTAAGAAACCTCAGTGAAAAACCTTTTTTCAGACAAATACAGCTTATGCTATTGTACAATGCAAAAAGACGCTTCTCTCGCTCTGAAACGCTCAAAATTGACATAAGCCACTTTTCACCCTTAATGAATGAAAGCAAGGGAAAAACCTTGTTTGCCATCAAGAAGAACCAAATTCAACCAGTTCAAGCTAGAAAACTTACTCGAAAAACCTTTTTTCAGACAAATACAGCTTATGCTATTACACAATGCAAAAAGACGCTTGTTTCGCTCTGAAACGCTCAAAATTGACATAAGCCAGTTTGCACCTTTAATGAATGAAAGTGCAGGAAAAACCTCGTTTGCCATCAAGAAGACCCAAATTCAACCAGTTCAGGCTAGGAAACCTCAGTGAAAAACCTTTTTTCAGTCCAATACAGCTTATGCTATTACACAATGCAAAAAGACGCTTCTCTCGCTCTGAAACGCTCAAAATTGACATAAGCCAGTTTGCACCTTTATTGAATGAAAGTGCAGGAAAAACCTTGTTTGCCATCAAGAAGATCCAAATTCAACCACTTCAGGCTAGAAAACTTACTCGAAAAACCTGTTTTCAGTCTAATACAGCTTATGCTATTGTACAATGCAAAAAGACGCTTGTCTCGCTCTGAAACGCTCAAAATTGACATAAGCCATTTTGCACCTTTAATGAATGAAAGTGCAGGAAAAACCTTGTTTGCCATCAAGAAGACCCAAATTCAACCAGTTCAGGCTAGGAAACCTCAGTGAAAAACCTTTTTTCAGTCCAATACAGCTTATGCTATTGTACAATGCAAAAAGACGCTTCTCTCTCTCTGAAACGCTCAAAATTGACCTAAGCCAGTTTGCACCTTTAATGAATGAAAGTGCAGGAAAAACCTTATTTGCCTTCAAGAAGACCCAAATTCAACCTGATCATGCTAGAAAACCTCAGTGAAAAACCTTTTTTCTGACAAATACAGCTTATGCTATTGTACAATGCAAAAAGACGCTTCTCTCGCTCTGAAACGCTCAAAATTGACATAAGCCACTTTTCACCCTTAATGAATGAAAGCACAGGAAAAACCTTGTTTGCCATCAAGAAGATCCAAATTCAACCAGTTCAAGCTAGAAAACTTACTCGAAAAACCTTTTTTCAGACAAATACAGCTTATGCTATTGTACAATGCAAAAAGACGCTTCTCTCGCTCTGAAACGCTCAAAATTGACATAAGCCACTTTTCACCCTTAATGAATGAAAGCACAGGAAAAACCTTGTTTGCCATCAAGAAGATCCAAATTCAACCTGTTCAGGCTAAGAAACCTCAGTGAAAAACCTTTTTTCAGACAAATACAGCTTATGCTATTGTACAATGCAAAAAGAGGCTTCTCTCGCTCTGAAACGCTCAAAATTGACATAAGCCACTTTTCACCCTTAATGAATGAAAGCACAGGAAAAACCTTGTTTGCCATCAAGAAGATCCAAATTCAACCAGTTCAAGCTAGAAAACTTACTCGAAAAACCTTTTTTCAGTCCAACACAGCTTATGCTATTGTACAATGCAAAAAGAGGCTTCTCTCGCTCTGAAACTCTCAAAATTGACATAAGCCACTTTTCACCCTTAATGAATGAAAGCACAGGAAAAACCTTGTTTGCCATCAAGAAGATCCAAATTCAACCTCTTCAGGCTAAGAAACCTCAGTAAAAAACCTTTTTTCAGACAAATACAGCTTATGCTATTGTACAATGCAAAAAGAGGCTTCTCTCGCTCTGAAACGCTCAAAATTGACATAAGCCACTTTTCACCCTTAATGAATGAAAGCACAGGAAAAAACTTGTTTGCCATCAAGAAGATCCAAATTCAACCTGTTCAGGCTAAGAAACCTCAGTGAAAAACCTTTTTTCAGACAAATACAGCTTATGCTATTGTACAATGCAAAAAGACGCTTCTCTCGCTCTGAAACGCTCAAAATTGACATAAGCCAGTTTGCACCTTTAATGAATGAAAGTGCAGGAAAAACCTTATTTGCCTTCAAGAAGACCCAAATTCAACCTGATCAGGCTAGGAAACCTCAGTGAAAAACCTTTTTTCTGACAAATACAGCTTATGCTATTGTACAATGCAAAAAGACGCTTCTCTCGCTCTGAAACGCTCAAAATTGACATAAGCCAATTTTCACCCTTAATGAATGAAAGTGCAGGAAAAACCTTGTTTGCCATCAAGAAGATCCAAATTCAACCAGTTCAAGCTAGAAAACTTACTCGAAAAACCTTTTTTCAGACAAATACAGCTTATGCTATTGTACAATGCAAAAAGACGCTTCTCTCGCTCTGAAACGCTCAAAATTGACATAAGCCACTTTTCACCCTTAATGAATGAAAGCACAGGAAAAATCTTGTTTGCCATCAAGAAGATCCAAATTCAACCTGTTCAGGCTAAGAAACCTCAGTGAAAAACCTTTTTTCAGTCCAATACAGCTTATGCTATTACACAATGCAAAAAGACGCTTCTCTCGCTCTGAAACGCTCAAAATTGACATAAGCCAGTTTGCACCTTTAATGAATGAAAGTGCAGGAAAAACCTTATTTGCCTTCAAGAAGACCCAAATTCAACCTGATCAGGCTAGGAAACCTCAGTGAAAAACCTTTTTTCTGACAAATACAGCTTATGCTATTGTACAATGCAAAAAGACGCTTCTCTCGCTCTGAAACGCTCAAAATTGACATAAGCCAGTTTGCACCTTTATTGAATGAAAGTGCAGGAAAAACCTTGTTTGCCATCAAGAAGATCCAAATTCAACCACTTCAGGCTAGAAAACTTACTCGAAAAACCTGTTTTCAGTCTAATACAGCTTATGCTATTACACAATGCAAAAAGACGCTTGTCTCGCTCTGAAACGCTCAAAATTGACATAAGCCATTTTGCACCTTTAATGAATGAAAGTGCAGGAAAAACCTTGTTTGCCATCAAGAAGACCCAAATTCAACCAGTTCAGGCTAGGAAACCTCAGTGAAAAACCTTTTTTCAGTCCAATACAGCTTATGCTATTGTACAATGCAAAAAGACGCTTCTCTCTCTCTGAAACGCTCAAAATTGACCTAAGCCAGTTTGCACCTTTAATGAATGAAAGTGCAGGAAAAACCTTATTTGCCTTCAAGAAGACCCAAATTCAACCTGATCATGCTAGAAAACCTCAGTGAAAAACCTTTTTTCTGACAAATACAGCTTATGCTATTGTACAATGCAAAAAGACGCTTCTCTCGCTCTGAAACGCTCAAAATTGACATAAGCCACTTTTCACCCTTAATGAATGAAAGTGCAGGAAAAACCTTATTTGCCTTCAAGAAGACCCAAATTCAACCTGATCAGGCTAGGAAACCTCAGTGAAAAACCTTTTTTCTGACAAATACAGCTTATGCTATTGTACAATGCAAAAAGAGGCTTCTCTCGCTCTGAAACGCTCAAAATTGACATAAGCCACTTTTCACCCTAAATGAATGAAAGCACAGGAAAAACCTTGTTTGCCATCAAGAAGATCCAAATTCAACCAGTTCAAGCTAGAAAACTTACTCGAAAAACCTTTTTTCAGTCCAATACAGCTTATGCTATTGTACAATGCAAAAAGAGGCTTCTCTCGCTCTGAAACTCTCAAAATTGACATAAGCCACTTTTCACCCTTAATGAATGAAAGCACAGGAAAAACCTTGTTTGCCATCAAGAAGATCCAAATTCAACCTCTTCAGGCTAAGAAACCTCAGTAAAAAACCTTTTTTCAGACAAATACAGCTTATGCTATTGTACAATGCAAAAAGAGGCTTCTCTCGCTCTGAAACGCTCAAAATTGACATAAGCCACTTTTCACCCTTAATGAATGAAAGCACAGGAAAAAACTTGTTTGCCATCAAGAAGATCCAAATTCAACCTGTTCAGGCTAAGAAACCTCAGTGAAAAACCTTTTTTCAGACAAATACAGCTTATGCTATTGTACAATGCAAAAAGACGCTTCTCTCGCTCTGAAACGCTCAAAATTGACATAAGCCAGTTTGCACCTTTAATGAATGAAAGTGCAGGAAAAACCTTATTTGCCTTCAAGAAGACCCAAATTCAACCTGATCAGGCTAGGAAACCTCAGTGAAAAACCTTTTTTCTGACAAATACAGCTTATGCTATTGTACAATGCAAAAAGACGCTTCTCTCGCTCTGAAACGCTCAAAATTGACATAAGCCAATTTTCACCCTTAATGAATGAAAGTGCAGGAAAAACCTTGTTTGCCATCAAGAAGATCCAAATTCAACCAGTTCAAGCTAGAAAACTTACTCGAAAAACCTTTTTTCAGACAAATACAGCTTATGCTATTGTACAATGCAAAAAGACGCTTCTCTCGCTCTGAAACGCTCAAAATTGACATAAGCCACTTTTCACCCTTAATGAATGAAAGCACAGGAAAAACCTTGTTTGCCATCAAGAAGATCCAAATTCAACCTGTTCAGGCTAAGACACCTCAGTGAAAAACCTTTTTTCAGTCCAATACAGCTTATGCTATTACACAATGCAAAAAGACGCTTCTCTCGCTCTGAAACGCTCAAAATTGACATAAGCCACTTTTCACCCTTAATGAATGAAAGTGCAGGAAAAACCTTGTTTGCCATCAAGAAGACCCAAATTCAACCAGTTCAGGCTAGGAAACCTCAGTGAAAAACCTTTTTTCAGTCCAATACAGCTTATGCTATTGTACAATGCAAAAAGACGCTTCTCTCGCTCTGAAACGCTCAAAATTGACATAAGCCACTTTTCACCCTTAATGAATGAAAGCACAGGAAAAACCTTGTTTGCCATCAAGAAGATCCAAATTCAACCTGTTCAGGCTAAGAAACCTCAGTGAAAAACCTTTTTTCAGACAAATACAGCTTATGCTATTGTACAATGCAAAAAGCCGCTTCTCTCGCTCTGAAACGCTCAAAATTGACATAAGCCACTTTTCACCCTTAATGAATGAAAGCACAGGAAAAACCTTATTTGCCTTCAAGAAGACCCAAATTCAACCTGATCAGGCTAGGAAACCTCAGTGAAAAACCTTTTTTCAGACAAATACAGCTTATGCTATTGTACAATGTAAAAAGACGCTTGTCTCGCTCTGAAACGCTCAAAATTGACATAAGCCAGTTTGCACCTTTAATGAATGAAAGTGCAGGAAAAACCTTGTTTGACATCAAGAAGACCCAAATTCAACCAGTTCAGGCTAGGAAACCTCAGTGAAAAACCTTTTTTCAGTCCAATACAGCTTATGCTATTACACAATGCAAAAAGACGCTTGTTTCGCTCTGAAACGCTCAAAATTGACATAAGCCAGTTTGCACCTTTAATGAATGAAAGTGCAGGAAAAACCTCGTTTGCCATCAAGAAGACCCAAATTCAACCAGTTCAGGCTAGGAAACCTCAGTGAAAAACCTTTTTTCAGTCCAATACAGCTTATGCTATTACACAATGCAAAAAGACGCTTCTCTCGCTCTGAAACGCTCAAAATTGACATAAGCCAGTTTGCACCTTTATTGAATGAAAGTGCAGGAAAAACCTTGTTTGCCATCAAGAAGATCCAAATTCAACCAGTTCAAGCTAGAAAACTTACTCGAAAAACCTTTTTTCAGTCAAATACAGCTTACTCTACTGCAGAGTGCCAAAACGTGCTCCTATCGCTCTGAAACGCTCAAAATTGACATAAGCCAGTTTGCACCTTTAATGAATGAAAGTGCAGGAAAAACCTTGTTTGCCATCAAGAAGACCCAAATTCAACCAGTTCAGGCTAGGAAACCTCAGTGAAAAACCTTTTTTCAGTCCAATACAGCTTATGCTATTACACAATGCAAAAAGACGCTTCTCTCGCTCTGAAACGCTCAAAATTGACATAAGCCAGTTTGCACCTTTATTGAATGAAAGTGCAGGAAAAACCTTGTTTGCCATCAAGAAGATCCAAATTCAACCAGTTCAAGCTAGAAAACTTACTCGAAAAACCTTTTTTCAGTCAAATACAGCTTACTCTACTGCAGAGTGCCAAAACGTGCTCCTATCGCTCTGAAACGCTCAAAATTGACATAAGCCAGTTTGCACCTTTAATGAATGAAAGTGCAGGAAAAACCTTGTTTGCCATCAAGAAGACCCAAATTCAACCAGTTCAGGCTAGAAAACTTACTCGAAAAACCTTTTTTCAGTCCAATACAGCTTATGCTATTACACAATGCAAAAAGACACTTGTCTCGCTCTGAAACGCTCAAAATTGACATAAGCCACTTTTCACCCTTAATGAATGAAAGCACAGGAAAAACCTTGTTTGCCATCAAGAAGATCCAAATTCAACCAGTTCAAGCTAGAAAACTTACTCGAAAAACCTTTTTTCAGACAAATACAGCTTATGCTATTGTACAATGCAAAAAGACGCTTCTCTCGCTCTGAAACGCTCAAAATTGACATAAGCCACTTTTCACCCTTAATGAATGAAAGTGCAGGAAAAACCTTATTTGCCTTCAAGAAGACCCAAATTCAACCTGTTCAGGCTAGGAAACCTCAGTGAAAAACCTTTTTTCTGACAAATACAGCTTATGCTATTGTACAATGCAAAAAGAGGCTTCTCTCGCTCTGAAACGCTCAAAATTGACATAAGCCACTTTTCACCCTTAATGAATGAAAGCACAGGAAAAACCTTGTTTGCCATCAAGAAGATCCAAATTCAACCAGTTCAAGCTAGAAAACTTACTCGAAAAACCTTTTTTCAGTCCAATACAGCTTATGCTATTGTACAATGCAAAAAGAGGCTTCTCTCGCTCTGAAACGCTCAAAATTGACATAAGCCACTTTTCACCCTTAATGAATGAAAGCACAGGAAAAACCTTGTTTGCCATCAAGAAGATCCAAATTCAACCTCTTCAGGCTAAGAAACCTCAGTAAAAAACCTTTTTTCAGACAAATACAGCTTATGCTATTGTACAATGCAAAAAGACGCTTGTCTCGCTCTGAAACGCTCAAAATTGACATAAGCCAGTTTGCACCTTTAATGAATGAAAGTGCAGGAAAAACCTTGTTTGCCATCAAGAAGACCCAAATTCAACCAGTTCAGGCTAGAAAACTTACTCGAAAAACCTTTTTTCAGTCGAATACAGCTTATGCTATTACACAATGCAAAAAGACGCTTGTCTCGCTCTGAAACGCTCAAAATTGACATAAGCCACTTTTCACCCTTAATGAATGAAAGTGCAGGAAAAACCTTGTTTGCCATCAAGAAGATCCAAATTCAACCTGTTCAGGCTAAGAAACCTCAGTGAAAAACCTTTTTTCAGACAAATACAGCTTATGCTATTGTACAATGCAAAAAGAGGCTTCTCTCGCTCTGAAACGCTCAAAATTGACATAAGCCACTTTTCACCCTTAATGAATGAAAGTGCAGGAAAAACCTTATTTGCCTTCAAGAAGACCCAAATTCAACCTGATCAGGCTAGGAAACCTCAGTGAAAAACCTTTTTTCTGACAAATACAGCTTATGCTATTGTACAATGCAAAAAGACGCTTCTCTCGCTCTGAAACGCTCAAAATTGACATAAGCCACTTTTCACCCTTAATGAATGAAAGCACAGGAAAAACCTTGTTTGCCATCAAGAAGATCCAAATTCAACCTCTTCAGGCTAAGAAACCTCAGTAAAAAACCTTTTTTCAGACAAATACAGCTTATGCTATTGTACAATGCAAAAAGACGCTTGTCTCGCTCTGAAACGCTCAAAATTGACATAAGCCAGTTTGCACCTTTAATGAATGAAAGTGCAGGAAAAACCTTGTTTGCCATCAAGAAGACCCAAATTCAACCAGTTCAGGCTAGAAAACTTACTCGAAAAACCTTTTTTCAGTCGAATACAGCTTATGCTATTACACAATGCAAAAAGACGCTTGTCTCGCTCTGAAACGCTCAAAATTGACATAAGCCACTTTTCACCCTTAATGAATGAAAGTGCAGGAAAAACCTTGTTTGCCATCAAGAAGATCCAAATTCAACCTGTTCAGGCTAAGAAACCTCAGTGAAAAACCTTTTTTCAGACAAATACAGCTTATGCTATTGTACAATGCAAAAAGAGGCTTCTCTCGCTCTGAAACGCTCAAAATTGACATAAGCCACTTTTCACCCTTAATGAATGAAAGTGCAGGAAAAACCTTATTTGCCTTCAAGAAGACCCAAATTCAACCTGATCAGGCTAGGAAACCTCAGTGAAAAACCTTTTTTCTGACAAATACAGCTTATGCTATTGTACAATGCAAAAAGACGCTTCTCTCGCTCTGAAACGCTCAAAATTGACATAAGCCACTTTTCACCCTTAATGAATGAAAGTGCAGGAAAAACCTTGTTTGCCATCAAGAAGATCCAAATTCAACCAGTTCAAGCTAGAAAACTTACTCGAAAAACCTTTTTTCAGACAAATACAGCTTATGCTATTGTACAATGCAAAAAGACGCTTCTCTCGCTCTGAAACGCTCAAAATTGACATAAGCCACTTTTCACCCTTAATGAATGAAAGCACAGGAAAAACCTTGTTTGCCATCAAGAAGATCCAAATTTAACCTGTTCAGGCTAAGAAACCTCAGTGAAAGACCTTTTTTCAGACAAATACAGCTTATGCTATTGTACAATGCAAAAAGACGCTTCTCTCGCTCTGAAACGCTCAAAATTGACATAAGCCACTTTTCACCCTTAATGAATGAAAGTGCAGGAAAAACCTTGTTTGCCATCAAGAAGATCCAAATTTAACCTGTTCAGGCTAAGAAACCTCAGTGAAAGACCTTTTTTCAGACAAATACAGCTTATGCTATTGTACAATGCAAAAAGACGCTTGTCTCGCTCTGAAACGCTCAAAATTGACATAAGCCAGTTTGCACCTTTAATGAATGAAAGTGCAGGAAAAACCTTGTTTGCCATCAAGAAGACCCAAATTCAACCAGTTCAGGCTAGAAAACTTACTCGAAAAACCTTTTTTCAGTCCAATACAGCTTATGCTATTACACAATGCAAAAAGACACTTGTCTCGCTCTGAAACGCTCAAAATTGACATAAGCCACTTTTCACCCTTAATGAATGAAAGCACAGGAAAAACCTTGTTTGCCATCAAGAAGATCCAAATTCAACCAGTTCAAGCTAGAAAACTTACTCGAAAAACCTTTTTTCAGACAAATACAGCTTATGCTATTGTACAATGCAAAAAGACGCTTCTCTCGCTCTGAAACGCTCAAAATTGACATAAGCCACTTTTCACCCTTAATGAATGAAAGTGCAGGAAAAACCTTATTTGCCTTCAAGAAGACCCAAATTCAACCTGATCAGGCTAGGAAACCTCAGTGAAAAACCTTTTTTCTGACAAATACAGCTTATGCTATTGTACAATGCAAAAAGACGCTTCTCTCGCTCTGAAACGCTCAAAATTGACATAAGCCAGTTTGCACCTTTAATGAATGAAAGTGCAGGAAAAACCTTATTTGCCTTCAAGAAGACCCAAATTCAACCTGATCAGGCTAGGAAACCTCAGTGAAAAACCTTTTTTCTAACAAATACAGCTTATGCTATTGTACAATGCAAAAAGAGGCTTCTCTCGCTCTGAAACGCTCAAAATTGACATAAGCCACTTTTCACCCTTAATGAATGAAAGTGCAGGAAAAACCTTGTTTGCCATCAAGAAGACCCAAATTCAACCAGTTCAGGCTAGGAAACCTCAGTGAAAAACCTTTTTTCAGTCCAATACAGCTTATGCTATTACACAATGCAAAAAGACGCTTCTCTCGCTCTGAAACGCTCAAAATTGACATAAGCCAGTTTGCACCTTTAATGAATGAAAGTGCAGGAAAAACCTTATTTGCCTTCAAGAAGACCCAAATTCAACCTGATCAGGCTAGGAAACCTCAGTGAAAAACCTTTTTTCTGACAAATACAGCTTATGCTATTGTACAATGCAAAAAGACGCTTGTCTCGCTCTGAAACGCTAAAAATTGACATAAGCCAGTTTGCACCTTTAATGAATGAAAGTGCAGGAAAAACCTTGTTTGCCATCAAGAAGACCCAAATTCAACCAGTTCAGGCTAGAAAACTTACTCGAAAAACCTTTTTTCAGTCCAATACAGCTTATGCTATTGTACAATGCAAAAAGAGTCTTCTCTCGCTCTGAAACGCTCAAAATTGACATAAGCCACTTTTCACCCTTAATGAATGAAAGCACAGGAAAAACCTTGTTTGCCATCAAGAAGATCCAAATTCAACCTCTTCAGGCTAAGAAACCTCAGTAAAAAACCTTTTTTCAGACAAATACAGCTTATGCTATTGTACAATGCAAAAAGACGCTTGTCTCGCTCTGAAACGCTCAAAATTGACATAAGCCAGTTTGCACCTTTAATGAATGAAAGTGCAGGAAAAACCTTGTTTGCCATCAAGAAGACCCAAATTCAACCAGTTCAGGCTAGAAAACTTACTCGAAAAACCTTTTTTCAGTCGAATACAGCTTATGCTATTACACAATGCAAAAAGACGCTTGTCTCGCTCTGAAACGCTCAAAATTGACATAAGCCACTTTTCACCCTTAATGAATGAAAGTGCAGGAAAAACCTTGTTTGCCATCAAGAAGACCCAAATTCAACCACTTCAGGCTAGGAAACCTCAGTGAAAAACCTTTTTTCAGTCCAATACAGCTTATGCTATTACACAATGCAAAAAGACGCTTGTTTCGCTCTGAAACGCTCAAAATTGACATAAGCCAGTTTGCACCTTTAATGAATGAAAGTGCAGGAAAAACCTTGTTTGCCATCAAGAAGACCCAAATTCAACCAGTTCAGGCTAGGAAACCTCAGTGAAAAACCTTTTTTCAGTCCAATACAGCTTATGCTATTATACAATGCAAAAAGACGCTTCTCTCGCTCTGAAACGCTCAAAATTGACATAAGCCACTTTTCACCCTTAATGAATGAAAGCACAGGAAAAACCTTGTTTGCCATCAAGAAGATCCAAATTCAACCTGTTCAGGCTAAGAAACCTCAGTGAAAAACCTTTTTTCAGACAAATACAGCTTATGCTATTGTACAATGCAAAAAGAGGCTTCTCTCGCTCTGAAACGCTCAAAATTGACATAAGCCACTTTTCACCCTTAATGAATGAAAGTGCAGGAAAAACCTTGTTTGCCATCAAGAAGATCCAAATTCAACCAGTTCAAGCTAGAAAACTTACTCGAAAAACCTTTTTTCAGACAAATACAGCTTATGCTATTGTACAATGCAAAAAGACGCTTCTCTCGCTCTGAAACGCTCAAAATTGACATAAGCCACTTTTCACCCTTAATGAATGAAAGCACAGGAAAAACCTTGTTTGCCATCAAGAAGACCCAAATTCAACCACTTCAGGCTAGGAAACCTCAGTGAAAAACCTTTTTTCAGTCCAATACAGCTTATGCTATTACACAATGCAAAAAGACGCTTGTTTCGCTCTGAAACGCTCAAAATTGACATAAGCCAGTTTGCACCTTTAATGAATGAAAGTGCAGGAAAAACCTTGTTTGCCATCAAGAAGACCCAAATTCAACCAGTTCAGGCTAGGAAACCTCAGTGAAAAACCTTTTTTCAGTCCAATACAGCTTATGCTATTATACAATGCAAAAAGACGCTTCTCTCGCTCTGAAACGCTCAAAATTGACATAAGCCACTTTTCACCCTTAATGAATGAAAGCACAGGAAAAACCTTGTTTGCCATCAAGAAGATCCAAATTCAACCTGTTCAGGCTAAGAAACCTCAGTGAAAAACCTTTTTTCAGACAAATACAGCTTATGCTATTGTACAATGCAAAAAGAGGCTTCTCTCGCTCTGAAACGCTCAAAATTGACATAAGCCACTTTTCACCCTTAATGAATGAAAGTGCAGGAAAAACCTTGTTTGCCATCAAGAAGATCCAAATTCAACCAGTTCAAGCTAGAAAACTTACTCGAAAAACCTTTTTTCAGACAAATACAGCTTATGCTATTGTACAATGCAAAAAGACGCTTCTCTCGCTCTGAAACGCTCAAAATTGACATAAGCCACTTTTCACCCTTAATGAATGAAAGCACAGGAAAAACCTTGTTTGCCATCAAGAAGATCCAAATTCAACCTGTTCAGGCTAAGAAACCTCAGTGAAAAACCTTTTTTCAGACAAATACAGCTTATGCTATTGTACAATGCAAAAAGAGGCTTCTCTCGCTCTGAAACGCTCAAAATTGACATAAGCCACTTTTCACCCTTAATGAATGAAAGTGCAGGAAAAACCTTGTTTGCCATCAAGAAGATCCAAATTCAACCAGTTCAAGCTAGAAAACTTACTCGAAAAACCTTTTTTCAGACAAATACAGCTTATGCTATTGTACAATGCAAAAAGACGCTTCTCTCGCTCTGAAACGCTCAAAATTGACATAAGCCACTTTTCACCCTTAATGAATGAAAGTGCAGGAAAAACCTTATTTGCCTTCAAGAAGACCCAAATTCAACCTGATCAGGCTAGGAAACCTCAGTGAAAAACCTTTTTTCTGACAAATACAGCTTATGCTATTGTACAATGCAAAAAGACGCTTCTCTCGCTCTGAAACGCTCAAAATTGACATAAGCCAGTTTGCACCTTTAATGAATGAAAGTGCAGGAAAAACCTTGTTTGCCATCAAGAAGACCCAAATTCAACCAGTTCAGGCTAGGAAACCTCAGTGAAAAACCTTTTTTCAGTCCAATACAGCTTATGCTATTATACAATGCAAAAAGACGCTTCTCTCTTTCTGAAACGCTCAAAATTGACATAAGCCAGTTTGCACCTTTAATGAATGAAAGTGCAGGAAAAACCTTATTTGCCTTCAAGAAGACCCAAATTCAACCTGATCAGGCTAGGAAACCTCAGTGAAAAACCTTTTTTCAGACAAATACAGCTTATGCTATTGTACAATGCAAAAAGACGCTTCTCTCGCTCTGAAACGCTCAAAATTGACATAAGCCACTTTTCACCCTTAATGAATGAAAGTGCAGGAAAAACCTTATTTGCCTTCAAGAAGACCCAAATTCAACCTGATCAGGCTAGGAAACCTCAGTGAAAAACCTTTTTTCTGACAAATACAGCTTATGCTATTGTACAATGCAAAAAGACGCTTCTCTCGCTCTGAAACGCTCAAAATTGACATAAGCCACTTTTCACCCTTAATGAATGAAAGTGCAGGAAAAACCTTGTTTGCCATCAAGAAGATCCAAATTCAACCAGTTCAAGCTAGAAAACTTACTCGAAAAACCTTTTTTCAGTCCAATACAGCTTATGCTATTGTACAATGCAAAAAGAGGCTTCTCTCGCTCTGAAACGCTCAAAATTGACATAAGCCACTTTTCACCCTTAATGAATGAAAGCACAGGAAAAACCTTGTTTGCCATCAAGAAGATCCAAATTCAACCTGTTCAGGCTAAGAAACCTCAGTGAAAAACCTTTTTTCAGACAAATACAGCTTATGCTATTGTACAATGCAAAAAGAGGCTTCTCTCGCTCTGAAACGCTCAAAATTGACATAAGCCACTTTTCACCCTTAATGAATGAAAGTGCAGGAAAAACCTTGTTTGCCATCAAGAAGATCCAAATTCAACCAGTTCAAGCTAGAAAACTTACTCGAAAAACCTTTTTTCAGACAAATACAGCTTATGCTATTGTACAATGCAAAAAGACGCTTCTCTCGCTCTGAAACGCTCAAAATTGACATAAGCCACTTTTCACCCTTAATGAATGAAAGCACAGGAAAAACCTTGTTTGCCATCAAGAAGATCCAAATTCAACCTGTTCAGGCTAAGAAACCTCAGTGAAAAACCTTTTTTCAGACAAATACAGCTTATGCTATTGTACAATGCAAAAAGAGGCTTCTCTCGCTCTGAAACGCTCAAAATTGACATAAGCCACTTTTCACCCTTAATGAATGAAAGCACAGGAAAAACCTTGTTTGCCATCAAGAAGATCCAAATTCAACCAGTTCAAGCTAGAAAACTTACTCGAAAAACCTTTTTTCAGACAAATACAGCTTATGCTATTGTACAATGCAAAAAGACGCTTCTCTCGCTCTGAAACGCTCAAAATTGACATAAGCCACTTTTCACCCTTAATGAATGAAAGTGCAGGAAAAACCTTGTTTGCCATCAAGAAGATCCAAATTCAACCAGTTCAAGCTAGAAAACTTACTCGAAAAACCTTTTTTCAGACAAATACAGCTTATGCTATTGTACAATGCAAAAAGACGCTTCTCTCGCTCTGAAACGCTCAAAATTGACATAAGCCACTTTTCACCCTTAATGAATGAAAGTGCAGGAAAAACCTTATTTGCCTTCAAGAAGACCCAAATTCAACCTGATCAGGCTAGGAAACCTCAGTGAAAAACCTTTTTTCTGACAAATACAGCTTATGCTATTGTACAATGCAAAAAGACGCTTCTCTCGCTCTGAAACGCTCAAAATTGACATAAGCCAGTTTGCACCTTTAATGAATGAAAGTGCAGGAAAAACCTTGTTTGCCATCAAGAAGACCCAAATTCAACCAGTTCAGGCTAGAAAACTTACTCGAAAAACCTTTTTTCAGTCCAATACAGCTTATGCTATTGTACAATGCAAAAAGAGGCTTCTCTCGCTCTGAAACGCTCAAAATTGACATAAGCCACTTTTCACCCTTAATGAATGAAAGCACAGGAAAAACCTTGTTTGCCATCAAGAAGATCCAAATTCAACCAGTTCAAGCTAGAAAACTTACTCGAAAAACCTTTTTTCAGTCCAATACAGCTTATGCTATTGTACAATGCAAAAAGAGGCTTCTCTCGCTCTGAAACGCTCAAAATTGACATAAGCCACTTTTCACCCTCAATGAATGAAAGCACAGGAAAAACCTTGTTTGCCATCAAGAAGATCCAAATTCAACCTCTTCAGGCTAAGAAACCTCAGTAAAAAACCTTTTTTCAGACAAATACAGCTTATGCTATTGTACAATGCAAAAAGACGCTTGTCTCGCTCTGAAACGCTCAAAATTGACATAAGCCAGTTTGCACCTTTAATGAATGAAAGTGCAGGAAAAACCTTGTTTGCCATCAAGAAGACCCAAATTCAACCTGATCAGGCTAGGAAACCTCAGTGAAAAACCTTTTTTCAGACAAATACAGCTTATGCTATTGTACAATGCAAAAAGACGCTTCTCTCTTTCTGAAACGCTCAAAATTGACATAAGCCAGTTTGCACCTTTAATGAATGAAAGTGCAGGAAAAACCTTATTTGCCTTCAAGAAGACCCAAATTCAACCTGATCAGGCTAGGAAACCTCAGTGAAAAACCTTTTTTCAGACAAATACAGCTTATGCTATTGTACAATGCAAAAAGACGCTTCTCTCGCTCTGAAACGCTCAAAATTGACATAAGCCACTTTTCACCCTTAATGAATGAAAGCACAGGAAAAACCTTGTTTGCCATCAAGAAGATCCAAATTCAACCTGTTCAGGCTAAGAAACCTCAGTGAAAAACCTTTTTTCAGACAAATACAGCTTATGCTATTGTACAATGCAAAAAGAGGCTTCTCTCGCTCTGAAACGCTCAAAATTGACATAAGCCACTTTTCACCCTTAATGAATGAAAGTGCAGGAAAAACCTTGTTTGCCATCAAGAAGATCCAAATTCAACCAGTTCAAGCTAGAAAACTTACTCGAAAAACCTTTTTTCAGACAAATACAGCTTATGCTATTGTACAATGCAAAAAGACGCTTCTCTCGCTCTGAAACGCTCAAAATTGACATAAGCCACTTTTCACCCTTAATGAATGAAAGTGCAGGAAAAACCTTATTTGCCTTCAAGAAGACCCAAATTCAACCTGATCAGGCTAGGAAACCTCAGTGAAAAACCTTTTTTCTGACAAATACAGCTTATGCTATTGTACAATGCAAAAAGACGCTTCTCTCGCTCTGAAACGCTCAAAATTGACATAAGCCAGTTTGCACCTTTAATGAATGAAAGTGCAGGAAAAACCTTGTTTGCCATCAAGAAGACCCAAATTCAACCAGTTCAGGCTAGGAAACCTCAGTGAAAAACCTTTTTTCAGTCCAATACAGCTTATGCTATTATACAATGCAAAAAGACGCTTCTCTCTTTCTGAAACGCTCAAAATTGACATAAGCCAGTTTGCACCTTTAATGAATGAAAGTGCAGGAAAAACCTTATTTGCCTTCAAGAAGACCCAAATTCAACCTGATCAGGCTAGGAAACCTCAGTGAAAAACCTTTTTTCAGACAAATACAGCTTATGCTATTGTACAATGCAAAAAGACGCTTCTCTCGCTCTGAAACGCTCAAAATTGACATAAGCCACTTTTCACCCTTAATGAATGAAAGTGCAGGAAAAACCTTATTTGCCTTCAAGAAGACCCAAATTCAACCTGATCAGGCTAGGAAACCTCAGTGAAAAACCTTTTTTCTGACAAATACAGCTTATGCTATTGTACAATGCAAAAAGACGCTTCTCTCGCTCTGAAACGCTCAAAATTGACATAAGCCACTTTTCACCCTTAATGAATGAAAGTGCAGGAAAAACCTTGTTTGCCATCAAGAAGATCCAAATTCAACCAGTTCAAGCTAGAAAACTTACTCGAAAAACCTTTTTTCAGTCCAATACAGCTTATGCTATTGTACAATGCAAAAAGAGGCTTCTCTCGCTCTGAAACGCTCAAAATTGACATAAGCCACTTTTCACCCTCAATGAATGAAAGCACAGGAAAAACCTTGTTTGCCATCAAGAAGATCCAAATTCAACCTCTTCAGGCTAAGAAACCTCAGTAAAAAACCTTTTTTCAGACAAATACAGCTTATGCTATTGTACAATGCAAAAAGACGCTTGTCTCGCTCTGAAACGCTCAAAATTGACATAAGCCAGTTTGCACCTTTAATGAATGAAAGTGCAGGAAAAACCTTGTTTGCCATCAAGAAGACCCAAATTCAACCAGTTCAGGCTAGGAAACCTCAGTGAAAAACCTTTTTTCAGTCCAATACAGCTTATGCTATTATACAATGCAAAAAGACGCTTCTCTCTTTCTGAAACGCTCAAAATTGACATAAGCCAGTTTGCACCTTTAATGAATGAAAGTGCAGGAAAAACCTTATTTGCCTTCAAGAAGACCCAAATTCAACCTGATCAGGCTAAGAAACCTCAGTGAAAAACCTTTTTTCAGACAAATACAGCTTATGCTATTGTACAATGCAAAAAGAGGCTTCTCTCGCTCTGAAACGCTCAAAATTGACATAAGCCACTTTTCACCCTTAATGAATGAAAGCACAGGAAAAACCTTGTTTGCCATCAAGAAGATCCAAATTCAACCAGTTCAAGCTAGAAAACTTACTCGAAAAACCTTTTTTCAGACAAATACAGCTTATGCTATTGTACAATGCAAAAAGAGGCTTCTCTCGCTCTGAAACGCTCAAAATTGACATAAGCCACTTTTCACCCTTAATGAATGAAAGCACAGGAAAAACCTTGTTTGCCATCAAGAAGATCCAAATTCAACCTGTTCAGGCTAAGAAACCTCAGTGAAAAACCTTTTTTCAGACAAATACAGCTTATGCTATTGTACAATGCAAAAAGAGGCTTCTCTCGCTCTGAAACGCTCAAAATTGACATAAGCCACTTTTCACCCTTAATGAATGAAAGCACAGGAAAAACCTTGTTTGCCATCAAGAAGATCCAAATTCAACCAGTTCAAGCTAGAAAACTTACTCGAAAAACCTTTTTTCAGACAAATACAGCTTATGCTATTGTACAATGCAAAAAGAGGCTTCTCTCGCTCTGAAACGCTCAAAATTGACATAAGCCACTTTTCACCCTTAATGAATGAAAGCACAGGAAAAACCTTGTTTGCCATCAAGAAGATCCAAATTCAACCAGTTCAAGCTAGAAAACTTACTCGAAAAACCTTTTTTCAGTCCAATACAGCTTATGCTATTGTACAATGCAAAAAGAGGCTTCTCTCGCTCTGAAACGCTCAAAATTGACATAAGCCACTTTTCACCCTCAATGAATGAAAGCACAGGAAAAACCTTGTTTGCCATCAAGAAGATCCAAATTCAACCTCTTCAGGCTAAGAAACCTCAGTAAAAAACCTTTTTTCAGACAAATACAGCTTATGCTATTGTACAATGCAAAAAGACGCTTGTCTCGCTCTGAAACGCTCAAAATTGACATAAGCCAGTTTGCACCTTTAATGAATGAAAGTGCAGGAAAAACCTTGTTTGCCATCAAGAAGACCCAAATTCAACCAGTTCAGGCTAGGAAACCTCAGTGAAAAACCTTTTTTCAGTCCAATACAGCTTATGCTATTATACAATGCAAAAAGACGCTTCTCTCTTTCTGAAACGCTCAAAATTGACATAAGCCAGTTTGCACCTTTAATGAATGAAAGTGCAGGAAAAACCTTATTTGCCTTCAAGAAGACCCAAATTCAACCTGATCAGGCTAGGAAACCTCAGTGAAAAACCTTTTTTCAGACAAATACAGCTTATGCTATTGTACAATGCAAAAAGACGCTTCTCTCGCTCTGAAACGCTCAAAATTGACATAAGCCACTTTTCACCCTTAATGAATGAAAGTGCAGGAAAAACCTTGTTTGCCATCAAGAAGACCCAAATTCAACCAGTTCAGGCTAGGAAACCTCAGTGAAAAACCTTTTTTCAGACAAATACAGCTTATGCTATTGTACAATGCAAAAAGAGGCTTCTCTCGCTCTGAAACGCTCAAAATTGACATAAGCCACTTTTCACCCTTAATGAATGAAAGCACAGGAAAAACCTTGTTTGCCATCAAGAAGATCCAAATTCAACCAGTTCAAGCTAGAAAACTTACTCGAAAAACCTTTTTTCAGACAAATACAGCTTATGCTATTGTACAATGCAAAAAGACGCTTCTCTCGCTCTGAAACGCTCAAAATTGACATAAGCCACTTTTCACCCTTAATGAATGAAAGCACAGGAAAAACCTTGTTTGCCATCAAGAAGATCCAAATTCAACCAGTTCAAGCTAGAAAACTTACTCGAAAAACCTTTTTTCAGACAAATACAGCTTATGCTATTGTACAATGCAAAAAGACGCTTCTCTCGCTCTGAAACGCTCAAAATTGACATAAGCCACTTTTCACCCTTAATGAATGAAAGTGCAGGAAAAACCTTATTTGCCTTCAAGAAGACCCAAATTCAACCTGTTCAGGCTAGGAAACCTCAGTGAAAAACCTTTTTTCTGACAAATACAGCTTATGCTATTGTACAATGCAAAAAGAGGCTTCTCTCGCTCTGAAACGCTCAAAATTGACATAAGCCACTTTTCACCCTTAATGAATGAAAGCACAGGAAAAACCTTGTTTGCCATCAAGAAGACCCAAATTCAACCAGTTCAGGCTAGGAAACCTCAGTGAAAAACCTTTTTTCAGTCCAATACAGCTTATGCTACTATACATTGCAAAAAGACGCTTCTCTCTTTCTGAAACGCTCAAAATTGACATAAGCCAGTTTGCACCTTTAATGAATGAAAGTGCAGGAAAAACCTTATTTGCCTTCAAGAAGACCCAAATTCAACCTGTTCAGGCTAAGAAACCTCAGTGAAAAACCTTTTTTCAGACAAATACAGCTTATGCTATTGTACAATGCAAAAAGAGGCTTCTCTCGCTCTGAAACGCTCAAAATTGACATAAGCCACTTTTCACCCTTAATGAATGAAAGTGCAGGAAAAACCTTGTTTGCCATCAAGAAGATCCAAATTCAACCAGTTCAAGCTAGAAAACTTACTCGAAAAACCTTTTTTCAGACAAATACAGCTTATGCTATTGTACAATGCAAAAAGACGCTTCTCTCGCTCTGAAACGCTCAAAATTGACATAAGCCACTTTTCACCCTTAATGAATGAAAGCACAGGAAAAACCTTGTTTGCCATCAAGAAGATCCAAATTCAACCTGTTCAGGCTAAGAAACCTCAGTGAAAAACCTTTTTTCAGACAAATACAGCTTATGCTATTGTACAATGCAAAAAGAGGCTTCTCTCGCTCTGAAACGCTCAAAATTGACATAAGCCACTTTTCACCCTTAATGAATGAAAGCACAGGAAAAACCTTGTTTGCCATCAAGAAGATCCAAATTCAACCAGTTCAAGCTAGAAAACTTACTCGAAAAACCTTTTTTCAGACAAATACAGCTTATGCTATTGTACAATGCAAAAAGACGCTTGTCTCGCTCTGAAACGCTCAAAATTGACATAAGCCACTTTTCACCCTTAATGAATGAAAGTGCAGGAAAAACCTTGTTTGCCATCAAGAAGATCCAAATTCAACCAGTTCAAGCTAGAAAACTTACTCGAAAAACCTTTTTTCAGACAAATACAGCTTATGCTATTGTACAATGCAAAAAGACGCTTCTCTCGCTCAGAAACGCTCAAAATTGACATAAGCCACTTTTCACCCTTAATGAATGAAAGCACAGGAAAAACCTTGTTTGCCATCAAGAAGATCCAAATTCAACCAGTTCAAGCTAGAAAACTTACTCGAAAAACCTTTTTTCAGTCCAATACAGCTTATGCTATTGTACAATGCAAAAAGAGGCTTCTCTCGCTCTGAAACGCTCAAAATTGACATAAGCCACTTTTCACCCTTAATGAATGAAAGCACAGGAAAAACCTTGTTTGCCATCAAGAAGATCCAAATTCAACCTCTTCAGGCTAAGAAACCTCAGTAAAAAACCTTTTTTCAGACAAATACAGCTTATGCTATTGTACAATGCAAAAAGACGCTTGTCTCGCTCTGAAACGCTCAAAATTGACATAAGCCAGTTTGCACCTTTAATGAATGAAAGTGCAGGAAAAACCTTGTTTGCCATCAAGAAGACCCAAATTCAACCAGTTCAAGCTAGAAAACTTACTCGAAAAACCTTTTTTCAGACAAATACAGCTTATGCTATTGTACAATGCAAAAAGACGCTTCTCTCGCTCTGAAACGCTCAAAATTGACATAAGCCACTTTTCACCCTTAATGAATGAAAGTGCAGGAAAAACCTTATTTGCCTTCAAGAAGACCCAAATTCAACCTGATCAGGCTAGGAAACCTCAGTGAAAAACCTTTTTTCTGACAAATACAGCTTATGCTATTGTACAATGCAAAAAGACGCTTCTCTCGCTCTCAAACGCTCAAAATTGACATAAGCCAGTTTGCACCTTTAATGAATGAAAGTGCAGGAAAAACCTTGTTTGCCATCAAGAAGACCCAAATTCAACGAGTTCAGGCTAGGAAACCTCAGTGAAAAATCTTTTTTCAGTCCAATACAGCTTATGCTATTACACAATGCAAAAAGACGCTTCTCTCGCTCTGAAACGCTCAAAATTGACATAAGCCAGTTTGCACCTTTAATGAATGAAAGTGCAGGAAAAACCTTATTTGCCTTCAAGAAGACCCAAATTCAACCTGATCAGGCTAGGAAACCTCAGTGAAAAACCTTTTTTCTGACAAATACAGCTTATGCTATTGTACAATGCAAAAAGAGGCTTCTCTCGCTCTGAAACGCTCAAAATTGACATAAGCCACTTTTCACCCTTAATGAATGAAAGCACAGGAAAAACCTTGTTTGCCATCAAGAAGATCCAAATTCAACCTGTTCAGGCTAAGAAACCTCAGTGAAAAACCTTTTTTCAGACAAATACAGCTTATGCTATTGTACAATGCAAAAAGAGGCTTCTCTCGCTCTGAAACGCTCAAAATTGACATAAGCCACTTTTCACCCTTAATGAATGAAAGCACAGGAAAAACCTTGTTTGCCATCAAGAAGATCCAAATTCAACATGTTCAAGCTAGAAAACTTACTCGAAAAACCTTTTTTCAGACAAATACAGCTTATGCTATTGTACAATGCAAAAAGACGCTTCTCTCGCTCTGAAACGCTCAAAATTGACATAAGCCACTTTTCACCCTTAATGAATGAAAGTGCAGGAAAAACCTTGTTTGCCATCAAGAAGACCCAAATTCAACCAGTTCAGGCTAGGAAACCTCAGTGAAAAACCTTTTTTCAGTCCAATACAGCTTATGCTATTACACAATGCAAAAAGACGCTTCTCTCGCTCTGAAACGCTCAAAATTGACATAAGCCACTTTTCACCCTTAATGAATGAAAGCACAGGAAAAACCTTGTTTGCCATCAAGAAGATCCAAATTCAACCAGTTCAAGCTAGAAAACTTACTCGAAAAACCTTTTTTCAGACAAATACAGCTTATGCTATTGTACAATGCAAAAAGACGCTTCTCTCGCTCTGAAACGCTCAAAATTGACATAAGCCACTTTTCACCCTTAATGAATGAAAGCACAGGAAAAACCTTGTTTGCCATCAAGAAGATCCAAATTCAACATGTTCAGGCTAAGAAACCTCAGTGAAAAACCTTTTTTCAGACAAATACAGCTTATGCTATTGTACAATGCAAAAAGACGCTTCTCTCGCTCTGAAACACTCAAAATTGACATAAGCCAATTTTCACCCTTAATGAATGAAAGCACAGGAAAAACCTTGTTTGCCATCAAGAAGACCCAAATTCAACCAGTTCAGGCTAGGAAACCTCAGTGAAAAACCTTTTTTCAGTCCAATACAGCTTATGCTATTTTACAATGCAAAAAGACGCTTGTCTCGCTCTGAAACGCTCAAAATTGACATAAGCCAGTTTGCACCTTTAATGAATGAAAGTGCAGGAAAAACCTTGTTTGCCATCAAGAAGATCCAAATTCAACCAGTTCAAGCTAGAAAACTTACTCGAAAAACCTTTTTTCAGACAAATACAGCTTATGCTATTGTACAATGCAAAAAGACGCTTGTCTCGCTCTGAAACGCTCAAAATTGACATAAGCCAGTTTGCACCTTTAATGAATGAAAGTGCAGGAAAAACCTTGTTTGCCATCAAGAAGATCCAAATTCAACCAGTTCAAGCTAGAAAACTTACTCGAAAAACCTTTTTTCAGACAAATACAGCTTATGCTATTGTACAATGCAAAAAGACGCTTCTCTCGCTCTGAAACGCTCAAAATTGACATAAGCCAGTTTGCACCTGTAATGAATGAAAGTGCAGGAAAAAACTTGTTTGCCATCAAGAAGATCCAAATTCAACCAGTTCAAGCTAGAAAACTTACTCGAAAAACCTTTTTTCAGACAAATACAGCTTATGCTATTGTACAATGCAAAAAGACGCTTCTCTCGCTCTGAAACGCTCAAAATTGACATAAGCCAGTTTGCACCTGTAATGAATGAAAGTGCAGGAAAAAACTTGTTTGCCATCAAGAAGATCCAAATTCAACCAGTTCAAGCTAGGAAACCTCAGTGAAAAACCTTTTTTCAGTCCAATACAGCTTATGCTATTGTACAATGCAAAAAGACGCTTCTCTCGCTCTGAAACGCTCAAAATTGACATAAGCCACTTTTCACCCTTAATGAATGAAAGCACAGGAAAAACCTTGTTTGCCATCAAGAAGACCCAAATTCAACCAGTTCAAGCTAGAAAACTTACTCGAAAAACCTTTTTTCAGACAAATACAGCTTATGCTATTGTACAATGCAAAAAGACGCTTGTCTCGCTCTGAAACGCTCAAAATTGACATAAGCCAGTTTGCACCTTTAATGAATGAAAGTGCAGGAAAAACCTTGTTTGCCATCAAGAAGATCCAAATTCAACCAGTTCAAGCTAGAAAACTTACTCGAAAAACCTTTTTTCAGACAAATACAGCTTATGCTATTGTACAATGCAAAAAGACGCTTCTCTCGCTCTGAAACGCTCAAAATTGACATAAGCCACTTTTCACCCTTAATGAATGAAAGCAAAGGAAAAACCTTGTTTGCCATCAAGAAGATCCAAATTCAACCAGTTCAAGCTAGAAAACTTACTCGAAAAACCTTTTTTCAGACAAATACAGCTTATGCTATTGTACAATGCAAAAAGACGCTTCTCTCGCTCTGAAACGCTCAAAATTGACATAAGCCACTTTTCACCCTTAATGAATGAAAGCACAGGAAAAACCTTGTTTGCCATCAAGAAGATCCAAATTCAACATGTTCAGGCTAAGAAACCTCAGTGAAAAACCTTTTTTCAGACAAATACAGCTTATGCTATTACACAATGCAAAAAGACGCTTGTCTTGCTCTGAAACACTCAAAATTGACATAAGCCAATTTTCACCCTTAATGAATGAAAGCACAGGAAAAACCTTGTTTGCCATCAAGAAGACCCAAATTCAACCAGTTCAGGCTAGGAAACCTCAGTGAAAAACCTTTTTTCAGTCCAATACAGCTTATGCTATTTTACAATGCAAAAAGACGCTTGTCTCGCTCTGAAACGCTCAAAATTGACATAAGCCAGTTTGCACCTTTAATGAATGAAAGTGCAGGAAAAACCTTGTTTGCCATCAAGAAGATCCAAATTCAACCAGTTCAGGCTAGAAAACTTACTCGAAAAACCTTTTTTCAGACAAATACAGCTTATGCTATTGTACAATGCAAAAAGACGCTTCTCTCGCTCTGAAACGCTCAAAATTGACATAAGCCACTTTTCACCCTTAATGAATGAAAGCACAGGAAAAACCTTGTTTGCCATCAAGAAGACCCAAATTCAACCAGTTCAAGCTAGAAAACTTACTCGAAAAACCTTTTTTCAGACAAATACAGCTTATGCTATTGTACAATGCAAAAAGACGCTTCTCTCGCTCTGAAACGCTCAAAATTGACATAAGCCACTTTTCACCCTTAATGAATGAAAGTGCAGGAAAAACCTTGTTTGCCATCAAGAAGATCCAAATTCAACCAGTTCAAGCTAGAAAACTTACTCGAAAAACCTTTTTTCAGACAAATACAGCTTATGCTATTGTACAATGCAAAAAGACGCTTCTCTCGCTCTGAAACGCTCAAAATTGACATAAGCCACTTTTCACCCTTAATGAATGAAAGCACAGGAAAAACCTTGTTTGCCATCAAGAAGATCCAAATTCAACCAGTTCAAGCTAGAAAACTTACTCGAAAAACCTTTTTTCAGACAAATACAGCTTATGCTATTGTACAATGCAAAAAGACGCTTCTCTCGCTCTGAAACGCTTAAAATTGACATAAGCCACTTTTCACCCTCAATGAATGAAAGCACAGGAAAAACCTTGTTTGCCATCAAGAAGATCCAAATTCAACCTGTTCAGGCTAAGAAACCTCAGTGAAAAACCTTTTTTCAGACAAATACAGCTTATGCTATTGTACAATGCAAAAAGACGCTTCTCTCGCTCTGAAACGCTTAAAATTGACATAAGCCACTTTTCACCCTCAATGAATGAAAGCACAGGAAAAACCTTGTTTGCCATCAAGAAGATCCAAATTCAACCTGTTCAGGCTAAGAAACCTCAGTGAAAAAGCTTTTTTCAGACAAATACAGCTTATGCTATTGTACAATGCAAAAAGAGGCTTCTCTCGCTCTGAAACGCTCAAAATTGACATAAGCCACTTTTCACCCTCAATGAATGAAAGCACAGGAAAAACCTTGTTTGCCATCAAGAAGATCCAAATTCAACCTGTTCAGGCTAAGAAACCTCAGTGAAAAAGCTTTTTTCAGACAAATACAGCTTATGCTATTGTACAATGCAAAAAGACGCTTCTCTCGCTCTGAAACGCTTAAAATTGACATAAGCCACTTTTCACCCTCAATGAATGAAAGCACAGGAAAAACCTTGTTTGCCATCAAGAAGATCCAAATTCAACCTGTTCAGGCTAAGAAACCTCAGTGAAAAACCTTTTTTCAGACAAATACAGCTTATGCTATTGTACAATGCAAAAAGACGCTTCTCTCGCTCTGAAACGCTCAAAATTGACATAAGCCACTTTTCACCCTTAATGAATGAAAGCACAGGAAAAACCTTGTTTGCCATCAAGAAGATCCAAATTCAACCTGTTCAGGCTACGAAACCTCAGTGAAAAACCTTTTTTCAGACAAATACAGCTTATGCTATTGTACAATGCAATAAGAGGCTTCTCTCGCTCTGAAACGCTCAAAATTGACATAAGCCACTTTTCACCCTTAATGAATGAAAGGACAGGAAAAACCTTGTTTGCCATCAAGAAGATCCAAATTCAACCTGTTCAGGCTAGGAAACTTACTTGAAAAACCCTTTTTCAGTGAAATACAACATAGTCTACTTCACAGTTCAAAAACACACGTCTCTCGCTCTGAAATGCTCAAAGTTGACAGAAGTGAGTTTTCACCATAAATGGATTAAAGAACACGTTAAACCATGTTTGCCATGATATTTATCCAAATTCAACTATTCCTGGCAAAGAAAATTCCTTGAATAACCCTTTTTCAGTGAAATACAGATTAAGGAACTTCACAGTGAAAAAATACGCTTCTCTCGATCTGAAACGCTCAAAATTGACATAAGTGAGTTTGTAGCGCAGCGTCTCGGCATGAGATGGAGACTAGACTTGCCTGTTATTCGCTGTCCACTCTCTGTAAGGATTGGCAGGATCTCCAGTGTCTTCTCCACTTTCAGAGGACGAGTCAGAGGCACTCACAGAAGTGGGCTCCAGTAAGCATTCTGTGTCAGACTTCCCCTCGAGATTGTGTCTTCTTCAGATGAGTCCTGCAGCTTGCTGGCGGATAAAGGCTGCAGGTCTTTCTCCTTCTCTGCCCACTGATGAAATGACCCCTCAGCCAAGCTGCATGTTTATCTTTGGTTGTGGGAAGCAGCCAGGTGCAAAAACACAGTGACAGTTGTTTTTGTTTTTGTTTTTGAGTACAGCAAAGGCAAGAGGCCATGTTTTTACTCAAGCGACTCTTCAAAGACACATGAAAGACATCTTTCAAAAAATGCCATTTTTTCACCCTTAAAAGATCAATACGTGGTTACAGATTCACACACTCTCTCTCTCTCACACACGTACAGGCGCGCAAACACACGCACACACACACACGAAAACTCTTGGGGTCGGCTAATAGTAACAGGGGTGCATAGTATAACTGGCAAAAAGTAGAAGTGAAACCATGTTTGACGTGAGCCAGTTGTCGCCATGAATGAATTGAAAGACAGGTGAAATGCTCTTTGCCTTGAACAAGATCCAAATTCAACCTGTTCAGGCTAAGAAATCTCAGTGAAAAACCTTTTTTCAGACAAATACAGCTTATGCTATTGTACAATGCAAAAAGACGCTTCTCTCGCTCTGAAACGCTCAAAATTGACATAAGCCACTTTTCACCCTTAATGAATGAAAGGACAGGAAAAACCTTGTTTGCCATCAAGAAGACCCAAATTCAACCACTTCAGGCTAGAAAACCTCAGTGAAAAACCTTTTTTCAGTCCAATACAGCTTATGCTATTACACAATGCAAAAAGACGCTTCTCTCGCTCTGAAACGCTCAAAATTGACATGAGCCAGTTTGCACTTTTAATGAATGAAAGTGCAGGAAAAACCTTGTTTGCCATCAAGAAGACCCAAATTCAACCAGTTCAGGCTAGAAAACTTACTCGAAAAACCTTTTTTCAGTCCAATACAGCTTATGCTATTACACAATGCAAAAAGACGCTTGTCTCGCTCTGAAACGCTCAAAATTGACATAAGCCAGTTTGCACCTTTAATGAATGAAAGTGCAGGAAAAACCTTGTTTGCCATCAAGAAGACCCAAATTCAACCACTTCAGGCTAGAAAACCTCAGTGAAAAACCTTTTTTCAGTCCAATACAGCTTATGCTATTACACAATGCAAAAAGACGCTTGTCTCGCTCTGAAACGCTCAAAATTGACATAAGCCAGTTTGCACCTTTAATCAATGAAAGTGCAGGAAAAACCTTGTTTGCCATCAAGAAGACCCAAATTCAACCACTTCAGGCTAGAAAACCTCAGTGAAAAACCTTTTTTCAGTCCAATACAGCTTATGCTATTACACAATGCAAAAAGACGCTTGTCTCGCTCTGAAACGCTCAAAATTGACATAAGCCAGTTTGCACCTTTAATGAATGAAAGTGCAGGAAAACCCTTGTTTGCCATCAAGAAGACCCAAATTCAACCAGTTCAGGCTAGGAAACCTCAGTGAAAAACCTTTTTTCAGTCAAATACAGCTTATGCTATTACACAATGCTAAAAGACGCTTCTCTCGCTCTGAAACGCTGAAAATTGACATAAGCCAGTTTGCACCTTTAATGAATGAAAGTGCAGGAAAAACCTTGTTTGCCATCAAGAAGACCCAAATTTAACCATTTCAGGCTAGAAAACTTACTGGAAAAACCTTTTTTCAGTCCAATACAGCTTATGCTATTACACAATGCAAAAAGACGCTTGTCTCGCTCTGAAACGCTCAAAATTGACATAAGCCAGTTTGCACCTTTAATGAATGAAAGTGCAGGAAAAACCTTGTTTGCCATCAAGAAGATCCAAATTCAACCAGTTCAGGCTAGGAAACCTCAGTGAAAAACCTTTTTTCAGTCCAATACAGCTTATGCTATTACACAATGCAAAAAGACGCTTGTCTTGCTCTGAAACGCTCAAAATTGACATAAGCCAGTTTGCACCTTTAATGAATGAAAGTGCAGGAAAAACCTTGTTTGCCATCAAGAAGACCCAAATTCAACCACTTCAGGCTAGAAAATCTCAGTGAAAATCCTTTTTTCAGTCCAATACAGCTTATGCTATTACACAATGCAAAAAGACGCTTGTCTCGCTCTGAAACGCTCAAAATTGACATAAGCCAGTTTGCACCTTTAATGAATGAAAGTGCAGGAAAACCCTTGTTTGCCATCAAGAAGACCCAAATTCAACCAGTTCAGGCTAGGAAACCTCAGTGAAAAACCTTTTTTTCAGTCAAATACAGCTTATGCTATTACACAATGCTAAAAGACGCTTCTCTCGCTCTGAAACGCTGAAAATTGACATAAGCCAGTTTGCACCTTTAATGAATGAAAGTGCAGGAAAAACCTCTTTTGCCATCAAGAAGATCCAAATTCAACCAGTTCAGGCTAGAAAACTTACTCGAAAAACCTTTTTTCAGTCCAATACAGCTTATGCTATTACACAATGCAAAAAGGCGCTTCTCTCGCTCTGAAACGCTCAAAATTGACATAAGCCAGTTTGCACCTTTAATGAATGAAAGTGCAGGAAAACCCTTGTTTGCCATCAAGAAGACCCAAATTCAACCAGTTCAGGCTAGGAAACCTCAGTGAAAAACCTTTTTTCAGTCCAATACAGCTTATGCTATTACACAATGCAAAAAGACGCTTGTCTCGCTCTGAAACGCTCAAAATTGACATAAGCCAGTTTGCACCTTTAATGAATGAAAGTGCAGGAAAACCCTTGTTTGCCATCAAGAAGACCCAAATTCAACCACTTCAGGCTAGGAAACCTCATTGAAAAACCTTTTTTCAGTCAAATACAGCTTATGCTATTACACAATGCAAAAAGACGCTTGTCTCGCTCTGAAACGCTCAAAATTGACATAAGCCAGTTTGCACCTTTAATGAATGAAAGTGCAGGAAAAAGCTTGTTTGCCATCAAGAAGACCCAAATTCAACCAGTTCAGGCTAGCAAACCTCAGTGAAAAACCTTTTTTCAGTCCAATACAGCTTATGCTATTACACAATGCAAAAACACGCTTCTCTCGCTCTGAAACGCTCAAAATTGACATAAGCCAGTTTGCACCTTTAATGAATGAAAGTGCAGGAAAAACCTTGTTTGCCATCTAGAAGACCCAAATTCAACCAGTTCAGGCTAGCAAACCTCAGTGAAAAACCTTTTTTCAGTCCAATACAGCTTATGCTATTACACAATGCAAAAACACGCTTCTCTCGCTCTGAAACGCTCAAAATTGACATAAGCCAGTGAGGTGTCTGCTGTTCGATGCAGCATATTTATACAAATGGTTTGTAGTAGGAGAATATAATGGACTGTTAATTGTTGTTAATTGTTGTTTGGGACTTCCTGATTTGGAGGTTATTTAATTAGGGGTACCGGATACTGACATAATTAGAGCAGCAGAGCCATGGAGGCTCTGGGTCAGAGGGGAAGGTCAGTGTGGTCTACTGTTCTTCTGTCCCCCTCTTAATATGATTAAAGATATAATTAAGTTTTTGACTATAACAAGCTCGGTATATAAGGAGCTGTCTGCATATTGTCGGCAGAGTTTCATTATTCGGCTGGAGACTCTCCAAGTAACGTGTTACTTGATTAAGATACTGAACTTATTGTAATAAATTTGTTATACAACTAAGACAGTGTCGGCGGAGTTTTTCTTCAAACATCTTCGACTGCATCCCCACTGAAGATACGACACCAGTTTGCACCTTTAATGAATGAAAGTGCAGGAAAAACCTTGTTTGCCATCTAGAAGACCCAAATTCAACCAGTTCAGGCTAGGAAACCTCAGTGAAAAACCTTTTTTCAGTCAAATACAGCTTATGCTATTACACAATGCAAAAAGACGCTTGTCTCGCTCTGAAACGCTCAAAATTGACATAAGCCAGTTTGCACCTATAATGAATGAAAGTGCAGGAAAAACCTTGTTTGCCATCAAGAAGACCCAAATTCAACCAGTTCAGGCGAGCAAACCTCAGTGAAAAACCTTTTTTCAGTCCAATACAGCTTATGCTATTACACAATGCAAAAAGACGCTTGTCTCGCTCTGAAACGCTCAAAATTGACATAAGCCAGTTTGCACCTTTAATGAATGAAAGTGCAGGAAAAACCTTGTTTGCCATCAAGAAGACCCAAATTCAACCAGTTCAGGCTAGGAAACCTCAGTGAAAAACCTTTTTTCAGTCCAATACAGCTTATGCTATTACACAATGCAAAAAGACGCTTCTCTCGCTCTGAAACGCTCAAAATTGACATAAGTCAGTTTGCACCTTTAATGAAAGAAAGTGCAGGAAAAACCTTGTTTGCCATCAAGAAGATCCAAATTCAACCAGTTCAGGCTAGAAAACTTACTCGAAAAACCTTTTTTCAGTGAAATACATAGCACACAGTACAAAAACACTGTAGTAACACACATCACACAATAGAAATACACTGCACACATTAGAAATACACAGTAGAAATACAGAGCACGAAGTAGAATTACACATAACACAGTATAAATACACAGAAAACAGTAGAAATATATTGTAGGAATACACAGCACACAGTAGGAATACCGAGTAGAAATAAACATCACACAGTCGAAATACACAGTAGAAATACACAGCACACAATCGAAATAGACAGTAGAAATACAGAGCAGACAATAGAAATACACAGTACAAATACAAATGACAATAGAGATACACAGTAGGAATACACAGTAGATATAAACATCACACAATCGAAAAACACAGTAGAAATACAGAGCAGACAATAGAAATACACAGTACAAATACAAATGACAATAGAGATACACAGTAGGAATACACAGTAGATATAAACATCACACAATCGAAAAACACAGTAGAACTACACAGCACAGAGTCGAATTACATAGCAGAAATACAGAAAAGACAATAGAAATACACAGTAGAAATACACATCACAATAGAAATGCACAGTAGAAATACATAGCACACAGTACAAATACACTAGAAATACATATCACAGTCGAAATACACAGTAGAAATAAACATCACACAGTCGAAATAGACAGTAGAAATACAGAGCAGACAATAGAAATACACAGAAGAAATACAAAGCAGACAGTACAAATACACTAGAAATACATAGCACACAGTCGAAATACACAGGAGAAATATTAAGCGCACAATAAAAATACACAGTAGAAATACACATCACAGTAGAAATACACATCACAATAGAAATACACATCACAATAGAGATACACAGTAGAAATACACAGTAGAAATACACATCACAATAGAGATACACAGTAGAAATACACAGTAGAAAAAAACATCACACAGTCGAAATACACAGTAGAAATACACAGCACAGAGTCGAAATACACAGCAGAAATACAGAGAAGACAATAGAAATACACAGTAGAAATACACATCACAATAGAAATACACAGTAGAAAACAGCAGACAATAGAAATACACAGCACACAGTAAACATACACAAGAAATACATAGCACACAGTAGAAATACACAGCACAGAGTCGAAATACACAGCAGAAATACAGAGAAGACAATAGAAATACACAGTAGAAATACACATCACAGTAGAAATACACATCACAATAGAAATACACAGTAGAAAAAAGCAGACAATAGAAATACACAGCACACAGTAAACATACACAAGAAATACATAGCACACAGTAGAAATACACAGTAGAAATACACAGCACAGAGTCGAAATACACAGCAGAAATACAGAGAAGACAATAGAAATACACAGTAGAAATAGACAGCACAGAGTCGAAATGCACAGCAGAAATACAGAGAAGACAATAGAAATACACAGTAGAAAACAGCAGACAATAGAAATACACAGCACACAGTAAACATACACAAGAAATACATAGCACACAGTAGAAATACACAGCACAGAGTCGAAATACACAGCAGAAATACAGAGAAGACAATAGAAATACACAGTAGAAATACACGTAACAGTAGAAATACACATCACAATAGACATACACAGTAGAAATAAACACCACACAGTCGAAATACACAGTAGAAATACACATCACAATAGAGATACACAGTAAAAATACACAGTAGAAATAAACATCACACAGTCGAAATACACAGTAGAAATACACAGCACAGAGTCAAAATACACAGCAGAAATATCGAGAAGACAATAGAAATACACAGTAGAAATACACATCACAGTAGAAATACACATCACAATAGAAATACACAGTAGAAAACAGCAGGCAATAGAAATAGACAGCACACAGTAAACATACACAAGAAATACATAACAAACAGTAGAAATACACAGTAGAAATACACAGCACAGAGTCGAAATACACAGCAGAAATACAGAGAAGACAATAGAAATACACAGTAGAAATACACATCACAATAGAAATGCACAGTAGAAATACACAGCACACAGTACACATACACTAGAAATACATAGCACACAGTAGAAATACACAGTAGAAATACATAGCACACAGTCAAAATACACAGCAGAAATACAGAGAGGACAATAGAAATTCACAGTAGAAATACACAGCACAGAGTCGAAATAGACAGCAGAAATACAGAGAAGACAATAGAAATACACAGTAGAAATACACATCACAGTAGAAATACACATCACAATAGAAATACACAGTAGAAATAAACATCACACAGTAGAAATACACAGCACAGAGTCGAAATACACAGCAGAAATACAGAGAAGACAATAGAAATACACAGTAGAAATACACAGCACAGAGTCGAAATACACAGCAGAAATACAGAGAAGACAATAGAAATACACAGTAGAAATACACATCACAATAGAAATGCACAGTAGAAATACACAGCACACAGTACACATACACTAGAAATACATAGCACACAGTAGAAATACACAGTAGAAATACATAGCACACAGTCAAAATACACATCAGAAATACAGAGAAGACAATAGAAATTCACAGTAGAAATACACAGCACAGTGTCGAAATACACAGCAGAAATACAGAGAAGACAATAGAAATACACAGTAGAAATACACATCACAGTAGAAATACACATCACAATAGAAATACACAGTAGAAATACACAGTAGAAATACACAGCACAGTCAAAATACACAGCAGAAATACAGAGAAGACAATAGAAATACACAGTAGAAATACACATCACAGTAGAAATACACATCACAATAGAAATACACAGTAGAAATACACATCACAATAGAAATGCACAGTAGAAATACATAGCCACAGTACACATACACTAGAAATACATAGCACACAGTAGAAATACACAGCAGAAATACAGAGAAGACAATAGAAATACACAGTAGAAATACACATCACAGTAGAAATACACATCACAATAGAAATACACAGTAGGAAAACAGCAAACAATAGAAATACACAGTAGAAATACACAGCACACAGTACACATACACAGTAGAAATTCACAGCACAGAGTCGAAATACAAAGCAGAAATACAGAGAAGACAATAGAAATACACAGTAGAAATACACATCACAGTAGAAATACACATCACAATAGAAATACACAGTAGAAAACAGCAGACAATAGAAATACACAGTAGAAATGCACATCACAATAGAAATATACAGTAGAAATACACAGCACACAGTACACATACACTAGAAATACATAGCACACAGTAGAAATACATTGTAGAAATACACATCACACAGTCCAAACACACTGTAGAAATACACAGTAGCAATACAGATCACATTATAAATACACAGTAGAAATACTGGACAGTGCCTAAAGAAGCTTGTATCCCTCTGAAACGCTCAAAATTGACATGAGTGAGTTTTCACCATGAATGAATTAAAGGACAGGTGAAACCATCTTTGCCATACAATAGATCCACATTCAGCCAGTCCAGGCTAGGAAACGCTCAAAATTGACATAAGTGAGTTTGTAGCGCAGCGTCTCGGCATGAGATGGAGACTAGACTTGCCTGTTATTCGCTGTCCACTCACTGTAGGGATCGGCAGGATCTCCAGTGTCTTCTCCACTTTCAGAGGACGAGTCAGAGGCATTCACAGAAGTGGTCCAGTGAGCATTCTGTGTCAGACTTCCCCTCGGGATTGTGTCTTCTTCAGATGAGTCCTGCAGCTTGCTGGCGGATAAAGGCTGCAGGTCTTTCTCCTTCTCTGCCCACTGATGAAATGACCCCTCAGCCAAGCTGCATGTTTATCTTTGGCTGTGAAAGCAGCCAGGTGCATAAACACAGTGACAGTTGTTTTTATTTTTGTTTTTGAGTACAGCAAAGGCAAGAGGCCATGTTTTTACTCAAGCGGCTCTTCAAAGACACATGAAAGACATCTTTCAAAAAATGCCATTTTTTGACCCTTAAAAGATCAATACGTGGTTAGAGATTCACACACAGTCTCTCTCTCTCTCACACACACACGCACAGGCACGCAAACACACACACACACACACACACACACACACACACACATGAAAACTAATCGGGTCGGCTAATAGTCAGAGGGTGGCATAATATAACTGGCAAAAAGTACAAGTGAAACCATGTTTGACGTGAGCCAGTTTTCACAATATATGAATTGAAAGACAGGTGAAATGCTCTTTGCCTTGAACAAGATCCAAATTCAACCAGTTCAGGCTAGGAAACCTCAGTGAAAAACCTTTTTTCAGTCAAATACAGCTTATGCTATTACACAATGCAAAAAGACGCTTCTCTCGCTCTGAAACGCTCAAAATTGACATAAGCCAGTTTGCACCTTTAATGAATGAAAGTGCAGGAAAAACCTTGTTTGCCATCAAGAAGACCCAAATACAACCAGTTCAGGCTAGGAAACCTCAGTGAAAAACCTTTTTTCAGTCCAATACAGCTTATGCTATTACACAATGCAAAAAGAGGCTTCTATCGCTGTGAAACGCTCAAAATTGACATGAGTGAGTGTTCACCATAAATGAATTAAAGACAGGTGAGACCATGTTTGCCATGAAATAGATCCAAATTCAGCAAGTCCAGGCTAGGAAACTTGTTTGAAAATCCTTTTTTCAGTAAAATTCAGCTTTCTCTACTGCACAGTGCAAAAAGACGCTTCTATCGCTCTGAAACGCTCAAAATTGACATAAGCCAGTTTGCACCTTTAATGAATGAAAGTGCAGGAAAAACCTTGTTTGCCATCAAGAAGATCCAAATTCAACCAGTTCAGGCTAGGAAACCTCAGTGAAAAACCTTTTTATAGTGAAATACAACTTTAGTTACTGCACAGTGCAAAAAGAGGCTTCTATCGCTCTGAAACGCTCAAAATTGACATGAGTGAGTGTTCACCATAATAATCCAGTTTGCACCTTTAATGAATGAAAGTGCAAGAAAAAACATGTTTGCCATGAAATAGATCCAAATTCAGCAAGTCCAGGCTAGGAAACTTGTTTGAAAATCCTTTTTTCAGTAAAATTCAGCTTTCTCTACTGCACAGTGCAAAAAGACGCTTCTATCGCTCTGAAACGCTCAAAATTGACATAATCCAGTTTGCACCTTTAATGAATGAAAGTGCAGGAAAAAACATGTTTGCCATGAAATAGATCCAAATTCAGCAAGTCCAGGCTAGGAAACTTGTTTGAAAATCCTTTTTTCAGTAAAATTCAGCTTTCTCTACTTCACAGTGCAAAAAGACGCTTCTATCGCTCTGAAACGCTCAAAATTGACATAAGCCAGTTTGCACCTTTAATGAATGAAAGTGCAGGAAAAACCTTGTTTGCCATCAAGAAGATCCAAATTCAACCAGTTCAGGCTAGGAAACTTGCTTGAAAATCCCTTTTTCAGTGAAATACAGCTTACTCTACTGCAGAGTGCCAAAACTTGCTCCTATCGCTCTGAAACGCTCAAAATTGACATAAGCCAGTTTTCACCTCTAATGAATGAAAGTACAGGAAAAACCTTGTTTGCCATCAAGAAGATCCAAATTCAACCAGTTCAGGCTAGGAAACCTCAGTGAAAAACCTTTTTATAGTGAAATACAACTTTAGTTACTGCACAGTGCAAAAAGAGGCTTCTATCGCTCTGAAACGCTCAAAATTGACATGAGTGAGTGTTCACCATAAATGAATTAAAAGACAGGTGAGACCATGTTTGCCATGAAATAGATCCAAATTCAGCAAGTCCAGGCTAGGAAACTTGTTTGAAAATCCTTTTTTCAGTAAAATTCAGCTTTCTCTACTGCACAGTGCAAAAAGACGCTTCTATCGCTCTGAAACGCTCAAAATTGACATAATCCAGTTTGCACCTTTAATGAATGAAAGTGCAGGAAAAAACATGTTTGCCATGAAATAGATCCAAATTCAGCAAGTCCAGGCTAGGAAACTTGTTTGAAAATCCTTTATTCAGTAAAATTCAGCTTTCTCTACTTCACAGTGCAAAAAGACGCTTCTATCGCTCTGAAACGCTCAAAATTGACATAAGCCAGTTTGCACCTTTAATGAATGAAAGTGCAGGAAAAACCTTGTTTGCCATCAAGAAGATCCAAATTCAACCAGTTCAGGCTAGGAAACTTGCTTGAAAATCCCTTTTTCAGTGAAATACAGCTTACTCTACTGCAGAGTGCCAAAACTTGCTCCTATCGCTCTGAAACGCTCAAAATTGACATAAGCCAGTTTTCACCTCTAATGAATGAAAGTACAGGAAAAACCTTGTTTGCCATCAAGAAGATCCAAATTCAACCAGTTCAGGCTAGGAAACCTCAGTGAAAAACCTTTTTATAGTGAAATACAACTTTAGTTACTGCACAGTGCAAAAAGAGGCTTCTATCGCTCTGAAACGCTCAAAATTGACATGAGTGAGTGTTCACCATAAATGAATTAAAAGACAGGTGAGACCATGTTTGCCATGAAATAGATCCAAATTCAGCAAGTCCAGGCTAGGAAACTTGTTTGAAAATCCTTTTTTCAGTAAAATTCAGCTTTCTCTACTGCACAGTGCAAAAAGACGCTTCTATCGCTCTGAAACGCTCAAAATTGACATAAGCCAGTTTGCACCTTTAATGAATGAAAGTGCAGGAAAAACCTTTTTTGCCATCAAGAAGATCCAAATTCAACCAGTTCAGGCTAGGAAACTTGTTTGAAAATCCTTTTTTCAGTAAAATTCAGCTTTCTCTACTGCACAGTGCAAAAAGACGCTTCTATCGCTCTGAAACGCTCAAAATTGACATAATCCAGTTTGCACCTCTAATGAATGAATGTGCAGGAAAAAACATGTTTGCCATGAAATAGATCCAAATTCAGCAAGTCCAGGCTAGGAAACTTGTTTGAAAATCCTTTTTTCAGTAAAATTCAGCTTTCTCTACTGCACAGTGCAAAAAGACGCTTCTATCGCTCTGAAACGCTCAAAATTGACATAAGCCAGTTTGCACCTTTAATGAATGAAAGTGCAGGAAAAACCTTGTTTGCCATCAAGAAGATCCAAATTCAACCAGTTCAGGCTAGGAAACTTGCTTGAAAATCCCTTTTTCAGTGAAATACAGCTTACTCTACTGCAGAGTGCCAAAACTTGCTCCTATCGCTCTGAAACGCTCAAAATTGACATAAGCCAGTTTTCACCTCTAATGAATGAAAGTACAGGAAAAACCTTGTTTGCCATCAAGAAGATCCAAATTCAACCAGTTCAGGCTAGGAAACCTCAGTGAAAAACCTTTTTATAGTGAAATACAACTTTAGTTACTGCACAGTGCAAAAAGAGGCTTCTATCGCTCTGAAACGCTCAAAATTGACATGAGTGAGTGTTCACCATAAATGAATTAAAAGACAGGTGAGACCATGTTTGCCATGAAATAGATCCAAATACAGCAAGTCCAGGCTAGGAAACTTGTTTGAAAATCCTTTTTTCAGTAAAATTCAGCTTTCTCTACTGCACAGTGCAAAAAGACGCTTCTATCGCTCTGAAACGCTCAAAATTGACATAAGCCAGTTTGCACCTTTAATGAATGAAAGTGCAGGAAAAACCTTGTTTGCCATCAAGAAGATCCAAATTCAACCAGTTCAGGCTAGGAAACTTGCTTGAAAATCCCTTTTTCAGTGAAATACAGCTTACTCTACTGCAGAGTGCCAAAACTTGCTCCTATCGCTCTGAAACGCTCAAAATTGACATAAGCCAGTTTTCACCTCTAATGAATGAAAGTACAGGAAAAACCTTGTTTGCCATCAAGAAGATCCAAATTCAACCAGTTCAGGCTAGGAAACCTCAGTGAAAAACCTTTTTATAGTGAAATACAACTTTAGTTACTGCACAGTGCAAAAAGAGGCTTCTATCGCTCTGAAACGCTCAAAATTGACATGAGTGAGTGTTCACCATAAATGAATTAAAAGACAGGTGAGACCATGTTTGCCATGAAATAGATCCAAATTCAGCAAGTCCAGGCTAGGAAACTTGTTTGAAAATCCTTTTTTCAGTAAAATTCAGCTTTCTCTACTGCACAGTGCAAAAAGACGCTTCTATCGCTCTGAAACGCTCAAAATTGACATAATCCAGTTTGCACCTTTAATGAATGAAAGTGCAGGAAAAAACATGTTTGCCATGAAATAGATCCAAATTCAGCAAGTCCAGGCTAGGAAACTTGTTTGAAAATCCTTTATTCAGTAAAATTCAGCTTTCTCTACTTCACAGTGCAAAAAGACGCTTCTATCGCTCTGAAACGCTCAAAATTGACATAAGCCAGTTTGCACCTTTAATGAATGAAAGTGCAGGAAAAACCTTGTTTGCCATCAAGAAGATCCAAATTCAACCAGTTCAGGCTAGGAAACTTGCTTGAAAATCCCTTTTTCAGTGAAATACAGCTTACTCTACTGCAGAGTGCCAAAACTTGCTCCTATCGCTCTGAAACGCTCAAAATTGACATAAGCCAGTTTTCACCTCTAATGAATGAAAGTACAGGAAAAACCTTGTTTGCCATCAAGAAGATCCAAATTCAACCAGTTCAGGCTAGGAAACCTCAGTGAAAAACCTTTTTATAGTGAAATACAACTTTAGTTACTGCACAGTGCAAAAAGAGGCTTCTATCGCTCTGAAACGCTCAAAATTGACATGAGTGAGTGTTCACCATAAATGAATTAAAAGACAGGTGAGACCATGTTTGCCATGAAATAGATCCAAATTCAGCAAGTCCAGGCTAGGAAACTTGTTTGAAAATCCTTTTTTCAGTAAAATTCAGCTTTCTCTACTGCACAGTGCAAAAAGACGCTTCTATCGCTCTGAAACGCTCAAAATTGACATAAGCAAGTTTGCACCTTTAATGAATGAAAGTGCAGGAAAAACCTTTTTTGCCATCAAGAAGATCCAATTTCAACCAGTTCAGGCTAGGAAACTTGTTTGAAAATCCTTTTTTCAGTAAAATTCAGCTTTCTCTACTGCACAGTGCAAAAAGACGCTTCTATCGCTCTGAAACGCTCAAAATTGACATAATCCAGTTTGCACCTCTAATGAATGAATGTGCAGGAAAAAACATGTTTGCCATGAAATAGATCCAAATTCAGCAAGTCCAGGCTAGGAAACTTGTTTGAAAATCCTTTTTTCAGTAAAATTCAGCTTTCTCTACTGCACAGTGCAAAAAGACGCTTCTATCGCTCTGAAACGCTCAAAATTGACATAAGCCAGTTTGCACCTTTAATGAATGAAAGTGCAGGAAAAACCTTGTTTGCCATCAAGAAGATCCAAATTCAACCAGTTCAGGCTAGGAAACCTCAGTGAAAAACCTTTTTATAGTGAAATACAACTTTAGTTACTGCACAGTGCAAAAAGAGGCTTCTATCGCTCTGAAACGCTCAAAATTGACATGAGTGAGTGTTCACCATAAATGAATTAAAAGACAGGTGAGACCATGTTTGCCATGAAATAGATCCAAATTCAGCAAGTCCAGGCTAGGAAACTTGTTTGAAAATCCTTTTTTCAGTAAAATTCAGCTTTCTCTACTGCACAGTGCAAAAAGACGCTTCTATCGCTCTGAAACGCTCAAAATTGACATAAGCCAGTTTGCACCTTTAATGAATGAAAGTGCAGGAAAAACCTTGTTTGCCATCAAGAAGATCCAAATTCAACCAGTTCAGGCTAGGAAACTTGCTTGAAAATCCCAATTATGTTTGTTATCAGAAGAAGCTGTAAATAAGTTTTTGCCCTGTTTATCAGTAAGTTGTTATCTGCGTCGCCTTGGTCTTAACAGTGGTGGTTGTGCTAGCATTTGATACAGGAAAAACCTTGTTTGCCATCAAGAAGATCCAAATTCAACCAGTTCAGGCTAGGAAACCTCAGTGAAAAACCTTTTTATAGTGAAATACAACTTTAGTTACTGCACAGTGCAAAAAGAGGCTTCTATCGCTCTGAAACGCTCAAAATTGACATGAGTGAGTGTTCACCATAAATGAATTAAAAGACAGGTGAGACCATGTTTGCCATGAAATAGATCCAAATTCAGCAAGTCCAGGCTAGGAAACTTGTTTGAAAATCCTTTTTTCAGTAAAATTCAGCTTTCTCTACTGCACAGTGCAAAAAGACGCTTCTATCGCTCTGAAACGCTCAAAATTGACATAAGCCAGTTTGCACCTTTAATGAATGAAAGTGCAGGAAAAACCTTGTTTGCCATCAAGAAGATCCAAATTCAACCAGTTCAGGCTAGGAAACTTGCTTGAAAATCCCTTTTTCAGTGAAATACAGCTTACTCTACTGCAGAGTGCCAAAACTTGCTCCTATCGCTCTGAAACGCTCAAAATTGACATAAGCCAGTTTTCACCTCTAATGAATGAAAGTACAGGAAAAACCTTGTTTGCCATCAAGAAGATCCAAATTCAACCAGTTCAGGCTAGGAAACCTCAGTGAAAAACCTTTTTATAGTGAAATACAACTTTAGTTACTGCACAGTGCAAAAAGAGGCTTCTATCGCTCTGAAACGCTCAAAATTGACATGAGTGAGTGTTCACCATAAATGAATTAAAAGACAGGTGAGACCATGTTTGCCATGAAATAGATCCAAATACAGCAAGTCCAGGCTAGGAAACTTGTTTGAAAATCCTTTTTTCAGTAAAATTCAGCTTTCTCTACTGCACAGTGCAAAAAGACGCTTCTATCGCTCTGAAACGCTCAAAATTGACATAAGCCAGTTTGCACCTTTAATGAATGAAAGTGCAGGAAAAACCTTGTTTGCCATCAAGAAGATCCAAATTCAACCAGTTCAGGCTAGGAAACTTGCTTGAAAATCCCTTTTTCAGTGAAATACAGCTTACTCTACTGCAGAGTGCCAAAACTTGCTCCTATCGCTCTGAAACGCTCAAAATTGACATAAGCCAGTTTTCACCTCTAATGAATGAAAGTACAGGAAAAACCTTGTTTGCCATCAAGAAGATCCAAATTCAACCAGTTCAGGCTAGGAAACCTCAGTGAAAAACCTTTTTATAGTGAAATACAACTTTAGTTACTGCACAGTGCAAAAAGAGGCTTCTATCGCTCTGAAACGCTCAAAATTGACATGAGTGAGTGTTCACCATAAATGAATTAAAAGACAGGTGAGACCATGTTTGCCATGAAATAGATCCAAATTCAGCAAGTCCAGGCTAGGAAACTTGTTTGAAAATCCTTTTTTCAGTAAAATTCAGCTTTCTCTACTGCACAGTGCAAAAAGACGCTTCTATCGCTCTGAAACGCTCAAAATTGACATAATCCAGTTTGCACCTTTAATGAATGAAAGTGCAGGAAAAAACATGTTTGCCATGAAATAGATCCAAATTCAGCAAGTCCAGGCTAGGAAACTTGTTTGAAAATCCTTTATTCAGTAAAATTCAGCTTTCTCTACTTCACAGTGCAAAAAGACGCTTCTATCGCTCTGAAACGCTCAAAATTGACATAAGCCAGTTTGCACCTTTAATGAATGAAAGTGCAGGAAAAACCTTGTTTGCCATCAAGAAGATCCAAATTCAACCAGTTCAGGCTAGGAAACTTGCTTGAAAATCCCTTTTTCAGTGAAATACAGCTTACTCTACTGCAGAGTGCCAAAACTTGCTCCTATCGCTCTGAAACGCTCAAAATTGACATAAGCCAGTTTTCACCTCTAATGAATGAAAGTACAGGAAAAACCTTGTTTGCCATCAAGAAGATCCAAATTCAACCAGTTCAGGCTAGGAAACCTCAGTGAAAAACCTTTTTATAGTGAAATACAACTTTAGTTACTGCACAGTGCAAAAAGAGGCTTCTATCGCTCTGAAACGCTCAAAATTGACATGAGTGAGTGTTCACCATAAATGAATTAAAAGACAGGTGAGACCATGTTTGCCATGAAATAGATCCAAATTCAGCAAGTCCAGGCTAGGAAACTTGTTTGAAAATCCTTTTTTCAGTAAAATTCAGCTTTCTCTACTGCACAGTGCAAAAAGACGCTTCTATCGCTCTGAAACGCTCAAAATTGACATAAGCAAGTTTGCACCTTTAATGAATGAAAGTGCAGGAAAAACCTTTTTTGCCATCAAGAAGATCCAATTTCAACCAGTTCAGGCTAGGAAACTTGTTTGAAAATCCTTTTTTCAGTAAAATTCAGCTTTCTCTACTGCACAGTGCAAAAAGACGCTTCTATCGCTCTGAAACGCTCAAAATTGACATAATCCAGTTTGCACCTCTAATGAATGAATGTGCAGGAAAAAACATGTTTGCCATGAAATAGATCCAAATTCAGCAAGTCCAGGCTAGGAAACTTGTTTGAAAATCCTTTTTTCAGTAAAATTCAGCTTTCTCTACTGCACAGTGCAAAAAGACGCTTCTATCGCTCTGAAACGCTCAAAATTGACATAAGCCAGTTTGCACCTTTAATGAATGAAAGTGCAGGAAAAACCTTGTTTGCCATCAAGAAGATCCAAATTCAACCAGTTCAGGCTAGGAAACCTCAGTGAAAAACCTTTTTATAGTGAAATACAACTTTAGTTACTGCACAGTGCAAAAAGAGGCTTCTATCGCTCTGAAACGCTCAAAATTGACATGAGTGAGTGTTCACCATAAATGAATTAAAAGACAGGTGAGACCATGTTTGCCATGAAATAGATCCAAATTCAGCAAGTCCAGGCTAGGAAACTTGTTTGAAAATCCTTTTTTCAGTAAAATTCAGCTTTCTCTACTGCACAGTGCAAAAAGACGCTTCTATCGCTCTGAAACGCTCAAAATTGACATAAGCCAGTTTGCACCTTTAATGAATGAAAGTGCAGGAAAAACCTTGTTTGCCATCAAGAAGATCCAAATTCAACCAGTTCAGGCTAGGAAACTTGCTTGAAAATCCCTTTTTCAGTGAAATACAGCTTACTCTACTGCAGAGTGCCAAAACTTGCTCCTATCGCTCTGAAACGCTCAAAATTGACATAAGCCAGTTTTCACCTCTAATGAATGAAAGTACAGGAAAAACCTTGTTTGCCATCAAGAAGATCCAAATTCAACCAGTTCAGGCTAGGAAACCTCAGTGAAAAACCTTTTTATAGTGAAATACAACTTTAGTTACTGCACAGTGCAAAAAGAGGCTTCTATCGCTCTGAAACGCTCAAAATTGACATGAGTGAGTGTTCACCATAAATGAATTAAAAGACAGGTGAGACCATGTTTGCCATGAAATAGATCCAAATTCAGCAAGTCCAGGCTAGGAAACTTGTTTGAAAATCCTTTTTTCAGTAAAATTCAGCTTTCTCTACTGCACAGTGCAAAAAGACGCTTCTATCGCTCTGAAACGCTCAAAATTGACATAAGCCAGTTTGCACCTTTAATGAATGAAAGTGCAGGAAAAACCTTGTTTGCCATCAAGAAGATCCAAATTCAACCAGTTCAGGCTAGGAAACTTGCTTGAAAATCCCTTTTTCAGTGAAATACAGCTTACTCTACTGCAGAGTGCCAAAACTTGCTCCTATCGCTCTGAAACGCTCAAAATTGACATAAGCCAGTTTTCACCTCTAATGAATGAAAGTACAGGAAAAACCTTGTTTGCCATCAAGAAGATCCAAATTCAACCAGTTCAGGCTAGGAAACCTCAGTGAAAAACCTTTTTATAGTGAAATACAACTTTAGTTACTGCACAGTGCAAAAAGAGGCTTCTATCGCTCTGAAACGCTCAAAATTGACATGAGTGAGTGTTCACCATAAATGAATTAAAAGACAGGTGAGACCATGTTTGCCATGAAATAGATCCAAATACAGCAAGTCCAGGCTAGGAAACTTGTTTGAAAATCCTTTTTTCAGTAAAATTCAGCTTTCTCTACTGCACAGTGCAAAAAGACGCTTCTATCGCTCTGAAACGCTCAAAATTGACATAAGCCAGTTTGCACCTTTAATGAATGAAAGTGCAGGAAAAACCTTGTTTGCCATCAAGAAGATCCAAATTCAACCAGTTCAGGCTAGGAAACTTGCTTGAAAATCCCTTTTTCAGTGAAATACAGCTTACTCTACTGCAGAGTGCCAAAACTTGCTCCTATCGCTCTGAAACGCTCAAAATTGACATAAGCCAGTTTTCACCTCTAATGAATGAAAGTACAGGAAAAACCTTGTTTGCCATCAAGAAGATCCAAATTCAACCAGTTCAGGCTAGGAAACCTCAGTGAAAAACCTTTTTATAGTGAAATACAACTTTAGTTACTGCACAGTGCAAAAAGAGGCTTCTATCGCTCTGAAACGCTCAAAATTGACATGAGTGAGTGTTCACCATAAATGAATTAAAAGACAGGTGAGACCATGTTTGCCATGAAATAGATCCAAATTCAGCAAGTCCAGGCTAGGAAACTTGTTTGAAAATCCTTTTTTCAGTAAAATTCAGCTTTCTCTACTGCACAGTGCAAAAAGACGCTTCTATCGCTCTGAAACGCTCAAAATTGACATAATCCAGTTTGCACCTTTAATGAATGAAAGTGCAGGAAAAAACATGTTTGCCATGAAATAGATCCAAATTCAGCAAGTCCAGGCTAGGAAACTTGTTTGAAAATCCTTTATTCAGTAAAATTCAGCTTTCTCTACTTCACAGTGCAAAAAGACGCTTCTATCGCTCTGAAACGCTCAAAATTGACATAAGCCAGTTTGCACCTTTAATGAATGAAAGTGCAGGAAAAACCTTGTTTGCCATCAAGAAGATCCAAATTCAACCAGTTCAGGCTAGGAAACTTGCTTGAAAATCCCTTTTTCAGTGAAATACAGCTTACTCTACTGCAGAGTGCCAAAACTTGCTCCTATCGCTCTGAAACGCTCAAAATTGACATAAGCCAGTTTTCACCTCTAATGAATGAAAGTACAGGAAAAACCTTGTTTGCCATCAAGAAGATCCAAATTCAACCAGTTCAGGCTAGGAAACTTGCTTGAAAATCCCTTTTTCAGTGAAATACAGCTTACTCTACTGCAGAGTGCCAAAACTTGCTCCTATCGCTCTGAAACGCTCAAAATTGACATAAGCCAGTTTTCACCTCTAATGAATGAAAGTACAGGAAAAACCTTGTTTGCCATCAAGAAGATCCAAATTCAACCAGTTCAGGCTAGGAAACCTCAGTGAAAAACCTTTTTATAGTGAAATACAACTTTAGTTACTGCACAGTGCAAAAAGAGGCTTCTATCGCTCTGAAACGCTCAAAATTGACATGAGTGAGTGTTCACCATAAATGAATTAAAAGACAGGTGAGACCATGTTTGCCATGAAATAGATCCAAATTCAGCAAGTCCAGGCTAGGAAACTTGTTTGAAAATCCTTTTTTCAGTAAAATTCAGCTTTCTCTACTGCACAGTGCAAAAAGACGCTTCTATCGCTCTGAAACGCTCAAAATTGACATAATCCAGTTTGCACCTTTAATGAATGAAAGTGCAGGAAAAAACATGTTTGCCATGAAATAGATCCAAATTCAGCAAGTCCAGGCTAGGAAACTTGTTTGAAAATCCTTTATTCAGTAAAATTCAGCTTTCTCTACTTCACAGTGCAAAAAGACGCTTCTATCGCTCTGAAACGCTCAAAATTGACATAAGCCAGTTTGCACCTTTAATGAATGAAAGTGCAGGAAAAACCTTGTTTGCCATCAAGAAGATCCAAATTCAACCAGTTCAGGCTAGGAAACTTGCTTGAAAATCCCTTTTTCAGTGAAATACAGCTTACTCTACTGCAGAGTGCCAAAACTTGCTCCTATCGCTCTGAAACGCTCAAAATTGACATAAGCCAGTTTTCACCTCTAATGAATGAAAGTACAGGAAAAACCTTGTTTGCCATCAAGAAGATCCAAATTCAACCAGTTCAGGCTAGGAAACCTCAGTGAAAAACCTTTTTATAGTGAAATACAACTTTAGTTACTGCACAGTGCAAAAAGAGGCTTCTATCGCTCTGAAACGCTCAAAATTGACATGAGTGAGTGTTCACCATAAATGAATTAAAAGACAGGTGAGACCATGTTTGCCATGAAATAGATCCAAATTCAGCAAGTCCAGGCTAGGAAACTTGTTTGAAAATCCTTTTTTCAGTAAAATTCAGCTTTCTCTACTGCACAGTGCAAAAAGACGCTTCTATCGCTCTGAAACGCTCAAAATTGACATAAGCAAGTTTGCACCTTTAATGAATGAAAGTGCAGGAAAAACCTTTTTTGCCATCAAGAAGATCCAATTTCAACCAGTTCAGGCTAGGAAACTTGTTTGAAAATCCTTTTTTCAGTAAAATTCAGCTTTCTCTACTGCACAGTGCAAAAAGACGCTTCTATCGCTCTGAAACGCTCAAAATTGACATAATCCAGTTTGCACCTCTAATGAATGAATGTGCAGGAAAAAACATGTTTGCCATGAAATAGATCCAAATTCAGCAAGTCCAGGCTAGGAAACTTGTTTGAAAATCCTTTTTTCAGTAAAATTCAGCTTTCTCTACTGCACAGTGCAAAAAGACGCTTCTATCGCTCTGAAACGCTCAAAATTGACATAAGCCAGTTTGCACCTTTAATGAATGAAAGTGCAGGAAAAACCTTGTTTGCCATCAAGAAGATCCAAATTCAACCAGTTCAGGCTAGGAAACCTCAGTGAAAAACCTTTTTATAGTGAAATACAACTTTAGTTACTGCACAGTGCAAAAAGAGGCTTCTATCGCTCTGAAACGCTCAAAATTGACATGAGTGAGTGTTCACCATAAATGAATTAAAAGACAGGTGAGACCATGTTTGCCATGAAATAGATCCAAATTCAGCAAGTCCAGGCTAGGAAACTTGTTTGAAAATCCTTTTTTCAGTAAAATTCAGCTTTCTCTACTGCACAGTGCAAAAAGACGCTTCTATCGCTCTGAAACGCTCAAAATTGACATAAGCCAGTTTGCACCTTTAATGAATGAAAGTGCAGGAAAAACCTTGTTTGCCATCAAGAAGATCCAAATTCAACCAGTTCAGGCTAGGAAACTTGCTTGAAAATCCCTTTTTCAGTGAAATACAGCTTACTCTACTGCAGAGTGCCAAAACTTGCTCCTATCGCTCTGAAACGCTCAAAATTGACATAAGCCAGTTTTCACCTCTAATGAATGAAAGTACAGGAAAAACCTTGTTTGCCATCAAGAAGATCCAAATTCAACCAGTTCAGGCTAGGAAACCTCAGTGAAAAACCTTTTTATAGTGAAATACAACTTTAGTTACTGCACAGTGCAAAAAGAGGCTTCTATCGCTCTGAAACGCTCAAAATTGACATGAGTGAGTGTTCACCATAAATGAATTAAAAGACAGGTGAGACCATGTTTGCCATGAAATAGATCCAAATTCAGCAAGTCCAGGCTAGGAAACTTGTTTGAAAATCCTTTTTTCAGTAAAATTCAGCTTTCTCTACTGCACAGTGCAAAAAGACGCTTCTATCGCTCTGAAACGCTCAAAATTGACATAAGCCAGTTTGCACCTTTAATGAATGAAAGTGCAGGAAAAACCTTGTTTGCCATCAAGAAGATCCAAATTCAACCAGTTCAGGCTAGGAAACTTGCTTGAAAATCCCTTTTTCAGTGAAATACAGCTTACTCTACTGCAGAGTGCCAAAACTTGCTCCTATCGCTCTGAAACGCTCAAAATTGACATAAGCCAGTTTTCACCTCTAATGAATGAAAGTACAGGAAAAACCTTGTTTGCCATCAAGAAGATCCAAATTCAACCAGTTCAGGCTAGGAAACCTCAGTGAAAAACCTTTTTATAGTGAAATACAACTTTAGTTACTGCACAGTGCAAAAAGAGGCTTCTATCGCTCTGAAACGCTCAAAATTGACATGAGTGAGTGTTCACCATAAATGAATTAAAAGACAGGTGAGACCATGTTTGCCATGAAATAGATCCAAATTCAGCAAGTCCAGGCTAGGAAACTTGTTTGAAAATCCTTTTTTCAGTAAAATTCAGCTTTCTCTACTGCACAGTGCAAAAAGACGCTTCTATCGCTCTGAAACGCTCAAAATTGACATAAGCAAGTTTGCACCTTTAATGAATGAAAGTGCAGGAAAAACCTTTTTTGCCATCAAGAAGATCCAATTTCAACCAGTTCAGGCTAGGAAACTTGTTTGAAAATCCTTTTTTCAGTAAAATTCAGCTTTCTCTACTGCACAGTGCAAAAAGACGCTTCTATCGCTCTGAAACGCTCAAAATTGACATAATCCAGTTTGCACCTCTAATGAATGAATGTGCAGGAAAAAACATGTTTGCCATGAAATAGATCCAAATTCAGCAAGTCCAGGCTAGGAAACTTGTTTGAAAATCCTTTTTTCAGTAAAATTCAGCTTTCTCTACTGCACAGTGCAAAAAGACGCTTCTATCGCTCTGAAACGCTCAAAATTGACATAAGCCAGTTTGCACCTTTAATGAATGAAAGTGCAGGAAAAACCTTGTTTGCCATCAAGAAGATCCAAATTCAACCAGTTCAGGCTAGGAAACTTGCTTGAAAATCCCTTTTTCAGTGAAATACAGCTTACTCTACTGCAGAGTGCCAAAACTTGCTCCTATCGCTCTGAAACGCTCAAAATTGACATAAGCCAGTTTTCACCTCTAATGAATGAAAGTACAGGAAAAACCTTGTTTGCCATCAAGAAGATCCAAATTCAACCAGTTCAGGCTAGGAAACCTCAGTGAAAAACCTTTTTATAGTGAAATACAACTTTAGTTACTGCACAGTGCAAAAAGAGGCTTCTATCGCTCTGAAACGCTCAAAATTGACATGAGTGAGTGTTCACCATAAATGAATTAAAAGACAGGTGAGACCATGTTTGCCATGAAATAGATCCAAATTCAGCAAGTCCAGGCTAGGAAACTTGTTTGAAAATCCTTTTTTCAGTAAAATTCAGCTTTCTCTACTGCACAGTGCAAAAAGACGCTTCTATCGCTCTGAAACGCTCAAAATTGACATAAGCCAGTTTGCACCTTTAATGAATGAAAGTGCAGGAAAAACCTTGTTTGCCATCAAGAAGATCCAAATTCAACCAGTTCAGGCTAGGAAACTTGCTTGAAAATCCCTTTTTCAGTGAAATACAGCTTACTCTACTGCAGAGTGCCAAAACTTGCTCCTATCGCTCTGAAACGCTCAAAATTGACATAAGCCAGTTTTCACCTCTAATGAATGAAAGTACAGGAAAAACCTTGTTTGCCATCAAGAAGATCCAAATTCAACCAGTTCAGGCTAGGAAACCTCAGTGAAAAACCTTTTTATAGTGAAATACAACTTTAGTTACTGCACAGTGCAAAAAGAGGCTTCTATCGCTCTGAAACGCTCAAAATTGACATGAGTGAGTGTTCACCATAAATGAATTAAAAGACAGGTGAGACCATGTTTGCCATGAAATAGATCCAAATTCAGCAAGTCCAGGCTAGGAAACTTGTTTGAAAATCCTTTTTTCAGTAAAATTCAGCTTTCTCTACTGCACAGTGCAAAAAGACGCTTCTATCGCTCTGAAACGCTCAAAATTGACATAAGCCAGTTTGCACCTTTAATGAATGAAAGTGCAGGAAAAACCTTGTTTGCCATCAAGAAGATCCAAATTCAACCAGTTCAGGCTAGGAAACTTGCTTGAAAATCCCTTTTTCAGTGAAATACAGCTTACTCTACTGCAGAGTGCCAAAACTTGCTCCTATCGCTCTGAAACGCTCAAAATTGACATAAGCCAGTTTTCACCTCTAATGAATGAAAGTACAGGAAAAACCTTGTTTGCCATCAAGAAGATCCAAATTCAACCAGTTCAGGCTAGGAAACCTCAGTGAAAATCCTTTTTATAGTGAAATACAACTTTAGTTACTGCACAGTGCAAAAAGAGGCTTCTATCGCTCTGAAACGCTCAAAATTGACATGAGTGAGTGTTCACCATAAATGAATTAAAAGACAGGTGAGACCATGTTTGCCATGAAATAGATCCAAATTCAGCAAGTCCAGGCTAGGAAACTTGTTTGAAAATCCTTTTTTCAGTAAAATTCAGCTTTCTCTACTGCACAGTGCAAAAAGACGCTTCTATCGCTCTGAAACGCTCAAAATTGACATAAGCCAGTTTGCACCTTTAATGAATGAAAGTGCAGGAAAAACCTTGTTTGCCATCAAGAAGATCCAAATTCAACCAGTTCAGGCTAGGAAACTTGCTTGAAAATCCCTTTTTCAGTGAAATACAGCTTACTCTACTGCAGAGTGCCAAAACTTGCTCCTATCGCTCTGAAACGCTCAAAATTGACATAAGCCAGTTTTCACCTCTAATGAATGAAAGTACAGGAAAAACCTTGTTTGCCATCAAGAAGATCCAAATTCAACCAGTTCAGGCTAGGAAACCTCAGTGAAAATCCTTTTTATAGTGAAATACAACTTTAGTTACTGCACAGTGCAAAAAGAGGCTTCTATCGCTCTGAAACGCTCAAAATTGACATGAGTGAGTGTTCACCATAAATGAATTAAAAGACAGGTGAGACCATGTTTGCCATGAAATAGATCCAAATTCAGCAAGTCCAGGCTAGGAAACTTGTTTGAAAATCCTTTTTTCAGTAAAATTCAGCTTTCTCTACTGCACAGTGCAAAAAGACGCTCTGAAACGCTCAAAATTGACATAATCCAGTTTGCACCTTTAATGAATGAAAGTGCAGGAAAAAACATGTTTGCCATGAAATAGATCCAAATTCAGCAAGTCCAGGCTAGGAAACTTGTTTGAAAATCCTTTATTCAGTAAAATTCAGCTTTCTCTACTTCACAGTGCAAAAAGACGCTTCTATCGCTCTGAAACGCTCAAAATTGACATAAGCCAGTTTGCACCTTTAATGAATGAAAGTGCAGGAAAAACCTTGTTTGCCATCAAGAAGATCCAAATTCAACCAGTTCAGGCTAGGAAACTTGCTTGAAAATCCCTTTTTCAGTGAAATACAGCTTACTCTACTGCAGAGTGCCAAAACTTGCTCCTATCGCTCTGAAACGCTCAAAATTGACATAAGCCAGTTTTCACCTCTAATGAATGACAGTACAGGAAAAACCTTGTTTGCCATCAAGAAGATCCAAATTCAACCAGTTCAGGCTAGGAAACCTCAGTGAAAAACCTTTTTATAGTGAAATACAACTTTAGTTACTGCACAGTGCAAAAAGAGGCTTCTATCGCTCTGAAACGCTCAAAATTGACATGAGTGAGTGTTCACCATAAATGAATTAAAAGACAGGTGAGACCATGTTTGCCATGAAATAGATCCAAATTCAGCAAGTCCAGGCTAGGAAACTTGTTTGAAAATCCTTTTTTCAGTAAAATTCAGCTTTCTCTACTGCACAGTGCAAAAAGACGCTTCTATCGCTCTGAAACGCTCAAAATTGACATAATCCAGTTTGCACCTCTAATGAATGAATGTGCAGGAAAAAACATGTTTGCCATGAAATAGATCCAAATTCAGCAAGTCCAGGCTAGGAAACTTGTTTGAAAATCCTTTTTTCAGTAAAATTCAGCTTTCTCTACTGCACAGTGCAAAAAGACGCTTCTATCGCTCTGAAACGCTCAAAATTGACATAATCCAGTTTGCACCTCTAATGAATGAATGTGCAGGAAAAAACATGTTTGCCATGAAATAGATCCAAATTCAGCAAGTCCAGGCTAGGAAACTTGTTTGAAAATCCTTTTTTCAGTAAAATTCAGCTTTCTCTACTGCACAGTGCAAAAAGACGCTTCTATCGCTCTGAAACGCTCAAAATTGACATAAGCCAGTTTGCACCTTTAATGAATGAAAGTGCAGGAAAAACCTTGTTTGCCATCAAGAAGATCCAAATTCAACCAGTTCAGGCTAGGAAACCTCAGTGAAAAACCTTTTTATAGTGAAATACAACTTTAGTTACTGCACAGTGCAAAAAGAGGCTTCTATCGCTCTGAAACGCTCAAAATTGACATGAGTGAGTGTTCACCATAAATGAATTAAAAGACAGGTGAGACCATGTTTGCCATGAAATAGATCCAAATTCAGCAAGTCCAGGCTAGGAAACTTGTTTGAAAATCCTTTTTTCAGTAAAATTCAGCTTTCTCTACTGCACAGTGCAAAAAGACGCTTCTATCGCTCTGAAACGCTCAAAATTGACATAAGCCAGTTTGCACCTTTAATGAATGAAAGTGCAGGAAAAACCTTGTTTGCCATCAAGAAGATCCAAATTCAACCAGTTCAGGCTAGGAAACTTGCTTGAAAATCCCTTTTTCAGTGAAATACAGCTTACTCTACTGCAGAGTGCCAAAACTTGCTCCTATCGCTCTGAAACGCTCAAAATTGACATAAGCCAGTTTTCACCTCTAATGAATGAAAGTACAGGAAAAACCTTGTTTGCCATCAAGAAGATCCAAATTCAACCAGTTCAGGCTAGGAAACCTCAGTGAAAAACCTTTTTATAGTGAAATACAACTTTAGTTACTGCACAGTGCAAAAAGAGGCTTCTATCGCTCTGAAACGCTCAAAATTGACATGAGTGAGTGTTCACCATAAATGAATTAAAAGACAGGTGAGACCATGTTTGCCATGAAATAGATCCAAATTCAGCAAGTCCAGGCTAGGAAACTTGTTTGAAAATCCTTTTTTCAGTAAAATTCAGCTTTCTCTACTGCACAGTGCAAAAAGACGCTTCTATCGCTCTGAAACGCTCAAAATTGACATAAGCCAGTTTGCACCTTTAATGAATGAAAGTGCAGGAAAAACCTTGTTTGCCATCAAGAAGATCCAAATTCAACCAGTTCAGGCTAGGAAACTTGCTTGAAAATCCCTTTTTCAGTGAAATACAGCTTACTCTACTGCAGAGTGCCAAAACTTGCTCCTATCGCTCTGAAACGCTCAAAATTGACATAAGCCAGTTTTCACCTCTAATGAATGAAAGTACAGGAAAAACCTTGTTTGCCATCAAGAAGATCCAAATTCAACCAGTTCAGGCTAGGAAACCTCAGTGAAAAACCTTTTTATAGTGAAATACAACTTTAGTTACTGCACAGTGCAAAAAGAGGCTTCTATCGCTCTGAAACGCTCAAAATTGACATGAGTGAGTGTTCACCATAAATGAATTAAAAGACAGGTGAGACCATGTTTGCCATGAAATAGATCCAAATTCAGCAAGTCCAGGCTAGGAAACTTGTTTGAAAATCCTTTTTTCAGTAAAATTCAGCTTTCTCTACTGCACAGTGCAAAAAGACGCTTCTATCGCTCTGAAACGCTCAAAATTGACATAAGCCAGTTTGCACCTTTAATGAATGAAAGTGCAGGAAAAACCTTGTTTGCCATCAAGAAGATCCAAATTCAACCAGTTCAGGCTAGGAAACTTGCTTGAAAATCCCTTTTTCAGTGAAATACAGCTTACTCTACTGCAGAGTGCCAAAACTTGCTCCTATCGCTCTGAAACGCTCAAAATTGACATAAGCCAGTTTTCACCTCTAATGAATGAAAGTACAGGAAAAACCTTGTTTGCCATCAAGAAGATCCAAATTCAACCAGTTCAGGCTAGGAAACTTGTTTGAAAATCCTTTTTTCAGTAAAATTCAGCTTTCTCTACTGCACAGTGCAAAAAGACGCTTCTATCGCTCTGAAACGCTCAAAATTGACATAATCCAGTTTGCACCTCTAATGAATGAATGTGCAGGAAAAAACATGTTTGCCATGAAATAGATCCAAATTCAGCAAGTCCAGGCTAGGAAACTTGTTTGAAAATCCTTTTTTCAGTAAAATTCAGCTTTCTCTACTGCACAGTGCAAAAAGACGCTTCTATCGCTCTGAAACGCTCAAAATTGACATAAGCCAGTTTGCACCTTTAATGAATGAAAGTGCAGGAAAAACCTTGTTTGCCATCAAGAAGATCCAAATTCAACCAGTTCAGGCTAGGAAACTTATTTGAAAATCCTTTTTTCAGTAAAATTCAGCTTTCTCTACTGCACAGTGCAAAAAGACGCTTCTATCGCTCTGAAACGCTCAAAATTGACATAATCCAGTTTGCACCTTTAATGAATGAAAGTGCAGGAAAAACCTTGTTTGCCATCAAGAAGATCCAAATTCAACCAGTTCAGGCTAGGAAACCTCAGTGAAAAACCTTTTTATAGTGAAATACAACTTTAGTTACTGCACAGTGCAAAAAGAGGCTTCTATCGCTCTGAAACGCTCAAAATTGACATGAGTGAGTGTTCACCATAAATGAATTAAAAGACAGGTGAGACCATGTTTGCCATGAAATAGATCCAAATTCAGCAAGTCCAGGCTAGGAAACTTGTTTGAAAATCCTTTTTTCAGTAAAATTCAGCTTTCTCTACTGCACAGTGCAAAAAGACGCTTCTATCGCTCTGAAACGCTCAAAATTGACATAAGCCAGTTTGCACCTTTAATGAATGAAAGTGCAGGAAAAACCTTGTTTGCCATCAAGAAGATCCAAATTCAACCAGTTCAGGCTAGGAAACTTGCTTGAAAATCCCTTTTTCAGTGAAATACAGCTTACTCTACTGCAGAGTGCCAAAACTTGCTCCTATCGCTCTGAAACGCTCAAAATTGACATAAGCCAGTTTTCACCTCTAATGAATGAAAGTACAGGAAAAACCTTGTTTGCCATCAAGAAGATCCAAATTCAACCAGTTCAGGCTAGGAAACTTGTTTGAAAATCCTTTTTTCAGTAAAATTCAGCTTTCTCTACTGCACAGTGCAAAAAGATGCTTCTATCGCTCTGAAACGCTCAAAATTGACATAATCCAGTTTGCACCTCTAATGAATGAAAGTGCAGGAAAAAACATGTTTGCCATGAAATAGATCCAAATTCAGCAAGTCCAGGCTAGGAAACTTGTTTGAAAATCCTTTTTTCAGTAAAATTCAGCTTTCTCTACTGCACAGTGCAAAAAGACGCTTCTATCGCTCTGAAACGCTCAAAATTGACATAAGCCAGTTTGCACCTTTAATGAATGAAAGTGCAGGAAAAACCTTGTTTGCCATCAAGAAGATCCAAATTCAACCAGTTCAGGCTAGGAAACTTGCTTGAAAATCCCTTTTTCAGTGAAATACAGCTTACTCTACTGCAGAGTGCCAAAACTTGCTCCTATCGCTCTGAAACGCTCAAAATTGACATAAGCCAGTTTTCACCTCTAATGAATGAAAGTACAGGAAAAACCTTGTTTGCCATCAAGAAGATCCAAATTCAACCAGTTCAGGCTAGGAAACCTCAGTGAAAAACCTTTTTATAGTGAAATACAACTTTAGTTACTGCACAGTGCAAAAAGAGGCTTCTATCGCTCTGAAACGCTCAAAATTGACATGAGTGAGTGTTCACCATAAATGAATTAAAAGACAGGTGAGACCATGTTTGCCATGAAATAGATCCAAATTCAGCAAGTCCAGGCTAGGAAACTTGTTTGAAAATCCTTTTTTCAGTAAAATTCAGCTTTCTCTACTGCACAGTGCAAAAAGACGCTTCTATCGCTCTGAAACGCTCAAAATTGACATAAGCCAGTTTGCACCTTTAATGAATGAAAGTGCAGGAAAAACCTTGTTTGCCATCAAGAAGATCCAAATTCAACCAGTTCAGGCTAGGAAACTTGCTTGAAAATCCCTTTTTCAGTGAAATACAGCTTACTCTACTGCAGAGTGCCAAAACTTGCTCCTATCGCTCTGAAACGCTCAAAATTGACATAAGCCAGTTTTCACCTCTAATGAATGAAAGTACAGGAAAAACCTTGTTTGCCATCAAGAAGATCCAAATTCAACCAGTTCAGGCTAGGAAACTTGTTTGAAAATCCTTTTTTCAGTAAAATTCAGCTTTCTCTACTGCACAGTGCAAAAAGACGCTTCTATCGCTCTGAAACGCTCAAAATTGACATAATCCAGTTTGCACCTCTAATGAATGAAAGTGCAGGAAAAAACATGTTTGCCATGAAATAGATCCAAATTCAGCAAGTCCAGGCTAGGAAACTTGTTTGAAAATCCTTTTTTCAGTAAAATTCAGCTTTCTCTACTGCACAGTGCAAAAAGACGCTTCTATCGCTCTGAAACGCTCAAAATTGACATAAGCCAGTTTGCACCTTTAATGAATGAAAGTGCAGGAAAAACCTTGTTTGCCATCAAGAAGATCCAAATTCAACCAGTTCAGGCTAGGAAACTTGCTTGAAAATCCCTTTTTCAGTGAAATACAGCTTACTCTACTGCAGAGTGCCAAAACTTGCTCCTATCGCTCTGAAACGCTCAAAATTGACATAAGCCAGTTTTCACCTCTAATGAATGAAAGTACAGGAAAAACCTTGTTTGCCATCAAGAAGATCCAAATTCAACCAGTTCAGGCTAGGAAACTTGTTTGAAAATCCTTTTTTCAGTAAAATTCAGCTTTCTCTACTGCACAGTGCAAAAAGACGCTTCTATCGCTCTGAAACGCTCAAAATTGACATAATCCAGTTTGCACCTCTAATGAATGAATGTGCAGGAAAAAACATGTTTGCCATGAAAAAGATCCAAATTCAGCAAGTCCAGGCTAGGAAACTTGTTTGAAAATCCTTTTTTCAGTAAAATTCAGCTTTCTCTACTGCACAGTGCAAAAAGACGCTTCTATCGCTCTGAAACGCTCAAAATTGACATAAGCCAGTTTGCACCTTTAATGAATGAAAGTGCAGGAAAAACCTTGTTTGCCATCAAGAAGATCCAAATTCAACCAGTTCAGGCTAGGAAACTTGCTTGAAAATCCCTTTTTCAGTGAAATACAGCTTACTCTACTGCAGAGTGCCAAAACTTGCTCCTATCGCTCTGAAACGCTCAAAATTGACATAAGCCAGTTTTCACCTCTAATGAATGAAAGTACAGGAAAAACCTTGTTTGCCATCAAGAAGATCCAAATTCAACCAGTTCAGGCTAGGAAACCTCAGTGAAAAACCTTTTTATAGTGAAATACAACTTTAGTTACTGCACAGTGCAAAAAGAGGCTTCTATCGCTCTGAAACGCTCAAAATTGACATGAGTGAGTGTTCACCATAAATGAATTAAAAGACAGGTGAGACCATGTTTGCCATGAAATAGATCCAAATTCAGCAAGTCCAGGCTAGGAAACTTGTTTGAAAATCCTTTTTTCAGTAAAATTCAGCTTTCTCTACTGCACAGTGCAAAAAGACGCTTCTATCGCTCTGAAACGCTCAAAATTGACATAAGCCAGTTTGCACCTTTAATGAATGAAAGTGCAGGAAAAACCTTGTTTGCCATCAAGAAGATCCAAATTCAACCAGTTCAGGCTAGGAAACTTGCTTGAAAATCCCTTTTTCAGTGAAATACAGCTTACTCTACTGCAGAGTGCCAAAACTTGCTCCTATCGCTCTGAAACGCTCAAAATTGACATAAGCCAGTTTTCACCTCTAATGAATGAAAGTACAGGAAAAACCTTGTTTGCCATCAAGAAGATCCAAATTCAACCAGTTCAGGCTAGGAAACCTCAGTGAAAAACCTTTTTATAGTGAAATACAACTTTAGTTACTGCACAGTGCAAAAAGAGGCTTCTATCGCTCTGAAACGCTCAAAATTGACATGAGTGAGTGTTCACCATAAATGAATTAAAAGACAGGTGAGACCATGTTTGCCATGAAATAGATCCAAATTCAGCAAGTCCAGGCTAGGAAACTTGTTTGAAAATCCTTTTTTCAGTAAAATTCAGCTTTCTCTACTGCACAGTGCAAAAAGACGCTTCTATCGCTCTGAAACGCTCAAAATTGACATAAGCCAGTTTGCACCTTTAATGAATGAAAGTGCAGGAAAAACCTTGTTTGCCATCAAGAAGATCCAAATTCAACCAGTTCAGGCTAGGAAACTTGCTTGAAAATCCCTTTTTCAGTGAAATACAGCTTACTCTACTGCAGAGTGCCAAAACTTGCTCCTATCGCTCTGAAACGCTCAAAATTGACATAAGCCAGTTTTCACCTCTAATGAATGAAAGTACAGGAAAAACCTTGTTTGCCATCAAGAAGATCCAAATTCAACCAGTTCAGGCTAGGAAACTTGTTTGAAAATCCTTTTTTCAGTAAAATTCAGCTTTCTCTACTGCACAGTGCAAAAAGACGCTTCTATCGCTCTGAAACGCTCAAAATTGACATAATCCAGTTTGCACCTCTAATGAATGAAAGTGCAGGAAAAAACATGTTTGCCATGAAATAGATCCAAATTCAGCAAGTCCAGGCTAGGAAACTTGTTTGAAAATCCTTTTTTCAGTAAAATTCAGCTTTCTCTACTGCACAGTGCAAAAAGACGCTTCTATCGCTCTGAAACGCTCAAAATTGACATAAGCCAGTTTGCACCTTTAATGAATGAAAGTGCAGGAAAAACCTTGTTTGCCATCAAGAAGATCCAAATTCAACCAGTTCAGGCTAGGAAACTTGCTTGAAAATCCCTTTTTCAGTGAAATACAGCTTACTCTACTGCAGAGTGCCAAAACTTGCTCCTATCGCTCTGAAACGCTCAAAATTGACATAAGCCAGTTTTCACCTCTAATGAATGAAAGTACAGGAAAAACCTTGTTTGCCATCAAGAAGATCCAAATTCAACCAGTTCAGGCTAGGAAACTTGTTTGAAAATCCTTTTTTCAGTAAAATTCAGCTTTCTCTACTGCACAGTGCAAAAAGACGCTTCTATCGCTCTGAAACGCTCAAAATTGACATAATCCAGTTTGCACCTCTAATGAATGAATGTGCAGGAAAAAACATGTTTGCCATGAAAAAGATCCAAATTCAGCAAGTCCAGGCTAGGAAACTTGTTTGAAAATCCTTTTTTCAGTAAAATTCAGCTTTCTCTACTGCACAGTGCAAAAAGACGCTTCTATCGCTCTGAAACGCTCAAAATTGACATAAGCCAGTTTGCACCTTTAATGAATGAAAGTGCAGGAAAAACCTTGTTTGCCATCAAGAAGATCCAAATTCAACCAGTTCAGGCTAGGAAACTTGCTTGAAAATCCCTTTTTCAGTGAAATACAGCTTACTCTACTGCAGAGTGCCAAAACTTGCTCCTATCGCTCTGAAACGCTCAAAATTGACATAAGCCAGTTTTCACCTCTAATGAATGAAAGTACAGGAAAAACCTTGTTTGCCATCAAGAAGATCCAAATTCAACCAGTTCAGGCTAGGAAACTTGTTTGAAAATCCTTTTTTCAGTAAAATTCAGCTTTCTCTACTGCACAGTGCAAAAAGACGCTTCTATCGCTCTGAAACGCTCAAAATTGACATAATCCAGTTTGCACCTCTAATGAATGAATGTGCAGGAAAAAACATGTTTGCCATGAAAAAGATCCAAATTCAGCAAGTCCAGGCTAGGAAACTTGTTTGAAAATCCTTTTTTCAGTAAAATTCAGCTTTCTCTACTGCACAGTGCAAAAAGACGCTTCTATCGCTCTGAAACGCTCAAAATTGACATAAGCCAGTTTGCACCTTTAATGAATGAAAGTGCAGGAAAAACCTTGTTTGCCATCAAGAAGATCCAAATTCAACCAGTTCAGGCTAGGAAACTTGCTTGAAAATCCCTTTTTCAGTGAAATACAGCTTACTCTACTGCAGAGTGCCAAAACTTGCTCCTATCGCTCTGAAACGCTCAAAATTGACATAAGCCAGTTTTCACCTCTAATGAATGAAAGTACAGGAAAAACCTTGTTTGCCATCAAGAAGATCCAAATTCAACCAGTTCAGGCTAGGAAACCTCAGTGAAAAACCTTTTTATAGTGAAATACAACTTTAGTTACTGCACAGTGCAAAAAGAGGCTTCTATCGCTCTGAAACGCTCAAAATTGACATGAGTGAGTGTTCACCATAAATGAATTAAAAGACAGGTGAGACCATGTTTGCCATGAAATAGATCCAAATTCAGCAAGTCCAGGCTAGGAAACTTGTTTGAAAATCCTTTTTTCAGTAAAATTCAGCTTTCTCTACTGCACAGTGCAAAAAGACGCTTCTATCGCTCTGAAACGCTCAAAATTGACATAAGCCAGTTTGCACCTTTAATGAATGAAAGTGCAGGAAAAACCTTGTTTGCCATCAAGAAGATCCAAATTCAACCAGTTCAGGCTAGGAAACTTGCTTGAAAATCCCTTTTTCAGTGAAATACAGCTTACTCTACTGCAGAGTGCCAAAACTTGCTCCTATCGCTCTGAAACGCTCAAAATTGACATAAGCCAGTTTTCACCTCTAATGAATGAAAGTACAGGAAAAACCTTGTTTGCCATCAAGAAGATCCAAATTCAACCAGTTCAGGCTAGGAAACCTCAGTGAAAAACCTTTTTATAGTGAAATACAACTTTAGTTACTGCACAGTGCAAAAAGAGGCTTCTATCGCTCTGAAACGCTCAAAATTGACATGAGTGAGTGTTCACCATAAATGAATTAAAAGACAGGTGAGACCATGTTTGCCATGAAATAGATCCAAATTCAGCAAGTCCAGGCTAGGAAACTTGTTTGAAAATCCTTTTTTCAGTAAAATTCAGCTTTCTCTACTGCACAGTGCAAAAAGACGCTTCTATCGCTCTGAAACGCTCAAAATTGACATAAGCAAGTTTGCACCTTTAATGAATGAAAGTGCAGGAAAAACCTTTTTTGCCATCAAGAAGATCCAATTTCAACCAGTTCAGGCTAGGAAACTTGTTTGAAAATCCTTTTTTCAGTAAAATTCAGCTTTCTCTACTGCACAGTGCAAAAAGACGCTTCTATCGCTCTGAAACGCTCAAAATTGACATAATCCAGTTTGCACCTTTAATGAATGAAAGTGCAGGAAAAAACATGTTTGCCATGAAATAGATCCAAATTCAGCAAGTCCAGGCTAGGAAACTTGTTTGAAAATCCTTTTTTCAGTAAAATTCAGCTTTCTCTACTGCACAGTGCAAAAAGACGCTTCTATCGCTCTGAAACGCTCAAAATTGACATAAGCCAGTTTGCACCTTTAATGAATGAAAGTGCAGGAAAAACCTTGTTTGCCATCAAGAAGATCCAAATTCAACCAGTTCAGGCTAGGAAACCTCAGTGAAAAACCTTTTTATAGTGAAATACAACTTTAGTTACTGCACAGTGCAAAAAGAGGCTTCTATCGCTCTGAAACGCTCAAAATTGACATGAGTGAGTGTTCACCATAAATGAATTAAAAGACAGGTGAGACCATGTTTGCCATGAAATAGATCCAAATTCAGCAAGTCCAGGCTAGGAAACTTGTTTGAAAATCCTTTTTTCAGTAAAATTCAGCTTTCTCTACTGCACAGTGCAAAAAGACGCTTCTATCGCTCTGAAACGCTCAAAATTGACATAAGCCAGTTTGCACCTTTAATGAATGAAAGTGCAGGAAAAACCTTGTTTGCCATCAAGAAGATCCGAATTCAACCAGTTCAGGCTAGGAAACTTGCTTGAAAATCCCTTTTTCAGTGAAATACAGCTTACTCTACTGCAGAGTGCCAAAACTTGCTCCTATCGCTCTGAAACGCTCAAAATTGACATAAGCCAGTTTTCACCTCTAATGAATGAAAGTACAGGAAAAACCTTGTTTGCCATCAAGAAGATCCAAATTCAACCAGTTCAGGCTAGGAAACCTCAGTGAAAAACCTTTTTATAGTGAAATACAACTTTAGTTACTGCACAGTGCAAAAAGAGGCTTCTATCGCTCTGAAACGCTCAAAATTGACATGAGTGAGTGTTCACCATAAATGAATTAAAAGACAGGTGAGACCATGTTTGCCATGAAATAGATCCAAATTCAGCAAGTCCAGGCTAGGAAACTTGTTTGAAAATACTTTTTTTAGTAAAATTCAGCTTTCTCTACTGCACAGTGCAAAAAGACGCTTCTATCGCTCTGAAACGCTCAAAATTGACATAAGCCAGTTTGCACCTTTAATGAATGAAAGTGCAGGAAAAACCTTGTTTGCCATCAAGAAGATCCAAATTCAACCAGTTCAGGCTAGGAAACTTGCTTGAAAATCCCTTTTTCAGTGAAATACAGCTTACTCTACTGCAGAGTGCCAAAACTTGCTCCTATCGCTCTGAAACGCTCAAAATTGACATAAGCCAGTTTTCACCTCTAATGAATGAAAGTACAGGAAAAACCTTGTTTGCCATCAAGAAGATCCAAATTCAACCAGTTCAGGCTAGGAAACTTGTTTGAAAATCCTTTTTTCAGTAAAATTCAGCTTTCTCTACTGCACAGTGCAAAAAGAGGCTTCTATCGCTCTGAAACGCTCAAAATTGACATGAGTGAGTGTTCACCATAAATGAATTAAAAGACAGGTGAGACCATGTTTGCCATGAAATAGATCCAAATTCAGCAAGTCCAGGCTAGGAAACTTGTTTGAAAATCCTTTTTTCAGTAAAATTCAGCTTTCTCTACTGCACAGTGCAAAAAGACGCTTCTATCGCTCTGAAACGCTCAAAATTGACATAAGCCAGTTTGCACCTTTAATGAATGAAAGTGCAGGAAAAACCTTGTTTGCCATCAAGAAGATCCAAATTCAACCAGTTCAGGCTAGGAAACTTGCTTGAAAATCCCTTTTTCAGTGAAATACAGCTTACTCTACTGCAGAGTGCCAAAACTTGCTCCTATCGCTCTGAAACGCTCAAAATTGACATAAGCCAGTTTTCACCTCTAATGAATGAAAGTACAGGAAAAACCTTGTTTGCCATCAAGAAGATCCAAATTCAACCAGTTCAGGCTAGGAAACCTCAGTGAAAAACCTTTTTATAGTGAAATACAACTTTAGTTACTGCACAGTGCAAAAAGAGGCTTCTATCGCTCTGAAACGCTCAAAATTGACATGAGTGAGTGTTCACCATAAATGAATTAAAAGACAGGTGAGACCATGTTTCCCATGAAATAGATCCAAATTCAGCAAGTCCAGGCTAGGAAACTTGTTTGAAAATCCTTTTTTTAGTAAAATTCAGCTTTCTCTACTGCACAGTGCAAAAAGACGCTTCTATCGCTCTGAAACGCTCAAAATTGACATAAGCCAGTTTGCACCTTTAATGAATGAAAGTGCAGGAAAAACCTTGTTTGCCATCAAGAAGATCCAAATTCAACCAGTTCAGGCTAGGAAACTTGCTTGAAAATCCCTTTTTCAGTGAAATACAGCTTACTCTACTGCAGAGTGCCAAAACTTGCTCCTATCGCTCTGAAACGCTCAAAATTGACATAAGCCAGTTTTCACCTCTAATGAATGAAAGTACAGGAAAAACCTTGTTTGCCATCAAGAAGATCCAAATTCAACCAGTTCAGGCTAGGAAACTTGTTTGAAAATCCTTTTTTCAGTAAAATTCAGCTTTCTCTACTGCACAGTGCAAAAAGACGCTTCTATCGCTCTGAAACGCTCAAAATTGACATAATCCAGTTTGCACCTTTAATGAATGAAAGTGCAGGAAAAAACATGTTTGCCATGAAATAGATCCAAATTCAGCAAGTCCAGGCTAGGAAACTTGTTTGAAAATCCTTTTTTCAGTAAAATTCAGCTTTCTCTACTGCACAGTGCAAAAAGACGCTTCTATCGCTCTGAAACGCTCAAAATTGACATAAGCCAGTTTGCACCTTTAATTAATGAAAGTGCAGGAAAAACCTTGTTTGCCATCAAGAAGATCCAAATTCAACCAGTTCAGGCTAGGAAACCTCAGTGAAAAACCTTTTTATAGTGAAATACAACTTTAGTTACTGCACAGTGCAAAAAGACGCTTCTATCGCTCTGAAACGCTCAAAATTGACATGAGTGAGTGTTCACCATAAATGAATTAAAAGACAGGTGAGACCATGTTTGCCATGAAATAGATCCAAATTCAGCAAGTCCAGGCTAGGAAACTTGTTTGAAAATCCTTTTTTCAGTAAAATTCAGCTTTCTCTACTGCACAGTGCAAAAAGACGCTTCTATCGCTCTGAAACGCTCAAAATTGACATAATCCAGTTTGCACCTTTAATGAATGAAAGTGCAGGAAAAAACATGTTTGCCATGAAATAGATCCAAATTCAGCAAGTCCAGGCTAGGAAACTTGTTTGAAAATCCTTTTTTCAGTAAAATTCAGCTTTCTCTACTGCACAGTGCAAAAAGAGGCTGCTATCGCTCTGAAACGCTCAAAATTGACATAAGCCAGTTTGCACCTTTAATGAATGAAAGTGCAGGAAAAACCTTGTTTGCCATCAAGAAGATCCAAATTCAACCAGTTCAGGCTAGGAAACTTGCTTGAAAATCCCTTTTTCAGTGAAATACAGCTTACTCTACTGCAGAGTGCCAAAACTTGCTCCTATCGCTCTGAAACGCTCAAAATTGACATAAGCCAGTTTTCACCTCTAATGAATGAAATTACAGGAAAAACCTTGTTTGCCATCAAGAAGATCCAAATTCAACCAGTTCAGGCTAGGAAACCTCAGTGAAAAACCTTTTTATAGTGAAATACAACTTTAGTTACTGCACAGTGCAAAAAGAGGCTTCTATCGCTCTGAAACGCTCAAAATTGACATGAGTGAGTGTTCACCATAAATGAATTAAAAGACAGGTGAGACCATGTTTGCCATGAAATAGATCCAAATTCAGCAAGTCCAGGCTAGGAAACTTGTTTGAAAATCCTTTTTTCAGTAAAATTCAGCTTTCTCTACTGCACAGTGCAAAAAGACGCTTCTATCGCTCTGAAACGCTCAAAATTGACATAATCCAGTTTGCACCTTTAATGAATGAAAGTGCAGGAAAAAACATGTTTGCCATGAAATAGATCCAAATTCAGCAAGTCCAGGCTAGGAAACTTGTTTGAAAATCCTTTTTTCAGTAAAATTCAGCTTTCTCTACTGCACAGTGCAAAAAGACGCTTCTATCGCTCTGAAACGCTCAAAATTGACATAAGCCAGTTTGCACCTTTAATGAATGAAAGTGCAGGAAAAACCTTGTTTGCCATCAAGAAGATCCAAATTCAACCAGTTCAGGCTAGGAAACTTGCTTGAAAATCCCTTTTTCAGTGAAATACAGCTTACTCTACTGCAGAGTGCCAAAACTTGCTCCTATCGCTCTGAAACGCTCAAAATTGACATAAGCCAGTTTTCACCTCTAATGAATGAAAGTACAGGAAAAACCTTGTTTGCCATCAAGAAGATCCAAATTCAACCAGTTCAGGCTAGGAAACCTCAGTGAAAAACCTTTTTATAGTGAAATACAACTTTAGTTACTGCACAGTGCAAAAAGAGGCTTCTATCGCTCTGAAACGCTCAAAATTGACATGAGTGAGTGTTCACCATAAATGAATTAAAAGACAGGTGAGACCATGTTTGCCATGAAATAGATCCAAATTCAGCAAGTCCAGGCTAGGAAACTTGTTTGAAAATCCTTTTTTCAGTAAAATTCAGCTTTCTCTACTGCACAGTGCAAAAAGACGCTTCTATCGCTCTGAAACGCTCAAAATTGACATAAGCCAGTTTGCACCTTTAATGAATGAAAGTGCAGGAAAAACCTTGTTTGCCATCAAGAAGATCCAAATTCAACCAGTTCAGGCTAGGAAACTTGCTTGAAAATCCCTTTTTCAGTGAAATACAGCTTACTCTACTGCAGAGTGCCAAAACTTGCTCCTATCGCTCTGAAACGCTCAAAATTGACATAAGCCAGTTTTCACCTCTAATGAATGAAAGTACAGGAAAAACCTTGTTTGCCATCAAGAAGATCCAAATTCAACCAGTTCAGGCTAGGAAACCTCAGTGAAAAACCTTTTTATAGTGAAATACAACTTTAGTTACTGCACAGTGCAAAAAGAGGCTTCTATCGCTCTGAAACGCTCAAAATTGACATGAGTGAGTGTTCACCATAAATGAATTAAAAGACAGGTGAGACCATGTTTGCCATGAAATAGATCCAAATTCAGCAAGTCCAGGCTAGGAAACTTGTTTGAAAATCCTTTTTTCAGTAAAATTCAGCTTTCTCTACTGCACAGTGCAAAAAGACGCTTCTATCGCTCTGAAACGCTCAAAATTGACATAAGCCAGTTTGCACCTTTAATGAATGAAAGTGCAGGAAAAACCTTGTTTGCCATCAAGAAGATCCAAATTCAACCAGTTCAGGCTAGGAAACTTGCTTGAAAATCCCTTTTTCAGTGAAATACAGCTTACTCTACTGCAGAGTGCCAAAACTTGCTCCTATCGCTCTGAAACGCTCAAAATTGACATAAGCCAGTTTTCACCTCTAATGAATGAAAGTACAGGAAAAACCTTGTTTGCCATCAAGAAGATCCAAATTCAACCAGTTCAGGCTAGGAAACCTCAGTGAAAAACCTTTTTATAGTGAAATACAACTTTAGTTACTGCACAGTGCAAAAAGAGGCTTCTATCGCTCTGAAACGCTCAAAATTGACATGAGTGAGTGTTCACCATAAATGAATTAAAAGACAGGTGAGACCATGTTTGCCATGAAATAGATCCAAATTCAGCAAGTCCAGGCTAGGAAACTTGTTTGAAAATCCTTTTTTCAGTAAAATTCAGCTTTCTCTACTGCACAGTGCAAAAAGACGCTTCTATCGCTCTGAAACGCTCAAAATTGACATAAGCCAGTTTGCACCTTTAATGAATGAAAGTGCAGGAAAAACCTTGTTTGCCATCAAGAAGATCCAAATTCAACCAGTTCAGGCTAGGAAACTTGCTTGAAAATCCCTTTTTCAGTGAAATACAGCTTACTCTACTGCAGAGTGCCAAAACTTGCTCCTATCGCTCTGAAACGCTCAAAATTGACATAAGCCAGTTTTCACCTCTAATGAATGAAAGTACAGGAAAAACCTTGTTTGCCATCAAGAAGATCCAAATTCAACCAGTTCAGGCTAGGAAACCTCAGTGAAAAACCTTTTTATAGTGAAATACAACTTTAGTTACTGCACAGTGCAAAAAGAGGCTTCTATCGCTCTGAAACGCTCAAAATTGACATGAGTGAGTGTTCACCATAAATGAATTAAAAGACAGGTGAGACCATGTTTGCCATGAAATAGATCCAAATTCAGCAAGTCCAGGCTAGGAAACTTGTTTGAAAATCCTTTTTTCAGTAAAATTCAGCTTTCTCTACTGCACAGTGCAAAAAGACGCTTCTATCGCTCTGAAACGCTCAAAATTGACATAAGCCAGTTTGCACCTTTAATGAATGAAAGTGCAGGAAAAACCTTGTTTGCCATCAAGAAGATCCAAATTCAACCAGTTCAGGCTAGGAAACTTGCTTGAAAATCCCTTTTTCAGTGAAATACAGCTTACTCTACTGCAGAGTGCCAAAACTTGCTCCTATCGCTCTGAAACGCTCAAAATTGACATAAGCCAGTTTTCACCTCTAATGAATGAAAGTACAGGAAAAACCTTGTTTGCCATCAAGAAGATCCAAATTCAACCAGTTCAGGCTAGGAAACCTCAGTGAAAAACCTTTTTATAGTGAAATACAACTTTAGTTACTGCACAGTGCAAAAAGAGGCTTCTATCGCTCTGAAACGCTCAAAATTGACATGAGTGAGTGTTCACCATAAATGAATTAAAAGACAGGTGAGACCATGTTTGCCATGAAATAGATCCAAATTCAGCAAGTCCAGGCTAGGAAACTTGTTTGAAAATCCTTTTTTCAGTAAAATTCAGCTTTCTCTACTGCACAGTGCAAAAAGACGCTTCTATCGCTCTGAAACGCTCAAAATTGACATAAGCCAGTTTGCACCTTTAATGAATGAAAGTGCAGGAAAAACCTTGTTTGCCATCAAGAAGATCCAAATTCAACCAGTTCAGGCTAGGAAACTTGCTTGAAAATCCCTTTTTCAGTGAAATACAGCTTACTCTACTGCAGAGTGCCAAAACTTGCTCCTATCGCTCTGAAACGCTCAAAATTGACATAAGCCAGTTTTCACCTCTAATGAATGAAAGTACAGGAAAAACCTTGTTTGCCATCAAGAAGATCCAAATTCAACCAGTTCAGGCTAGGAAACCTCAGTGAAAAACCTTTTTATAGTGAAATACAACTTTAGTTACTGCACAGTGCAAAAAGAGGCTTCTATCGCTCTGAAACGCTCAAAATTGACATGAGTGAGTGTTCACCATAAATGAATTAAAAGACAGGTGAGACCATGTTTGCCATGAAATAGATCCAAATTCAGCAAGTCCAGGCTAGGAAACTTGTTTGAAAATCCTTTTTTCAGTAAAATTCAGCTTTCTCTACTGCACAGTGCAAAAAGACGCTTCTATCGCTCTGAAACGCTCAAAATTGACATAAGCCAGTTTGCACCTTTAATGAATGAAAGTGCAGGAAAAACCTTGTTTGCCATCAAGAAGATCCAAATTCAACCAGTTCAGGCTAGGAAACCTCAGTGAAAAACCTTTTTATAGTGAAATACAACTTTAGTTACTGCACAGTGCAAAAAGAGGCTTCTATCGCTCTGAAACGCTCAAAATTGACATGAGTGAGTGTTCACCATAATAATCCAGTTTGCACCTTTAATGAATGAAAGTGCAGGAAAAACCTTGTTTGCCATCAAGAAGATCCAAATTCAACCAGTTCAGGCTAGGAAACTTGCTTGAAAATCCCTTTTTCAGTGAAATACAGCTTACTCTACTGCAGAGTGCCAAAACTTGCTCCTATCGCTCTGAAACGCTCAAAATTGACATAAGCCAGTTTTCACCTCTAATGAATGAAAGTACAGGAAAAACCTTGTTTGCCATCAAGAAGATCCAAATTCAACCAGTTCAGGCTAGGAAACCTCAGTGAAAAACCTTTTTATAGTGAAATACAACTTTAGTTACTGCACAGTGCAAAAAGAGGCTTCTATCGCTCTGAAACGCTCAAAATTGACATGAGTGAGTGTTCACCATAAATGAATTAAAAGACAGGTGAGACCATGTTTGCCATGAAATAGATCCAAATTCAGCAAGTCCAGGCTAGGAAACTTGTTTGAAAATCCTTTTTTCAGTAAAATTCAGCTTTCTCTACTGCACAGTGCAAAAAGACGCTTCTATCGCTCTGAAACGCTCAAAATTGACATAATCCAGTTTGCACCTTTAATGAATGAAAGTGCAGGAAAAAACATGTTTGCCATGAAATAGATCCAAATTCAGCAAGTCCAGGCTAGGAAACTTGTTTGAAAATCCTTTTTTCAGTAAAATTCAGCTTTCTCTACTGCACAGTGCAAAAAGACGCTTCTATCGCTCTGAAACGCTCAAAATTGACATAAGCCAGTTTGCACCTTTAATGAATGAAAGTGCAGGAAAAACCTTGTTTGCCATCAAGAAGATCCAAATTCAACCAGTTCAGGCTAGGAAACTTGCTTGAAAATCCCTTTTTCAGTGAAATACAGCTTACTCTACTGCAGAGTGCCAAAACTTGCTCCTATCGCTCTGAAACGCTCAAAATTGACATAAGCCAGTTTTCACCTCTAATGAATGAAAGTGCAGGAAAAACCTTGTTTGCCATCAAGAAGATCCAAATTCAACCAGTTCAGGCTAGGAAACTTGCTTGAAAATCCCTTTTTCAGTGAAATACAGCTTACTCTACTGCAGAGTGCCAAAACTTGCTCCTATCGCTCTGAAACGCTCAAAATTGACATAAGCCAGTTTTCACCTCTAATGAATGAAAGTACAGGAAAAACCTTGTTTGCCATCAAGAAGATCCAAATTCAACCAGTTCAGGCTAGGAAACCTCAGTGAAAAACCTTTTTATAGTGAAATACAACTTTAGTTACTGCACAGTGCAAAAAGAGGCTTCTATCGCTCTGAAACGCTCAAAATTGACATGAGTGAGTGTTCACCATAAATGAATTAAAAGACAGGTGAGACCATGTTTGCCATGAAATAGATCCAAATTCAGCAAGTCCAGGCTAGGAAACTTGTTTGAAAATCCTTTTTTCAGTAAAATTCAGCTTTCTCTACTGCACAGTGCAAAAAGACGCTTCTATCGCTCTGAAACGCTCAAAATTGACATAATCCAGTTTGCACCTTTAATGAATGAAAGTGCAGGAAAAAACATGTTTGCCATGAAATAGATCCAAATTCAGCAAGTCCAGGCTAGGAAACTTGTTTGAAAATCCTTTTTTCAGTAAAATTCAGCTTTCTCTACTGCACAGTGCAAAAAGACGCTTCTATCGCTCTGAAACGCTCAAAATTGACATAAGCCAGTTTGCACCTTTAATGAATGAAAGTGCAGGAAAAACCTTGTTTGCCATCAAGAAGATCCAAATTCAACCAGTTCAGGCTAGGAAACTTGCTTGAAAATCCCTTTTTCAGTAAAATTCAGCTTTCTCTACTGCACAGTGCAAAAAGACGCTTCTATCGCTCTGAAACGCTCAAAATTGACATAATCCAGTTTGCACCTCTAATGAATGAATGTGCAGGAAAAAACATGTTTGCCATGAAATAGATCCAAATTCAGCAAGTCCAGGCTAGGAAACTTGTTTGAAAATCCTTTTTTCAGTAAAATTCAGCTTTCTCTACTGCACAGTGCAAAAAGACGCTTCTATCGCTCTGAAACGCTCAAAATTGACATAAGCCAGTTTGCACCTTTAATGAATGAAAGTGCAGGAAAAACCTTGTTTGCCATCAAGAAGATCCAAATTCAACCAGTTCAGGCTAGGAAACTTGCTTGAAAATCCCTTTTTCAGTGAAATACAGCTTACTCTACTGCAGAGTGCCAAAACTTGCTCCTATCGCTCTGAAACGCTCAAAATTGACATAAGCCAGTTTTCACCTCTAATGAATGAAAGTACAGGAAAAACCTTGTTTGCCATCAAGAAGATCCAAATTCAACCAGTTCAGGCTAGGAAACCTCAGTGAAAAACCTTTTTATAGTGAAATACAACTTTAGTTACTGCACAGTGCAAAAAGAGGCTTCTATCGCTCTGAAACGCTCAAAATTGACATGAGTGAGTGTTCACCATAAATGAATTAAAAGACAGGTGAGACCATGTTTGCCATGAAATAGATCCAAATTCAGCAAGTCCAGGCTAGGAAACTTGTTTGAAAATCCTTTTTTCAGTAAAATTCAGCTTTCTCTACTGCACAGTGCAAAAAGACGCTTCTATCGCTCTGAAACGCTCAAAATTGACATAAGCCAGTTTGCACCTTTAATGAATGAAAGTGCAGGAAAAACCTTGTTTGCCATCAAGAAGATCCAAATTCAACCAGTTCAGGCTAGGAAACCTCAGTGAAAAACCTTTTTATAGTGAAATACAACTTTAGTTACTGCACAGTGCAAAAAGAGGCTTCTATCGCTCTGAAACGCTCAAAATTGACATGAGTGAGTGTTCACCATAATAATCCAGTTTGCACCTTTAATGAATGAAAGTGCAGGAAAAACCTTGTTTGCCATCAAGAAGATCCAAATTCAACCAGTTCAGGCTAGGAAACTTGCTTGAAAATCCCTTTTTCAGTGAAATACAGCTTACTCTACTGCAGAGTGCCAAAACTTGCTCCTATCGCTCTGAAACGCTCAAAATTGACATAAGCCAGTTTTCACCTCTAATGAATGAAAGTACAGGAAAAACCTTGTTTGCCATCAAGAAGATCCAAATTCAACCAGTTCAGGCTAGGAAACCTCAGTGAAAAACCTTTTTATAGTGAAATACAACTTTAGTTACTGCACAGTGCAAAAAGAGGCTTCTATCGCTCTGAAACGCTCAAAATTGACATGAGTGAGTGTTCACCATAAATGAATTAAAAGACAGGTGAGACCATGTTTGCCATGAAATAGATCCAAATTCAGCAAGTCCAGGCTAGGAAACTTGTTTGAAAATCCTTTTTTCAGTAAAATTCAGCTTTCTCTACTGCACAGTGCAAAAAGACGCTTCTATCGCTCTGAAACGCTCAAAATTGACATAATCCAGTTTGCACCTTTAATGAATGAAAGTGCAGGAAAAAACATGTTTGCCATGAAATAGATCCAAATTCAGCAAGTCCAGGCTAGGAAACTTGTTTGAAAATCCTTTTTTCAGTAAAATTCAGCTTTCTCTACTGCACAGTGCAAAAAGACGCTTCTATCGCTCTGAAACGCTCAAAATTGACATAAGCCAGTTTGCACCTTTAATGAATGAAAGTGCAGGAAAAACCTTGTTTGCCATCAAGAAGATCCAAATTCAACCAGTTCAGGCTAGGAAACTTGCTTGAAAATCCCTTTTTCAGTGAAATACAGCTTACTCTACTGCAGAGTGCCAAAACTTGCTCCTATCGCTCTGAAACGCTCAAAATTGACATAAGCCAGTTTTCACCTCTAATGAATGAAAGTGCAGGAAAAACCTTGTTTGCCATCAAGAAGATCCAAATTCAACCAGTTCAGGCTAGGAAACTTGCTTGAAAATCCCTTTTTCAGTGAAATACAGCTTACTCTACTGCAGAGTGCCAAAACTTGCTCCTATCGCTCTGAAACGCTCAAAATTGACATAAGCCAGTTTTCACCTCTAATGAATGAAAGTACAGGAAAAACCTTGTTTGCCATCAAGAAGATCCAAATTCAACCAGTTCAGGCTAGGAAACCTCAGTGAAAAACCTTTTTATAGTGAAATACAACTTTAGTTACTGCACAGTGCAAAAAGAGGCTTCTATCGCTCTGAAACGCTCAAAATTGACATGAGTGAGTGTTCACCATAAATGAATTAAAAGACAGGTGAGACCATGTTTGCCATGAAATAGATCCAAATTCAGCAAGTCCAGGCTAGGAAACTTGTTTGAAAATCCTTTTTTCAGTAAAATTCAGCTTTCTCTACTGCACAGTGCAAAAAGACGCTTCTATCGCTCTGAAACGCTCAAAATTGACATAATCCAGTTTGCACCTTTAATGAATGAAAGTGCAGGAAAAAACATGTTTGCCATGAAATAGATCCAAATTCAGCAAGTCCAGGCTAGGAAACTTGTTTGAAAATCCTTTTTTCAGTAAAATTCAGCTTTCTCTACTGCACAGTGCAAAAAGACGCTTCTATCGCTCTGAAACGCTCAAAATTGACATAAGCCAGTTTGCACCTTTAATGAATGAAAGTGCAGGAAAAACCTTGTTTGCCATCAAGAAGATCCAAATTCAACCAGTTCAGGCTAGGAAACTTGCTTGAAAATCCCTTTTTCAGTGAAATACAGCTTACTCTACTGCAGAGTGCCAAAACTTGCTCCTATCGCTCTGAAACGCTCAAAATTGACATAAGCCAGTTTTCACCTCTAATGAATGAAAGTACAGGAAAAACCTTGTTTGCCATCAAGAAGATCCAAATTCAACCAGTTCAGGCTAGGAAACTTGTTTGAAAATCCTTTTTTCAGTAAAATTCAGCTTTCTCTACTGCACAGTGCAAAAAGACGCTTCTATCGCTCTGAAACGCTCAAAATTGACATAATCCAGTTTGCACCTCTAATGAATGAATGTGCAGGAAAAAACATGTTTGCCATGAAATAGATCCAAATTCAGCAAGTCCAGGCTAGGAAACTTGTTTGAAAATCCTTTTTTCAGTAAAATTCAGCTTTCTCTACTGCACAGTGCAAAAAGACGCTTCTATCGCTCTGAAACGCTCAAAATTGACATAAGCCAGTTTGCACCTTTAATGAATGAAAGTGCAGGAAAAACCTTGTTTGCCATCAAGAAGATCCAAATTCAACCAGTTCAGGCTAGGAAACTTGCTTGAAAATCCCTTTTTCAGTGAAATACAGCTTACTCTACTGCAGAGTGCCAAAACTTGCTCCTATCGCTCTGAAACGCTCAAAATTGACATAAGCCAGTTTTCACCTCTAATGAATGAAAGTACAGGAAAAACCTTGTTTGCCATCAAGAAGATCCAAATTCAACCAGTTCAGGCTAGGAAACCTCAGTGAAAAACCTTTTTATAGTGAAATACAACTTTAGTTACTGCACAGTGCAAAAAGAGGCTTCTATCGCTCTGAAACGCTCAAAATTGACATGAGTGAGTGTTCACCATAAATGAATTAAAAGACAGGTGAGACCATGTTTGCCATGAAATAGATCCAAATTCAGCAAGTCCAGGCTAGGAAACTTGTTTGAAAATCCTTTTTTCAGTAAAATTCAGCTTTCTCTACTGCACAGTGCAAAAAGACGCTTCTATCGCTCTGAAACGCTCAAAATTGACATAAGCCAGTTTGCACCTTTAATGAATGAAAGTGCAGGAAAAACCTTGTTTGCCATCAAGAAGATCCAAATTCAACCAGTTCAGGCTAGGAAACCTCAGTGAAAAACCTTTTTATAGTGAAATACAACTTTAGTTACTGCACAGTGCAAAAAGAGGCTTCTATCGCTCTGAAACGCTCAAAATTGACATGAGTGAGTGTTCACCATAATAATCCAGTTTGCACCTTTAATGAATGAAAGTGCAGGAAAAACCTTGTTTGCCATCAAGAAGATCCAAATTCAACCAGTTCAGGCTAGGAAACTTGCTTGAAAATCCCTTTTTCAGTGAAATACAGCTTACTCTACTGCAGAGTGCCAAAACTTGCTCCTATCGCTCTGAAACGCTCAAAATTGACATAAGCCAGTTTTCACCTCTAATGAATGAAAGTACAGGAAAAACCTTGTTTGCCATCAAGAAGATCCAAATTCAACCAGTTCAGGCTAGGAAACCTCAGTGAAAAACCTTTTTATAGTGAAATACAACTTTAGTTACTGCACAGTGCAAAAAGAGGCTTCTATCGCTCTGAAACGCTCAAAATTGACATGAGTGAGTGTTCACCATAAATGAATTAAAAGACAGGTGAGACCATGTTTGCCATGAAATAGATCCAAATTCAGCAAGTCCAGGCTAGGAAACTTGTTTGAAAATCCTTTTTTCAGTAAAATTCAGCTTTCTCTACTGCACAGTGCAAAAAGACGCTTCTATCGCTCTGAAACGCTCAAAATTGACATAATCCAGTTTGCACCTTTAATGAATGAAAGTGCAGGAAAAAACATGTTTGCCATGAAATAGATCCAAATTCAGCAAGTCCAGGCTAGGAAACTTGTTTGAAAATCCTTTTTTCAGTAAAATTCAGCTTTCTCTACTGCACAGTGCAAAAAGACGCTTCTATCGCTCTGAAACGCTCAAAATTGACATAAGCCAGTTTGCACCTTTAATGAATGAAAGTGCAGGAAAAACCTTGTTTGCCATCAAGAAGATCCAAATTCAACCAGTTCAGGCTAGGAAACTTGCTTGAAAATCCCTTTTTCAGTGAAATACAGCTTACTCTACTGCAGAGTGCCAAAACTTGCTCCTATCGCTCTGAAACGCTCAAAATTGACATAAGCCAGTTTTCACCTCTAATGAATGAAAGTGCAGGAAAAACCTTGTTTGCCATCAAGAAGATCCAAATTCAACCAGTTCAGGCTAGGAAACTTGCTTGAAAATCCCTTTTTCAGTGAAATACAGCTTACTCTACTGCAGAGTGCCAAAACTTGCTCCTATCGCTCTGAAACGCTCAAAATTGACATAAGCCAGTTTTCACCTCTAATGAATGAAAGTACAGGAAAAACCTTGTTTGCCATCAAGAAGATCCAAATTCAACCAGTTCAGGCTAGGAAACCTCAGTGAAAAACCTTTTTATAGTGAAATACAACTTTAGTTACTGCACAGTGCAAAAAGAGGCTTCTATCGCTCTGAAACGCTGAAAATTGACATGAGTGAGTGTTCACCATAAATGAATTAAAAGACAGGTGAGACCATGTTTGCCATGAAATAGATCCAAATTCAGCAAGTCCAGGCTAGGAAACTTGTTTGAAAATCCTTTTTTCAGTAAAATTCAGCTTTCTCTACTGCACAGTGCAAAAAGACGCTTCTATCGCTCTGAAACGCTCAAAATTGACATAATCCAGTTTGCACCTTTAATGAATGAAAGTGCAGGAAAAAACATGTTTGCCATGAAATAGATCCAAATTCAGCAAGTCCAGGCTAGGAAACTTGTTTGAAAATCCTTTTTTCAGTAAAATTCAGCTTTCTCTACTGCACAGTGCAAAAAGACGCTTCTATCGCTCTGAAACGCTCAAAATTGACATAAGCCAGTTTGCACCTTTAATGAATGAAAGTGCAGGAAAAAACATGTTTGCCATGAAATAGATCCAAATTCAGCAAGTCCAGGCTAGGAAACTTGTTTGAAAATCCTTTTTTTAGTAAAATTCAGCTTTCTCTACTGCACAGTGCAAAAAGACGCTTCTATCGCTCTGAAACGCTCAAAATTGACATAAGCCAGTTTGCACCTTTAATGAATGAAAGTGCAGGAAAAACCTTGTTTGCCATCAAGAAGATCCAAATTCAACCAGTTCAGGCTAGGAAACTTGTTTGAAAATCCTTTTTTCAGTAAAATTCAGCTTTCTCTACTGCACAGTGCAAAAAGACGCTTCTATCGCTCTGAAACGCTCAAAATTGACATAATCCAGTTTGCACCTTTAATGAATGAAAGTGCAGGAAAAAACATGTTTGCCATGAAATAGATCCAAATTCAGCAAGTCCAGGCTAGGAAACTTGTTTGAAAATCCTTTTTTCAGTAAAATTCAGCTTTCTCTACTGCACAGTGCAAAAAGAGGCTGCTATCGCTCTGAAAGGCTCAAAATTGACATAAGCCAGTTTGCACCTTTAATGAATGAAAGTGCAGGAAAAACCTTGTTTGCCATCAAGAAGATCCAAATTCAACCAGTTCAGGCTAGGAAACTTGCTTGAAAATCCCTTTTTCAGTGAAATACAGCTTACTCTACTGCAGAGTGCCAAAACTTGCTCCTATCGCTCTGAAACGCTCAAAATTGACATAAGCCAGTTTTCACCTCTAATGAATGAAAGTACAGGAAAAACCTTGTTTGCCATCAAGAAGATCCAAATTCAACCAGTTCAGGCTAGGAAACCTCAGTGAAAAACCTTTTTATAGTGAAATACAACTTTAGTTACTGCACAGTGCAAAAAGAGGCTTCTATCGCTCTGAAACGCTCAAAATTGACATGAGTGAGTGTTCACCATAAATGAATTAAAAGACAGGTGAGACCATGTTTGCCATGAAATAGATCCAAATTCAGCAAGTCCAGGCTAGGAAACTTGTTTGAAAATCCTTTTTTCAGTAAAATTCAGCTTTCTCTACTGCACAGTGCAAAAAGACGCTTCTATCGCTCTGAAACGCTCAAAATTGACATAATCCAGTTTGCACCTTTAATGAATGAAAGTGCAGGAAAAAACATGTTTGCCATGAAATAGATCCAAATTCAGCAAGTCCAGGCTAGGAAACTTGTTTGAAAATCCTTTTTTCAGTAAAATTCAGCTTTCTCTACTGCACAGTGCAAAAAGACGCTTCTATCGCTCTGAAACGCTCAAAATTGACATAAGCCAGTTTGCACCTTTAATGAATGAAAGTGCAGGAAAAACCTTGTTTGCCATCAAGAAGATCCAAATTCAACCAGTTCAGGCTAGGAAACTTGCTTGAAAATCCCTTTTTCAGTGAAATACAGCTTACTCTACTGCAGAGTGCCAAAACTTGCTCCTATCGCTCTGAAACGCTCAAAATTGACATAAGCCAGTTTTCACCTCTAATGAATGAAAGTACAGGAAAAACCTTGTTTGCCATCAAGAAGATCCAAATTCAACCAGTTCAGGCTAGGAAACTTGTTTGAAAATCCTTTTTTCAGTAAAATTCAGCTTTCTCTACTGCACAGTGCAAAAAGACGCTTCTATCGCTCTGAAACGCTCAAAATTGACATAATCCAGTTTGCACCTCTAATGAATGAATGTGCAGGAAAAAACATGTTTGCCATGAAATAGATCCAAATTCAGCAAGTCCAGGCTAGGAAACTTGTTTGAAAATCCTTTTTTCAGTAAAATTCAGCTTTCTCTACTGCACAGTGCAAAAAGACGCTTCTATCGCTCTGAAACGCTCAAAATTGACATAAGCCAGTTTGCACCTTTAATGAATGAAAGTGCAGGAAAAACCTTGTTTGCCATCAAGAAGATCCAAATTCAACCAGTTCAGGCTAGGAAACTTATTTGAAAATCCTTTTTTCAGTAAAATTCAGCTTTCTCTACTGCACAGTGCAAAAAGACGCTTCTATCGCTCTGAAACGCTCAAAATTGACATAATCCAGTTTGCACCTTTAATGAATGAAAGTGCAGGAAAAACCTTGTTTGCCATCAAGAAGATCCAAATTCAACCAGTTCAGGCTAGGAAACTTATTTGAAAATCCTTTTTTCAGTAAAATTCAGCTTTCTCTACTGCACAGTGCAAAAAGACGCTTCTATCGCTCTGAAACGCTCAAAATTGACATAATCCAGTTTGCACCTTTAATGAATGAAAGTGCAGGAAAAAACATGTTTGCCATGAAATAGATCCAAATTCAGCAAGTCCAGGCTAGGAAACTTGTTTGAAAATCCTTTTTTCAGTAAAATTCAGCTTTCTCTACTGCACAGTGCAAAAAGAGGCTGCTATCGCTCTGAAACGCTCAAAATTGACATAAGCCAGTTTGCACCTTTAATGAATGAAAGTGCAGGAAAAACCTTGTTTGCCATCAAGAAGATCCAAATTCAACCAGTTCAGGCTAGGAAACTTGCTTGAAAATCCCTTTTTCAGTGAAATACAGCTTACTCTACTGCAGAGTGCCAAAACTTGCTCCTATCGCTCTGAAACGCTCAAAATTGACATAAGCCAGTTTTCACCTCTAATGAATGAAAGTACAGGAAAAACCTTGTTTGCCATCAAGAAGATCCAAATTCAACCAGTTCAGGCTAGGAAACCTCAGTGAAAAACCTTTTTATAGTGAAATACAACTTTAGTTACTGCACAGTGCAAAAAGAGGCTTCTATCGCTCTGAAACGCTCAAAATTGACATGAGTGAGTGTTCACCATAAATGAATTAAAAGACAGGTGAGACCATGTTTGCCATGAAATAGATCCAAATTCAGCAAGTCCAGGCTAGGAAACTTGTTTGAAAATCCTTTTTTCAGTAAAATTCAGCTTTCTCTACTGCACAGTGCAAAAAGACGCTTCTATCGCTCTGAAACGCTCAAAATTGACATAATCCAGTTTGCACCTTTAATGAATGAAAGTGCAGGAAAAAACATGTTTGCCATGAAATAGATCCAAATTCAGCAAGTCCAGGCTAGGAAACTTGTTTGAAAATCCTTTTTTCAGTAAAATTCAGCTTTCTCTACTGCACAGTGCAAAAAGACGCTTCTATCGCTCTGAAACGCTCAAAATTGACATAAGCCAGTTTGCACCTTTAATGAATGAAAGTGCAGGAAAAACCTTGTTTGCCATCAAGAAGATCCAAATTCAACCAGTTCAGGCTAGGAAACTTGCTTGAAAATCCCTTTTTCAGTGAAATACAGCTTACTCTACTGCAGAGTGCCAAAACTTGCTCCTATCGCTCTGAAACGCTCAAAATTGACATAAGCCAGTTTTCACCTCTAATGAATGAAAGTACAGGAAAAACCTTGTTTGCCATCAAGAAGATCCAAATTCAACCAGTTCAGGCTAGGAAACTTGTTTGAAAATCCTTTTTTCAGTAAAATTCAGCTTTCTCTACTGCACAGTGCAAAAAGACGCTTCTATCGCTCTGAAACGCTCAAAATTGACATAATCCAGTTTGCACCTCTAATGAATGAATGTGCAGGAAAAAACATGTTTGCCATGAAATAGATCCAAATTCAGCAAGTCCAGGCTAGGAAACTTGTTTGAAAATCCTTTTTTCAGTAAAATTCAGCTTTCTCTACTGCACAGTGCAAAAAGACGCTTCTATCGCTCTGAAACGCTCAAAATTGACATAAGCCAGTTTGCACCTTTAATGAATGAAAGTGCAGGAAAAACCTTGTTTGCCATCAAGAAGATCCAAATTCAACCAGTTCAGGCTAGGAAACTTATTTGAAAATCCTTTTTTCAGTAAAATTCAGCTTTCTCTACTGCACAGTGCAAAAAGACGCTTCTATCGCTCTGAAACGCTCAAAATTGACATAATCCAGTTTGCACCTTTAATGAATGAAAGTGCAGGAAAAACCTTGTTTGCCATCAAGAAGATCCAAATTCAACCAGTTCAGGCTAGGAAACTTATTTGAAAATCCTTTTTTCAGTAAAATTCAGCTTTCTCTACTGCACAGTGCAAAAAGACGCTTCTATCGCTCTGAAACGCTCAAAATTGACATAATCCAGTTTGCACCTTTAATGAATGAAAGTGCAGGAAAAAACATGTTTGCCATGAAATAGATCCAAATTCAGCAAGTCCAGGCTAGGAAACTTGTTTGAAAATCCTTTTTTCAGTAAAATTCAGCTTTCTCTACTGCACAGTGCAAAAAGAGGCTGCTATCGCTCTGAAACGCTCAAAATTGACATAAGCCAGTTTGCACCTTTAATGAATGAAAGTGCAGGAAAAACCTTGTTTGCCATCAAGAAGATCCAAATTCAACCAGTTCAGGCTAGGAAACTTGCTTGAAAATCCCTTTTTCAGTGAAATACAGCTTACTCTACTGCAGAGTGCCAAAACTTGCTCCTATCGCTCTGAAACGCTCAAAATTGACATAAGCCAGTTTTCACCTCTAATGAATGAAAGTACAGGAAAAACCTTGTTTGCCATCAAGAAGATCCAAATTCAACCAGTTCAGGCTAGGAAACCTCAGTGAAAAACCTTTTTATAGTGAAATACAACTTTAGTTACTGCACAGTGCAAAAAGAGGCTTCTATCGCTCTGAAACGCTCAAAATTGACATGAGTGAGTGTTCACCATAAATGAATTAAAAGACAGGTGAGACCATGTTTGCCATGAAATAGATCCAAATTCAACCAGTTCAGGCTAGGAAACTTGTTTGAAAATCCTTTTTTTAGTAAAATTCAGCTTTCTCTACTGCACAGTGCAAAAAGACGCTTCTATCGCTCTGAAACGCTCAAAATTGACATAATCCAGTTTGCACCTTTAATGAATGAAAGTGCAGGAAAAACCTTGTTTGCCATCAAGAAGATCCAAATTCAGCAAGTCCAGGCTAGGAAACTTGTTTGAAAATCCTTTTTTCAGTAAAATTCAGCTTTCTCTACTGCACAGTGCAAAAAGACGCTTCTATCGCTCTGAAACGCTCAAAATTGACATAATCCAGTTTGCACCTTTAATGAATGAAAGTGCAGGAAAAAACATGTTTGCCATGAAATAGATCCAAATTCAGCAAGTCCAGGCTAGGAAACTTGTTTGAAAATCCTTTTTTCAGTAAAATTCAGCTTTCTCTACTTCACAGTGCAAAAAGACGCTTCTATCGCTCTGAAACGCTCAAAATTGACATGAGTGAGTGTTCACCATAAATGAATTAAAAGACAGGTGAGACCATGTTTGCCATGAAATAGATCCAAATTCAGCAAGTCCAGGCTAGGAAACTTGTTTGAAAATCCTTTTTTCAGTAAAATTCAGCTTTCTCTACTGCACAGTGCAAAAAGACGCTTCTATCGCTCTGAAACGCTCAAAATTGACATAAACCAGTTTGCACCTTTAATGAATGAAAGTGCAGGAAAAACCTTGTTTGCCATCAAGAAGATCCAAATTCAACCAGTTCAGGCTAGGAAACTTGCTTGAAAATCCCTTTTTCAGTGAAATACAGCTTACTCTACTGCAGAGTGCCAAAACTTGCTCCTATCGCTCTGAAACGCTCAAAATTGACATAAGCCAGTTTTCACCTCTAATGAATGAAAGTACAGGAAAAACCTTGTTTGCCATCAAGAAGATCCAAATTCAACCAGTTCAGGCTAGGAAACCTCAGTGAAAAACCTTTTTATAGTGAAATACAACTTTAGTTACTGCACAGTGCAAAAAGAGGCTTCTATCGCTCTGAAACGCTCAAAATTGACATGAGTGAGTGTTCACCATAAATGAATTAAAAGACAGGTGAGACCATGTTTGCCATGAAATAGATCCAAATTCAGCAAGTCCAGGCTAGGAAACTTGTTTGAAAATCCTTTTTTCAGTAAAATTCAGCTTTCTCTACTGCACAGTGCAAAAAGACGCTTCTATCGCTCTGAAACGCTCAAAATTGACATAAGCCAGTTTGCACCTTTAATGAATGAAAGTGCAGGAAAAACCTTGTTTGCCATCAAGAAGATCCAAATTCAACCAGTTCAGGCTAGGAAACCTCAGTGAAAAACCTTTTTATAGTGAAATACAACTTTAGTTACTGCACAGTGCAAAAAGAGGCTTCTATCGCTCTGAAACGCTCAAAATTGACATGAGTGAGTGTTCACCATAATAATCCAGTTTGCACCTTTAATGAATGAAAGTGCAGGAAAAAACATGTTTGCCATGAAATAGATCCAAATTCAGCAAGTCCAGGCTAGGAAACTTGTTTGAAAATCCTTTTTTCAGTAAAATTCAGCTTTCTCTACTGCACAGTGCAAAAAGACGCTTCTATCGCTCTGAAACGCTCAAAATTGACATAATCCAGTTTGCACCTCTAATGAATGAAAGTGCAGGAAAAAACATGTTTGCCATGAAATAGATCCAAATTCAGCAAGTCCAGGCTAGGAAACTTGTTTGAAAATCCTTTTTTCAGTAAAATTCAGCTTTCTCTACTGCACAGTGCAAAAAGACGCTTCTATCGCTCTGAAACGCTCAAAATTGACATAAGCCAGTTTGCACCTTTAATGAATGAAAGTGCAGGAAAAACCTTGTTTGCCATCAAGAAGATCCAAATTCAACCAGTTCAGGCTAGGAAACTTGCTTGAAAATCCCTTTTTCAGTGAAATACAGCTTACTCTACTGCAGAGTGCCAAAACTTGCTCCTATCGCTCTGAAACGCTCAAAATTGACATAAGCCAGTTTTCACCTCTAATGAATGAAAGTACAGGAAAAACCTTGTTTGCCATCAAGAAGATCCAAATTCAACCAGTTCAGGCTAGGAAACCTCAGTGAAAAACCTTTTTATAGTGAAATACAACTTTAGTTACTGCACAGTGCAAAAAGAGGCTTCTATCGCTCTGAAACGCTCAAAATTGACATGAGTGAGTGTTCACCATAAATGAATTAAAAGACAGGTGAGACCGTGTTTGCCATGAAATAGATCCAAATTCAGCAAGTCCAGGCTAGGAAACTTGTTTGAAAATCCTTTTTTCAGTAAAATTCAGCTTTCTCTACTGCACAGTGCAAAAAGACGCTTCTATCGCTCTGAAACGCTCAAAATTGACATAAGCCAGTTTGCACCTTTAATGAATGAAAGTGCAGGAAAAACCTTGTTTGCCATCAAGAAGATCCAAATTCAACCAGTTCAGGCTAGGAAACTTGCTTGAAAATCCCTTTTTCAGTGAAATACAGCTTACTCTACTGCAGAGTGCCAAAACTTGCTCCTATCGCTCTGAAACGCTCAAAATTGACATAAGCCAGTTTTCACCTCTAATGAATGAAAGTACAGGAAAAACCTTGTTTGCCATCAAGAAGATCCAAATTCAACCAGTTCAGGCTAGGAAACTTGTTTGAAAATCCTTTTTTCAGTAAAATTCAGCTTTCTCTACTGCACAGTGCAAAAAGACGCTTCTATCGCTCTGAAACGCTCAAAATTGACATAATCCAGTTTGCACCTCTAATGAATGAATGTGCAGGAAAAAACATGTTTGCCATGAAATAGATCCAAATTCAGCAAGTCCAGGCTAGGAAACTTGTTTGAAAATCCTTTTTTCAGTAAAATTCAGCTTTCTCTACTGCACAGTGCAAAAAGACGCTTCTATCGCTCTGAAACGCTCAAAATTGACATAAGCCAGTTTGCACCTTTAATGAATGAAAGTGCAGGAAAAACCTTGTTTGCCATCAAGAAGATCCAAATTCAACCAGTTCAGGCTAGGAAACTTGCTTGAAAATCCCTTTTTCAGTGAAATACAGCTTACTCTACTGCAGAGTGCCAAAACTTGCTCCTATCGCTCTGAAACGCTCAAAATTGACATAAGCCAGTTTTCACCTCTAATGAATGAAAGTACAGGAAAAACCTTGTTTGCCATCAAGAAGATCCAAATTCAACCAGTTCAGGCTAGGAAACCTCAGTGAAAAACCTTTTTATAGTGAAATACAACTTTAGTTACTGCACAGTGCAAAAAGAGGCTTCTATCGCTCTGAAACGCTCAAAATTGACATGAGTGAGTGTTCACCATAAATGAATTAAAAGACAGGTGAGACCATGTTTGCCATGAAATAGATCCAAATTCAGCAAGTCCAGGCTAGGAAACTTGTTTGAAAATCCTTTTTTCAGTAAAATTCAGCTTTCTCTACTGCACAGTGCAAAAAGACGCTTCTATCGCTCTGAAACGCTCAAAATTGACATAAGCCAGTTTTCACCTCTAATGAATGAAAGTACAGGAAAAACCTTGTTTGCCATCAAGAAGATCCAAATTCAACCAGTTCAGGCTAGGAAACTTATTTGAAAATCCTTTTTTCAGTAAAATTCAGCTTTCTCTACTGCACAGTGCAAAAAGACGCTTCTATCGCTCTGAAACGCTCAAAATTGACATAATCCAGTTTGCACCTTTAATGAATGAAAGTGCAGGAAAAAACATGTTTGCCATGAAATAGATCCAAATTCAGCAAGTCCAGGCTAGGAAACTTGTTTGAAAATCCTTTTTTCAGTAAAATTCAGCTTTCTCTACTGCACAGTGCAAAAAGAGCTTCTATCGCTCTGAAACGCTCAAAATTGACATAAGCCAGTTTGCACCTTTAATGAATGAAAGTGCAGGAAAAACCTTGTTTGCCATCAAGAAGATCCAAATTCAACCAGTTCAGGCTAGGAAACTTGCTTGAAAATCCCTTTTTCAGTGAAATACAGCTTACTCTACTGCAGAGTGCCAAAACTTGCTCCTATCGCTCTGAAACGCTCAAAATTGACATAAGCCAGTTTTCACCTCTAATGAATGAAAGTACAGGAAAAACCTTGTTTGCCATCAAGAAGATCCAAATTCAACCAGTTCAGGCTAGGAAACCTCAGTGAAAAACCTTTTTATAGTGAAATACAACTTTAGTTACTGCACAGTGCAAAAAGAGGCTTCTATCGCTCTGAAACGCTCAAAATTGACATGAGTGAGTGTTCACCATAAATGAATTAAAAGACAGGTGAGACCATGTTTGCCATGAAATAGATCCAAATTCAGCAAGTCCAGGCTAGGAAACTTGTTTGAAAATCCTTTTTTCAGTAAAATTCAGCTTTCTCTACTGCACAGTGCAAAAAGACGCTTCTATCGCTCTGAAACGCTCAAAATTGACATAAACCAGTTTGCACCTTTAATGAATGAAAGTGCAGGAAAAACCTTGTTTGCCATCAAGAAGATCCAAATTCAACCAGTTCAGGCTAGGAAACTTGCTTGAAAATCCCTTTTTCAGTGAAATACAGCTTACTCTACTGCAGAGTGCCAAAACTTGCTCCTATCGCTCTGAAACGCTCAAAATTGACATAAGCCAGTTTTCACCTCTAATGAATGAAAGTACAGGAAAAACCTTGTTTGCCATCAAGAAGATCCAAATTCAACCAGTTCAGGCTAGGAAACCTCAGTGAAAAACCTTTTTATAGTGAAATACAACTTTAGTTACTGCACAGTGCAAAAAGAGGCTTCTATCGCTCTGAAACGCTCAAAATTGACATGAGTGAGTGTTCACCATAAATGAATTAAAAGACAGGTGAGACCATGTTTGCCATGAAATAGATCCAAATTCAGCAAGTCCAGGCTAGGAAACTTGTTTGAAAATCCTTTTTTCAGTAAAATTCAGCTTTCTCTACTGCACAGTGCAAAAAGACGCTTCTATCGCTCTGAAACGCTCAAAATTGACATAAGCCAGTTTGCACCTTTAATGAATGAAAGTGCAGGAAAAACCTTGTTTGCCATCAAGAAGATCCAAATTCAACCAGTTCAGGCTAGGAAACCTCAGTGAAAAACCTTTTTATAGTGAAATACAACTTTAGTTACTGCACAGTGCAAAAAGAGGCTTCTATCGCTCTGAAACGCTCAAAATTGACATGAGTGAGTGTTCACCATAATAATCCAGTTTGCACCTTTAATGAATGAAAGTGCAGGAAAAAACATGTTTGCCATGAAATAGATCCAAATTCAGCAAGTCCAGGCTAGGAAACTTGTTTGAAAATCCTTTTTTCAGTAAAATTCAGCTTTCTCTACTGCACAGTGCAAAAAGACGCTTCTATCGCTCTGAAACGCTCAAAATTGACATAATCCAGTTTGCACCTCTAATGAATGAAAGTGCAGGAAAAAACATGTTTGCCATGAAATAGATCCAAATTCAGCAAGTCCAGGCTAGGAAACTTGTTTGAAAATCCTTTTTTCAGTAAAATTCAGCTTTCTCTACTGCACAGTGCAAAAAGACGCTTCTATCGCTCTGAAACGCTCAAAATTGACATAAGCCAGTTTGCACCTTTAATGAATGAAAGTGCAGGAAAAACCTTGTTTGCCATCAAGAAGATCCAAATTCAACCAGTTCAGGCTAGGAAACTTGCTTGAAAATCCCTTTTTCAGTGAAATACAGCTTACTCTACTGCAGAGTGCCAAAACTTGCTCCTATCGCTCTGAAACGCTCAAAATTGACATAAGCCAGTTTTCACCTCTAATGAATGAAAGTACAGGAAAAACCTTGTTTGCCATCAAGAAGATCCAAATTCAACCAGTTCAGGCTAGGAAACCTCAGTGAAAAACCTTTTTATAGTGAAATACAACTTTAGTTACTGCACAGTGCAAAAAGAGGCTTCTATCGCTCTGAAACGCTCAAAATTGACATGAGTGAGTGTTCACCATAAATGAATTAAAAGACAGGTGAGACCATGTTTGCCATGAAATAGATCCAAATTCAGCAAGTCCAGGCTAGGAAACTTGTTTGAAAATCCTTTTTTCAGTAAAATTCAGCTTTCTCTACTGCACAGTGCAAAAAGACGCTTCTATCGCTCTGAAACGCTCAAAATTGACATAAGCCAGTTTGCACCTTTAATGAATGAAAGTGCAGGAAAAACCTTGTTTGCCATCAAGAAGATCCAAATTCAACCAGTTCAGGCTAGGAAACTTGCTTGAAAATCCCTTTTTCAGTGAAATACAGCTTACTCTACTGCAGAGTGCCAAAACTTGCTCCTATCGCTCTGAAACGCTCAAAATTGACATAAGCCAGTTTTCACCTCTAATGAATGAAAGTACAGGAAAAACCTTGTTTGCCATCAAGAAGATCCAAATTCAACCAGTTCAGGCTAGGAAACTTGTTTGAAAATCCTTTTTTCAGTAAAATTCAGCTTTCTCTACTGCACAGTGCAAAAAGACGCTTCTATCGCTCTGAAACGCTCAAAATTGACATAATCCAGTTTGCACCTCTAATGAATGAATGTGCAGGAAAAAACATGTTTGCCATGAAATAGATCCAAATTCAGCAAGTCCAGGCTAGGAAACTTGTTTGAAAATCCTTTTTTCAGTAAAATTCAGCTTTCTCTACTGCACAGTGCAAAAAGACGCTTCTATCGCTCTGAAACGCTCAAAATTGACATAAGCCAGTTTGCACCTTTAATGAATGAAAGTGCAGGAAAAACCTTGTTTGCCATCAAGAAGATCCAAATTCAACCAGTTCAGGCTAGGAAACTTGCTTGAAAATCCCTTTTTCAGTGAAATACAGCTTACTCTACTGCAGAGTGCCAAAACTTGCTCCTATCGCTCTGAAACGCTCAAAATTGACATAAGCCAGTTTTCACCTCTAATGAATGAAAGTACAGGAAAAACCTTGTTTGCCATCAAGAAGATCCAAATTCAACCAGTTCAGGCTAGGAAACCTCAGTGAAAAACCTTTTTATAGTGAAATACAACTTTAGTTACTGCACAGTGCAAAAAGAGGCTTCTATCGCTCTGAAACGCTCAAAATTGACATGAGTGAGTGTTCACCATAAATGAATTAAAAGACAGGTGAGACCATGTTTGCCATGAAATAGATCCAAATTCAGCAAGTCCAGGCTAGGAAACTTGTTTGAAAATCCTTTTTTCAGTAAAATTCAGCTTTCTCTACTGCACAGTGCAAAAAGACGCTTCTATCGCTCTGAAACGCTCAAAATTGACATAAGCCAGTTTGCACCTTTAATGAATGAAAGTGCAGGAAAAACCTTGTTTGCCATCAAGAAGATCCAAATTCAACCAGTTCAGGCTAGGAAACTTGCTTGAAAATCCCTTTTTCAGTGAAATACAGCTTACTCTACTGCAGAGTGCCAAAACTTGCTCCTATCGCTCTGAAACGCTCAAAATTGACATAAGCCAGTTTTCACCTCTAATGAATGAAAGTACAGGAAAAACCTTGTTTGCCATCAAGAAGATCCAAATTCAACCAGTTCAGGCTAGGAAACCTCAGTGAAAAACCTTTTTATAGTGAAATACAACTTTAGTTACTGCACAGTGCAAAAAGAGGCTTCTATCGCTCTGAAACGCTCAAAATTGACATGAGTGAGTGTTCACCATAAATGAATTAAAAGACAGGTGAGACCATGTTTGCCATGAAATAGATCCAAATTCAGCAAGTCCAGGCTAGGAAACTTGTTTGAAAATCCTTTTTTCAGTAAAATTCAGCTTTCTCTACTGCACAGTGCAAAAAGACGCTTCTATCGCTCTGAAACGCTCAAAATTGACATAAGCCAGTTTGCACCTTTAATGAATGAAAGTGCAGGAAAAAACATGTTTGCCATGAAATAGATTCAAATTCAGCAAGTCCAGGCTAGGAAACTTGTTTGAAAATCCTTTTTTCAGTAAAATTCAGCTTTCTCTACTGCAGAGTGCCAAAACTTGCTCCTATCGCTCTGAAACGCTCAAAATTGACATAAGCCAGTTTTCACCTCTAATGAATGAAAGTACAGGAAAAACCTTGTTTGCCATCAAGAAGATCCAAATTCAACCAGTTCAGGCTAGGAAACCTCAGTGAAAAACCTTTTTATAGTGAAATACAACTTTAGTTACTGCACAGTGCAAAAAGAGGCTTCTATCGCTCTGAAACGCTCAAAATTGACATGAGTGAGTGTTCACCATAAATGAATTAAAAGACAGGTGAGACCATGTTTGCCATGAAATAGATCCAAATTCAGCAAGTCCAGGCTAGGAAACTTGTTTGAAAATCCTTTTTTCAGTAAAATTCAGCTTTCTCTACTGCACAGTGCAAAAAGACGCTTCTATCGCTCTGAAACGCTCAAAATTGACATAAGCCAGTTTGCACCTTTAATGAATGAAAGTGCAGGAAAAACCTTGTTTGCCATCAAGAAGATCCAAATTCAGCAAGTCCAGGCTAGGAAACTTGTTTGAAAATCCTTTTTTCAGTAAAATTCAGCTTTCTCTACTGCACAGTGCAAAAAGACGCTTCTATCGCTCTGAAACGCTCAAAATTGACATAAGCCAGTTTGCACCTTTAATGAATGAATGTGCAGGAAAAAACATGTTTGCCATGAAATAGATCCAAATTCAGCAAGTCCAGGCTAGGAAACTTGTTTGAAAATCCTTTTTTCAGTAAAATTCAGCTTTCTCTACTGCAGAGTGCCAAAACTTGCTCCTATCGCTCTGAAACGCTCAAAATTGACATAAGCCAGTTTTCACCTCTAATGAATGAAAGTACAGGAAAAACCTTGTTTGCCATCAAGAAGATCCAAATTCAACCAGTTCAGGCTAGGAAACCTCAGTGAAAAACCTTTTTATAGTGAAATACAACTTTAGTTACTGCACAGTGCAAAAAGAGGCTTCTATCGCTCTGAAACGCTCAAAATTGACATGAGTGAGTGTTCACCATAAATGAATTAAAAGACAGGTGAGACCATGTTTGCCATGAAATAGATCCAAATTCAGCAAGTCCAGGCTAGGAAACTTGTTTGAAAATCCTTTTTTCAGTAAAATTCAGCTTTCTCTACTGCACAGTGCAAAAAGAGGCTTCTATCGCTCTGAAACGCTCAAAATTGACATAAGCCAGTTTGCACCTTTAATGAATGAAAGTGCAGGAAAAACCTTGTTTGCCATCAAGAAGATCCAAATTCAACCAGTTCAGGCTAGGAAACTTGCTTGAAAATCCCTTTTTCAGTGAAATACAGCTTACTCTACTGCAGAGTGCCAAAACTTGCTCCTATCGCTCTGAAACGCTCAAAATTGACATAAGCCAGTTTTCACCTCTAATGAATGAAAGTACAGGAAAAACCTTGTTTGCCATCAAGAAGATCCAAATTCAACCAGTTCAGGCTAGGAAACCTCAGTGAAAAACCTTTTTATAGTGAAATACAACTTTAGTTACTGCACAGTGCAAAAAGAGGCTTCTATCGCTCTGAAACGCTCAAAATTGACATGAGTGAGTGTTCACCATAAATGAATTAAAAGACAGGTGAGACCATGTTTGCCATGAAATAGATCCAAATTCAGCAAGTCCAGGCTAGGAAACTTGTTTGAAAATCCTTTTTTCAGTAAAATTCAGCTTTCTCTACTGCACAGTGCAAAAAGACGCTTCTATCGCTCTGAAACGCTCAAAATTGACATAATGCAGTTTGCACCTTTAATGAATGAAAGTGCAGGAAAAAACATGTTTGCCATGAAATAGATCCAAATTCAGCAAGTCCAGGCTAGGAAACTTGTTTGAAAATCCTTTTTTCAGTAAAATTCAGCTTTCTCTACTTCACAGTGCAAAAAGACGCTTCTATCGCTCTGAAACGCTCAAAATTGACATAAGCCAGTTTGCACCTTTAATGAATGAAAGTGCAGGAAAAACCTTGTTTGCCATCAAGAAGATCCAAATTCAACCAGTTCAGGCTAGGAAACTTGCTTGAAAATCCCTTTTTCAGTGAAATACAGCTTACTCTACTGCAGAGTGCCAAAACTTGCTCCTATCGCTCTGAAACGCTCAAAATTGACATAAGCCAGTTTTCACCTCTAATGAATGAAAGTACAGGAAAAACCTTGTTTGCCATCAAGAAGATCCAAATTCAACCAGTTCAGGCTAGGAAACCTCAGTGAAAAACCTTTTTATAGTGAAATACAACTTTAGTTACTGCACAGTGCAAAAAGAGGCTTCTATCGCTCTGAAACGCTCAAAATTGACATGAGTGAGTGTTCACCATAAATGAATTAAAAGACAGGTGAGACCATGTTTGCCATGAAATAGATCCAAATTCAGCAAGTCCAGGCTAGGAAACTTGTTTGAAAATCCTTTTTTCAGTAAAATTCAGCTTTCTCTACTGCACAGTGCAAAAAGAGGCTTCTATCGCTCTGAAACGCTCAAAATTGACATAAGCCAGTTTGCACCTTTAATGAATGAAAGTGCAGGAAAAACCTTGTTTGCCATCAAGAAGATCCAAATTCAACCAGTTCAGGCTAGGAAACTTGCTTGAAAATCCCTTTTTCAGTGAAATACAGCTTACTCTACTGCAGAGTGCCAAAACGTGCTCCTATCGCTCTGAAACGCTCAAAATTGACATAAGCCAGTTTTCACCTCTAATGAATGAAAGTACAGGAAAAACCTTGTTTGCCATCAAGAAGATCCAAATTCAACCAGTTCAGGCTAGGAAACCTCAGTGAAAAACCTTTTTATAGTGAAATACAACTTTAGTTACTGCACAGTGCAAAAAGAGGCTTCTATCGCTCTGAAACGCTCAAAATTGACATGAGTGAGTGTTCACCATAAATGAATTAAAAGACAGGTGAGACCATGTTTGCCATGAAATAGATCCAAATTCAGCAAGTCCAGGCTAGGAAACTTGTTTGAAAATCCTTTTTTCAGTAAAATTCAGCTTTCTCTACTGCACAGTGCAAAAAGACGCTTCTATCGCTCTGAAACGCTCAAAATTGACATAAGCCAGTTTGCACCTTTAATGAATGAAAGTGCAGGAAAAACCTTGTTTGCCATCAAGAAGATCCAAATTCAACCAGTTCAGGCTAGGAAACTTGCTTGAAAATCCCTTTTTCAGTGAAATACAGCTTACTCTACTGCAGAGTGCCAAAACTTGCTCCTATCGCTCTGAAACGCTCAAAATTGACATAAGCCAGTTTTCACCTCTAATGAATGAAAGTACAGGAAAAACCTTGTTTGCCATCAAGAAGATCCAAATTCAACCAGTTCAGGCTAGGAAACCTCAGTGAAAAACCTTTTTATAGTGAAATACAACTTTAGTTACTGCACAGTGCAAAAAGAGGCTTCTATCGCTCTGAAACGCTCAAAATTGACATGAGTGAGTGTTCACCATAAATGAATTAAAAGACAGGTGAGACCATGTTTGCCATGAAATAGATCCAAATTCAGCAAGTCCAGGCTAGGAAACTTGTTTGAAAATCCTTTTTTTAGTAAAATTCAGCTTTCTCTACTGCACAGTGCAAAAAGACGCTTCTATCGCTCTGAAACGCTCAAAATTGACATAAGCCAGTTTGCACCTTTAATGAATGAAAGTGCAGGAAAAACCTTGTTTGCCATCAAGCAGATCCAAATTCAACCAGTTCAGGCTAGGAAACTTGCTTGAAAATCCCTTTTTCAGTGAAATACAGCTTACTCTACTGCAGAGTGCCAAAACTTGCTCCTATCGCTCTGAAACGCTCAAAATTGACATAAGCCAGTTTTCACCTCTAATGAATGAAAGTACAGGAAAAACCTTGTTTGCCATCAAGAAGATCCAAATTCAACCAGTTCAGGCTAGGAAACTTGTTTGAAAATCCTTTTTTCAGTAAAATTCAGCTTTCTCTACTTCACAGTGCAAAAAGACGCTTCTATCGCTCTGAAACGCTCAAAATTGACATAAGCCAGTTTGCACCTTTAATGAATGAAAGTGCAGGAAAAACCTTGTTTGCCATCAAGAAGATCCAAATTCAACCAGTTCAGGCTAGGAAACTTGCTTGAAAATCCCTTTTTCAGTGAAATACAGCTTACTCTACTGCAGAGTGCCAAAACTTGCTCCTATCGCTCTGAAACGCTCAAAATTGACATAAGCCAGTTTTCACCTCTAATGAATGAAAGTACAGGAAAAACCTTGTTTGCCATCAAGAAGATCCAAATTCAACCAGTTCAGGCTAGGAAACCTCAGTGAAAAACCTTTTTATAGTGAAATACAACTTTAGTTACTGCACAGTGCAAAAAGAGGCTTCTATCGCTCTGAAACGCTCAAAATTGACATGAGTGAGTGTTCACCATAAATGAATTAAAAGACAGGTGAGACCATGTTTGCCATGAAATAGATCCAAATTCAGCAAGTCCAGGCTAGGAAACTTGTTTGAAAATCCTTTTTTCAGTAAAATTCAGCTTTCTCTACTGCACAGTGCAAAAAGACGCTTCTATCGCTCTGAAACGCTCAAAATTGACATAAGCCAGTTTGCACCTTTAATGAATGAAAGTGCAGGAAAAACCTTGTTTGCCATCAAGAAGATCCAAATTCAACCAGTTCAGGCTAGGAAACTTGCTTGAAAATCCCTTTTTCAGTGAAATACAGCTTACTCTACTGCAGAGTGCCAAAACTTGCTCCTATCGCTCTGAAACGCTCAAAATTGACATAAGCCAGTTTTCACCTCTAATGAATGAAAGTACAGGAAAAACCTTGTTTGCCATCAAGAAGATCCAAATTCAACCAGTTCAGGCTAGGAAACCTCAGTGAAAAACCTTTTTATAGTGAAATACAACTTTAGTTACTGCACAGTGCAAAAAGAGGCTTCTATCGCTCTGAAACGCTCAAAATTGACATGAGTGAGTGTTCACCATAAATGAATTAAAAGACAGGTGAGACCATGTTTGCCATGAAATAGATCCAAATTCAGCAAGTCCAGGCTAGGAAACTTGTTTGAAAATCCTTTTTTCAGTAAAATTCAGCTTTCTCTACTGCACAGTGCAAAAAGACGCTTCTATCGCTCTGAAACGCTCAAAATTGACATAAGCCAGTTTGCACCTTTAATGAATGAAAGTGCAGGAAAAACCTTGTTTGCCATCAAGAAGATCCAAATTCAACCAGTTCAGGCTAGGAAACTTGTTTGAAAATCCTTTTTTCAGTAAAATTCACCTTTCTCTACTGCACAGTGCAAAAAGACGCTTCTATCGCTCTGAAACGCTGAAAATTGACATAATCCAGTTTGCACCTCTAATGAATGAAAGTGCAGGAAAAAACATGTTTGCCATGAAATAGATCCAAATTCAGCAAGTCCAGGCTAGGAAACTTGTTTGAAAATCCTTTTTTCAGTAAAATTCAGCTTTCTCTACTGCACAGTGCAAAAAGAGGCTTCTATCGCTCTGAAACGCTCAAAATTGACATAAGCCAGTTTGCACCTTTAATGAATGAAAGTGCAGGAAAAACCTTGTTTGCCATCAAGAAGATCCAAATTCAACCAGTTCAGGCTAGGAAACTTGCTTGAAAATCCCTTTTTCAGTGAAATACAGCTTACTCTACTGCAGAGTGCCAAAACTTGCTCCTATCGCTCTGAAACGCTCAAAATTGACATAAGCCAGTTTTCACCTCTAATGAATGAAAGTACAGGAAAAACCTTGTTTGCCATCAAGAAGATCCAAATTCAACCAGTTCAGGCTAGGAAACCTCAGTGAAAAACCTTTTTATAGTGAAATACAACTTTAGTTACTGCACAGTGCAAAAAGAGGCTTCTATCGCTCTGAAACGCTCAAAATTGACATGAGTGAGTGTTCACCATAAATGAATTAAAAGACAGGTGAGACCATGTTTGCCATGAAATAGATCCAAATTCAGCAAGTCCAGGCTAGGAAACTTGTTTGAAAATCCTTTTTTCAGTAAAATTCAGCTTTCTCTACTGCACAGTGCAAAAAGACGCTTCTATCGCTCTGAAACGCTCAAAATTGACATAAGCCAGTTTGCACCTTTAATGAATGAAAGTGCAGGAAAAACCTTGTTTGCCATCAAGAAGATCCAAATTCAACCAGTTCAGGCTAGGAAACCTCAGTGAAAAACCTTTTTATAGTGAAATACAACTTTAGTTACTGCACAGTGCAAAAAGAGGCTTCTATCGCTCTGAAACGCTCAAAATTGACATGAGTGAGTGTTCACCATAAATGAATTAAAAGACAGGTGAGACCATGTTTGCCATGAAATAGATCCAAATTCAGCAAGTCCAGGCTAGGAAACTTGTTTGAAAATCCTTTTTTCAGTAAAATTCAGCTTTCTCTACTGCACAGTGCAAAAAGACGCTTCTATCGCTCTGAAACGCTCAAAATTGACATAAGCCAGTTTGCACCTTTAATGAATGAAAGTGCAGGAAAAACCTTGTTTGCCATCAAGAAGATCCAAATTCAACCAGTTCAGGCTAGGAAACTTGCTTGAAAATCCCTTTTTCAGTGAAATACAGCTTTCTCTACTGCAGAGTGCCAAAACTTGCTCCTATCGCTCTGAAACGCTCAAAATTGACATAAGCCAGTTTTCACCTCTAATGAATGAAAGTACAGGAAAAACCTTGTTTGCCATCAAGAAGATCCAAATTCAACCAGTTCAGGCTAGGAAACCTCAGTGAAAAACCTTTTTATAGTGAAATACAACTTTAGTTACTGCACAGTGCAAAAAGAGGCTTCTATCGCTCTGAAACGCTAAAAATTGACATGAGTGAGTGTTCACCATAAATGAATTAAAAGACAGGTGAGACCATGTTTGCCATGAAATAGATCCAAATTCAGCAAGTCCAGGCTAGGAAACTTGTTTGAAAATCCTTTTTTCAGTAAAATTCAGCTTTCTCTACTGCACAGTGCAAAAAGACGCTTCTATCGCTCTGAAACGCTCAAAATTGACATAAGCCAGTTTGCACCTTTAATGAATGAAAGTGCAGGAAAAACCTTGTTTGCCATCAAGAAGATCCAAATTCAACCAGTTCAGGCTAGGAAACCTCAGTGAAAAACCTTTTTATAGTGAAATACAACTTTAGTTACTGCACAGTGCAAAAAGAGGCTTCTATCGCTCTGAAACGCTCAAAATTGACATGAGTGAGTGTTCACCATAAATGAATTAAAAGACAGGTGAGACCATGTTTGCCATGAAATAGATCCAAATTCAGCAAGTCCAGGCTAGGAAACTTGTTTGAAAATCCTTTTTTCAGTAAAATTCAGCTTTCTCTACTGCACAGTGCAAAAAGACGCTTCTATCGCTCTGAAACGCTCAAAATTGACATAATCCAGTTTGCACCTTTAATGAATGAAAGTGCAGGAAAAAACATGTTTGCCATGAAATAGATCCAAATTCAGCAAGTCCAGGCTAGGAAACTTGTTTGAAAATCCTTTTTTCAGTAAAATTCAGCTTTCTCTACTTCACAGTGCAAAAAGACGCTTCTATCGCTCTGAAACGCTCAAAATTGACATAAGCCAGTTTGCACCTTTAATGAATGAAAGTGCAGGAAAAACCTTGTTTGCCATCAAGAAGATCCAAATTCAACCAGTTCAGGCTAGGAAACTTGCTTGAAAATCCCTTTTTCAGTGAAATACAGCTTACTCTACTGCAGAGTGCCAAAACTTGCTCCTATCGCTCTGAAACGCTCAAAATTGACATAAGCCAGTTTTCACCTCTAATGAATGAAAGTACAGGAAAAACCTTGTTTGCCATCAAGAAGATCCAAATTCAACCAGTTCAGGCTAGGAAACCTCAGTGAAAAACCTTTTTATAGTGAAATACAACTTTAGTTACTGCACAGTGCAAAAAGAGGCTTCTATCGCTCTGAAACGCTCAAAATTGACATGAGTGAGTGTTCACCATAAATGAATTAAAAGACAGGTGAGACCATGTTTGCCATGAAATAGATCCAAATTCAGCAAGTCCAGGCTAGGAAACTTGTTTGAAAATCCTTTTTTCAGTAAAATTCAGCTTTCTCTACTGCACAGTGCAAAAAGACGCTTCTATCGCTCTGAAACGCTCAAAATTGACATAAGCCAGTTTGCACCTTTAATGAATGAAAGTGCAGGAAAAACCTTGTTTGCCATCAAGAAGATCCAAATTCAACCAGTTCAGGCTAGGAAACTTGCTTGAAAATCCCTTTTTCAGTGAAATACAGCTTACTCTACTGCAGAGTGCCAAAACTTGCTCCTATCGCTCTGAAACGCTCAAAATTGACATAAGCCAGTTTTCACCTCTAATGAATGAAAGTACAGGAAAAACCTTGTTTGCCATCAAGAAGATCCAAATTCAACCAGTTCAGGCTAGGAAACCTCAGTGAAAAACCTTTTTATAGTGAAATACAACTTTAGTTACTGCACAGTGCAAAAAGAGGCTTCTATCGCTCTGAAACGCTCAAAATTGACATGAGTGAGTGTTCACCATAAATGAATTAAAAGACAGGTGAGACCATGTTTGCCATGAAATAGATCCAAATTCAGCAAGTCCAGGCTAGGAAACTTGTTTGAAAATCCTTTTTTCAGTAAAATTCAGCTTTCTCTACTGCACAGTGCAAAAAGACGCTTCTATCGCTCTGAAACGCTCAAAATTGACATAATCCAGTTTGCACCTCTAATGAATGAAAGTGCAGGAAAAAACATGTTTGCCATGAAATAGATCCAAATTCAGCAAGTCCAGGCTAGTAAACTTGTTTGAAAATCCTTTTTTCAGTAAAATTCAGCTTTCTCTACTGCACAGTGCAAAAAGACGCTTCTATCACTCTGAAACGCTCAAAATTGACATAAGCCAGTTTGCACCTTTAATGAATGAAAGTGCAGGAAAAACCTTGTTTGCCATCAAGAAGATCCAAATTCAACCAGTTCAGGCTAGGAAACCTCAGTGAAAAACCTTTTTATAGTGAAATACAACTTTAGTTACTGCACAGTGCAAAAAGAGGCTTCTATCGCTCTGAAACGCTCAAAATTGACATGAGTGAGTGTTCACCATAAATGAATTAAAAGACAGGTGAGACCATGTTTGCCATGAAATAGATCCAAATTCAGCAAGTCCAGACTAGGAAACTTGTTTGAAAATCCTTTTTTCAGTAAAATTCAGCTTTCTCTACTGCACAGTGCAAAAAGACGCTTCTATCGCTCTGAAACGCTCAAAATTGACATAATCCAGTTTGCACCTTTAATGAATGAAAGTGCAGGAAAAACCTTGTTTGCCATCAAGAAGATCCAAATTCAACCAGTTCAGGCTAGGAAACTTGCTTGAAAATCCCTTTTTCAGTGAAATACAGCTTACTCTACTGCAGAGTGCCAAAACTTGCTCCTATCGCTCTGAAACGCTCAAAATTGACATAAGCCAGTTTTCACCTCTAATGAATGAAAGTGCAGGAAAAACCTTGTTTGCCATCAAGAAGATCCAAATTCAACCAGTTCAGGCTAGGAAACCTCAGTGAAAAACCTTTTTATAGTGAAATACAACTTTAGTTACTGCACAGTGCAAAAAGAGGCTTCTATCGCTCTGAAACGCTCAAAATTGACATGAGTGAGTGTTCACCATAAATGAATTAAAAGACAGGTGAGACCATGTTTGCCATGAAATAGATCCAAATTCAGCAAGTCCAGGCTAGGAAACTTGTTTGAAAATCCTTTTTTCAGTAAAATTCAGCTTTCTCTACTGCACAGTGCAAAAAGAGGCTTCTATCGCTCTGAAACGCTCAAAATTGACATAAGCCAGTTTGCACCTTTAATGAATGAAAGTGCAGGAAAAACCTTGTTTGCCATCAAGAAGATCCAAATTCAACCAGTTCAGGCTAGGAAACTTGCTTGAAAATCCCTTTTTCAGTGAAATACAGCTTACTCTACTGCAGAGTGCCAAAACTTGCTCCTATCGCTCTGAAACGCTCAAAATTGACATAAGCCAGTTTTCACCTCTAATGAATGAAAGTACAGGAAAAACCTTGTTTGCCATCAAGAAGATCCAAATTCAACCAGTTCAGGCTAGGAAACTTGCTTGAAAATCCCTTTTTCAGTGAAATACAGCTTACTCTACTGCAGAGTGCCAAAACTTGCTCCTATCGCTCTGAAACGCTCAAAATTGACATAAGCCAGTTTTCACCTCTAATGAATGAAAGTACAGGAAAAACCTTGTTTGCCATCAAGAAGATCCAAATTCAACCAGTTCAGGCTAGGAAACCTCAGTGAAAAACCTTTTTATAGTGAAATACAACTTTAGTTACTGCACAGTGCAAAAAGAGGCTTCGATCGCTCTGAAACGCTCAAAATTGACATGAGTGAGTGTTCACCATAAATGAATTAAAAGACAGGTGAGACCATGTTTGCCATGAAATAGATCCAAATTCAGCAAGTCCAGGCTAGGAAACTTGTTTGAAAATCCTTTTTTCAGTAAAATTCAGCTTTCTCTACTGCACAGTGCAAAAAGACGCTTCTATCGCTCTGAAACGCTCAAAATTGACATAAGCCAGTTTGCACCTTTAATGAATGAAAGTGCAGGAAAAACCTTGTTTGCCATCAAGAAGATCCAAATTCAACCAGTTCAGGCTAGGAAACTTGCTTGAAAATCCCTTTTTCAGTGAAATACAGCTTACTCTACTGCAGAGTGCCAAAACTTGCTCCTATCGCTCTGAAACGCTCAAAATTGACATAAGCCAGTTTTCACCTCTAATGAATGAAAGTACAGGAAAAACCTTGTTTGCCATCAAGAAGATCCAAATTCAACCAGTTCAGGCTAGGAAACCTCAGTGAAAAACCTTTTTATAGTGAAATACAACTTTAGTTACTGCACAGTGCAAAAAGAGGCTTCTATCGCTCTGAAACGCTCAAAATTGACATGAGTGAGTGTTCACCATAAATGAATTAAAAGACAGGTGAGACCATGTTTGCCATGAAATAGATCCAAATTCAGCAAGTCCAGGCTAGGAAACTTGTTTGAAAATCCTTTTTTCAGTAAAATTCAGCTTTCTCTACTGCACAGTGCAAAAAGACGCTTCTATCGCTCTGAAACGCTCAAAATTGACATGAGTGATTGTTCACCATAAATGAATTAAAAGACAGGTGAGACCATGTTTGCCGTGAAATAGATCCAAATTCAGCAAGTCCAGGATAGGAAACTTGCTTGAAAATCCTTTTTTCAGTAAAATTCAGCTTTCTCTACTGCACAGTGCAAAAAGACGCTTCTATCGCTCTGAAACGCTCAAAATTGACATAAGCCAGTTTGCACCTTTAATGAATGAAAGTGCAGGAAAAACCTTGTTTGCCATCAAGAAGATCCAAATTCAACCAGTTCAGGCTAGGAAACCTCAGTGAAAAACCTTTTTATAGTGAAATACAACTTTAGTTACTGCACAGTGCAAAAAGAGGCTTCTATCGCTCTGAAACGCTCAAAATTGACATGAGTGAGTGTTCACCATAAATGAATTAAAAGACAGGTGAGACCATGTTTGCCATGAAATAGATCCAAATTCAGCAAGTCCAGGCTAGGAAACTTGTTTGAAAATCCTTTTTTCAGTAAAATTCAGCTTTCTCTACACAGTGCAAAAAGACGCTTCTATCGCTCTGAAACGCTCAAAATTGACATAAGCCAGTTTGCACCTTTAATGAATGAAAGTGCAGGAAAAACCTTGTTTGCCATCAAGAAGATCCAAATTCAACCAGTTCAGGCTAGGAAACCTCAGTGAAAAACCTTTTTATAGTGAAATACAACTTTAGTTACTGCACAGTGCAAAAAGAGGCTTCTATCGCTCTGAAACGCTCAAAATTGACATGAGTGAGTGTTCACCATAAGTGAATTAAAAGACAGGTGAGACCATGTTTGCCATGAAATAGATCCAAATTCAGCAAGTCCAGGCTAGGAAACTTGTTTGAAAATCCTTTTTTCAGTAAAATTCAGCTTTCTCTACTGCACAGTGCAAAAAGACGCTTCTATCGCTCTGAAACGCTCAAAATTGACATAAGCCAGTTTGCACCTTTAATGAATGAAAGTGCAGGAAAAACCTTGTTTGCCATCAAGAAGATCCAAATTCAACCAGTTCAGGCTAGGAAACCTCAGTGAAAAACCGTTTTATAGTGAAATACAACTTTAGTTACTGCACAGTGCAAAAAGAGGCTTCTATCGCTCTGAAACGCTCAAAATTGACATGAGTGAGTGTTCACCATAAATGAATTAAAAGACAGGTGAGACCATGTTTGCCGTGAAATAGATCCAAATTCAGCAAGTCCAGGATAGGAAACTTGCTTGAAAATCCTTTTTTCAGTAAAATTCAGCTTTCTCTACTGCGCAGTGCAAAAAGACGCTTCTATCGCTCTGAAACGCTCAAAATTGACATAAGCCAGTTTGCACCTTTAATGAATGAAAGTGCAGGAAAAACCTTGTTTGCCATCAAGAAGATCCAAATTCAACCAGTTCAGGCTAGGAAACTTGCTTGAAAATCCCTTTTTCAGTGAAATACAGCTTACTCTACTGCAGAGTGCCAAAACGTGCTCCTATCGCTCTGAAACGCTCAAAATTGACATAAGCCAGTTTGCACCTTTAATGAATGAAAGTGCAGGAAAAACCTTGTTTGCCATCAAGAAGAACCAAATTCAACCAGTTCAGGCTAGGAAACCTCAGTGAAAAACCTTTTTATAGTGAAATACAACTTTAGTTACTGCACAGTGCAAAAAGAGGCTTCTATCGCTCTGAAACGCTCAAAATTGACATGAGTGAGTGTTCACCATAAATGAATTAAAAGACAGGTGAGACCATGTTTGCCGTGAAATAGATCCAAATTCAGCAAGTCCAGGCTAGGAAACTTGTTTGAAAATCCTTTTTTCAGTAAAATTCAGCTTTCTCTACTGCACAGTGCAAAAAGACGCTTCTATCGCTCTGAAACGCTCAAAATTGACATAAGCCAGTTTGCACCTTTAATGAATTAAAGTACAGGAAAAACCTTGTTTGCCATCAAGAAGATCCAAATTCAACCAGTTCAGGCTAGGAAACCTCAGTGAAAAACCTTTTTATAGTGAAATACAACTTTAGTTATTGCACAGTGCAAAAAGAGGCTTCTATCGCTCTGAAACGCTCAAAATTGACATAAGCCAGTTTTCACCATAAATGAATTAAAGGACAGGTGAGACCAGGTTTGCCATGAAAAATATCCAAATTCAGCAAGTCCAGGCTAGGAAACTTGCTTGAAAAATCGTTTTTTTAGTGAAACACAGCTTAAGTTACTGCACAGTGCAGAGAGGCGCTTCTATCGCTCTGAAACGCTCAAAATTGACATAAGCCAGTTTTCACCCTTAATGAATTAAAGGACAGGAAAAACCTTGTTTGCCATCAAATAGATCCAAATTCAACCAGTGCAGGGCAGGAAACTTCCTTGAAAAACCTTTTTTCAGTGAAATACAGAGCACACAGTACAAATACACAGTAGTAACACACATCACACAATAGAAATACACTGCACACATTATAAATACACAGTAGAAATACAGAGCACAAAGTAGAAATACACATAAAACAGTAGAAATACACAGTAGAAATACACATCACAGTAAAATACACAATAGACATACACAGTACATAGTAGAAATACACAGGAAAAAATACACATCACACAGTAGTTATACACTGTAGAAATACACATCACGCATTAGAAATAAAGAGGTTGAATCCACATCACACAGTAGAAACAGACTGTAGAAATACAGAGCACAAATTGGAAATACACATCACACATTTGAAATACACTGTAGGGTTAGGGCTAGACATATACTGTAGACATACACAGCACATAGTAGGAATACAGATCAGAAACAAACATCACATAGTCAAAATACACAGTAGAAATACACAGCACACAGTCAAAATACACAGTAGAAATACAGAGCAGACAATAGGATTTCACAGTAGAAATAGACATCACAGTAGAAGTACACATCACAATAGAAAAACACAGTAGACATAGCGGACAGTACAAATACAATCGCAATACATATCACAGTCGAAATACACAGGAGAAATGCAGAGCAGACAATTGAAATACATAGAAATACACATCACAGTGGAAATACACATCAACATAGAGATACACAGTAGAAATACACAGTAGAAATAAACATTGCACAGTAGAAATACATATCACAGTAGAAATACACATCACAATAGAGATACACAGTTGAAATAAACATCACACAGTCAAAATACACAGTAGAAATACACAGCACAGAGTCGAAATATACAGCAGAAATACAAAGAAGACAATAGAAATACAGAGTAGAAATACACATCACCGTAGAAATACACATCACAATAAAGATACACAGTGGAAATACACAGTAGAAATAAACATCACACAGTCAAAATACACAGTAGAAATATACAGCAGAAATACAGAGAAGACAATAGAAATACACAGTAGTAATACAGAGCAGACAATAGAAATACACAGTAGAAATACACATCACAATAGAAATACACAGTAGAAATACACAGCACACAGTATAAATACACTAGAAATACATAGCACAGTCGAAATACACAGTAGAAATACTAAGCATACAATAGAAATACACTGTAGAAATACACATCACAGAAGTAATACACATCACAATAGAAATACACAGTAGAAATACACAGCACACAGTATAAATACACTAGAAATACATAGCACACAGTCGAAATACACAGTAGAAATACAGAGCAGACAATAGAAATACACAGCACAAATACACATCACAGTAGAAATACACATCACAATAGAGATACACAGCAGAAATACACAGTAGAAATAAACATCGCACAGTAGAAATACACATCACAATAGAGATACACAGTAGAAATACACAGTAGAAATAAACATCACACAGTCGAAATACACAGTAGAAATACACAGTAGAAATAAACATCACACAGTCGAAATACACAGTAGAAATTCACAGCACACAGTCGAAATAGACAGTAGAAATACAGAGCAGACAATAGAAATACACAGTAGAAATACACAGCACACAGTACAAATACACTAGAAATACATAGCACACAGTCGAAATACACCGTAGAAATACTAAGCATACAATAGAAATACACAGTAGAAATACTAAGCATACCATAGAAATACACTGTAGAAATACACAGTACATAGTAGACATATACTGTAAACATACACAGCACATAGTAGGAATACAGATCAGAAACAAACATCACATAGTCAAAATACACAGTAGAAATACACAGCACACAGTCAAAATACACAGTAGAAATACAGAGCAGACAATAGGATTTCACAGTAGAAATAGACATCACAGTAGAAATACACATCACAATAGAAAAACACAATAGACATAGCGGACAGTACAAATACAATCGCAATACATATCACAGTCGAAATACACAGGAGAAATGCAGAGCAGACAATTGAAATACATAGAAATACATATCACAGTGGAAATACACATCAACATAGACATACACAGTAGAAATAAACATCGCACAGTAGAAATAAACATCGCACAGTAGAAATACATATCACAGTAGAAATACACATCACAATAGAGATACACAGTTGAAATAAACATCACACAGTCAAAATACACAGTAGAAATACACAGCACAGAGTCGAAATATACAGCAGAAATACAGAGAAGACAATAGAAATACACAGTAGAAATACACATCACCGTAGAAATACGCATCACAATAGAGATACACAGTGGAAATACACAGTAGAAATAAACATCACACAGTCGAAATACACAGTAGAAATACAGAGCAGACAATAGAAATACACAGCACAAATACACATCACAGTAGAAATACACATCACAATAGAGATACACAGCAGAAATACACAGTAGAAATAAACATCGCACAGTAGAAATACACATCACAGTAGAAATACACATCACAATAGAGATACACAGTAGAAATACACAGTAGAAATAAACATCACACAGTCGAAATACACAGTAGAAATACACAGTAGAAATAAACATCACACAGTCAAAATACACAGTAGAAATACACAGCAGAAATACAGAGAAGACAATAGAAATACACAGTAGTAATACAGAGCAGACAATAGAAATACACAGTAGAAATACACATCACAATAGAAATACACAGTAGAAATACACAGCACACAGTATAAATACACTAGAAATACATAGCACAGTCGAAATACACAGTAGAAATACTAAGCATACAATAGAAATACACTGTAGAAATACACATCACAGTAGTAATACACATCACAATAGAAATACACAGCACACAGTATAAATACACTAGAAATACATAGCACACAGTCGAAATACACAGTAGAAATACAGAGCAGACAATAGAAATACACAGTAAAAATACACATCACAGTAGAAATACACATCACAATAGAGATACACAGTAGAAATACACAGTAGAAATAAACATCGCACAGTAGAAATACACATCACAGTAGAAATACACATCACAATAGAGATACACAGTAGAAATACACAGTAGAAATAAACATCACACAGTCGAAATACACAGTAGAAATACACAGTAGAAATAAACATCACACAGTCGAAATACACAGTAGAAATTCACAGCACACAGTCGAAATAGACAGTAGAAATACAGAGCAGACAATAGAAATACACAGTAGAAATACACAGCACACAGTACAAATACACTAGAAATACATAGCACACAGTCGAAATACACCGTGGAAATACTAAGCATACAATAGAAATACACAGTAGAAATACTAAGCATACAATAGAAATACACTGTAGAAATACACATCACAGTAGAAATTCACATCACAATAGAGATACACAGTAGAAATTCACAGTAGAAATAAACATCGCACAGTAGAAAACACATCACAATAGAAATACACAGTAGAAATACACAGCACACAGTACAAATACACTAGAAATACATAGCACAGTTGAAATACACAGTACAAATACTAAGCATACAATAGAAATACACTGTAGAAATACACATCACAATAGAAATACACAGTAGAAATACACAGCACACAGTAGAAATACACTAGAAATACATAGCACACAGTCGAAATACACAGTACAAATACAGAGCAGACAATAGAAATACACAGTACAAATACACATCACAGTAGAAATACACATCACAATAGAGATACACAGTAGAAATACACAGTAGAAATAAACATCGCACAGTAGAAATACACATCACAGTAGAAATACACATCACAATAGAGATACACAGTAGAAATACACAGTAGAAATAAACATCACACAGTCGAAATACACAGTAGAAATTCACAGCACAATAGAAATACACAGTAGAAATACACAGCACACAGTATAAATACACCAGAAATACATAGCACACAGTCGAAATACACATCACAATAGAGATACACAGTAGAAATAAACATCGCACAGTAGAAATACACATCACAGTAGAAATACACATCACAATAGAGATACACAGTAGAAATACACAGTAGAAATAAACATCACACAGTCGAAATGCACAGTAGAAATACACAGTAGAAATAAACATCACACAGTCGAAATACACAGTAGAAATTCACAGCACACAGTCGAAATAAACAGTAGAAATACAGAGCAGACAATAGAAATACACAGTAGAAATACACAGCACACAGTACAAATACACTAGAAATACATAGCACACAGTCGAAATACACCGTAGAAATACTAAGCATACAATAGAAATACACAGTAGAAATAGTAAGCATACAATAGAAACACACTGTAGAAATACACATCACAGTAGAAATACACATCACAATAGAGATACACAGTAGAAATTCACAGTAGAAATAAACATCGCACAGTAGAAAACACATCACAATAGAAATACACAGTAGAAATACACAGCACACTACAAATACACTAGAAATACATAGCACAGTCGAAATACACAGTAGAAATACTAAGCATACAATAGAAATACACTGTAGAAATACACATCACAGTAGAAATACACATCACAATAGAAATACACAGTAGAAATACACAGCACACAGTATAAATACACTAGAAATACATAGCACACAGTCGAAATACACAGTAGAAATACAGAGCAGACAATAGAAATACACAGTACAAATACACATCACAGTAGAAATACACATCACAATAGAGATACACAGTGGAAATACACATTAGAAATAAACATTGCACAGTAGAAATACACATCACAGTAGAAATACACATCACAATAGAGAGACACAGTAGAAATACACAGTAGAAATAAACATCACACAGTAGAAATACACAGTAGAAATAAACATCACACAGTCGAAATACACAGTAGAAATACACAGCACAGTCGAAATGTCACAGTAGAAATACACATCACAATAGAAATACACAGTAGAAATACAGAGAAGACAATAGAAATACACAGTAGAAATACACATCACAGTAGAAATACACATCACAATAGAAATACACAGTAGAAATACACATCAAAGTAGAAATACACATCACAATAGAAATACACAGTAGAAATACACAGCACACAGTACACATACACTAGAAATACATAGCACACAGTAGAAATACATTGTAGAAATACACATCACACAGTCCAAATACACTGTAGAAATACACAGTAGCAATACACATCACATTACAAATACACAGTAGAAATACTGCACAGTGCAAAAAGAAGCTTCTATCCCTCTGAAACGCTCAAAATTGACAGTGAGCTTTCACCATAAATGAATTAAAGAGCAAGGGAAACCATGTTTGCCATGATATTTATCCAAATTCAAATATTCCTGGCAAGGCAGCTTCCTTGTAAAAACCTTTTTTCAATGAAGTACCTCATACTGCACAGTGCAAAAAGTGAATTAAAGACCAATGGAAACCATGTTTGCAACAATATTAATCCAACTTCGGCCATCCACAACAAAATAGAACACAACAGAACAGAAGAAATATCCATATTTTATAGTTCATTTCTAGCAGAAGACCAGAAGGTCCTGCAGCATGTGACCTGGTGCTCTCTACAAATGCACCTGTTACACTTGGTGCAGGTGGTAGAAGACCTCTATTTTAGCCTTGTGCACAACCAGCATTCAGCTCTCCTTCTGGTCGAGCTGGTGGCAGCAGTGGCAATGGCGGTGTCGGTGGTTTCTGCTAGGGCAGCAACAGTGGTCTGTAACTTCACCACCATGGCAGCAGCATGTCGGTCATCGAATCGGAGGCTGGCGCTTATCATTTGAAATCGTTTGTGGGACATGGTGGCCCTGACGACTGGTCTCCCACTCTGGTCATCCCACAGACTGCGGGTAGAGTCCCCTTTGGACCGGTACACACCTGCCAGGATGAGAAGTCCCAAGTACGCTCGAATCTTATGGGCATCCACATCACTCCATCCTGACACTGCACGCCTCCGTGTAAGGTTTGTCATTTGCAAAATCAGCTGGATCATGTCAGGAGTGAAAAAAGGGTCAAAAGAGGATGACACATCATGGATTCTTGATATGGCATATCTCGTGGGCCCTGGCATCATGCCGGTTGATGCCTGAATGTAGCGCAGTGTCTCGGCATGAGATGGAGACTAGACTTGCCTGTTATTCGCTGTCCACTCACTGTAAGGATCGGCAGGATCCCCAGTGTCCTCTCCACTTTCAGAGGACGGGTCAGAGGCACTCACAGAAGTGGGCTCCAGTGAGCATTCTGTGTCAGACTCCCCCTCGAGATTGTGTCTTCTTCAGATGAGTACTGCAGCTCGCTGTCGAAATACACAGTAGAAATGCAGAGCACACAATAGTAATACAAAGTAGAAATACACATCACACAGTAGAAATACATAGCACACAATAGAAATACAAAGTAGAAATACATAGCATACAATAGAAATACAAAGTAGAAATACAAATCACTCTGTAGAAATACACATCACACAGTCGAAATACACAAGACACAGTAGAAATACACAGTAGAAATACACATCATACAGTAGAAAGAGAGAGTAGAAATGCAAAGCACACAATAGAAATATAAAGTAGAAATACACAGAACACAGTAAATACACATTGCACAGGAATAATACACAGCACACAGTAGAAATACACTATAGAAATACACAGCACTCAGAAGAAATACACAGCAGAAATACACAGTAGAAATATACAGCACTGAGTATTAATACACCGCAGAAATACACATCACACATTAGAAATAGACAGTAGAAACACACAGCACACATTAGAAATACACAGTAGTAACACACAGCACACAGTAGAAATACACAGTAGAAATACACAGGACACAGTAGAAATACACAGCACACAGTCGAAATACACAGTAGAAATACAGAGCACACAATAGAAATACACATCACACAGTAGAAATACACTGTAGACATACAGAGCACACAGTAGAAATACACATCACACAGTAGAAATACACTGTAGAAATACAGAGCACACAGTTGAAATACACAGTAGAAATACAGAGCACACAATAGAAATACACATCACACAGTAGAAATACACTGTAGAAATACAGAGCACACAGTAGAAATACACATCACACAGTCGAAATACACAGTAGAAATACACATCACACAGTTGAAATAAACAGTAGAAATACAGAGCACACAATAGAAATACACAGTAGAAATACACAACACAGTAAAAATACACAGCACACAGTAGAAATACATAGGACACAGTAGACATACACATCAGAGAGTAGAAATACACAGGACACAGTAGAAATACACATCAGAGAGTAGAATTACACAGTACATAGAAATACACAGTAGCAATTCACAGCACAGAGTCGAAATACACAGAAGAAATACAGAGCACACAACAGATAGACACAGTAGAAATACAGAGCACACAACAGATAGACACAGTAGAAATACACATCACTGTAGAGATACAGAGCACACAGTAGAAATACACTGTAGAAATACAGAGCACACAGTAGAAATACACATCACACAGCAGAAATACACTGTAGAAATACAGAGCACACATCACACAGTAGGAATACACATCACAAAGTCGAAATACACAGAAGAAATACACATCACACAGAAATACACAGTAGAAATACAGAGCACATAATAGAAATACACATCACACAGTAGAAATACACAGTCGAAATGAACATCACACAGTAGAAATACACAGCAGAAATACATCTCACACAGTAGAAATACACATCACACAGTAGAAATACACAGCAGAAATACATCTCACACAGTAGAAATACACATCACACAGTAGAAATACACAGTTGAAATGCACAGCACACAGTAAAAATACACAGTAGAAATACACAGCAGAAATACACAGCACACAGTAGAAATACACAGTCGAAGAAAACATCACAGTAGAAATGTACAGTAGAAATACACAGCACATAGTAGAAATACATAGCAGAAATACACGTCACACAGTAGAAATACACATCACACAGTTGGAATACACAGTCGAAATACACATCACACGGTAGAATACACAGTTGAAAAACACATCACACAGTCAAAATACACAGCACACATATACATACACAGTACACAGTATAAATACACAAGAAACAGTATAAATAAACTGTACAAAGTATAAATACACACTTTAAATTCACATTGCACAGTATAAATACAGAGCACACAGTATAAATACACAGTACGCAGTATGAATACACATTACAAGGTATACACACACAGTACACAGTATACATACACAGTACACAGTATGAATACCCAGTACACAGTACAGAGTATAAATATACATCACACAGTAGAAATACACAGTAGAAATACACTTCACACAGTAGAAATACACTGTAGAAATACACAGTACATAGTAGAAATACACTGTAGAAATACACATCACACAGTAGAAATACACTGTAGAAATACAGAGCACACAGTAGTAATACACTATAGAAATACACATCACACAGTAGAAATACACTAGAAATACAGAGCATACAGTAGAAGTACACAGTAGAAATACACTGTAGAAATACACGTCACACAGTAGAAATACACTGTAGAAATACATGTCACACAGTGGAAATACACAGTAGAAATACACAGCACACAGTAGAAATAGACAACAGAAACAGGATTTGCTTAATTTCTGGACGTATCCTACCTGCACTCCAAGACAAAATAATGAAACGCAATCTGAGGGCATCTTTAAAAGGCTTGTTTTGGGGTGCAAGTGTGGCTCACGCCCATGCCAATTTGAACACGCCGAATCTCGGAAGCTAAGAAGTGTTGGTCCTGGTGAGAGTTTGGATGGGAGATCGCTTGGGAATGCCAGGTGCTAAGCTTTTTGACTTTGCTCTACAGACACCAGAGGGCGCTGCAGCTTCTTCAGTGGAGACAGGGTTGAAAAAAAACAGCAGCCTGTTTCTTGTTTTCCGGTTATGCAGGCTGTCTGTTTAGGTGGAGAAATGTAAATGACTAGTCCTTCACTTCCTATTTCCACTTTATGCTGTTTTATACTACTACTTCATTCCATTTCAGAGGGAAATATGGTACATTTCCCTCCTCTAAACATGTAATTATTTGATCAAATTGAATACATCAATGGAAATGCTGCTGAGACAATAATGTGTCAGTGCTTACCAATCCACTGATAGCTGTTTTTCATACAGCGAAAGCCTTAGAAATGTAAAAACAGGTGACAGCAGAGCTTGTTATGAAGGCTCATTTTTCATCCTGGTAACAGGATTTGCCTTATTTCTGGACGTATCCTACCTGCACTACCGGCCTTTTTTGGGGTGTAAGTGTGGCTTACGGCCATACCACTCTGAACACGCCCCCTTTGGTGAAGTAGTAAGTGTGTGTATTGGTGAGAAGAAAAAAAATCAAAAAAATCATGGACGGACTAAAAATCAAAAACAATATAATCATGGCGAGGGAATTGGGCATAGACAAAATGGTGGTCTCTTTTATTAATTTGCCCACTTATATTGAGGACATGGCAATACTGGAGAAATTAAGAGACTGGGGAGTCAAGCCTGGTTCCGGAATCAGGAGACGGATGTGGCCAGGGACGGAGATCACGGACGGAACTTTGCATTCGGCCTGGACATATTGTTAGACACATGTTTTAAATGTGGAAAACAGGGCCATTATGCCCTGGAGTGCACGGAGCAGCAGACGGGAGGAGGAGGCTGGAGTAAGGAGAGGTCTAAAGACAAGTGAGAGTACCGGGGGTGAGAATGACTGGGTTAGAGTGGACGGTGTCTGATGTTACGGGCAGTGAGGGAGGTACCATGGAGAAGGTGGGAGAAGTGAGGAAAAGACCCATGACAAGACGGCAAGTGAAAAGAACTCATGGAGACACTCTTTTCAATTTTGCTTATCATGCTCCATATTTCCTCCTTCGATGGGAATGGGCTCCGAGACAGAGACAGAAGACAGCAAACCTTGCTGGTGTGTGAGGCTGACATCATTTGCCTACAAGAGACTCACTGGGATGATGAGTGTGTGAGAGAGACTGAGAGAGAATGGATGGGTGAGATGTATGTTAACAATGGGGGAACTAAATCAAGAGGGGTGGCAATTTTGGTGAAGAGGGGAGTGATTGAGGATGTAAGAAAGAGTGTGGATGATGAGTGATTGGGATAACATTTGAACACATGGAGGAAAAGTTTTAACTAATGAATGTATATGCACCGAATGAGGAAAGAGAGAGAAGGTGGGAGTGGGAGGAATGTGTGGTGACAACTGTATGATTGTGGGTGATTTTAATGTGTGGCGGGAAGGTTGGATGCTTCATCAATTGTGTGTTTCAGGAGTGATTCATCCAGAGGTGTGCTGAGACAGGTGATGAAAGAGAAGAGACTGATTGATATGTGGAGAGATAGAAATCCAGAGGGGAGGGTTTTTTCTAGACAGACAAGAGGTGGGGGGTGTTAAAACAGAGTATAAAAAACAGGATAGATTTAGTTTTGGGAGCAAAGGGCATAGCAGACAGGATAGGTAGGGCAGAATATAAAGCCACAGCGCCCAGCGATCACATGGTGTTGGAGTTTAGGTTAAATCAACAAATTGAAAGGAGGGGAGTGGTGTGTGGTGTTTGAATGGTGGTTTAGCAAAGGATGAAAGGTATAAAAAGAAAGTGAGAGAATGTATAAACAGGAGAATGAATGAGAGTATGAAAATAAAACACAACTACGTCAGTTCAGGGTCCAATATAAAAATATATATTTGCAAAATAATAGCCCATTAAATGATTGATCAATGAATGATTTCTTTCACCTGGTTAATGTGATTTCTGCTCCCGAACTTCACTGCACAGCTTATCAATATCAGGGCTGTAAGACGTCACTTTGATCTTCACACAGGATTGCAAGCTGTCATCTGTGAGGCGGGAGCTATGTTTGCTATTTATGTAGTTCATGCTGGGTAAAACCTGCTCACATAAGTATGTGGATCCAAAGATTGACAGGACTCCAAATGCATATTTTTTCATGTTCATATAAGTGTCAGGAATGGCATTCCATGTTTCGAACACAAGTTTGTCTGGTTTGGGGAGGTTTTCAATATCATTCCATTTGTTCTTCTGAGCAAGAGTGGCCTTCTGATGAGCAACATCCTCAAGATCAGCTGTCAAGCTTCTTAACTTAGACACCCTTACGTCTTTGTCAGCTATGACGGCCAGTTCGATCTCAAGATCGGGTTGACTTACAACTGTAAATGCAGTCATATTCAACGGGGATGGATCGGTGTTCAGGGGGGTGACGGGAAAGGATAATGTGTTTTTTTCCTGTCTGAAATCTCAGAATCTTTTTCCAAACGCAGTTTGCATTGCGATGATTGCATGCTGCAAATGGTCATAATTTATCTCATTGTGTGCTTCTTTGAACTTGAAAGAGGAAAAGTGAGACAGCGTACCTAGCATATTGCTTATTTGGAATACCAATCCTAATCGGTAATTGTAATAGAGCTAATTTTCATATTCCCCTTTTGGAATTACATCAGTATGAAAGATCACTTATGTGATCCAATAGTCATTTGCAGATTGTGTTCTTGGAATTAGGTATCATGCAAAATATCACCCATTAGGATTTTTTTACTCATTACTTTAATTATGAATTAATGCTCATTGCATATTGCATATTATATTGCATATTGCATATTGGATTGTTGGACTTACAGATAGTGTAAAATATAACTCGATTGGAATGAGACTGTTACTTGCAGAAAACATATTACATCAGAATCAGAATCAGAATCAGAATACTTTATTAATCCCGGGGGGAAATTGTTTTTGTTCTGGATGCTCCGTGCAAAGTAGAAATAGAAATATAGCATGAATGGAAACAAGAGATAAAGATTAAGATATAAATAAAATAGTAAAGTAGACAATAAAATAAAATATAATAAAATAAAATAATAAAGTAGACAATCTCAAGTGTTCAATGACCACTCCAAGTATTTACATATATACAGTGCAAAATATATATATGGTATGGGAAATATACATAGATAGATACTGTCTCCTCCATTGACTCTCTCACCCATGTTAAATCCTCTGTCAGCCCTGGTGCTGGTGCTGGTGGTGATGGTGGTGATTGTTTTATCAAGTCACTTATTCCTGTTAGGATTCCTGTTAGGATCACTGAAAGGCAGTGTGCACTACCATCTTCCACTCAAAGTCCACACAGAAACAACCTCATCACAGTTAAAACCACTTCTTTAACCCCTGCTTTTAAATCAGCTAATTTCTGCTTACTCAATGTAAGGTCCCTTGCAAATAAGTCTTTTATCTGCCAGGATTTTATCATGTCAAACAATATTGACTTTTTTATCATCACAGAGTCCTGGATTAATCCTGATGAATGTGCCCCTCTCATTGAGTCTTCCCCCCCAGATTATTTATTTTTCCACCAGCCGAGAATGACAGGCCGAGGGGGGGGCCTTGCTGTAATTCACAGAAATGATTTTAACTGTTGTCAAGTCCCGCTTGGCTGCTTCTCTACTTTTGAGAGTCTTACCTTTATTTTAAAGAATAAATTGCCTATTTTATGTGTTTTAATTTACCGACCCCCTAAGCTCATTTCTGGTTTTATTAAGGAATTTTCAGACCTTTTATCAGTCATCATGTTACAATATGACAGAGTTCTCATTCTTGGTGATTTTAATATCCATGTCTGTTGCCCTTCTTCCTCCTCGTTTACCTCTGATTTTATGAAACTTTTAGATTCTTTTAGTTTGACCCAATATGTGAAGCAGCCCAGCCATGACAAAGGGCACACACTTGACCTTGTGCTCGCCCATGGTTTCTGTGTGGATGAAGTGAACTTGGTTGATTTTGCCGTCTCTGATCACAAGGCAGTGCTTTTCCAGGTTCCGCTCCTCTCTCCTGACCCCAAACCCCCCACACTGATTCACTCCCGCCCCCTAAATTCACTGTCTGTTCCTCGTTTCAGCCAAGCTTTTATGTCCTCAAGCACGGTTCTTAATACAGGTGAACAACATGGCCTCACCGTAGATGAACTTGTCAGTGGTTTTAACAGCTCTTGCACAAACATCTTAAACTCTATAGCTCCAGTCAGACTTAAAAAGCTGAAACCTCATTCTCTGCCATGGCTAAAGGAAGAACTAAAGATTTTAAAGAGACGATGCAGGATGGCAGAGAGAAAATGGAAAAAGGATCAACTCAGTGTCTCCCTTGCTTCTCTAAAAGAGCTTATGTTGCATTATCAGTGTTCAATCAGAGAAGCAAGAAACAACTATTTTTCTGAGTTGATTTCCAAACAGGGTCATAATCCCAGAATTATTTTTAAAACTATTAATTCTGTGGTTGGTCCCCCTCCCAGCCAGCCAGTTGAATCCTCCCCAGACAAAAGTGAAGAATTTCTTAATCACTTTTTAAACAAAATAGTGGAGATCCGGCAGCATTTTAACAATGATTCCAGAGACTTGGTAGTTGACTCCTGCCCACTTTCAACGTTAACCCACTTCAGTGAAATCTCTCTGTCTACCCTGGAACGTACTATTGCACTTTCAAAATCATCCACCTGCCTTTCAGACTGCATTCCCACTTGGTTTTTAAAAGCTGTATTTCAGACGGTTGGTCCAGACATCTTGGCCATTATTAACAGCTCATTGTCTACTGGTACTTTCCCCTCCTATTTTAAACATGCCACTGTTTACCCTCTTTTAAAGAAACCCTCTCTAGATCCCTCTATTTTAAGTAATTTTAGACCAATTTCAAAGCTGCCTTATTTATCCAAGATTTTAGAAAAAATTGTCTCTACTCAACTGATTTCTTTTATGAACAACAATCATATCTTTGAAAAATTTCAATCTGGTTTCCGCTCCCTTCACAGCACCGAGACTGCACTGGTCAAGGTTGCCAATGACTTACTGCTTGCAGCAGACACAGGCCTGTATTCAATATTAATTCTCCTTGACCTGAGCTCAGCTTTTGATACAGTGGACCATAATGTCCTAATCAGCCGTCTGAGGAATTATGTTGGTATCAGTGATGTGGCTCTGGATTGGTTCATCTCCTATTTGTCCAACAGGTCTTTCTCTGTAATGTGTGGAGAAGCCTCCTCTTCTTGTGCTCCTCTCTTCTGTGGGGTCCCTCAGGGGTCTATTTTGGGTCCCCTCCTTTTCACTGTTTACATGTTACCCCTGGGGCAAATCATGCGTAGACATAATATTGATTTTCATTGCTATGCAGATGATACGCAGTTGTATGTCCCACTACAGCCTGGTAAAACTGATGTGTCTTGTATATTGTCCTGCCTTGCTGAGATAAAAAATTGGATGTCGGCAAATTTTCTGCAGTTGAATGACTCCAAATCAGACATTGTTATAATAAGCCCCTCTGGCCCCAACACTAGTAGCATTACCAATCTCTCCTCTAGTCTGGGTGCCTTATCTAACAATGTTCGAAAAGAGGCCCGCAATCTCGGTGTCATCTTTGACTCAGAGTTATCTTTTGACACTCAGGTGACTAAAGTGGTGCAGTCCTGCTTTGCCCAACTGAGACAGCTAACGAAGATCAGGTCATTCTTGTCCTCTGCAGACTTAGAAAAGGTTATCCATGCTTTTATCTCCTCCAGACTGGACTACTGCAACGCACTTTATTCTGGTATCAGCAGGCGAAACATCCAACGACTGCAGCTGATACAAAATGCTGCTGCTAGGTTTTTAACACGTACTAAGAGATGTGACCACATTACACCAATCCTTGCTGCCCTTCACTGGTTACCTGTGAGTTTTAGAATTGATTTTAAGATTTTACTGCTTGTTTTTAAAGCCTTGAATGGTCAAGGTCCTGCCTATATTTATGATCTGCTGACTCCTTATGAGCCTGATCGCCGCCTGAGATCCTCCAGCAGGGCCCTCCTAATGGTTCCAAAATCTCGACTTGTCACTAAAGGTGACCGGGCCTTTGCTGTTCGGGCCCCTCGGCTATGGAACTCCCTGCCTGGAGATCTCAGGCAGGCAAACTCAGTATCCTCTTTTAAATCTCTTCTTAAAACTCACTTTTATACTATGGCCTTTTCTTAATTGATGGTAATTGCTGTAACTATTTAAATTGTTTTAAATATTATATCTCTGTTTGGATTTTAACTAATTATTTTATCTGTTTTATTGTAAAGCACTTTGTAACTTGTTTTTGAAAAGTGCTATATAAATAAAGTTATTATTATTATTATTATTATACACGTATACATATATAAATATATATAGCCATTTGAGTCCGATCATCAGAGGGAGGAGTTGTAAAGTTTAATGGCCACAGGTAGGAATGACAAGTAATTAGTGGGCTGTGCTACGCAAAGCCCACTATGGACACCCATAAGGAATGAATGGGACGAGGAAAAAAAACTCAAAAAATCTGCAACGTTTTTCAAACATCTCCCACTCTGGCCTACATTCACCTAGAAACACCATTCAAACTTTAAAATGTAGGCACAGGTCTTGTCTATTTAAGTCGTATTTTGAACGGTGACCCTTGAAAGATGGTGAGTGATTTTTGGAAAAATTCAAGATTTATAATGGGTGTGTATTGCGGAATGTTCGTGCAGAGCCAACTGCCAGAGTGGGAGAGACTAAAAAAAACTCTCAGAAATTCTCTCTTTCTCTGACGACCCCAGCCACAAATTACACAGTAGAAATGTGATTTTTTCATAGAGCTGTAGCCACACTTGTCTTCTTTCTCCCAATGTGTCTAGTTTATCAGTAGGATTTACGGTTTTTGATTTATCTGCCCCTAACCGACAAGAGTAGCTCTCAACTGCTCCATTTACTCCAATGTTAATCGGGAGGAGGATTTTCCAGGATTTTCCAAACTGCACCTGTTTTGAACTCGCTCCTATTACCACATTTTAGAAGCTAGGACCACAAAAAATTATGGCTGTGTTCTTTAAGGCCTTTCTGGCTTGATGGTGAAGAAATTTTGCCCATATCATGTTTGGTTTTGAAGATATAGCAGTAGTTTGAAGTCCTGCTTCTGAGCCAAAAGTCACTCTCAAATCAGCTGTCACAGGCCGTTGCTAGGGGGTTCCGACAACCATCACCGTAGCAACCGAGATCAACTGGGCCACCAGAGACACACAATTCATATTCACCCTGTCTAATCTTTGGCGCTTAACTCGTCCCGCACCGTTGAGCGCACACAAACAAAAAATATATCAGCACGTGCGGCTCGATCTGACTCGGTATGCTATTATTTATATCTCCAGAATATTAATTTTTCGCGTCGTGAGACGCGAAAAACTTTTCCATAAGCAATGAATGGGACGAGGTCAAAAACCTTGCAAATCTGCCACTTTTTCAAACATCTCCTGCTCTGGCCTACGTTCACCTACAAACACCATTCAAACTTTAAAATGTAGGCACGGGTCTTGTGTACTTAAGTTGTATTTGAACTTTTTTCCTACGATGTTTTGTTTTTGAACCCTGACCCTTTAATGATGGTGAGTGATTTTGGAAAAATTCAGGATTTTCAATGATTGTGTTTGGCAGAATGTTGGTGCAGCAGGCTCTCAACTCCTCCATTCACTTCAATGTAAATCACACGCACGCAGACAGGCAGACAGACAGACAGACAGACAGACAGACAGACAGGCAGGCAGGCAGGCAGGCAGGCAGACAGGCAGGCAGACAGACAGACAGACAGACAGACAGGCAGGCAGGCAGGCAGACAGGCAGGCAGACAGACAGACACACACGCAGAGACACACACATGCACACAAACACACACATACACACAGAGAGACAGAGAGACAGACACAGAGACACACACACACAGAGACAGACAGACAGAGACAGACACACAGACAGACGACAGACACACACACACAGAGACAGACAGACGACAGACACACACAGAGACAAACAGACGGACAGACGACAGACACACACATGCACACAAACACACACATACACACAGACAGACAGACAGACAGACAGACAACAGACAGACGACAGACACACACAGACACACATGCACACACACACACAGTATCTCAACATTTCAACTATACTTAATGATTATCTTTTCATTCATTCAAGCCAGGAACTCACACAGAGACAGACAGACGACAGACACACACAGAGACAGACAGACAGACAGACGACAGACACACACATGCACACAAACACACACATACACACAGACAGACAGACAGACAGACACAGAGACACATACACAGAGACAGACACACAGACAGACGATAGACACACACACACAAACACAGACAGACAGACAGACAGACAGACAGACACACACACACAAGCAATGAATGGGACGAGGTCAAAAACCTTGCAAATCTGCCACTTTTTTCAAACATCTCCTGCTCTGGCCTACGTTCACCTACAAACACCGTTCAAACTTTAAAATGTAGGCACGGGTCTTGTGTACTTAAGTTGTATTTGAACTTTTTTCCTACGATGTTTTGTTTTTGAACCCTGACCCTTTAATGATGGTGAGTGATTTTGGAAAAATTCAGGATTTTCAATGATTGTGTATGGCAGAATGTTGATGCAGCAGGCTGCAAGAGCCAAATGACAGAGTGGTAGAGACTCAAAAAAACTCTCAGAAATTCTCTCTCTCTTTCTGTGACGACCCCAGCCACAAATTACACAGTAGAAATGTGATTTTTCACAGAGTAGTAGCCACTCTTGTCTTCTTTCTCCCAATGTGTCTCCTTTATCAGTAGGATTTACGTTTTTTGATTTATTTGCCTCGAACCGACAAGAGCAGCTCTCAACTGCTCCATTCACTCCAATGTAAATCACACACACGCAGGTAGGCAGGCAGGCAGGCAGGCAGGCAGGCAAACAGTCAGGCAGGCAGGCAGGCAGGCAGGCAGGCAGACAAACAGACAGACAGACAGGCAGGCAGACGACACAAACACACACAGAGACAGACACACACAGACAGACAGACAGGCAGGCAGGCGACACACACACAGACATGCAGCGCAGCACAGCCCACTCTCGCGATTTCCCAACGGGGAATTGTCTAGTTAAACTATATTCTTGGAATTTCTGATTAAGTCTTTGGAATTGCTTATCCAATTTTCATAATGTTTACCCTTACCTTCAAAAATATCAACACAGGACTTTTCACACATATCCGTGTTGCACAGTCCACAGCAGCCCTAAGAACTACTGCGGTGATACTGCAGTTCGTTTTCCAATTATCTTTTTATTGTCTTATATATAGAACAAACATAACACAAGTTACACACATAAAAAGCAAATCATTAAACATAAATGAAAAGTAGGAATAAGTTAAAAAAAATAATATAGAAAATTATAGCATTTGTGGTCAACATATTACACATACAGTAATTGAAATAAGTACACAGTATAGAAGTTGTCAGAGGTCCATAAGAGGTTTCCAAGTCTTCAGAAAAATATCCTCTTTATTTTTCAAGGAGTAAGTATGCTGTTCCAATCGTAATGTCTCGTTGAGAATTCTTATAAACAAATCAAAGGTTGGAGGTTGTTGTTTGTACCAGTACAGCAGAATACATTTCTTTGCTATGTATGATATTATGCTAATCTGTTTGGCTGAAATGGGGTCTAGTGTCTTGTCCAATTCTGTTCCGAAGAGGTACCGTATTGGAGAGATGTCCAGTGGGATTTGGAGGACCTTAACAGTCAGTTCACGTACCTCTGACCAGAAGCGTTTTATTTGTCTACACTAGGGCTGGGCGATATGGCCTCAAATCAATATCACGATATATTGAGCAACTCACCTCGATAACGATAGATGAACGATAAGTAAGTATTTGTACAGTCAAACTAACCAAAAGCTTCTTATTGATACACTGCAGACAAAGTCCAGACTACAGTTGTTATTTCACACATGTAGCACACAACAGGAGACTCTCCGTGTCAGACGGGTTCTCACGTGCTGACTAAACTCAGCTGATAACGTAGCAGCGCGACGAGTCCTTGCTAGCTAAGCAGCTAAACTTTAGCACCGCTCCATGCTGAGATCCCGCCCTGTGTGGGTCACTACACTGTCATTGGTCAGGCGCGCACACGCTGTTAACGACACCATTGGCTGTAGAGTGTGACAATCTGTCAATAAAAATCAGCCAACAGCTCTCTGATCTGCTTTGATCTCACAAGTCGCCTCTGTGAAGTTTGAATGACCGAAATCCGTCATAGCGACGGAGAACTTTAATCCATGTTCAAAGTATAAAATAACTTAAATTTCCTTCAAACACAAAGTATTAAAAATACAGTCTCTTATAAAGAGATTCGACAGCAGCCGCAGCAGCAGCCGCCTTATCTTTTGACCCCGCGTGCTCCATTTTCTCCGTCTCACGTCTCTTTCCCTTCTTGTAACAGACTGGATGGAGTCACGTGACTACAAGCGCTGTATACTAGTACAGCCGAGCGTCTTGAAGGGACATGAACATACCGGTAGCCTACCGACACACACAGCCAAACAAGACAAAAACGACTTTTCCTTTTTTTTTTTAAACACCGAATATACCGACAGGGGCAAAATGACGTCGGTTATCGTCGTAAATTTCGGTATCGGTAAATTTTCGGTTTATCGCCCAGGCCTAGTCTACACTCCCAGAAAACGTGAATGACAGATCCTATACATATTTTACAACGATGGCATTTAGAGGAAGAATTAGGATATATCTTGTTTAAACGAACTGGGGTAAGGTACATTCTGTACATTAACTTATAATTCTGTTCAATTATTTTATTACAGAACAGTGATGTAAATACATTTTGACATATAGCGTCCCATTGATCTCTACTTAGGTTGCATCCCAGAACTTTTTTGCTATATATTTCTAAGTGGCGTATAGGAAGAACTATGATGGTCTAGCAGAGTATTGTAAATCAAAGAGATTTTCCCTTCAACGAAGTAGCACTATTCAAAATTTCTTCCAGACTTGTTAGCCCCAAACACAACCGTCCAGATCTTTCTAGAGTAGTAACTAGGTGACAAATTTGTAAATATTTATTAAAGTCTTGTTTAGGGATTTTAAACTCCGACCTTAATTAAGGAAATGACTTAAGGCGGCCTTCATTGAATATGTCTTTAAAATTGTGTAAACCATGATCTTTCCATTTTGTAAGCAAGGACTTTCCGATTGAGGATGGCAAGTCCGGGTTAGAGGATAAAAGAGCTAATAAAGAAATTCTAACATCTAGCCAGGCCTTAAAGGAATAGTTCACTCTAGAACGAAATTCAGTCATTATCGACTCACCCTCATGCTGATGAGAAGTCCGGTGTAGTTTCTTATTCCTCAAAGTGCAGCTGGAGACCCGCGGGGGTACCCTCCAACAGCAATAATCTATGTGAAGAGTGTTGATGGCGTCCGAGACCAGGGCCGGTTTTTGCTATGGACAATGTGGGCGACCGCCAAGGGCGCAATCTATGTGAGGGCGCACGAGCGCCCTCAAAAAAAAAAAAAGACAAAACAAAACTTGCCAGTTTTCTAGACTACCTCATTTCCATGTCAAGTTAGTGGAGTGGGCGCTGGGGCGCCCTCATTGTCACGTCAACTTGCTGCTGAGAGTCACACAGGTTGTGTGTGTCAGAAGAGGTAAGGGGGAGGGGGGCGGGGGATCAACTTGTGATAATGATGAGTGATAATTAAAAAGAACTACAAAAAAACTGCAAAAGAACTACAAAAAAACGGAAGGAGGAACCATTGCACAGTTGCTGGCCGGACCATAAAAAACGGCGCACATCATCGCAGGTGCAGATCATCATCAATCAATCACACGCAAACAGTGACAGGGAAGGAGACAGTTCTCTCGTCGCCTGAACCCTGCAGTGAGCCCATGCAGAAGAGAGCTTCTACAAACACCAGAGAGGCAGCCGGTAAGACGAGTGAACAGAGACTCTTGCTACGGAGGTTCAATTGCTGATTGTTTGTGTTAGCGCTAGCTTAGCCACGGGGTTGGTTGCCCAGTAACGCGTGGCTTATTAAACACTTAATGCCCACGTGTGCTGATTGTTTGTTAACGTCCTGAGTCTAATGAAATGTGTTGAGAATGTACCATACATAGAATGTAAAGATTAACTGGTACTTATGTATTGAGCACATCTGAGGGTTTCACTTTGATCTTGAAACTTGGTAAATTATTAAATGAAAATTGATTGGGTTGTGTTAATCACAAAAGCAATTTAAGTATAGCATGATTTGAGCATTTCATACTTGTGTAAAGACTAATTTCACTTTATTTATTAAAATCTGACCATAAAATGTGATTAAGGTTGAAAAGTAATTCATGTTAAAATACAATTTGAAATTGAGACAATGTGTTAAAATGCATTAAAAAATAAAAAGACTAACAATAAATATTAAAAAGAAGTGAAATTCATACTTACCTGACAACATGCTAAAACAATTGACAGCTGTGGGTAACTTTATTTGCACTTAATTTGCAATGTAATATAAACAGTTTTGGGTTTCACAATATTTATTTATTTAGGTATTTTTCTGGTCTTTTGTATACTTTCCTATTAGTCATTTGAAATATCATTGGCATTATGTACAGAATTTAAACATGTTTTCTTTTTGTGTGTTCTATGTTTGAAAGGTTTTTCACCTAATGCCTGATGGCTAATGGCACTTGGAAAAAAAAAAGGAAAAAAAAAGGAAGAAAAGGAAAAGCTGCCTGGTCATTAAGTGAATTCCAGTTAAACCTCTGAGTAGATGACTCCATCCCTTTCAAGTGGGAAAATTGCATGGCAAAACTTAAAGAAACTTGACACAAACACAAGAGGGATCTGCCTGCACTAGTGATTTGAAACTTTGAAACTCACAGCAGGATGTAAATACCGGCGTGTATCTATCGCGAGTCTCGTTGATCTTGTCTGGCGCGGCTTCCGTAGTGCAAACGCTGTGAGGGAGACTCGCGTGAACTATATTCCGAACTTGTCAATAAGATCTAACTTCTGGGACTGATCTCTCTGGATCGGCAAGGTACAGAACGATATCATCGGCATATGATATTCTATTATCTGTTGTCCCAAACTGAATACCGGAAATTTCTTCACTTGTCCTTATGACTTCAGCAAGGGGTTCGATCGCTAAATTAAATAAAAACGGGCATAGGGGACATCCCTGTCGACAGCCTCTGCTTAAGTTAAATTTTTCTGAGACAGCACCATTAACACATATTTGAGCTTGTGGATTACTGTACATTGCTTTGACCCAACTGATACATCTATCGCCAAAATTAAACTTCACCAAAACCCAAAGTAAGTATGACCACTCGACCCTATCAAACACTTTTTCTGCATCAAGGGATATTATCATAGCTGGTTGGTTGCAAAGGGTCGAGTGGTACGCTATGTCTAACAGCCTTCAAATATTATGTCGCATATCGTGCCTTTACAAAACCTGCCTGGTCGGGGTTAATTAGCTGAGGAAGAATGTCTTCTAGTCTATGTGCAATTAATCTAGCAATAATCTTAAAATCAGCTGGTAGTAACGAAATTGGACCAAATGATGTACATTCTGCAATGTCTTTATCTTTTTTATGTATCAATGATATGACAGCTGTCTTCATTGATTTGGGAAGGGTCCCATTTTCAAAGAAATCTGTAACCATAGGCATAAGGAGAGGTTCAATCTGTGGCCAAAAGGTCTTATAGAACTCTGCACAGTATCCATCTAATCCTGGAGTTTTCCCAGAAGACAGAGACATAATTGCCTGTAGAACTTCTTTTGAGGTGAATGGAGAGTTCAGGTATTGTTTATCTTCTTCAGAGATGGAGAGGAGAGATACATTTTCTAAAAACAGGTTAATGTCAATCAGAGGGGTTTTCAGATGAGTATAATTGCTTAGAAAAAAAAAGTCTATAAAATAAGACTATTGACTGCAAGTCATATTTTAGCTGTCCCTTTGCATTGCGTATGCGGTTGGCGCTTTCTTTTTTAAGCTGGTACGCTAAGAGTCTGCTAGGTTTATTTTCATACTCATGATATTGCTGTTTAGTAAAGAACAGGAGTTTTTTTATATGTTCGGTTTGAGTAAGGTTGAGACGGTTTCTGACGTCATTAAGCTTCTTCAAGTTTTCATCTGTGGGTGACTGAAGTGTCTCCAAGTTGACAAGCTCCTTTGTAAGTAGTTCAGTTTGTTTGGTAATATTTTTCTTTCTTGCAGATGTGTATGACATCAACTGCCCTCTAATCACGGCTTTGGCTGCATCCCATATTACCACAGAAGTGACAGGGGAAGCTGCATTATCTTGCCTGTATTGGTCAAGCCATAGTCTTATTTTGTTACAAGCTTCAACATTTGTGAGAAGTGAAGAGTTAAACTTCCAGTTCTTGTTTGTTGGGGGATAGATAGCTGAAGATAGACTGGTGAGTGGTCCGATATAAGGATGGATCCTATATCACAGGAAACCACAGAGGAAAGATGATGCTTCAGCATTAAAAAAAAGGTCCAGTCGAGAGTATGTTTTGTGGTGATACTGCAGTTTAGAAAATAAAAATACACATTTTGGAATGGTTATCAATGCTTTCAGCTAATCCCTGTAGAAGAAATACTTCTGTCAAACACTGACTTTCCAGAAGTCTTTATTTGAACATATGAACATTAATAGAAAAAAAGGTTTTGAATTAATTTAAAGTAAAATAACGTCTTTACATTTTTAACTAAAATAATTTTTAATCTTTTTTAAAAATGTATTAAAATAAAACTCAAATACAATCTTTAACAAAAACTGTTGTGATTTTCAGTTCTTTTTTTTACAATCACTTCTCACTTTAATGTCACTGTAACAAAAACTGTTGTGATTTTAAGTTTTTTTGTACAATCACTGCAACAATTGAACTGTTGACATTTTTTTTGTCCTTTCATTTTTAAAGTTCCTTAAAGAGGTCCAGAAGGTGTTGCAGCACAGGCAGCAGACCAAGGAGGAGATCCAGAAGGTGCCCCCTGAAGTTCCTGGAGATAAAGACCTTTTCTAGCTCTTACTGCTCTCTGCCTCTTCAGGTCCTCCAAAGCCTTGGTATCCAACCTTACCACTACCTGGCACATTTGTGGGCAAAGCCGTCTAGAGCTGATGAGTTTCTTGAGAGGAGAGTCATTTACCTTCTTTTGGAGGTAAATGTACTTTGCTCTTGGGCTTTTGTTTCTCGCCCTAGGAGACTTCACTGGGGAGCAGGAAAGCCTGGTAATTTTTTTGGCCTCGTTATGTTTCCCAGTAGACTTCACTGGGGTGCAAGACAGCTTGGGACGTTTCTTGGCCTTGTGCAGTTTCACTGTCTTTCTTACAGCATCTTCCCAAACCGGTGCCCCTGTTGTCTTTGTTACATCCTCCTCTTCCTCTGAAGATGAGCCAACCTCTACCACATTGTCAGCTGGTCTCTTGGGGTCATTGTCTCTGTCTTTTCTAAGCCTCTTTGTCATCATTTTTTTTACTTTTGGCTGCTGCCTCCTTCTGAGCTTTTGCTGCTGCCACTGTCTCGTATATGTCTCTTCGTCATCTTCTTTCCTTTGCCCTGTGTTATGCTCTTGCTTGTTCCTGCGTCACTGTCACACTGCATTGTGCCCTCCTTGTGTCCTGTCTCCTTCGCAACACATTTCTTGCCCTTGTCTGCTCCCTCTTAAGTCATGGAAAAACTGTTGTCCTTGTCAACTCTTTTTGTGCTCTCACCCTGCATGTTGGTGTAGATCTTGCACCTGTTTTTGTTTGTCTTTGCAAGCGCGATTGGCTGTGTCTTCACGCATCTGGAAAGCTTCGCCAAAGCCCAGGTCAGCCTCATAGGATTTCTCTGCTGTGGCTGTTGAGTGGCACATCAGCCTGTGGATGTTTCCCTTCTTGCTCTCCTCCAAACTTCGCCCAACCTACAGAAAATGAAACAATTACAAATACATTAATAGTTGTGCACAATTACAATTGTGCACACTTGTCATTAATATCTGACAAAAATGTCTTGCACGTGCTGATGCTGATGCCGCTGCAAAGCAGGGAGAGCATTGGCCTCCCTGGAAGGCCAAATGACTCCCAGCAGTTCTGAAAAGCAGTGAGTATTTCATGATATGGGCCACCGTTGTTGTTGGAAAATACCAGTTCAGAGTTGCCGGTTAGGTAGTTGTGTAGGTTGTACATTAGTCGGTAAAACCACATGTACTATCTCTTCGTAAGTGGAATCAGGGCATGACCAAAGCTCTTTGGTTTTGTGGTCTTTAACCTGTGAAGGAAACAAGCAAGCAAGCCCCGACATGTAGTGGAAATGTGGAATAATAGCAAATCATTGCCCATATCCGGAATGTAAAGGAAGTTAGAGGCTAAGTTTGGATTAATTAGCAGTTTTCATTATGTGGAAAGTAGAGCACTTTCATGCTGTATTTGGAAGCATAGCAAATTGTGACCCATACATGGAATATAAAGGAATTTAGAGGATATATTGGAATTCATTGACAGTTGACATTCAATATGTGGAAAGGGAAGTACTCTACACTATGTGCTGTAATTTGGTGCATCCTCTTACTCGAGTTATCCTCCGTTCCAACTCATCCTCCTCTGCCTGGGCAAACTCCTCCACCGCAAGGTTGGTGATGACCACCTTCCTGTGGCCATTGATACATGCAATATACCCACTCAGTAAACCATACACACGCTCGAGTGCCTCCCTGCTCTTGTCTCTCTCAAGGGTGTCTTTAAAGTCAAAGGACATTGTCAAGTCTATTTGATGTTTATAGTGCCAAACCATAACGTAAGTTCTTCATTAATCTTGGGGCATTTTCCATATAAAGCAGGTCAAGGCCATACTCTTTCTAATATTCGAATAGAAGGTTGCTCCCTACATACTTACGTAGAGCTAGCGGTATGACTCTACAGTCATGAACGCTGTTGTGTATTACCCTCACCCCAGTCCTTACAACCACAACCTGTGCTTGAGGTGGAGGCACATCACCAGTGGGCTGGAAGAGAATGTAGAGTGTTTAAGTTTCAACTGATGTCATGAGTCTAAAATGCAGCACACTTTAACAAGAAAATGAAGAACATGTTGGTCTTACAAGGCAATGAAGGGTGTCTGGGATTTGCGGGGCAGCCACCCTGCCAAGGACTCTTGCTGCCCAGGTTCTTTGCATCGTTGTTTGTGGCATCTGAATATAAGCAGAGACTACATGTAACAAAATAATCAAATAAATTAGACACTACTATCTCCATTTTGGAGTGGGTTAGGGAGCTGGATAGGCTTTTGTAATATGTCTCCATCTCTGGAATCACTAGGAAGCAAAACGGCATTTGGGGAATGTTACATACCAGGTACTTGGACGGTCCACTCGCCCTTTACAGGCTCTTTGTCCTCACCAGGCTCCTTGCAATACAAAAAGAAAATATTTAAACAGTCAATAGTTACACATCTTCTGTTTACTCTTCCTGCTTTATTCAGACTTTTAATAAAGTACTTTAAAAAAAAAAAAAAAAATTAAGGTTGTGTGTGTGTGCATGCGCATTATATCATGTGTAGTCAACTGTGAGCCTAGCTCCTCCTCTCCCTTCTTAATGTCCTGAATCTTCATCTTCATCTGAAGATTGCTGGAAATACATTTGTGAATTTTACCAACAGTGCTACCGTGTACATATGCAGCAAAGCCGACAACACGCTACATGTTGCAAACCATTTAACACAAAATTCACTTCACAGTCCGTACTTGCATCCCTAAGTAGCGAATTGGGTCGTGAGAAAGACATTCCAACACGGTCCTTGAAATAGAGAAAATACCATATTTTATAACAATAATAATTAATATGTCATTAGAGATTTCTATTCAATATTTGGAATATATGGGTCCTTTCATTGGCGGCTATAATGCCAATATTGGAACAATCACTGCTTTTCATTTTACCCCGGTAATTTGTGTTTTCGATTTAAATCCAAAAATTGAAAGCAGCACTAATTGGGATTTTATCTGTATCATTTCATCTTACTGTTTTCTGACGTGAATCCTGGTGGCCTGTCTACAGTGAACAAGACACTTCCTGAATTTATTTATTTATTTTTAATTTAAACAATTTTATCGAACAATTTGAATGTACAAAACAGCAAGGTACACAATAACAAACAGCACATTGGGGACATAAACAATAAATAAAACAGAGTACAAATATAAAAATAAATACAAAAATAAATAAATACATGGTTCAAGCAGGGGCTTCAGGGAAAAACTTTTCATAATGACTCGGTAAGGTATTACTTTTTTTGTTATTTATCAAAATTAGAGATTTGAGCAAAGAGCTCAGTTCCAGGAGAAAAGGAGCAAATTTAGGTAAGGATTTTGCAAATTTTTGTTTGTGAATAAAACATTTTGCATATAGGATAACAGTTCATCAAGTGTTCAAAAGCATTATCTTCTGGGTTAACATAGTAGCAAATAACATCCTTGAGGGTAAGAGAGTAGACAGTTAGCAGCATCAGAAAAATGAGATTCAAGATCACTCCAAAACCTTTTAGACATATCACAATAAAAAAACAGATGTGAAATTGTTTCTGTATTATGATTACAAAAAGTACAGGAATCATCAACATCTATAAACTTAGCAATAATAGGGATAATGCTGGATATACGAAGTGAGACAAGCCTTCTGCTTAAGAGAGAAGAACTCTACCTAGAACAGACAAGTCCCTTTGAAGCCAAATGTTAAAAATAGATTTGGTTTTTTTTAGTCTGTTTGAGAAATTTAAATGTTGCCTAGCTGTAAGATCTTTAGTTATGAATATTCCTAAATATTTAACAGAAGTCTTTACTGGGATATTTTCAATTGTAGAATCACTGGAATTATGCAAAGACAAAATTTCACATTTGGACATATTAAGTTTTAGACCTGAGGCGTTAGAAAATTGGTTAATTAGAGTAATAGCATTAGAGAGTTGATTCTTGTCTTTCAAAAAAAGTGTAGTGTCATCTGCCAGTTGGGAGATTTTTAATTTCATTAACTTCATTAGCATAGTCTAATAAATTTAAAATGAGTCTAATGTTACTGCTAATATGTTGATTTTTCATAAAACCTGTTTGAGTTTCTGCAATAATCATGTCTAGCCCTACTTTTAACCTGTTGGCATACACTAAGGCCAATATTTTATAATCAATTGTTAGGAGAGTAATAGGATGCCAATTCTCTATTATTATGGGGTCTTTATCCGGCTTGGGAATAAGAGATATAATACCCTGCTTCATTGTAGCCATCATCTCTCCTTGACTGATGCATTCCTTGTACATAAATAATAATGAGTTTTGAATAGATTCCCAAAAGTGAGTATAGAATTCGACAGATAAGCCGTCAATACCTGGTGACTTTCCTTTCTTCATTGAGAATAATGCATTTTTGAGTTCAATAGTTGACAGGTCAGAGTCACATATAGATTTGAAATCTTCAGTAATTAAGGGAATATTAGTCTGAATTTTTCCTAGAAAACATGCACAATCCTTTGCATTAAAGTTAGAATTATGCAGTTTTCCGTAAAAATCAGAAACAAACTCACTTATCAAATTCGGATCTTTCGAGGGTTAATATTAAGGGCAGTTAATGATTTTCTTTTCACATTTCTTTTTTCTAGAGCAAAAAAGTAATTATTCCTTTCTCCTTCCTCTAGCCATTTAGCCCTCGATCTAACAAATGCACCTTTTGCCAAATCTAGATAAAATTGATCCAGTTGTAACTGGATGTTCTTTACTTCGAGCTCTTCTTCCAAAGAAATGTGTTCTTTATTGAGTAAAAGGCTAAGATTGTACGTCAGATCTGTTTCTAGCTTGTGTTTTTCATTCTTTAATTCTTTACTTCTTTTGATAGCAATATACCTAACTTTATATTTGAAGAACTCCCATTTTTTCCTATAATTATCATTAAGGCCATCACTAAGAGTATCTTGTAAGTTTTTTAACGGCATTATTGAAAGACATCTTTTAGAAGAGAATTATTGAATTTCCAATAACCTCGCATACCAAAGGTTTCCTGATTAGAGGCTAGCTTCAGAATGATTTGCTTATGATCCGATAAGGGGGCATATAGATGGCTAACATCTTTTACATATTGAAGGGAAGAAGATGAAATTAGAAATAAGTCAATTCTAGATTTTAAGGATAGTCCTCTATTACACCAGGTGAAATCTTTTGTAGAGGGATTAAAAAAAACGCCACGCATCAGTCAAGGAGAGGTTGGAACAAAGTAATGAAATGAGGTTATTATTCTGAGAAGTTTGATTTAATCTAGGAGGGTATCTGTCATATCTGGACATTCATTAAAGTCACCACACAAAATTATATGTGATCCATTGTATTTCCTGTGGAATTCTGTCAGTTTTGCTATTATTTCATTAAATAAAATCTTGTTGGAAGCATGAGAATTAAACCCATATATATTGCAAACGATGAAGAGAGCATTGTCTTGTTTAATTATTAGTGCAATCCATCTACCATTATCAGAAGGCACTGTTTCAAGAACATCCCCTTTAAACTTGTGTAGAAAAATTGGCACCCCAGCTGAGTGATTAGTGCCATGACTAAAGTGAACTACGTTACCCCATTGTATTTTCCAAAACTTTGTATCTGACTCACAAGAATGTGTTTCTTGAAGTAAAATTAAGTCAGCCTCATTTCTCCTGCAAAGCAAAAAAATCGCTTTCCTCTTAGTAATGTCCCTAATACCCCTGACATTTAACGACATGACATTAAGAGAGTTAAACTTAAAATCCATAAGACAGAAAAATAACGGGCCGCAGAAGGAGGCTTTCTTCCCCTCCTCTCTTGCGTTCTTAACCAGGGGCCACAGTTTCTCTCTCGCTGCCTTGTCTTCTGGAGACAGTGCTTCGGAGATTCTCAGTTTTTTGTCGAGCAGAAACTTGGAGCCTTTCGCCTCTCTCCATATCGCGTCCCGAAGACATCTCAATGCAAATAGGATGATGGTCGATCTACTCCATCTGTCTGCCGCCGCTGCCCAACGCGATGTACGATGTCCAGGCCCTCTTCCAGATTGTTGTGGATTTGGGGAGCCGTATTGCCCAGGATGTTGATAATCTTGTGCCGTATGTCCTCTCCCTCCTCCTCTTTCACACCGTGCACCTTCAGGGACCATCTCCGGCTGTACCGCTGGCACTCCGCGATGTGCGCTTTCAGTGTTTTGTTCTCAGTTTGCAGTTTTTTAACCACGTTTTTCAAGCCGTCCACTGTTTGTTTTTGTTGGTTAACGTCGAGAGTGAGTTGCTGGACGGTTGCGGATAATTTCTCCAGGTGCTTCAAAGTTAACTCCGTTGTTGTCTTTATGGCGGAGACAGTACGTAAAGTCTCATCATGCTTTCCAGAGAGCACGCGAATTGCTTCCAGTATTTCCGCGTTCTCTCCGCCACCTGTCTTTATCTTCTTTGGTGGAGGTTTAATCGGAGTGTCTGGAAGTGGGACAGCGAGGCAGATATGTTGAGGGTCTTGGTTAGCCTCAAACCAGTTACTGTCCTCCATTAACTCATGTCCACTAGGAACCTTCAAATCCTTGATGGAGACTAGCTTGTTGCTAGCCTCGGCCTCGTTTGATGTACCAAGTATGTCGCCGTTAGCTTCCTCCATCTCTGTGGTTGTGAACGATATTTTCCTGCCTTTCCTTTTTCCCCATTCGACTTAATTTCAGTTTAATGTGTAAAGTAGTTACTTGTGCGTTGGCCAATGCGCATCTTAAACTTCACATTGGTTGTTTAACCACAAACCTCCTAAATTACCTGAGAGAGCTTGAAAAACACGTCTTACTAGAGCGCCGCCATCTTGGCCTCCCTTCCTGAATTTATATCCTAAACCAGCCACTTTCTGATTACTTAATGGGCAACCTATCAGGCCTGTGATTACAGTTTTTGAAAGCTTTTATCATCATCTTTTATTTGAATGGCTGCCAATGCCTCAATGAGAGATTATTATATTCTCCTTTGAAGGCTGTGACCCTTTGATGTCTGAAAGAGTTTACATTCCCCAATAGTGTACCGAGAAGCATTCTGGGAGTGTTGTCAGTAGTCACTCAAGTCTCTTTTTTGAAGTAGTTTGGCATGGAGGATCGCTTGTTGGGAATGCTGATCGCTAATTAGCAAAATTCACCCATTTTTAATTAGAGTTAGCATCTAAGATTTCACTTTTGGAATATGAGTTATCCTTGTAATTACAGTAGTGATTTCTGTGCAATATTTTCAATGAGTAGGAATGCTACATTGGGACTGATTAGGGTTAGGGTTACACCTTGCAATTTAAAGTAAAATTGGTAATGTGAGCTTATTGCATTACGCTATGCCATTTTTTCCCCAACGTACCTCAATTCCAGCTGTCCTTCTGGTAGAAGTCTGGCAAATACAAACAGTTTCCTCAGCCTTCCACGGATGTTGTCCAATGTCAGATTTAGCTCCTTTGCCGCTGTAACCAGCTCCGCAAACTCCTTTAGATCTTCTTTGATCCAAAAGGTGGACAAACAAAAGGGGGAAAATAAACACTGTCATGTGCATTGTTTTGAAGGTAATCCTGCCAAGGCCTCGAAGCTCAGAGGGCAGTTTTCTTTTTTACAGTGGAAAGTAAATAAAATGGAAGGGACACATTTTCAAAGCAGCAAGACAGTGTTGTTAAAGCATACAACAACAAAACTTACCCGTTGGCAACTGAGGTCCTTGCACTTCAGTTCTTTCCCAAACAGGTGTCGCAGTAACTTGTCAAACTCCGGCGGATAGGTCAGTCTTCTGCGTTTTCCCTTTGTGGATAATTACATGTTATGTGTGAGAAAAGAAAGAAAATACTGTTATATAACAATCACTACAAGGATTATTTATTTATCTGTAGTACTTCTAGCCATGATCGCTGTGCTAAAGACATTGTATAAATTTGTGTGTTTCACTCACAGGCAGTGGTGCCAATGTTGGCAAGTCCTCTGAACTGCTGGAACTGTGAGCCTCCTCCTCCTTCAATGAACTACAATTGCAGCAATCTGGCTGACTCTACCATGTCACAGTAAATCAGAATATAGTTGTTAAGAATTTGGACATTGTCACACCATGGTGAGGAATGTCCTGTCCTGGGTTTTGTGTCTCGTGAACTTCCTGTTTTATTTTGAAAAGTAACTCTCCTCTCGTTTCAGGTCACTTGCCCTTCCTCATGTGCCACCAGTCTGATGTCTCCTCTAATCCCTAATTGTTTCCACCTGTGTTCCCTCACCTGATGTGTCTTATAGTCTGCGTCTCCCTTTGTTCTGTACCAGAGTGTTGTATTCGTCACGCACCCCAGCCCTCATTCACAGCCTTGATCACGCCAAGAGTCAAAGTTTGTATTTCTGTTCTTGATCTTCTTAAGTGAGTGACTTTTTGTTTGTAATTTTTCTCAGTGAATTCCAGGTCTAGTTTATAGCCATTTGTTTGCCTCCAGTGGAGTGCCTCATTTGTTTCATTGTTTTTCATAGTCAGTCGAGAGAGTAGTTTATGTTTATAGCCTTTTCTTCTTCCTCCGATTGGAGTGATTTTTTGTTATAAGTTTTCATAGCCAGTGAGCCAGAGTAGTTTAGTTCTTAGTCCTTTTATTTGCCTCCTCAGGAGTGATTTTCGGTTCCCTTATTCCTTTTTCTTTGAGGTTGTTTTGCCTCATTTTGTTGTAGTGCTGTTGCTTGTTTTTTTTAGCCAGCAGATTAGATATTGTGCTTTATAGCGTATTTGTTTGTCACCTTGCTCAAGAGTTCAAGTGAAGAAAACAAATTTCTCAATAAAAGCCTGCTCTAATTGTCCTAATTCTGCTCCTGAGTCCTCCTTCCTAGCCCAGGCCTGACAGACATTTGATTTAGTATATAATCACATTCTGTTGTATATTTAAGGACTACTGTATATGTCACATCAATTTTAATTTGTGCATGTTAAATACTAAAGTCACTAAAATTGCTTGTGTGGCATTTTACCTCAGCACCCTCACACTCTGACTCCTCCTCGCATGCAGTAAATGTTGACCCAGCTTCAATCTGAACGGTATGAATGGATTTAAGTTGAAGGTTTATCATCTTATACTGTGTTAAGTATGACTGCTTTACTCAGAAATTTGGTGTTTGTGTGAATGTGTACTCACTGGTGAACCATGCTCTTCTTCACCAAAATGTAATGGATTGTTTCTTGGGACATAACCTACCAGTCCTGAAAATTTCACCAAAATCCATCCATAACTTTTTGAGTAATCTTGCTAACAGTCAGACAGACAAACAAACAAATGCTGGCAAAAACATAACCTCCTTGGCAGAGTTAATAATTAGGGCAATAGTCTTTCCATGGAAGCGGGGTTAGGGTTAGGTAGAGGAAATAGTGTTGTTAAGTTACCTGGGGAGGTTTGTTTGCACGGGCAGCAGGGAAGAGCGAAGCCCCGTCCACTCAGCTATAATGCGTGGGTGTGTGTCAATGTGAGCATAAGGAGGAGTGCTCAGAAGGTTGATGTGGGACTCGAACCCGGGTGTCGTTCTGGGAAGAGTGTTCCTCCTTGTGCTGGTCAGGAGGAGCAATATATAAATACAGTAAGGATTATATACATGGTTGAGTGATGGACGTGAACCCGGGTCCCCCTGTGTGATAGGTGGAAAGTTATGTCTTGCACCATCAAGGGATGATGCCATTAAATCTGTGGGGGCATGTAAAATGATTGCCGGATTAAAGTGGAGGAAACAGAAAAAGAGAGGGGGAAAGGGGTAATAGGAGTGGGGGGGTTTTCTATTCATTTGTTAAATAAGAATTCATATAAAATATCTGTAAAAAGAGGAATGGAGCATCGGTAGGGTGGGGGATGGCGTGGGTTGCAGCCCCCTGAGATGAGAAAGGGTTAATGAATAAGAATGCAAATAATTATCGAATAAAACAGGTAGGCACACAAAACCAGTGCGATAAAATGGTGTAATAAGTCAAAGCATGCCAGGTCCAAGGACCGTGAGGGGGAAATCCGGCCAAATAACCATCCCACCGAGCTCCATGTCCTGTCTATGTGAAACCATACTTTCAAAATAAATTAGATAGGGTTAGGCTGAGGGAACTGAGCCTGCCCCCTGAAGGGGACAGGTGGTGCACAGTCGTTCCCCCGGTCGTACTCGACCCCCCGGTCCCAATAGTTCCAATAGGGTTGGTTGGTGCATCGGCGTCTCTTGCTGTATCGGACCACAGTCCACCCTCCATCAAAATTTCCCATCCTTGTGGGTAAATATTTTTCAATTGTTTTTTAATTCTGGTGTAGCCTTTTGGTATATATGTAATAACGTAGATGTTTGTTATTCATTTATGAAATGAACTGTTTTATCTGAATTAATATTTTTAAACTCAAATTTTGATATAAACTAAAGAAATGAAATTGTTTTTAAATGTTTTAAACAAAAAATACGAGTGCCTGGGGCATTGTTTCGACCCTGTCTGGGTTTTCTTCAGGCCTGCAAACAAATGCTAACTGTCTGACTGACTTGTGGAGAGATGGTTCCCTTTCAGTGGTCTGAGCAAAGGTGAGCTCCTTCTCCTGAGCGTATCATTTTATATCCCTCTACTCTTGTGTTTCAATGGTCCCGCCCCCTTTCTACGTTAGGAAGCAATACTATAGTTCCCCTACAGATTTAAACTTTTTTGTACATGAAATAATCTGAATGTAGGTTTTTGAAGAAAGTATGAATTTATGTATTTATGAAATTATCTAATTAAAGACTAACTTTTTAAGGTATTTAGGGCCAATATACCTTGTTTACATAAAAGTATACCATGTTTTTGAGTGAAAATAAAATGAAACAATTATTTTGACTTTATATCATTTTGACTATTTGACTTATCACAGAGTGGTATATGTCAAAGTTTAGTGAGGATTCCATTTTTGAATCATTTGAATTTTTTTTAATGGCAGCACATAATCACACCTGCTGTCCTCTGGGGTCAAAATTGACCCCGTCTGGTTTGACTGTTTATAAAACAAAGTATAAATTATCACCCACCTCTGTGTTTCAACTTTTTAGTCAACTTTATTCCAACTCATTACCTGACATATAAAACATAAACATTCATTTCCAAAACATTTAACTTTTCAAAATTAACTTTTCAGAATAGGGAGAAGAAAGAGCAACAGAAATGTAGCTTAATGCTCACCTTGCCTCGCATGATGTGAGGTATCACCAGCTGTCGCCCGAGCTCCTCCAAGAGCAGTCTCCTCCTGTTGTATGCAGACACGTCAAGAATGTTGTAGAAGACAACGAGGGGCCAACGGGCTGTCAATCTTGTGCACGTATACATACTGGTAACCTGAAACAAACCAAAAAATATTCAGGAAAGGAAGTTTATTTCCCTACACACAAATTCAATGCATTATTCCTTTCTATATATAATATAAATATTATGAATAATAAATGTGCATTACCTTGTCAAGGTTATCGACACTCCCTTTGTTGTGATTGTAATCTTCGATGATTTTTGGCCTTTTGTCATCCCTGTTGCTCACAGCAGCATCCCGAAGCAGAGTGCTCATCAGAAGAACATTTTTCTGTTTTTTGGGGCGATAGGACACCAGAGCATGGGTCTCGGTGAAGGCAAACTTCGATGAGAACCGAGCCCTGTCCGTTTTTGACACCAGTGCAGGGGGTAGCTTGGGCTTATTCCTCAGTACTGTTCCCAACATGTACAGCTTTCTTTTCAGCAGCTGCAGGCCAAGGACATGTGAAGTAAAGAAGTTGTCACAGGTGATTGTTTTCCCCTGGAGCCCTTCTGTCATGTTAAGGACAATTCGCATGCCCTGATTTCTGATTGCGCACCAGTAGGTTTGCCAGCAAATACCTGCATGTTCCATGCATAGCTGTACCTGGCATGGCATGCTGCCCATATTTTTATCCCATATTTCCCTGGTTTACTCGGGATGTACTGTTTGAATGGACAACGACCTCTGAAGGGCGACCAGGCGCTCATCCACAGTCACATCAGTGTATGGATCGTACATCAACGTCAAGAGAGACACCCACTTGTCCCATACGTCTCGAATGGGAGCAAGTTTGTCTCGTGCACGGCGATCTTCTCTTGTGTCTTTATCATCAAATCGAATCACTCTTGAGATTTTATGAAACATCTTGAGCAGGGGTCCCCAAACTTTTTTCTCTGGGGGCCACATTGTCGTTCCTGACTGTGATGGGGGGCCGGGATCGGGTCGGCTTACATAGAATTGTATGACCCAGACAAAAATCATCATCAGCAGGCCTCATTGTGTAGCCTAGTACAGATTACTAGCCTGGCACAGCCATGCACACTACTATATCAACACTTGATTCCTGGCACATATCTTTACTACTTTTGCAACCCACTAGTAATCAAGTCTTCACACATTGTTTTAATTTGAAATACCACAGATATTCCATTTATTTTATTTTTAAATAAAAATAACATCAAAGGTAAGAAACAGCTGCCTAGTTGAGGTGATTGACACTGGCAAAGGTGAGTGAAAAAATTATATTTTGTAGGTAGGCCTATTGATATTATTAATATTAACAATAATAACTGTGCAGCACTAGGTCAAATAAAGAGGCCTATAAAATGAATGTACAAAACAGTGAAATCATAATATGAATGATAGATAGCCAGCTCTTATGCCTATCCAGGTGAATATGTTCTGTAAACATTTTTTTAAGTCAAGGTGAAAATTAAATGAGCAGTAGGCCATTCACAAGTCAAAACTAAAGGACAACAATAATACAGAATAATGGGAATCAAAATCAGTAGTAGCCTATAGGTGAGCTGGATTTGTACTTAATGAATTGTGCTGTCTTTGGAAAGGAGTCAGCAACAGCAGTCTCCTCTCACTCCTTCTGCCTTCTGGAGCCCTGGCATGAGCACAAGAAGCACCATATTCAGTAAAAGACAAGACATACTGCTATCAGTTTTTCTCTGACAGAATTTTACAAAATATGTAGCATTCTTATTTCATATGTATTATTTATTCAAATTAAAATCAGTAATTATCAAAATCAGTGTGCTTACCTTATCAGTGTGAGCTGTGTGCTTGCTTCTGACTGGTGAGAAGTTCAATGTCTGGTTGCAGTCTAGTGGTAGCCAGTCTCAAGGTCTGATGCAAGTGTTCATCTGTGAGTCTGCTCCTTGTTGGATTCTTTGTTTGCTTCATATGGGAAAAGGTTTGCTCACAGATGTAGGTGCTGCCAAAAACCGTGGACATCTTCATTGCATGTTGTTTGATGTTTGGGTAGTTTTCCTCAGGGAGCGCTCCATAGAACTCAATAAGACGGTCACGCGTCTTTAAGGATATCACAATTCTGCAACTCGGCTAGTTCAAACTGAAGAGAGGGAAGGACATCATTTATGTCGGCAGTAAAAGGGTTCTGGAACAAGCGTATTCCTTTACCGTTGACATGAAGCTCGCAGAACCGCGCTCTGAACTCTCCCTGCAGCATTTCCAGCGCATCCTTGCACTTTTCGACTGGGAACGGGAAAGCTGGTTTCTCAGCGCAGAAGCTTTGGGTGGCAGGGAGATGCGTGAAGTCCAACTTTTGGACCTGTTGCACAAGCAGCACTAGTTTGACCTCGAATGCTTTGATGGGGGAATACATGTCACTAATTAGCTTCCCTTTGCCTTGGAGCTGCACGTTAAGGTGGTTCAGCATCTCGGTCACATCAGTTAAAAATGCGAGATGCCATTTCCATTCCTGATCGGTCAGCTCTTGTACCATTTCACCTTTAGACTGGAGGAAGGTGTTGATTTCAGGTAGCAGGTCGTAGAAACGGCGCAACACTCTGCCTCGACTTAACCATCGGATTTCTGTGTAGTACAGAACATCTCCGTAAGCAGACTCAAGTTCGGAGAGAAAGGCCTGGAACTGTCTGTGTTTCAGCGCATTTTTCCGGATGTAGTTGACACAGTGCACAACCACTTTCATGACAGACGCCCACCTCAGAACTTTGCAGCATAGTGCTTGCTGGTGAATTAGACAGTGGACTTGTAGTGGGGGGGTGAGACCTCGTTCCTTGAATACGCTGTTCAAGCGCCCTACTAGCCCCCTCGTTGTACCAACCATGCTAGGTGCGCCATCAGTGGTGATGCTGGCCAATTTAGACCAGTGTAGATTGAGGTCATCCATCGTTCTGCTCACTTGGACATAAATATCCTCTCCTGTCGTTGTTCCTTTGAGACTTTTTAGTGATGCCAGCTCCTCAGACACTTCGAAGCTCGCGCTAACGCCTCGAATAAAAATTAGAAGTTGTGCTGTGTCCTGCACGTCATTACTCTCGTCGATGGCCAAAGCAAAAAAATCTAATTCTGACGCTTTCTCATGCAGCTGGTCATATACGTTGTCCCCCAAATCTTCTGTTCGCCTGGTCATAGTATTTGCGGAAAGACTCACCGCGTTGAGCGCATCCTTATTGTCGGGACACACCTCTTCGGCCACAGCAAGCATGCATTCTTTAACAAAGTCCCCATCAGTAAATGGCTTTCCGTGGGTAGCTAGTAGGTGAGCTACCTTATAACTAGCTCGGACAGCAGCCTGGTTGATCTGGGTTTGGCGAAGGAATACGTTCTGTTGTGCAGCCAGTCCGCCTTTCATCCTCCGAATCCGGTCTTCTCTTGGCTGCCCTTGCAAACTAGCATACTCTTTATGTCGGCTTTCATAGTGACGACGCAGATTGTATTCTTTGAATACCGACACACTTTCTTTGCATACAAGACAAACTGCACGGTCCTTACACTGAATGAAAAAATAATTGCTGGTCCACTGTTCTTTAAAAACTCTGCACTCTCTGTCTACTTTTCGTTTACCACTAGCCATTTTGCTGAACACTGACAGTTCTCTGCGCATGCGCTGCCTGATCTCGCGAAAATTCGGAAAGTATGAATAGTTCATTTTTATAACTAAGTATCAATTTTAATTAATAAATTCAACACAATACAAGGTGCAGACATATTATCATTTGCCAAAAAGCAATTTTAAAAAGTATGCCATAACCACTTTTGGGGATTGCCTCATAGGGCCGGTTCAAATGGTGGGGGGGTGGGGGGTGGGGGGGCCGGTCAGGGGGGTGGGGGGGTGGGGGGCCGTAGTCGGCCCACGGGCCGTAGTTTGGGGACCCCTGATCTTGAGTGTCATGGTAGCACGGAAAATTTCCATGCCAGACTCAGTTTGCCATAAACTAGCTGTAGCTTCTTAACTGGATCGGTACACACCAGCGAGCAGAGGTGAGACCAAGTCATTGTTTTGCAAGTCACAAGTTAGTCTAAAGTCTTTGCCTTCAAGTGCCGAGTCAAGTCCCGAGTCAAGACAGGCAAGTCCCGAGTCAAGTCCAAAGTCAAGACCAATAAGTCTCAAGTCAAGTCCCAAGTCCTACCGTTTGAGTTTCGAGTCTTTTCGAGTCCTTTTAACAACAGAGAAACAACAGAGATTTACACAGATCATGTATGCTTTTAAAATCTGTATATATTTATCAAACCTTTTTTTGCAGGAACATTGTTCAAACACATTTGAAATAAACAAATGCAAATGCAATTTCCACAGAAAGCACTGACATTGTATTTCCATAGCTTATTGCACTATAATTAGCTGCACAGCAGTTTCCGCCCTGTATTGTATTGAACGCATATAATTTTGCATAACAGTTTTCACCTTCAACTAGACAGGTGCTTTAAATATAGCCTTAACCTTTTCCAAACATGGCATCACTTAAAAAAGAAAAAAAAAAAAAAAAAGATTTCCTCAAGATTCAAGTGTCCTGACTTTCCAAAAGTGTTTGTTTCTGTCTCAAAAGACCCTCATTTTTGTAAAACACTCTTCAACTTAAAACTTAAATTTAGCCTTAAACTAAAAACCATGTCTTCACCCTCAAACAGGTATTTGGATGAAGTGAGCATCACAAAAACAGTTAAATGTTACTTTTCCAAATATGTCACCACTTTCTAAAACATATTTTTGACTCATTTCAAAAGCTAAGTGTAACCTTAACCTTTTCAAACATGTCACCACTTTATAAAAGATATCCTCACTCAAAAAAAATGATCTTAATAATCTAGTGAGTGTATGTGTGTGTGTGTATATGTGTGTGAGAGTGAGTGTATTTGTGAGAGTGTGAGTGTGAGTGAGTGAGATTGGAAGGGGACTGGATTGGAAGTGTCATGAACATGGCAATGAACAGAGTTGTGCTTTTCTATGTCAGGGCCCTATGCTGCATTGCATTTGCAGAAGATCAAATTGGCCAAAAGGTTGTCAGTCATTTGTGCACGATGGGGACGTAGTATGATGCCACCGTGGCTGAAAACTCGCTCCACTGGAGCACTAGAGGCAGGCACTGCCAAGACTCTGATGGCCACTCGGAAGAGTGAAGGAAGATTCTTCATGTTCAGTGCCCAGAACAAAAGTGCGTTCTGTCCTTCGGCTATGTCTAGGTAGTGACTTAGCTGTAGTGCTGGAGTGGTCCCAACATCCTTCTTCTGCCTCTTATGGTATGCAGCAAACAGCCCTTCTCCTTCTCCAAGGTCTTCTTGCTCTTCTTCGTCAACCAGAGACACGGGTTGCTCAGTCTCTGCTGCATCTTGCAGGATCAATTCTGCAAAAACATTTAACAACAACAGCAGAAACAAAAGAACCCTTAATACCATTGGTGTTGGTGATACAGTGTTAGACTGAAAAATGCAATTATTGATGCTGTTAATTAGATTAGACTATGAGGAAAAGAGTTGCATTGAAGTCAATAATATTTACCTTTAACTCTTTGTGCCACCTCTGCCTTGATGTCACGATTGACCAGAACATGGGGCTCCACCCACAGCAGAGAAAAGGCTGGATCCAAGGTGGCTGCTTTGAGGTAGACTTGGTCTGAAAAGGGGGCAGGTTGGTCACAGATTCTTTCGGCTGTGTGTGAGCCTTTGAAGTGATTGCAGGCCAAGAGATTCGTTTTTAGCTGTATCCTCGTTGTCTCTCTCTCTATCCAGTGGACAGTGACACCAAGGAATCCCCTCATCTTACGATCAGACCAGATGTCCACAGTGACTGAAACATGCTCAGCGTTGCTCAATTGAGTTTTCAATCTTGAACGTCTCTTCTCAGCGAGGCTCTCGGTTTTTGATGTCAATGTTCTGCGACACACTGGGCTGTACTTACTGTCAACTACTGTCAGAAAGTGCCAAAAGCTCTTGTTTTCCACAATAGACAGGGGAAAGTTGCAATCAATGATTAAGTCGGACAGTATTGCATTGGTAATAGCCTTCTGTTGTGGATGACTCATGCTGTAGTGCCCTACACGAATGTCCAAGAATTGTGAGATTGAAGGCTGTTGTGGTTCATCTATGATGCTTTTATTCATCTGGTATTCTTCAAATCTGTAAATGGTAAGCATATCAAACAGATGTCAGAAAATCCCTTTTAGCCACACATAAATTGCATTGAAACTATCTCCTCATATATCAATTATAACATTGTTTTAACATTACATTGATAAAATAAATTTCATTATCAGTGTACACTTACTATAATAATAATATTTTACTGCTTTACCTTGCCATGAAACAGCCCTTTCCGACAGGAAACTTAAGTATGCTAGTTAATTCACTCTCTACAGCACACCAGATTCCATTGGCAAAAACAGCAATTTTACCTGCATCACACAGAAATGGCTGGTTTACTGCTGGCTATTCTATGTCTTCATGATAGTTCAGCTTAGTTGTGATTTACCTAAATAACATGACCTAATGAGGCAGCAGTAGACTAGCAGCTAGCAACTCCTGTGTGCTGCAAAGTAAAATGGCCATTTTTGTCAATGGAATGAAATGGAGAGAATGAGATATACTTAGTTTTCCTATTGTCTGGCAGCAAGCTAAAATGGTACACATATTCTTAAAATAAAGTACATTAGCAGCTAAACTGACCTTGATTTGATTAGGCTTGCTTAAGTTTTGCTGCTGGCAGCAGTTTACTGTGTATGATCCACTGACTAGCTGCTAAGCACATACAATCTCACTTCAAAAAAATCTTAAACTATCCTTTTACCATATAAGTAAGGAGAAGTTCACTATTTTGCACTTTGAGCCCAATTTCTGGTTTGTATGGGATGAAATAGTATGTTTGACAGACATTTTGACGATTGGTCCAGTCTCGAGCATTTAGTTAATTTAGAATCACCCCCATGCTTCAGATATGGGCATTCAGCGGTCCTTAAATCAACCCTAAACGTTCGTTTTCAAAAGACGTGCAACTCACAGAGTGGTTAACTGCTAATGGTATTCGTTAATGTTCCAAAACGAGTGTCTTTTTAACGAAATACAGTTTCTGTCGTGCCTGTAGCGAAAAATTCTGAAGTAGGGGGTGATTCTAGCCAAACGCTTGAGACTAGACCAATTGTCAACATTTCCGTGTCACTCTATTTCATCCAAGACTAGCAGCTACACAGAAAGGGAGCTCAAAGTGCAAAATAATGAACTTATCCATTAATGAACCCACTGGAGATACAGTTTGCCGTGTTTGTAAGCCAAGGTGACGTTACAGTCTCGTTGAGCTAGCTAGCAAGCAAGATTTTACTTAGCCAATAAGCTAGTGTTGGCTTTCATTCAAAACTTACTGTTCTTTGTGCAACTTCAAATGTCGAACGAAGTTGGAAGTTGTCGCGTCTCCGTCTGTAATCTTCGACCCGCATGTTTTACAGACTGCAATTCGTTTTTGTAGACCACTTCATAGTTTTTAAAGCCAAATGAAACTACATTTGGTATCATTTTTGCCTACTGGCGCGTTGTAGTATGTTCCCCTTCATGGTTTTCCAGTACTCTGATTGGTTCGATGCTGTCAGCTCGAAACAACGTGGATCTAATTTGATTGGATGTCGTGCCGCACACACATCACGAACACAGGTGCAAAGAGAGAGAGAGCGGTCCATGTCAACATACTTTTTAATCTTTTTTTTCGGGGAAAGTAGCAAGTCTTTTCAAGTCAAGAGGGTCAAGTCCAAGTGAAATCACGAGTCACTGATGTTAAAGTCCAAGTCGAGTTGCAAGTCTTTTTAGATTTTTTCGAGTCGAGTCTAAAGTCATCAAATTCATGACTCGAGTCTGACTCGATTCCAAGTCACGTGACTCGAGTCCACAACTCTGCCAGCGAGAATCAACATACCCACATGCCTGCAGGATCATTCGATCCATCTTTCTCCACTTGTTGCCATACACACGTTGCCCCTCCTTGTTTGTCATGTTCAGCACCACCTCTTCAATAGGCTTGGGCAGAAACAGGTCAAAAGTGGGCTTTATGTCTTCAATACGAGACCTTGCATATGCGGTTGGACCATGGTAGTTTCTCTCTCTCTCTCTCTCTCTCTCTCTCTCTCTCTCTCTCTCTCTCTCTCTCTCTCTCTCTCTCTCTCTCTCTCTCTCTCTCTCTCTCTGCTGTCAACATGCGTCCTCCGTCACTGGGAGGGATGGAAGACCAGATCAATGTTTCATCCTTTGACTGGAAATATTCTTCTATCTCAGCTGGGTCCTCCCCCTCAGATTCTTTCTCATCAGTTGATTTTTCCTCTTCATCATCACAAGTGCAGTCCTCCACTTCTGACACTTCTTCCATTTCAGCTTCAGATTCTACCTCATCATCATGTTCATCATTTCCTTCACTTCATACCCTTCTTCCATTTCTGCAGCAGGCGATGTGGGGGCTTCTTCAGAGGAAGAAGTAGCATGTGTTCCATATGTTGGATCTATCACCTCATCATTATTTCAAGTTCAAGTTCAAGTTACTTTATTAGTACCCAGAGGTAGATTTTGTTTGCAGTAGAGTCCTCATACACACATATGGAAAAAACAGACACATATCACACATCATCCAACTTAAAAATTAAAAAGTTCTTACACGTCCAGATCATACTAAGATATTGAAGTGAACTACAATACTAATAGTAAAAAGAAAATAAGTAAGTAAATAAAATAAATACAGCAAGGAGTAAATAAAAGCAATAATCATCTGTGCAAAATACAGCTATGCATGGATTAAAGCAAAAAAAAATCTTTTGACTGAAATGTATTTTCGAGCTGTAGCCAAGTCATATTCCCAATTTGTAATTTGTGAAACATGTTACAGGGCACGTTACTTGACACGTGCTAAAAAAATAAGATAAGATTTACAGCCTCACCCCACACCATGTTCTCTAATGCAGACATAAAGTTTAAATATTTGACCAACAGTGTGTTACAGGAGGATGATCTGAACAGCTGTTCCATTCACACTTAAAATGTTTTTTGTCTTTTCAATGTAATTTTCAATCTATGAAATCAAACTGTCTTTACTCTTCCGAATAATCAACCATCTACAGAGCTTTTCAGTACGCTATTTTTCTACTTCTTCTTCTCATCATCATCATTATCATTAATTATAATTATTATTATTATTATTACTACTACTAATAATAATAATAATATTGTTTAAAGTGAGCCTCTTATTGTTTAACAGAAAAATACATCATACAAGCAGCAACTTTTGCAGCCTTGTCAGTCTGATGGTGAGTTATCACCTTTCTGTCATCACTAACATACTGTTAGTAATCAAAGAAGCTCTGAGGCTTTGTTATATGTTATAATACAAGATTTCAGCATTGAGCTACAATCAGGCAGCGTTCCTGTAACCATGGTAACTCACGGTGCCAGAGGGGAGGGAGAGACGCTGAATGAAGCCGTTTACACAGATACACTGCAGACAAAGTCCAGACTATAGTTGTTATTTCACACATGTAGCACACAACAGGAGACTCTCCATGTCAGACGAGTTCTCACGTGTTGACTAAACTCAAAAACTAATTGATAATTGGTCAGGCGTGCACACACTGTTAACGATACCCACCACTAATGAATTGTTGTTTTAACTTTTTAAGGTAAGTATGAATTGTTGTTTTTAACTTTTATGGTAAGTATGAACAGAGTATGCAAGGTTAAAATCTCATATCGAGCAGGCTCTACATTAACCTGCACAGGCACATTAGAACTGTACATTCATCAGATCAGTTGGAAGTGAACCTGCTACTAATGAAAGTGCCAGTTTGTCTGCTGCATCTATTGCTGCTGCTGCAGTTGTAACCCAGCTGTAGTTTCAGTCAGCTGATGTTTTCAGTTAGTATCGTTTTGTGTAGTGCCCTTTAGACGGTGTCATATTACGACAGTGTTACGACAGCCAATAGTATGGTGCTTCTGGTAGGGATCGCGGGCTCAGAAGATCATTATTGCTGTGTATTGCCGTGTGTCCTGCTCGTCAGTGCTCTGTATTAGCCTGCCTTCATTTCATTTATAAATACGATGTTTCCTTGCTAGTGGGTCGTCATTGGAGCAGAGACTGTGCTTTTCCTGTGGCTACTGGGAGAACAGCTGCCGCCTGCCACCTCTTGGACCCCGTCTGATATTTTCAGGCAAAACATCACACTGCACTTCACATATAGATCTCTATATAACTTTTATTTTTTTGCTGGCCAGTACTAAACATATTTTGTTTTGCTAACGACAATTAAAAGGAAAAACAAAGGCTTCCTTTCATTTTGAATTGAAGACCGTCCGGTATTGAATTATTCTCGTGGGTTGAGAAAGGGACTCCCAATTCAAACAGACAAGGAGCATCTTGTCCGGTGCCTTTGTAAAGAGTAAAAATAATAATTACATTGTTTATAGAGAACGTAAACAATCATTTGTTTTCAGAAAAGAAAGAAAGAGGGAAATATATTTGTGTTTTATTTTTATTTTAATCTGTTGATAAAGAGTTAAGGTCATACAGTTGTGGTTGTATGTTGATGGTAATGTATATTTCTATGGTTTCCACTTCTAGCATTTGTAGCATTTCAGTTCAGAAATTGAAAATTGTGAATAAAACTGGATAGGTAGTAAACTGCTACCATAACCCTGGTTAAATTCCACTTAGTGGTTACACAGTGTCTACACTACACCACCACAACCCAGAGCTCTATAAGACAGTTTGTGCAAAAGGCTATGTACTTAAAAAAATATTTTTTGTAGCACTCTGTTCCATGTTGAGTATAATAAGCCATATAAATAATAAATCACCCATTCTTGAGAATTGTGACAAAACCTTATTTTGTTTTTTTTTATTTTTAACCTTCAATCATGCTTGGAAGATATATTTAAAAGATCAAAGTCTTGGCTATTAAACCTTTTAATGGGCCAACCACCCAGTGATTTAATTTTTTCTTAAATAGCATTTTTTGCAGCTGAGGACTTGAACTTTGTCAACTCCGTCAGGCACACAAAAAGTCATAGTATTATAATATAAAACATTAAGGAAATGTTTAATGATTTTTGTTGTATTAAATACAAGATGATTTAATTAGCTGTATAATAAAAATGTTTAATATTTTCTTATTCAAGAAATAAATACCATTATAATGTTGCCAACTTACAATTTTTGTTGATAATGTCATTTGTCTTCGCGATAAACAACATATAATTTTTTAACACAAAGGACACACATTAGGTGTACCAAAGACACTTTTTATTGACATGAACTCATTTTATAAACCATTATGAACATATATTTCATGAATATCACAGAAAAAGTCCGTCTGACGGAGGTGACTTCTCTATGACGGAGTTGACAGCCAACTGACGGAGTTGACGCATATGAAACATAATAGTACACAAACCTTAAAAACTGGAAGCACACAGAAAGCCATTCCAAACATGATTGAGAACATGATTGAGAAACTTTGTAACCAAACTGATCAACTTTCAAACTAAATAACAATAACTGTGAAAGACCTATTTTCCCCTGAATTAAACAGCCACCATTTATTACAACTAGGGATGGGACGACATATCTAAATTCAATATTGCAATACAAAAATGTAAGGACATATATAGGTCAGAAAATTGGATGGGGATAGTATCTGTGATTTTCTGCGCCAGTAACCATAAATGGGACATTTGACTATCATAATTTAAGAAGCCCTCCATGCAAATTATATGATTTATACTTTGTAATGACATTTTGAAATTGTGTACATTGTAGCAAGACAATGCCATTGCTTGAAAGATTTGTGGCTCAGAAATAAAGAAACATATCTGACATTGACATTGGACATTGGCCTGTGTAACAAAACTGTTGCTGTTTAGTCACCAGGAAGCAGATGGCTAATGTGTTCACATTCTATGAAGTCCATTACATCTGGAGAAATGCTATACATTTCCCTTGTTCGACTGAGACGCATAGGAGCTGCATTTCCCACCAGGTTAACAAGAACATCTTTAACTGGGCAAAGGCATTCATCTCCCCTGCCATGTTGAGGTGTGAATTTCTCATTGGGGCCATGGGGATGCAGGAATTCCACTCTCACATCCTGGTTTTCACCATCCACAGAAACAGCTCTGGCCAACCACCAGTGCTCTTCATAAACTACTGCCATCCAGTCCCCAGGTTTAATACTCTCAGCAGTTATTCCTGTGGATGTGCCCTCAGGGCCTGATGGTGGCTCTTCTTCCTCCAGAAAAACATGATTATGCGATTGCATAATTCAACGCATAATCAGCCAAAGTCCGCACATTTATGCAGGGGCCGCATTTTTTTCAAAGACGCCACACTTTGGCCGCATAAATCTCCGATTTCCGCGCAAAATATGCAGGGCTTGCATGATTTCATAATCCCCGCATTTTCGTTGCAAAAAAGTCACATATATCTTCGCAGAAAGTTGAAAAATGTTGCGTTTACTTCACACAAGAGCAGCCATTTTCCTCCTGTTGCCTTGGGAACGTTATGAAGTGAAGTCATCAGAAAGCTGAGAACTTAATTACTCCCAGCACTTTCTGTGATGTAGTATGCTTGCTTATCATAGGAAGTCATTAGAAATGACTCTTTACATTAAGGTAGTAGCCTAGTGAGCCTAGTAACAGAGTGTTGGGGGAATCACTTTTTTTCTTCTTATTCATCAAACCGCAGTTTTTGCAAGTTCCCGCAATTTTTGCAAATTCCCGCAATTTCATCGCATAAAATTGCATAAATATCCTGCATATTCCATCGCATAATCAAAGATTTTTGCCCGCAACAATCACAAAAAAACTCCGCATTTTTCTGGAAGGACTGACATTTTCTTTGGGGGCTGCAGAATATCTCTGGTTATTCATGCTGCCTCTCTCAGTGCCTAAAGCAAAACAAACTGGACTGAAACAGTGACACATTCTTGGTTTACTGCAGAAACATGTCAATTCTCTGTACCAGAGACTCTTTTGATTTGGGATGACCTGGTGAATCTTTCTTGTTGCAGGCAAAGGTTTCAGGTTAGGAGGAAGGACTTTGTCGAACCTCTCCATTTCTTGTCCATCAGTGAGGTAGAGTAGTACATTGTTAAGGCTGTTGGAAAACTTGTCATGGAACTGCTTGGCATTGACAATGTCATGTCCTCTTAAAACCAGACTGTCAGCTGCCCTCTTCACTGCCCCTCTAATTCCATCTGGAGCGCCCTTTCCGTGTGAAGTTGGAAAAAAGTTCCACGTTGCCCTTTTAAACCTCAATTTCAGAGGAATGTCACTGAGGAGGATGAAATTTTTCTTATTCTTGTATTGCTTGCTTGGACCATCTGACCAGAAATGTACTGTATCAACTGATGGATGTGCCCTCTGTATCTCTCTCAGTACAGGATCCATGTAGGCCCAAATGGATGCAGCATCTTGGCGTTTAGAGTCAGAGATTGTGCTGAATCCTGACTTTGCTTCCTTTGTGTAATACATACCAGTATGTAAATTTAACAGAGGTAAGTTCTGTCCGAAATGGCATGCCTGGACTTCAGCATGGTACTCGCATTTCCATGCCTCTGAAAAATCAGTGTGTACGATGACTTCGTTCTCTTTGCACATTTGAATCAGGTTGCGGTATTCTTGTGACTGGTTCCGGACAAGACACACGTGTTGTGGTTTTACTTTTGAGTTTTTCCTCATATAATTGTATGAGCTCTGAGAGCTTGCCTTCATGAGTTATCATTATTGTTGAGGTGTATGTTTCATCTGCTGTTGACTGTCGCACTCTTTCCCATTGTCTCCAGTGAACATTAGTTGCTTCATGTTCTGGGAGCAGCAATGTCTGCTTGTTTACACAGCGTGTACATTTTCAAAGGAGGCAGGACTCAGTCGCTGGTGTGCAACACACCAATTTAAAACTATCCTCCAGTTTTGCTGAATCCACAACCCCCGACTATTTCAGCACCTCCAACATTAAAGCTGCATTCTCATGAAGTTTACATAGGCATGTATGAAAGGGCCTTAAGGCACAAAAGGATGAGCAGCTGAGTTTTACTGTAGGGTTGCTTGTGGTGAATTCCTTGTGTAGGTTTATCATGCTGTCCATCAAGATCATCCTCTGATGCTTTACTTTGTTCCTTGTTATGGTGTCTTGTTCGTCTGTTGTAATCCGGGCAGAGTTGTGGAAGAAGTCTTGAACGTCTTTGGTGATGACCTGGAGGTATCTTGCTTGTTTTGCCTTGGTTTGTTTTTTGTTCAGAGATTTACAAGATATTCCAAACTGTTGGATCTTGTGGAAAATGCGATATTTTGTCAGAATTTTTCCTGATAAGGTTAATGCTTGTTTCCTGGGTGGAGTTTTGTGTTTGCTTGCGGAGAACTCATTTACCAAAGCATGGTGGAAAAAAAGGGTACTCTTAATTGAGGGATTTCTCAAGTCACTTCCGCTAATCATCTTCTCAGTCATGGTTTGTGGAGAGTTTATGACACATTCGGATGCATGCTTCGCTCGTAATTTAATTGAAAATAAAGTACTGATTTCAAACACATTATTCAATTATTAAAGAGAACTGAGAGTTATGTCACCTCCGTCAGCACAGATGTCAACTCCATAAGATGCAATATCTGACGGAGTTGACGTCTTACGGTGTTGACGAAATGTCACTTTTTTTCACTTCACAGCATAGTTGTAGTGAGTAGCCATTTTATTTTTGAAAGATGCTAAGAGTTCTCTTAATGCTAATCAAAATACACCTTTTTAAACCACAATTCATATTCTGTTTTGATTTAGAAGGGCAACTGAGTTGACCTGTTATGGTTGAGACACACCTGATAGCAATATTATTTCATGAATTTATCAGAAAATAGTGCCTAAACAGCATTCCCGCCTTTTTTTGAAACCAGGAAGTGAAACAGGGGTCCTTAGGATATAGCTGACCGTTTTTATGCCTGATTAAATTATGCTTTTGTAGAAATCTGGAGTTGACAAAGATCTGAGACACAACTTTAAAGGGCCAACATTTTTTAACAAAAAGTATATTTTTAAACAAAGATGATTATAATAGTACATTTGACATCTATGTTATCAGTAGGTGCTGTTATTTTTAGATTTTGAAGACTTATGATTAATATTTTATTGGGATTTTTGAATATCACACATTACAAGTACACATGTGGAAAATGTTGGTTACGAAACAATGTTGAGACTTGTATACAGCAAGTAAACAAATAACTATGTTATACAATGCTTGCACTCCAGGAAAAGGAGAAAAACAACCAAAAAAAGCGAGACGAGCAATCTAACAAAGGATAAAACAGGACAGCACAACAGCAATACAATAAAATTAATTAATTAATTAATTTTTTTTAAAAAGGGGGGGGGGGACTAAGAATAATAACAGATCATAACGTGTAACATGCTCAGCGATGCTAGGTGTCATGTTCAGATTGGCTACCATATCTCCTACACAGGTTCTTTCATATTGGACAAGTATCATTCCCATTTCAAATTGAAGCCTTCCACTCTGTTTATTAGCCTGTATGATAGGCCCTCCAGTGCAGCCAGTCTGGCTAAGTGCAGCATTTCAGCATTTCAAAACCATTAAGTAATACACTGAAGCTTCATGACCTCTACCAAAAATTTTCATTATTTGTGTGAGGAAGCTTACAGTGGGGGGAGGTGTTGAAAGAGACCCGAATGTGTGCAACAGCAGGTGTCTGAGTCGTAAGTACTCGAAAACTGATTCTGGGGTAGGTGGAGTTGTGTCTTGATATCAGAATAGGACTTGAGTTGACCCCAGCATATAGGTCTCCAAGGGCCAGGATTCCCCTGTCGACCCATGACTTCCAGAGAAAAGGTGATTTCCCTATGCAGAGTTTAGGGTTGGTCCACATGGAGGCTGCAGTGTGGAGGTTTGCATCAAAATCGAATATGAACGCCATTCTTTTCCATACCCACTGTAAGTGTGAAATAATAGGATGACTCTGTGCCTCTAATGAAAGCTTAGTGGTGATATAATGCATAGGAGGGAGTGGATTACACAAAGGGCTTTCTAGACCAAACCACGGGGGTGCTCTCTCAGGAGGTAGCGCCAAGTGCGCCAAGTGTCTCAGGCTGAATGCATAATGATAGAAAAGCAAATTCGGGACCCCCAGTCCACCTTGATCCACTGGCCTCGGTAATTTTTTCAAGCTTAATCTGGGTCGCTTATTGTTCCATAGGAATGTGTTGCACAGCCTATTAAACTACTTAAAATATTTTGGGGGATCTTCATTGGTAGTGCCTGTAATAGGTAATTAAATTTGTAGGTGCAGTTCATTTTTATCACATTGACCTTGCCCCAGAGGTAAAAGTAATAGTCGAGACCACTGTTCTATATCAATCTTAAATTTGTTCAGAAGGGGCTCAAAATTAACCTGGACCAAATCATTCAACGACGGGGGGAAAAGGATGCCTAAATATTCAATACCTGATTGGGGCTAAGTGAAATCACCAGGTTGGAATAAGGTCTTGGGGCAGTAGGGAGTCAGAGGAAGAGCCTCTGATTTGGCCCAGTTCACTTTATATCCAGATAATTTAGAAAACAATTTAATGGTTTTGAACAGAGCAGGGAGAGAGCGTTCTGGCTCTGTTATCAGGACCAAGGCATCATCCGCGTAAAGCATCAGTTTATGACTACTACTGCCTACTTGGATACCTGGAAAGTCAGGGTCTTTACGAATAGCCGCTGCTAGAGGCTCCAACGCCAGTGCAAAAAGTAAAGTGCTCAAAGGGCAGCCCTGCCTAGGGCCTCTATGGAGCTCAAAGGACTGTGAGATTATGCTATTCGTTGTCACTGAGGCCTTAGGCTTGGTGTATAGAAGATTTGACCCAGCTAATAAATATCCTGCCAAAACCAAACGCTTCCAGGGTGGAGAACAAATATTGCCACTCCACCCTGTCAAATGCCTTTTCAGCATCCAAAGAGAGGGCAGCAGCAGGGGAGGCGCATTTTGAGAGGTCCACATGATGTCAATCAAACGTCTAATATTATCAGCTGAGCTCCGAGTGCGAAAAAAGCCTGGTCGGGGTGAATCAGGTTGGTTATCACCTTATCTAACCTTACAGCTAGAATCTTAGCAAGAATTTTACTGTCACAGCCAATCAAACTGATTGGTCTATAGCTTCTACAGTCTAGCGGATCCTTATCCTTCTTTAAAATGAGAGAAATTAGTGCCCTTATCCAGTGCCTCACTATACATTTGCAGAAGTAGAGGGGAGAGTTCCTCAGCATACACCTTAAAAAATTCTGCTGTGAAGCCATCCGGGTCTGGCGCCTTGCTAGATGGAAGGCCTCTAATAACATCCACAATCTCCTCCCTAGTGATTGGCGCGTCAAGCAAATCTACCTGGTCCACTGATAAGGTGGGGAGAGTGAGGGAGGTCAGAAATGCATGCATCTCTTGCTGGTCAACTTGCGTTTCTGACGAGTAAAGCGTTGCATAAAACTCTCTGAATATCTTATTTATCTCTTTGGGATCCCGCGTAACAGCACCACCTTCTGTCCTAATTGCTGCTATTGTGCTCTGAGCCTCTCTCTGTTTAATGTATCTAGCCAGCAATCTTCCTGCTTTGTCGCCCTCTTCTAAGTATTCTTGCCTAGCTCTGAAAAGAGAGAACTCTGCCTTCTGAGTCAGAATGGAGTTAAGTTCATATTTTAGTCTGGTCAGATTAGTGAGATTTGAGGGGGTCATATTTTGCTTAAATACAGCTTCAGCGGCATAAAACTTCTTCTCCAAATTGTTTTATTATGTTAGATTTCTTTTTGAAAGAAGCATGTTGTGTTATATGACCTCTAATAAAGGCCTTGAACGCTTCCCATTCCACACCAGCAGATGGTGCTGACGCCAAATTAGTTTCTATAAAAAGATTAATTTGAGTCCTTAAAGATTCTTTGAAACTTAGGTCAAGCAAAAGGCTGGAATTGAGCCTCCACCTGGGGGATTTAGGGGTATTGCAAAAAGGGGTTACACAAAGAAACACAGGAGCATGATCTGAGAGAAGAATGCTACCGATAGAGCTAGATACTATGGAGGAGATACCAAATCCAGAAACAAAAAAATAATCGGTCCTAGAAAATGTATTGTGACGCGGGGAATAGAAAGTATAATCTCTTGTGGTTAATAACCGCCAGACATCAACTAGACCAGAAGCTTTGTCCATTTTGTGCATAATGGAGGCTGATTTGCATTGACGCTGTGATGGGGTGCTACGATCCAATATGTTATCCATAACCTGATTAAAGTCACCCCCCATCAAAATCGGGTAGTCTCCCATATCGTTGAGTTTACACTTTAGTTGCCCAAAGAATGTGAGATCATCAATATTAGGGGCGTAAACATTAGCTAATATTACTTTATGGCCCTGAATCTCAGCGAGAAGTAACAAAACCCGTCCAGCATCATCAATACTTTCCCTAATACATTTGAATTGCATTTGTTTGTGGACTAGAATTGCTACCCCCCTGCTATGACCATTCCAGCATGAGGCGGAGACATGACCAACCCAATCTCTGCAAAGCTTTCTAGATTCCTGAGTTAATAAGTGAGTCTCCTGCAGAAATGCTATATCACATCTTTTCGACTTAATAAATGTTATGACTTTTTTCCTTTTGATAGGGTGGTTAAGACCTTGCACGTTCCATGTCATTAGTTTCAAGGTCCTTCCTTTATCAGCCAGCATCATTATATTGGAGTAGGTCTAGTAACCGATGCATGTAGGGGATGTAACCTATCATTAGGAACCACCATCGCTGAGCAACAAGCATCATGTACATGGGCAGGAAAAGAATTGGGGAAAAAGAAAAAAAAACAATATGACAGGAAAAAAAGATGTGTATACATATTGATACATGGTGCCCGTGAACTGCCGTCACCTGCAGGTGCTCAAAAAGCACCAAACCGAACACACAAAAAACTTGGTCCGTGACTTTGAACAGTCTAACAGCTCGCGAAGAGGGCAGTCATGCAGCTATAATTATGTAGCTAAAAATTAGTAAGGGCTACATCAGTACAAGAGCTGTGTAAGGGTCATAAGCAATAAACAGTCAAATATAACCAAAATACTTGAACAAGTTAGTTTTAAGTATCTCTCCACTCATCTAGTAATGTCTATCTGAGGCATATGTCTCCCCATTAAGCCCTTATCAGCTCTGGGTTGGTCTATAGTGCTAATGGAAATGGTGGGAAGGAACGGAAGAAGACAAAACAAAACAAATGTATTTCTCCACCCCAAAAACAGGTGAAATAATAAGTGGGTGAGTAATAAAATAAAGGTACACCAGTAAGTTCAGGGAGTGACATACATTACAGATATGCTCCCCCTACTATAGCAACTCTAATGCCAACAGTATAGACAAATAACAATCTGAATCAGAGCACAACCAAAAATGATAGGTATAATAAAAGCCATAATGCCTCCATCCAAAATAGTAAATGAAATATCTCTTTCATATTCAGATGTGTTTAACAGTGTAAATGAGAGACGTGTACAGTTCAACTGGATGGTTCTAGGTAACTTAAGGGCAGAATATGAATATGCTTTCACGGGAGCAGAGAGCGAATGAATTCCAGTGCTTTTTTGGGGTCTGTGAACTCACGTCTACCGTCCACCGTCCTCGGGGAGAGCACAGCTGGATACATCACGGAGAACTTGATCCGACGCTCGTGAAGCAGGCATTTGCATTGATTAAAAGCAGCCTGTTTCTCGGTGACAAGTTTGGAGTAGTCAGGAAAGACCATGATGTGATGCTTGTCCCAGTGCACCTTTCCCATCTTCCGCGCAGCTTCAGCGATCCGTTCCCTGTCCTGGAATCTCAGGAAACGAGCAAGGATCGGTCTAGGGGGCTGGCCGTCAGGTCTGCATCTGGCAAGGGCGACGTTTCAATCACATTTACGTGTCAGGATCTGGTTATTATAGACAAAGATTCAATATTTAACCGTCATGTATCATCACAGTAGCAGCGTTACATACGTTGGCAGCTGTAAACACTAATAAAAACATTATAAAAGTACATCCGGTGGTTTGGTGCCTACCTGTATACTGAACATGTAAGGAGTAGTTAACGTTTATAATCATCAGAGAACGTTACAGATGTTGTTTTTGGTTCCTATCTGTTTCCTGAATATATTCGTACGTGTGTGAATGTGTAAATGAGAGACATTAACTTATAGCACATTGTGGAAGGAGCTTTCTAAAGTTCACTCCATTCACTTGTATTAGTTCACGGGGCAGATCTGCCTCCTCCAATATGGCGGCGACGTCGACGTACGGTCCAGCGCTCAATGAGGCGTCTATGTATATATGTCTATGGCTCTGCTGCTCAGCTCTGCCAGGAGCATGCGTAAACACAGGGCAACGAGTGCCTTAAAGGGGAAGCATCATCACATTTCTTAAAGGCATTTTTTAAATCATTTCCATTAAATTATTGCCAAATCTGTGTTAAGTGGCTCTTAATGAAATGTATGCATTTTAATCCAAAAACACATTTATGCTTCTTAACAAAATAACCATATTTATGCTCTTAAAATAAATATTTATGTTGTATCTATTTTCCTTCTCTGGGCTGTGGACCATCTTGGATTACACTACTGTGGCGGTAAGTGAAGACCAGTTGTGTTCTACAAAGTGTTTTACCAAAAGAGTGTGTGCGTTTTTCTTTTTAGAAATATTATATCTGTGTTGGATGAACCTGGTAAGCATTGTATTACCTGTTTCACCAACATATTGCATTCCGCACTGTTTATGTAACCAATAAGTGGATTTACCAGGGTTATGGTAGCAGTATACTACCTATCCAGTTTATTCACAACTATTAATTTCTGGACTGAAATGCATCAACTTCATCTTCACAACACTTCATCAACACACAACCACAACTGCATGACCTTAACTCTTTATCACTAGATTGAAATAAAAATAAAAACACAAAATATAGTTCCCTCTTTCTTTCTTTGTGGAAACAAATGATTGTTTACATTTCTGAACAATTCAACACCGGACGGTCTTCAACTCAAAATGAAAGGAATCATCAGTATTTTCACGATCCGCTTCCAAGATTGTAGGTAAGAACCCACAGGGAAGGAGCATGTCACGATGCAGGACCCGTTCTCTGCCCTCTCCATCCTCAGGCTTGACCACATAGACAGGGATACTCTCATCTGGCTGTTTGACAACAACATGAACAGTGGACTCCCACTTGTCTGAGATTTTGTGCTTCTTTCTGAGACTCAGGGTCCTTACAAGGACCCTGTCCCCCACTTCCAAAGGCAGAGCGGTCACTTTAGCATCCCAGTGCCATTTGTTCAACAGCTGCCTTTTCTCAGCATTTCTTGAAGCTAGCTCATATGCATGTCTCAGTCTTTTCTTCAGGTCACGCACATATTGTGAGTGCGTTTTGGGGTTGTGGCCTTGAGGGCTGATGCCCAAACATAGGTCAATGGGAAGACGCGGCTCTCTGCCGAACATGAGAAGAAAAGGAGCTTCCCCAGTCACATCATTTCTTGTACAATTATACGCGTGTACTAGGGGCCTAACATATTTCCTCCATTCCCCCTTCTTTTTCCCATCCAGAGTTCCAAAGAGATCAATCGTTCTGTTGAATCGTTCTACCGGATTCCCTCTTGGGTGGTAGGGTGTTGTGCGAGACTTGGAGATTCCAGCATGCCTACAAAGTTTTGCTACAACTTCTGACTCAAAACAGGCTCCTTGATCACTATGTAGTCTGCAGGGAAAACCATAGTGACTGATGAAGTTCTCCCATAACACTGTGGCAACAGTTTTGGATGTCTGGTCTCTTGTTGGATATGCCTGTGCATATTTTGTATAGTGATCAGTTATGACCAGTACATTTCTAGTGTCTCTTGAGTCAGGTTCTATTGACAGAAAATCTATACAAATCAACTCGAGGGGACCACTGACTTTGATGTTAACCAGTTTTGATGCCTTTTGCACTAGCTTTCCGTCTAACACATCTTTCACAGCTTTTACATTTTGTCTCAATGTACCTAGCCATTATCGGCCAATAGAATCTAGCTCTGGCTAGTTCCAAAGTTCTTTCAATGCCCATATGCCCCACTTCATCATGAACACCTTGTGACTGCTAGGTATGACAAGTTGATGAAAAGCTTCACCTCTTTGGTTGAGAACCCTGCGGCACAACACGCCATCCATCAAGGGTAGTTTTGATCGCTCTCGTAAGAGTAGGGCTACCTCCGGCCTCTCAGTTCTCATATCCATTGTCTCAGTGTCGATCCCACTTTCAAACATGTGAATAATTTGTGCTAAGGCAGCATCCTCTCTGCAAACAATGAGTGAGTGCAATCAAAGTAAGACACTAAGCATTTTTTACAGACAGCATACAGTACCTGTACCAAAGACAATGCCGGTGCCTACCTGAGACATGTAGCACACGCTGTTCAAGTTGCATACACCTCCACTTGAAATAAAATGGGGAGGGCTCCGGTTGTTAAGGGGAAGTATTTGATGAAAGCTTCCCATTGGTCCTTAGGTGGGACTTTCACAGATGGAGAACTGCAAGAAAAGAAAAGCACGTGTCGCCATCAGGTAGTTGTGATGTCGGACTGGCACCAATGAATGTCTTTAATATGGAACCATCCAAAGGATATGTGTCGAATCACAAACATGGCATTTTGGCTGAAGAGCTGCCTGATGTTGCATGCAAGGCCACTATTACTATTCCAGCTGATTTATATAACCCTACTGCAGCAGTCTTCATCCATCACAATATTTAAACATTCCACCAAAGAATCACGTATATAAATTCTTGATAGGAATGGCAGTGTTAGCTCTCTGAACAAGTTGGAAACTCTGTTGAAGGTGCCCAGCATAGTCATATCCATCAACGGGCAATACTGGATAATGGGTGACAGGACGCGCAAAGGCAAATTAGGGCTAGCAATGAAGGGAGTGTCAGGGTCAGCATGAAAGATATGTTTTGGCACTGTAGGACATGCAGAAGGAACAATATCAGGGTCAGTGTGACGGACGGTGTTGGGGTCACCATGTGGGACATCACTGGGGTCACCATAAGGGACATCACATGAGTCACCATGAAAGACATCACTGGAATCACCATGAGGGTCATTGTTGGGGTCAGAGTGATGGTCAGAGTCAGGGTTTGAATGGTGGTCAGAGTCAGGGATAGCATCAGAGCCAGTATTATAAAGAAGCACCCTCTGCTTCAAAGGTCCTTGATGTACCTCTAAGTGTTGCTGGTTGATGGCAGATGGCAAACTGAAAAGGTAGAGCAGAGAAAACTTGCTTCATGATAAGGTGTATGCCCACCATTGGCCCCGACCAATCCGCCTATCCCAGACTTTTGGCTCTTTATACTACAAAAATGGCTGAAAACATTTTGTGTTGACACACGAAAAATATAAATAATATAGGTGATGGAGCTTAGCCGCTAGCTAAAACATACAACATTATCCCAACAAACATCTTAATACACAGAATATTTAAACAGATAAGGTGGATGGCTTGGTTTAACAAAGATATTAATTGAACTTTAAAGGTCACAAATAGTGCTGCTTACCTGCAATAGTCACAGTAGAAGTGAGCACGGCATTCTCAAAGGCCCAAAATAACTCTCATGGGTGCCACCTAGTGGCTCAACTTTATACATCAATAAAATGTCAGAATGCAATTACTATTAAATACTTGGTTTCACTAATTTAGTTTACTAATGCACTGAAGCCCACGCCTTTTGCTTTACTTGCAGCTTTATTTGAGAGGTAAAATGATGATAATGCAACACTTTTCTCACTATATGAGCTATTATTACAGTATGAGCTGTTATTACATTATGAGCGGTATCAATAAGGCTCTTAATGTAATAAGTTATTACATTATTACATTATGCGCAAAGCCCTTATTACGTTATACGGGTTAGGGTTAGGGTTTCATTACATTATGAGCCGATTATTACATTATGAACTTTTATTACATTTAAATTATTACATTATGAGCCGTTATTACATTATGAGTTGCTACAGCACCGAAACTGGCAATGTTTACCTTTGGTCTCTGGAGGACGTCCCCGCGGCCTGGCATGTACCAGACGGCAGATTTCGGCCCGCTTACTCCCTGATTTTCTTACAGCTGTGTCGTAGAAGAGAGGGGGAAAAGGAAAACAGAGAGAGAGGGAGAGAAAAGGAAGTTTTAAGTCAGAGTTGTTCATGTTCAATGGTTGCAATATGCCTTGTCTGACGTGTAAGAACAAGTTAACTAACAATACTAGGACTAATAATTACCAGTTACAGGTTACATAAGCAACCTGCTAGTTCCGGTCACTTAATGAGTGAAATTGCCTCAACCCGGTTTAAGAAATGTACACTCACTGATTCCAGAGGTGGTCCAAGTTGGACCTGGCATTGGCCACGGGACCTCCCTTCTTACCAATGAAAAAGCAGCCCTTGTCACCCTGCGCTTGAGCTTGCCTCTTCAGGCAGAGTGGCCTGATGCCCGTGAAGTAGGCATCAAACCACTGTTGGTGGGAAAGGAAATGCCAAGCTGGTTTTTCAAGTCTGCCATCTTGTGGAAATGTTTTTTTGACTCTAATGTTAAAATAAAAACGCTCAACTCACCCTATCCTCTTCTGCACTGATTACCACTGTGTCTTTCCTTGAACTGGAGCAACACCCCGGCACCGACGCCCACCTGCCTGTCGTTCCAGTCAGTCACCTGTGATGGGGGATTATTTTTGTAGGCACACAAACAACTTTCAATGTACGGGAGTCAAAGGTGCAGGGAAACTGAGCCAACATTAGAATAAGCGCACGCTTACCTTGAAATCCACAACTGTGTGTTCCGATTTCCGGTGCGTAATCATCAGGGTCGCCATGCAAAAGTACCGGTAAATCGTCATGCGCTTCTCCGATAACTGCTCGCTACTTTGCAGCTTACGGCAAGCTTCCTCGATCCATTCTTTGGCCTCCTCCAGCAGACCCTGGTGCTCAGACCAGGACTCCTCCTTCCTCTGAGAGCTGACATGCATCACAGGTTCATATAGGAAATGTAGATTTAACACATCAAAAAAGAGTCAGCTTAAATGTCAAATAAATCATAAGCATAACCACCTCCCCTCTGCACCCTGCGGTGTCTCCTCTTCTTCACTGAGCACAAAGAGTCCTTTGCTCCTCATTCATTGCAATCAAGCCTATTCAACACACCTGACTTGGCAGAAACTCACTTGATAGCTACTTCACTTCAATGGTCTCACAACAACTAACACAAAAAGTATCTAGACAAGATTAAATATTTCAACTAACTTTCTTCACAGAATGCCTAAACACCAAGGCTGTGTCCAAATTCAGGGGCTGCATCCTTCAAGGACGCAGCCTTTGCGGCCCACGAAGGCCGGGTCCTTCGGAGAGACCTTGAAGGCCGCGTCCACCATTGTTAAATGGGACGGTCTAGCCTTCGGAGTATTTCCTGGTTGCATCACCAGGTGTTCATGCATTAAAGTCTGTTTTGGTTCAAATCTATCAAACGTGTACATTTATTTGTGTGTGTACAATGTGTCAAATCTAAATTGAATTATCAACATTACAAAATAAACATTAACCCATTGGTGAATAACAACTATATTTACCTTAGCATTACCAGTGTCACGTATTTTAACTGAAAGTTGAAATTTGGAGGTTTTATAGTCCCTTGAAGTTTAACATATCTGGCGTTGGATGTTCAAATGACTAAAAGCCGAGTATAAACCCATTACTTAAATTTGAATGTCATGTCTGCGCCACTTGATGTCGCCATTTTCTCTTGCTTCCTCTTCTGTTTCGGGACTGAGCAGCGGTGCACAAAGGATCTTGGGATATAGCAGGCCGCGAAGGATAGTAGCGGTGCGTCCTCCAAAAAGAGGGAAGGGCAGGCTGCATTTGTGGGCCGCATTTGAAGGAGCCTTCGAATTTGGACAGCCTTCACGCAGCGTTGTGACGTAATTGGCCTTCAAACAGGGCCGCCCCTGGCCAAATTGGGGCCCTAAGCAGAATTTTATTTTGAGTCCCCCCCCCCCCATTACAAAATGACTGTATCATGAAAGGCCATTTAGGTTTACAACCTTTATTAGTAGGAACAAATCAAATGAACAGCCTCTTTCAACAATGGAACAAGCCTTTTACAGATGCAGGCTGCTTCAGTAGACATGGTGCTTGATGGCCCTTGTGACGTACTGGGCGCTGGCTCCGTGTCACCCTTAGTAACAAACTTAAGCATTGACCCTGTTATGACAAGAAATCCATCATACAAGCAGATTATTAAGATTTGTTTTGGTCTTAATGGTAAATTACACAATGAAATTAATGTAAACACTAGCCTCACAAAGATTAAAATTAATGCAAATAATTATATTCATTATGATTTTATTTTATTATACTATTTTAATCCCACAAGGCGGCGCCCAATGAGCATTGTTAGGGGTCGGTGCCTTGCTCAAGGGTACCTCGGCAATGCCCAGGATGTGAACTAGTATTCTCCATTACTAGTTCACATCATACTTTTTTTTTTTTTTGTCTGAGCGGGACTTGAACCGGCCACATCTGAGCCCCCAAGCCAAGTCCCTACGGACTGAGCTATTGCCGCTATTTGATACCTCTATATTTAAATATTTTTATATACTTATTTTTACATTTTGTACTTAGGTTCTATATTCCTATACTGCTGTTTGCTGCTGCAACGCTTTAAATTTCTCCATTGTGGGTCAAATAAAGGATTATCTTAAATTCACCAAGAGATGGCGACATTTTACCTCCATAAAAATAGCCCAAAACTTCTATTGATAGCATAGATTGATAGGCTATAAACCTGAGCCAACATACGACCACCAACTGGTCAATTAACCACTCCTTTTTCAACAGAGGTGAATGTATATGCAGTTAACAAGACATTCAATAAATGATAATCAGGGCCGCTGGAAAATTTAATCTCCAGTCCAGAATTATCCTCTCTTCTGTCTCATGATTAGCAGGCTAGCAGCTGGGGTGTTCCTCCTCTTGTTTTGACTTTGTCTTTCTTTTGCTTTCTCCCGATTCATATTGCCGTTTGGAGGCCATCTCTCCACCTGCATCCAACTGCCTGTCGGCGCATCTGACCGCTGATTGGTCAGATGCTGCGTGCTGTCAATCATTGCGCCAACGTGTGCGGTGTCAGATTACTCGTTTTTTTTTTTTTCTCTCCTGCCTCGGGCTGACTTGGTGCTCTACGCGCGCCTCACGGCAGCGATGCGCATCCTTTGCGCATTTGCAGAGAATGTGTCCCCTTGCGCAAAATAGGGCCCCCCATGGATCGTGGGGCCCTACGCACAGCGCGTGTTCTGCGTGTAGGGAGGGGCGGCGCTGCACACAAAGAAATAATCAGCTGGGAACTGAGTGACAGAGCCGCGGGACGGCAGACAATTGTGGACTTACTGAAAGGGACAGGCAAGCGCATCCAGGAAGGGCTTCTGGCGGAGCGATGCGTCCCCCCACAGCCGATTGCGCTACAAATAGCGGAGATCGCGTCACCAAAGTGCCCGTGTTACGCACACATGAACAATGGAAGACTAGCAGAGAGCATTACCTGAATGAAGAGGATTGTACACCCGCAACGGCCACGCCGAACCACCGCGATAGACAAGCCACAGCCACCAGAGAGAAGCGGAGGAAAAGGATGAGACAGGTGTGTCTGCACCTCTATATGTAAGGGCGCATTGTGCCGCCCCTCGATCAGGATGCCCAATAAGTTGGCACAGTGCCATATAGTGGCAGGGAGGGAGACGACCTGTCACACGTCTCAGTTATAAAGACATATGCTTTTTTATATACATATATTTTTGTGTGTAAAGTGTATTTAATTTAAAGGGAAACTATAATTTCTTCATGTTTTTTATAAGACTGTTATATGTCAGCCAATTAAAATGACCATATCAGTATAAAAAGCATATACTTTTTATATATGAATATATACAATTATATATAGCTTTTTGTATGTTAATGTTATGTAAACTATGCTTTTTTTGTTTTTTTTAAATAAGATTCTTATATGTCAGCCAATGCAAATTACCATTACAGTTTAAAAAATATATGCTTTTTATGTATTAATTTATAACGTTTAACACAAGTTTCTATAGTCAAAAACATATGAATCACATATTAAAATGACATGACTTCATTTGTTCCTATACTGATACTGTCTTGGATCAAACAAGTTTAAAACTGTCAAGACATGGTTTGCCTGGTCATCGCCCAGAACAACTAATTTCACCATACAGTGATATAAATGCAGTCTGTATAGATCTGTTATGTTGAAAACATGGCTGCAAACTTTCAAGTCAGTAGTCTTTATTAACAGTGGAACATTGCTGGGATTACAGTGCCGACAGCAGTAAACAAACAGCAGTAAACTCTAATCTTAGAGAAGATCGTGTTTTCAAAGATATCCTTTGAATGAACTAGTGGCAAGATAGGAATATGTTTCACAATTTCTTTTGATATTTTCACACACGTGTCATGCCTGGATATAGACATGAAGAGCACATGCTTATTCTACTCCTTCTCTAATATGGGAACGGTGTCACCATCAACTAATTGTTGTCATTACAAACTGGTGTACACACCTAACTGATTTGCCTCTTCACATCCAAAGAAAGGAAATTAAAGGCTTAAAGGGAAATTTTGTTGATTTTCAAACTTTCCCTCTATCTATCCGAGTTAGGGATATAATGTGAAAAACATCTGCAGTTGTTGACGATGTTCTCCGTGTCTCTGGTGCGCAGCTGCAAAATCTGTTGTTCTTCCGCCTCCAGTGACGTCAAATGACGGCGCTGGCCCCAGAGACAGAGAACATTTGCAACAACTGCAGGCATTTTTCACACTATACCCCTAACTCAGATAGATAGAGGTAAGGTTGAAAATCGGCAAAGATCTCTGAGCAAATGCTAGTACTGCCTACTGTGTAGCATGCTTCACTGATGTAATCTACCAGCACATCTACAGTACGCATTACGAGTATGGTGATTTTTTTTTTCCTGCACACTGCATATCTCACAATAAACAGGCACTAAGCAGTGCATAGTATGGTTAAAATGCTGTACATACTTCCAGCAGACAGTAGTCAGTACAAGTATTTGCTCAGGGCCAAGGACTGTGTGATACACTTGTGTAAAACTTAGAGCAAACAAAACAGTTTAATGGAGGGCTGTGGACACAGTAACGTTTTTACTTTTTGACCAGAGCTCAGTAATCTTGGCGTTGATCGTGCTTCCAATGCTGGAGAGCTGGGTCCCTGGCCACCTCTCAAGAGTTGCACCTACATATGAACAAAAATAAACAAAAAACAAAACAGAAAAACAAAAAACAAGAATGCAAAACCTTAGTACAGTAGGCTGAAATCAGGAAATACACAAAAGCGGAGACTATTGAGGAAACACCTATTGAATCCGAGGTGTATACGTGTATATGTAGATATAGGCTATATAATTAACTGTATATATTGTTTTAATTTATTTTCATTCCAAATTCAATTATCTGTATATTTGTACTATGTATGAAGGGGCTACAACTCATTTTGTTTTGCAACCCTGTGTTGTAAAATGACAAATAAATGACCTTGAAAAGCTGAAAACGTACTGTAAATGGCATCCAATTTATTTTTGTCCAGTGGTAGACGAGCATCTGTCTTACAAATACTGTGGCCAAATTTGCATTGAGGGCATAGGCCCATGCAGTTTCTCAACCATGACTCCAGTCCCAGGATGGATCTCAACCTGTTTAGACAAGGACTCAAGGTGAACATTTAAAGTTAGAATATATATGATTTGTTCAGCCCAACAGATTTTAGACATTAAAGCACATTAGATCTGCCATACTCATTAAAAGGTCTATTTTATGTGCTGTATTTATTTATTCTTTACAAAAACATTACTTTAGAAGACTGGGAGACAGTCAGTGATGGAGTGACAGATGCAGACGTGGAACTGGTCAGCGTAGATCTTGGCATGGACAGCAGTGAAGCGGCAGATGGAGAACTGGACCTGGACTGCGGACAACCTGGGAGGGCCAGCGGTGGTGTGGTACGCTCCAACCTGGATCTCTTAGGAGATGCAGCCGAATCAATTAAATTCCTCATGCTCTGTAGGAGTCCTGGCACATCTAGACATAGTATATCAAAAACAAACAATTAGTTATCATCACTCTTGTTACGCCCCAGTCTAGGGGTGCCTAGAGCGCAATATGAAAACGGGTCCCCAATCTTCCCCGAGTCCCAAACAGCCACTCACAAGTTTTTATATACAACAGAATAGTTTATTTACAATAACTTAATGGATCAACAACTATAAATATAACTAAGGAAGCAACTTCGGGGTGGACCAAGGCCAAAACAATAACCAAAACACCTCTATCTGGGAAAATAAATCTCTTAGCTCAAAAACCAAAATCACAATAAACTTACCTCCCTCACTAACGAAAAAACAGGAGAAAACACGTTCAAATGAAAGGGCAGTCCACCCTTATGTAGGAACATATCTGTCCATCGCCTCTGCATTACATTGAGGCCCTGTTGTTCTTGTTAACCCTTTTCATCTGGATGAAGATTATTTACATGAAGGAGGCACCTTTCAGGCTGACATCTTATCTCCTGGCAGAGAGGATAGTGTTCTCCTGGACCATAAAGACTTCAAATGAGGACAGTTTTAATTAATTTACAACCCAAAGCCTTTGGATGAACTTTCTCTCCCATTTCTGAACTCTCTTTCCCCTCAAAACAGATAAATCCTGCCCTCACAGGTCAGTCTGAGGAAACATGAAGTTACCTACTCTCTCCACATCAGGAGGGACCGAAGCCATCTGGTTATCAGAGACTGTGTTAATACAATGTCTTTACATTTGCAGATTAAGTAACACGCCTGATCTCTTTCTACCTATTTCTCTCCCTGTCTCTATGACTTCTGATCCACAAACACTCTCCAGAGTGGACACCAGACACCTTCTGCTGAGTTGTTCTATGCTGTTACTCTGTCTTCTGTTATTTACGACCCTTATCTGTGGTCGCATTCCAACCAAATGGTCTCTGTGTTCCTCCAGATTTCAGACCATTTCTAATTAACCATTAAGTTAGGATCTCATTCTCTTAATTCCAACAGATTAAGGATCAGTAAGAGAAGCTCATAAAACTGATCTTTCTCCCGTTTCTCTGTGATGAAATTTGACTGAAATCAAATTTAATGTTTAAATGTGTCTTGTGTTTGGTGGAACCACAGTGCCCTCCAGTGGTGAGTCCTGGTACAGTTGGACGAGAAATATTCTGTTTAATATGTTCATGGTTATAACCAGTAAATGACTCTGATATGTCTTTGTTTTAACAAGTATTAAGCTGAATATGTATAATTAATGTTTAATCACGTCATAATCCTTTTCATGATAGACAAAGTACATCTATTGAGCCATGGTGAGAAACTGTGAAAGGTGAAGCACGGTTTTGAAACGTTTAAAACTATAAGTTTAGTTTAGTGAGTTTCTGTGAATCTTCACACCTCCACTAAATCTTGGAGACAAAGCCGGTAAGCCCCGCCTAGACACGCCTCGATTTGCAAATAATAAAACGGAGAGATCACGTCTCTCGAGTTCAGTTTTTCAGTTTTTAAGGTTCAGTTTTTAGTTTGAATTTTTGTTTTAGTTTAAGTTTTGTTTTAAAGTTTCTTTTGTAACTTATTTTGAAGCTCTTTACTTTACTTTGAAACACGCTCCAAGACAGCGATCTCAACAGAAGTGCTCACACGTTGATTTTTCTCACTTTATATTTTTCGCAGTATTGATTAGCTTCTTTTATTAAGTTTGTACCAGAACGAAGTTCTGTTTTAATTTGTTTTATACAGTTAAGTATCGTAACCTGCTTTTGAAGAAGTGAACTTAATTTAGATTATCTTGCATTAACTAACAACGGAAGATCCGCCTGATCAACGTATCATCCTCAGTTATTTTATTCAAGAAGTTAAATTTAGTTTACAAAGTCAGAGCCTGAAAACCACTCGAAGAAACGAAGAAGAACATCTTTATCACAATCATCATCACGACACTACAGCAACTTGCTGTGTCCGAGACCGTGCAAGCGGTTTCCAACGAAAGACTCTGACAAGCCCCCAGCGCTCGCTAGCGGTACCATCCCGCTGGGCATTGAGCCAAGATCTGCACCGGATCGGTACGGGACCAGCTGCCCTCTTCCTAAGACAAAGGACCGAGGTGCCCAACCGACTGATACCGGACGAGCTGACCCTCGGCCATTGGACCGGGACTGCCAGCTAGAGCCGCAAATCACCCGTGGGAATCCGCTGCCGCGGACTCCGCAGCTCTGCTGAGAAAGTAGGCTCTCCATCACTCACAACAGCTGGATTCACACATGATACATGAGATGGTGTATATGGCTCTGATTAATATCTTTTAGCTTAAGAGAAATTCGTTTAGGGTCTCGTTAGTATTAAAATTACTCACGTAATCTTTAAATGCTTCAACCTAAATCGTAATCTCACCATCAGCCCATATTCCACTAATAACCCATTACTTAGTTATTTCACTTTTCCTGTTACCTGTTGTTATTCATTTAAATTGCCATTTCATTTATTTAACCTGAATTATTTAGTCAATAAACATATTTAACCGTATGTCGTTGTCTGTGCAGGTTTGTTTTTAATGTGGAGAACCGATGGATATGTGTAGAATTCACTACTTCATTTATGAGATTGAATAAATTGATCTGAAATTGATTAAAATTGATACAAGTTAAACTTGTCCAGTCGAATTTGATTAATTACCTCCGGTTTATTCAAATGGACAAAATAACGGAGGTGGTGCCCCATTAACGAGTGTTTTATTAATCGCCAGTGATTAATAAATTACATTTATTATTAGTGTATCTCCTACACTTACTATTTAAACAAACAAAAGAAAAGCTTGTTGATCTCCACCCAAGGCTTTTCCAAACGGACATGTGGTTGGTTAGAAGAGGAGGAGGATGAGGAAGTGCTGTCTCTTCTTGACAGCCGCCATCTTGGCTCCTTATATATTGGGTGTCATCAGCTGCAGCCAATCACAGGTTAGGATCGGATCTCTCTACACCAATCACCTCTTGGGGATGGCACACTCCTATTTGCATATAAAATCAAAACACACACACACAGCAAAACACACAGCAAACGACACAAACTATGACCACAGTCATAACACTCTTCTTTAGGCCAAAGTAGCGTACAACACAGTCAATTCAGCCTACAGTCATTTAGACAAAAAAGTGTAATAGTTGTCTAATGGTTCAATGATTGATATAATGATACCTTGAAGAACCATCTCCTTCAATATAGCATTCTCTGCTTACGTAACCATTCAAAAAGGTTTGTTCCACCTGGTGTCAACTGTCAAAGTGTTATTATGTCACTTTCAATGTCAAATTGACAGAGGCTATGTCAAGTGACATGGTTGTCAGTTGATATACTGATATGTTAGGACACTTTCAGCAGTACACTGGTTGTAACTAAGGGATTAAGCATGTATAAGTTGTGCTTATGCATTAACTTTTAGTCAAGTTAACTTGTGTAGATGGGTGCATGTTTCTGAAACAAGGTTTCACTGCCAACTAACAACTTTCTAGCATTTGTAGTGCGGTATACATGATGAAATGGTGACAAAACTGTTAAAACAAAAGTATGAGCTCTGTTTAAACAAGTTACACTTTAAAACTAGAGTTGACTTGTTTAAATGTTTAAAGTTTCTACTTTAACAGTTTTATTGCTGTGAACACATTCCACCAAGAACATTCCAAACTATTTTATCATTTATACAACACAACAAATGCGAGAAAGTCTTTTGTCAGTTGGCAATGAAAGTTAACACATAAGCTAAAACAGGCTGAATCTCACCCTATTCATAGTTGAACAACTAACAAATTATTTTGAAATGCTGTAAATTAAAGAGGACAATCTGCAATTAAAGCCATAGTAACTCTATCTTACTACTAACAAAGATGACAGTGCCTCTGTAGTGAGGCCACCCTCCTCGTTGTTTCTTCCCATGGCGCCATTCAATAACAGCTGAGTAGTTTTTATCTCGCTGAGCTTCCCAAAATCCTCCCCTTCACTCCACTGCACCACGGCAAACTTCCTCTTCATGTGTCCTGAAGAGATCAAATAAATCAAATCTTTGCTAAGCTTAGCAATCAATAAATAGAGTAGACAGAAAATATGACTAAGCTAAACATCCTTTTTTGGACAAAAACCACTTCAGGTATCTGCAGGTTTAGGCCAGTTAGATTTAGGATTTTTTTGATGCCGCTCAGAATGAAATTTAAGACAAATGTCACATATATCGTGATATACAATTCTGTTGTCTAAATTGATAACACCAAGCACATATTAACCCAAATTTCTTCCTAAATTTGATCCGAAATATTTGAAGGAATATAATTGAAAATTGCATTTTTGGTTTTATATCACACTTTACATTACCACGCAAGTCTTGATTACAAATAGATGAGCACATATTGTGATGTACAGTATATCGCTATTGAGAAAAAGTCCTGATGATTATTGTGATTTTTACTTACAACCAACCAGAGAGGGTCAGGTGGGTCTGGTGTTTGCTATAAACAGACAGTAGAGAGATGCAGGAAGCACATCACTGGCTACAAGATGTTTTTGATCATGGTTATTTTGGCCAAAGGCTGTGCAACCAAATATAGTACATATATAATATAAATAATTATTCTATTTACTGATTTAAAGGGATACATTTAAAGTTTAGAATCAAAAACAAATATTCTGTAATATTGCAGCAAATAGAATAATATTATGTATTATATGCTCAAAACGTTAAGCCTACCCATTGTAATCTATTCATTCCCCATGTTTCTGTCTTGTAAATTGATAATTCCATGGGAAAAATGGATCTAGTTAACAGCTGTGCAGTCCTGATCACCTGCTACCTTACCCATGTTTATAAACAAACACATGTGGCTATGCTTTATACATCTCACAATGCTCTAGTGACAAAACTTAACTTGCATGCAGGCTATATGACTCACCTGTAGCTAGACGAGAGACCCCCTACCAGCCGCTCTATTTTGTTTCTCATCAGATCTGCATTGATCTAAGAAATTATCATTTTCGCTCTTCAATGACGGAATTCTTTAATCCCTGTAGTCTAACGTTAATTACTAGGCTACATGAGTTAACGTATCTGTCCCTGCAAACATAATATGAGGGTTGCGGGTTCCACTTGTGTTATTGGCCTATCATAGAAATCGTATTAAAGCTAATTTATGTTAATGTTACGTTACCTTCTAAAAATGCGCCACTTTGGGTAACGTTAGCTAAAAATGACTGTTAAGCTAGCTAGCTAAGTGAACGCTGAAAATGAATTAACTTTAGCCAGACAGAAAATCAATTGTTACATGAATAAATGTATGTCAAATTTAAGCTAAAACATTGAAATACATATGTTAATTCACTTACCTCTAAATTCACCCAACTGTATGATAGCAAAATCTGGTGGCCGCCATTCGTCTTCATTGAAATTCATTCATTGATTCACGTTAGATAGCGTTGCTTCCCCAGTCGAGTTGACTTACATTAGCTACCCTACAAGACAGTAACGGTAATAGCTATGTCGAAAAGAAAACACAACGTTACTCCCAACACGAAAGAAAAAGATTGGTTGAGAGAAAATGTTCCTAGATGTACTTTGACAAGATGGAAAAAAAGGTTTGTGCTACATCTGTTTCTTAATGCAGGTTATAATTACAGTGATTCTTTCCTAGTTACTTTCGACTGTTTCCTTAGGAAAATCAACAGAACTTTGACTGACACTGAAAAACACACTGACAGCTAGCGAAAGCTGTGTTTGTCTCCAACACAGTCTCCAAACTCTTGGACACTGTTCGCATAGTCTGTCTCCAGTCTGCACGTTTCCAGACTTTTCACTGTGACAACCAAGCTCCTTCGTAATATTATTAACATTAAACTCGCTCCAAACGCTGTTGCATAGCGGACCGAAGCGGAGCTAACTAGTTAGCCAATTTCAAACTGACTTCACATTACTCTTAAGCAACTGTAAATACTATCAAAACGTGGCGACACTTACCTGTGGCTCAGGTGCAGTTGCTGGGTCCCGTATGGTTGGGACTGATACTTTTACCAGGGTCAGTGTCGAGGCAAAGCCAGCTTTGTACTGACCCTCGTTACTGAAGCAGTCCGATGTGAAGTGGTTAGCACACACAGACAAACTTACAGGAACCGTAGCTGGCACGTTGTCTTTAAAAATGAAACGCAACCACTGTCTCTTCTGTTCTGTAACATATTGTGTTCGTAAGCACCAGTGATGATAACTGCGCCTGCAGTAGCTGTGTGACGTCATGACTCATGTATGCTCGCAGCACAGAAGTAAAACAACACAGTTCAGCTCTATGTTCGTGTGCGGTTCTTTCAGCAATACATTACATGGTGTCAGAAGTCTGAAGTGCAGAAAATAAACATTTGTGATGGCGTCCTCACAGTTTGAGCACCCGAGGATCGACTGGGATGCTGCCGACTTATACCAAGTTTACCGAGTTTGAAAGATTCCGAAGTCATGTCACGTTCGTCTTTGATGGTCCGCTCTCGGAGCTAGCAGCTAAACAACAAGCCGGCTGGCTAGGTACGTGGCTTGGGGAGCAGGGCAGGGAAGTGTACAAGACATTCACCTGGGCTGTGGGTGAAAAAGAGGATCCCTCTAAAGTGCTGGATAAGTTTGCAAGCTACATCAGACCAAGAAAGAATAAAAGGATTGCAAGACATCACTTCAAGCAGAGGAAAAAAGGTCAGACTGAAAGTTTTGACAACTTTTTGAAGGATTTGAGACTCATCAGAATCAGAATCAGAAATCAGAATCAGAAACAGATTTATTGCCAAGAAGAATTTTACACCAACAAGGAATTTGTCTAGGTGAATAAGGTGCATACATTGAAGACAATAAACAATAAACAAACAGTGACTATAATAAATATAAAAAAGAAAAAATATTTTTAAAAAATTATGAAAAATAAAAGATGTACAAATTCTGCATTAATGTAATGCAAAGATTTCAAGGGCGGTGATGGGTTTGAGTGCCAGAGTGCAAGAGTCAGTGTCAGTGTCAGTGGGGGTGGGGGTCCCGGGACTTGTTGAGGATCCCAACTGCAAAGGGGAAGAAACTGTTCATATGGTGGGAGGTTTTGGTCCTGATGGACCGCAGCCTCCTGCCAGAGGGGAGGGTGTCAAAAAGGAAAAAAAAATGGACTGTGAATATCCTGATCCGGATGATATATTAATTGATGCAATCATTGCAGGTGTGAGAGAAAAAAGAGTGCAAGAAAGGCTGCTGGATAGAGGTGAGGAGCTGACACTGCCGAAAGCTATTGAAATTTCCCAGCAGTTTGAAATGTCACAAATGAAAATTTTCAAAGAAGCAAAGGTGTCTGTAGTGACTGTGAGACCCAAACATGCAACACCTAATAAGTATATGCACAAAGGACAGACAAAACCCACGCACCAGAAACAAACACCAGATAACAGGCAGAGGAGCTGCACAAGCTGTGGGAAAGATCCAGAGCATAAATGGAGCAAAGGAAAATGCCCAGCAAAGGGATCAGTGTGTTCATACTGCCACAAACCAAATCACTGGGTAGCTGTATGTCGCAAGCGTGCTGTCAGCACAGTGAATATTGAACCAGACCAGGATTCTTCAGAGGAGCAGATACTGAACATCAACCTTACACAAGATGAGAGATCTGGGGATGATAAATGGACAGTAAACTTGGATATCCTGTCACAGGAAGTATTGTTTAGGATTGACACGGGCGCCAAGTGCAACACCCTAACTCTGGACAGGTACCAGTTGCTCATGCATGAAGGTGAGCTGAAACATTCCAATACTGTCCTACGCTCATACTCAAATCACAAGCTAAAGCCTGTTGCTGCAGTTGATCTTCTGCTAAAGTACAAAAAGTGTGAAGTGAGTGCAGAGTTTGAAATCATGGACATTGCTCAGGACAATGTGCTCAGTTGTGCTACAGTGGAGGCTCTGGGCCTGATTGCTCGTCTTCATTCAGTGCAAAAGACTGTTGAAAGAGACAAAATGTACAGCGTTAATGCCTTTACTCCAACACAGAGTGTATCTACAGGTCTGAATGAGTTTCCAGAGCTGACACGCACCACCGGAACCTTGCCAGGTACATACGCCATCAAGATCGATCTGGACGCCAGGGGTGTGGTCCATCCTGTCCGCCGCCAACCCGCCGCACTTAAAGCAAAGATTATAGAGAGGCTGCGTGAGATGGTGGAAGACGGCTACATTACAAAAGTTGGTCAACCTACTGAGTGGGTGAGTTCAATGGTAGCTGTAGTACGTAATGGCAAGATAAGAATCTGCATTGATCCAAGTGACTTAAAAAAGGTCATAAAGAGAGAGCACCACCCGATGCGCACCATAGAAGAGGTTGTGTCAACAATGCCTGGTGCTAAAGTGTTTTCAGTTCTGGATGCCAAATCAGGATTTCTCCAGATAAAACTGGATGAGGCTTCATCCCACCTCATGACCTTCAACACACCAATCGGGAGGTACCGATGGCTGAGGCTCCCATTTGGACTTAAATGCGCCCCTGAAATCTTTCAACGCATCATAGATGAGTCATAAGTGTCATGGATGACATCCTAGTGGCAGCCCCCTCAGTGGAGGAGCATGACACAATATTGCGCAAAGTAGTTGAGAGCCAACCAACGGTGCCATATGTGGGTCATCTGATAACTGCTGATGGGCTCAAGCCAGACCCAGCTAAAATCAAAGCAGTGCAGCACATGTCGCAACCAACTGACAAACAAGGTGCTCGCCGTTTTCTGGGCTTCGTCACCTACCTCTCAAAGTTCATACCGAACCTCAGTGAAGTGGACGCTCCACTACGTCAACTTCTAAAGAGTGATGTTCGCGTGGCAACCACCGCAGCAGAAAGCCTTCGCCAGACTCAAGGAGTTGTGCATGGATCCACCAGTGCTACAGTTTTTCGACCCCGCAAAACCCGTGGAAATATTCTGTGATGCCAGCAGTAATGGATTAGGAGCTGTTCTCCTGCAGAATGGGCAGCCCATAGCCTTCTCGTCCAGGTCACTGACTGATGCAGAAACGCGCTATGCGCAAATTGAAAAAGAGATGCTCTCTATTGTCCATGCCTGTGCAAAGTTTCACAACTACATATTCAGCACGCATATCACAGTTTTCAACGACCACAAACCTCTCGAAGACATCTACAAAAAAATCACTTCTGTCCACTCCAATGCGCATCCAGAGGATGCGTCTTCGTCTGCAGTGGTACGACCTGACAGTTAAGTACAGGAGAGGAAAAGACATGGAGTTGCCCGACATGCTGTCCAGAGCACAGCTTTCAGAGTGCACGCCAGAGATCGATGGAGTAGAATGTGTCTCCATGCTCAGCTTTGTCTCAGTCAGCGACCAAAAATACACAGAACTGAAGGAGTGCACATAAGAGGAGCTAAGCCTTCTCCTACAGACAATTCAAAGTGGCTGGCCTGAATGCAGATGAGATGCACCCGTGCCTGTACAGCCGTACTGGGACTCAAGAAGTCAACTGGCTTCGTCTGATGGACTCATTTACAAAGGATTACGCATTGTGGTTCCCCCCACCATGCGGGAGCGTATGCTGAAACTCATTCACCAGTCTCATCTGGGATGGTGAAAAGCAAACAGTGAGCACGTGAAGTGCTTTACTGGCCAGGCATGAGTGCAGAAATTAAGGAGGCGGTCAGAAATTGCAGCAAGTGTGCTGACTTTCAAAACAAACTGCCCAGACATCCCCTGAAACCGACAGAGCTGCCATTTGAAGAGGTGGCATCAGATCTGTTTGAGTTTGATGGAAAACAGTACATTCTGCTTTTGGATTACTACTCAAAGTTCATTGAAGTGGATGAGCTAAAGGACATGAGAAGCCACACCGTCATAGAGACTCTTAAAGCTCAGTTTTCTAGACATGGTATCCCATCCTTGCTCCGGTCAGATAATGGCCGTCAGTACTCCTTAGAGGAGCTCAAAGACTTCTGTGAAAGCTATGGAATAGCACACAAAACATCTTCACCACACACGCCGCACTCAGATGGTGAAGCAGAGCGCGCAGTGCAAACAGTGAAGAAACTTTGGAGTAAAGCAACAGACAAACACCTTGCACTGATGGACTACAGAACTACTCCACATGAGTCAGTAGGTCTGTCACCTGCACAGCTGTTAATGGGCAAGAGACCTCACAATAAGCTACCAGCTGCCATACAGTGCTCCTCAGTCCTACGTGGTGGAGTGTGGAGGCAAGCAGTACTGCCACAACAGCCAACATCTGCACAGAAGCACAGCGGCAGCTAACAGTTCCCACCACTACGTGTGCGATGAACAATGGACTGAACCCCCAAGTCTGCCTGAGAAGGAGACACATCCTTCCTGCCCCCCTGAACTGCCCCACTCACCCCCCAAAGTGCCTGTGGGCCCCACTCAAGCTCAGCCACAGCGCACCACTAGGCTGGGTAGAGTTGTGAAGCCCCTGGATAGACTGACCCTGTAGCTGACTAAAGCTTGACAAGTTATGTTCATACTGAGAAAGTAAGAGCAAGTGAACTTTCCTCCTGGTTATGTGAAAAAAAAAAAGATACAAGAAGTAATTGTATTTCTGTTCTGTTTATTTCTTCCTTGTTATTTTTCTTAAAAGCTGATATTACTGCATATACTGAACAATGCATGTTTAATGTCCGAGTTACAGAATTTCAGGTAACAAATGAGCAGTACTGAGTTGGTTTGAAGTTGAGTGAAATGCAGTAAAGTTTGTTTAATGTGTCTATTTTTTCTAAGGAGGGGAGATGTTACATATTGTGTTCATAAGCACCAGTGTTGATAACTGTGCCTGCAGTAGCCGTGTGACGTCATGACTTATGTATGCTCGCAGCACGGAAGTACAACACAGTTCAGCTCTATGCTCCTGTGTGGTTCTTTCAGCAATACATTACATGTTATTTTGTAGCTGGGACAGAATATAAGCACTTATGTTGATTTTCACAACCAACAACAGAACACTTCTCGTTGCGCTTCGATATGGTGCTTTCGATAGCGTAATGGCAGATCTCCGAGACGGTAATGCTGTACCTGGTGGGTGGACACTGTGGGTGGGAATATTCAAATGATCAGTCAATGACGTCGGTGACCGATGCCGAATTTGACTCGGTCATCTGGAAACTGCAGGCAAGACACCGTCAGAAAATCTGTATCTCACTCAAAAAAGCACAGATGTTTTTTTTCAAAGTTTTTATGCATGTGGCAGCACCATAGACCCAAAATAACACCCCAAATCCCAGAAAAAGTGAGTTTTTCATAATATGGGACAGATGGATTTTTACACATTAAGTTGTATGAAATGCATGCCAGTAGTATAGTGGATGCAAAGGTGTTACGTGTTCACGTTTTCTTACCAAAAAAATAGTACAGGAGATATGAGGGGGTCACAAAACCAACAATTTCATGCTCCCCTCATGATGGGGTCACCATACCAACAAGTTTTGCTCTACAAAGTAACATGCGTGTGTTATGTTACACTATTTTATCAACAAACATCATCGCATATGTCAGACCCTTGGTTTCATGTCCCCCTCATGTCTCCTGTGCTATTTTTCTGGTAAGAAACGGGCGATAACTCGGAGCAGGAGATTAGTTAAACAATGTGACACCTTTGCATCCACTGTCTGTATTTCATACAACTTACTGTCCAAAAATCCAAACTATCCCTTTAACATTGTGCCCATTTCACATCTTTTACTTCCACCTTCCATTGGTGTTAAAAGAACAACACGGGCAGCAACATACAATGAATTAGAGCATGACACTCGATTCTGATTGTTCAATCACCAAAATTCTGCGGTGGTTATTTCTGGACAGATGACCGATGCAAATATTAATCACTGCTGCTCCATTGCTAGGGAAGCTATAGCATAGCAACCACAGCCCAAGACTGGGGAACAATCAGTTTACATTAGTATCATTAACATTAGTTATCAATATATTATCCCATACACATACATGTTCAAACATGTGATCTACAAACCTTACTGCACTTGTGAGTGGAGCATGTGTGATTCTTATCTTTTCGGATTTATCACGTTTCTGTATTTAATCTGTTTCCTTAATTTAGGTGAATTCAGACTTCATCATGAATGCTATGTCTCCCTCATTCAGTGAGGAAGGCACGACAAGAAGGCATTGGGAGATGAAAATAATAAACTTCCTGCAGGATTTCTTTCAAAAGCTGGAAGACAGAGGTAACAAGCTGGATAGAAACATTTTCTTTGATGATATTTGTCTGTCAATAAGTATTTTTATTGTTTTCCCACTAGTTCTAGGATTATACACTTAATAATAATAGTATAATTCAGTCAGACTTCTTAAGCAGTTTGCATACTTGAGAATTTCTCAGTTTGGTAAACCTTCCTTCTTTATGATGAAGGGCACTGTGCCAATGGCAATGTTTTAATTTATATCTTTGTATTTATATATATGAGAAGAGGAGGAGAGCAAAGAAAACGATGAAGAAGAGGGGATCTCCTGCCAGGAAAGCCACCTGTCAGCTGTGCCTGGAACAACAGGCAGGGGGGAGCTTTTAACTGTGAGGAGTTTCTTACAGTGGGTGACGGGACAAGAACATCTGCCACTGATAGAAACCAAAAGTGAGACGTTCAAAATTTCAATCAGCTTTACCCATGACTGTCAAACCCACTACGGGGAACACAGCCTTTGCTTCACCACAGAAAACGTTTGTGCAACAGGGCTTACATTTCCCACACAGCACATTGAAACCTTTGAGGATTTTGAGAAAAACCTCACAACAGCCATCCATTTTGGATTTGACTTCAGTAGGCACTAAAATAGCCTATCAGCCTCTTTTACTTGAGGTGTGTTTTACCTCAGAGGAGGACACGAGTTCTCACGAGTTTTCCATCATGGCTCATTTTTTGGATTTCTTCTTCATTGAATTTTTAATCCAGATCTGCTTTCAATGTTTCACAACTGTTTTTACTAAAACCCCAAAATTTGCTAATGTTTGGTTTGTTGGCTGCAACAGCGCTGAGGACAGGAGACGGCACTTGACAGTTAAACACTCAAAACATTCTGATTAAGACCAAAAAGGCATTTAATTCAGTTTCATTGTATCTCATTAATATCCAAATGACAAACATTTTCAACAGATTTCCAAGGTGGAGGGGGTATGGAAAACACTGCTACAGCAGTAAGGGAGCAGCATCGTAACGTTAAGCTATGGCAGTCAGCGGTCAGTTTGCAGACAAAGCAGCAACCACATACTCTCGACACAGGCGGTAAAGATTTCGGCTGTCAGTGTCTCCATTTTCATGGAGCAGCATCTGCATCTCCTCTAGCTGCCGATCATTCAGTGGACAGTCAATTTCAGGGACCACTACCGCACCATCTACATCCTCTCCGAAGTCTGTGGCTACATCCCAGTCAATGGTCTGTCGTCCGTAGTCTGGTTCCTGAATATCCTGGAAATTGTAGAAGACAGAGTAACACACCATGTCTCATTCCATATCTACAGCAACACATGCAATGAGTTATCCTAAATGTTTTGGCTTTAGTGGCAGTTTTGTATAAAGTAACAAAAAAGCATACTTGAACAAATTGAGATATCAAGTTTCTGACAGTCACATAAGCAAAAATTACTTGAGTAAAAGTTTTGTAATGTTGGCTATTAAAAGTACCTAGTGCAAAACTAATTTTCTGGGAATAAACGTTATAGTTTAAGGTAAAGTTAAATGATACAAAACACTTTTGTTACTAATCTGATGGCTGATGAATGAAATTATTTTAAAGATGTGCTAGGCTGGCTAATTGATATAGAAGGTTGATGAGACTTAAAATTATGAGAATTAATAGAAAAACATAGATTCACAATCATTATTATGATTTAAATGTAAAAAAAAAATAGGTCAAAGTCATACTTATAAGATAATTAAGTCCATGTTATAACTTTATTTGAACATGTACAGTAACCCCAAATTATGAGAAAAGGTTACAAATTGGAAGCAAAAACTACATATACGTATCTCACACTTTTGTCTTTTTATCTTATAACTCAATACTCATTACTTTAACTCTCAGAAATGGGCTTTAATAGATACAGCTTGTAATATGCAAACAATTTTTTTTAAATGAAACTGCATATTTTATCCCCAAAGTTGTAGTGGACTTGAAGTCATGAGGCAGAAAATTGAAATACTCCATTATAACGATGAAAAGTGCCTTGAGATGATATATGTTGTGATTTGGTGCCATATAAATAAAGCAAATGAAAATGCTGTACCCAAGTGAAGTACTTAAAGCAAATTTCTGTAACTTTTCACCTGAAAATAACGGTTAAGTAATTTAAAATAATTTGAATGGTACACTGGAGAATTGCAGTCATTTAAAAAGGAAAAGGTAACCTCAGGATTCTCCGGCTGGTCAACTGGTCTGAGCATCCTTCCTGCATGCCAGAGCTGTTCAGGAGTTTTGTTCCCTTCACTTCTGAGAGGGTGGTTGTTCCAGGCCTCGACAAAAGCCTCCAGGTCTGCCTTCAGTTTTGGAAAGAAGGTCATGTGCACAGCAAGAAGATCTTCTGTTGAGGACAGGGTAGTAGTAAATCACTACGTTTATAGGTGCACATCAAACACAGCCTATACAATTTAACATTAAGTACAGGGTTGCCTTTTGAAATTATTAATTAATCCATGATGGTTTTTCTAGTGTTTTTGTAACATTTTGATAATTCAAAAGTTAGAGATCTGCAATGAACCGTGATTCCATTAATGTTCATTACAGTAGCCCTGACATTTGTCAACCAATCTAATCCTGTTGAAACTTACCAATTTTACAAGGACTAGCATCATCTGTTTTTTACTCCAAATGACCCTTACCTTTGGAGGACACATTAAGAAGATGATCAGTTTCAAGGTTATGGAGATCACGGTAATATTTTGATGTGACACATCACGGCACAAGCGTTCAATCCTTCAAAGACAGAAATTAACATTATTTCAACCTCTTAATTGAAGCTTAAATATTACAGTGATGGGTGCGCTGTTCAGATTTAGCAGTGTGTTTTTGTTTTTTCACACCTTTTATTTACTCAGAGCTGGGATTTCCATTTTTATTGGTGCCATGTGTAATAAATTATGGCATATTTCATGTCAGAAACGACTTGTTTTTGGCTTTAGTGCAAGCATGGCATTATCATCTTATTTTGCTGTATCTTGCACTTCTGCTTATACCGGGGCTCAGTCAGGTCAGATGAGTGTTGATCATCAGGTCAATTCGGTCAGCACCAACTCGAGTTTGGACAGGTAACAGCCTGAGAATCTCAGACCAATCCCAACACCAGGACAGGCGTGCAGAATTTGAAAATACCTTTCATTGTGGACACTTTTTCCAGACAGGAAACTTCTTCGGCCAGTTCCACGGATGGTGAACATGTGTCGTGCAATTTCCACATTCTCCACGCCTTGATCACTTCTTAACCTGAGGTGCAAGCACAAAGATGATTAAAATGTGTAGCAATCTGTCAGTAAGGAATAATGCACAGAACTCTAGCGCACAAAACTTGCAAAGTGCGCCTGGATAAGCTTGCACCTGGTCTACAAAATTACAGCCCAAGAAGTGACAGAGTATAAGAAATTACATTACTAAACCTTTAACACTACAATCCCAGATTCCATGTTGAAATTCTGTCTAGTAATAGCCCACAACAAACATCCTGGTTTATCTGGAAACAGGAATCAAAGGCAGTGTGGACTGGGGCAACAAAATGAATGAAATCATGTTGACTCATCTGATATCTCCCCTCATTCACTCTCTACTTTGCTATCATCGTATGTGAACATGTTCTTCATGTCTTCAGTATGAGCAACATGGAAAACACCCTTGCATTTGATTGAAATGAATTTAATTTTAATTATTCATGCTTGGTACCAGTATTTAATGCTGAAGTTGTATTACAAACTGACTTATTTTAAATAGTCAAATATTAATATGGGGAAGCAAGCATTTTCTGACATGAGCAACAATGTGTTGCAGATATTATAGGAACTGGAAAGAATCCCAAGTGAGTCTCCTCGGTGCATTGATGCAGCAACTCTCCTCCACTGCACATGTATTCCAAGTGACTTCAGCCTCCCTTTCACCATGTGGTAGCCTGCTGCTGGCATTTCAGCTTTTATTTGTTGGACTGTCTCATCCAGCTCCTGGTCTGTAAAGTCTTGACCATACTGGCTGAAACACCCAGTAATTCTGCAATGCCTGAGCAATTCCTGTAAGGGCAGTACAAGTTCTGGGGAGATATTTACATGCCTTGACAGTGCTTCAAATAGATAGAGCTATTGTCGACATGTGAACAGCAGGAAGTCCAAGTCAAGAGGTGCTCTTGAGAGAGCTGACTCTAACTTTTTTTTGAGCCTCGAAATCATCTCATGTCTTAGGATGCCCTGTTGACATGGAAAGCAGAACTTTAAAGATCGCATTAAAAATTATGATCCTTATTCACATAAAACATTTCATACATATAAAAAAGACAGAAGTTCATATCAGACAACACATGCCCTGTAAACACACATATGTAATGGGGTTTCAGGGAGTTGTTTTTCGGCCAATTCACTATATATTATCTCGCTTAGAACATGGCTTACTAGTAAATAACAATAAATAATATTAGTATTTCCGACCGCTATGTTGGTTTTATTTAATGTTACATCATTAATTGTGATGGTTAGTTACCGTATTTCCTCAATAAATGACGGAAATGAAGACGACCACCATCCTCTGCTTCAGAGAGACAGACTGCACCACCGGACTGCAGGTCTCTGCTCCGTGTCGCGGCAAACCCATGGATCTAACGCTGACTTTTAACTACTGTATGATCATTTGTATGATGTTCATTGTAAAAGACATATAAAACAGTGCATGTTTTTATTTACAATTAATTATATATTCTAATCCATATTATTATTATTAGTAGTAGTAGTAGTAGTATCATTATTCTATTTTGTTGTTTCGAATCTTTATCATATAACTTTGTTGTCATAACTACAGATATAATGGGAGAAAGTTAACTGTCATAGAGAGTACACGAAAAGGAAGCAAGGAGTGTGCTTTGCTACATATATTTCAATATCTTGTGAGCTCCCCGCCAAAATGGCAACAAGGTATCGTTTGTTGTGTCTTCTGATGTTTTAGTGATAGTGACTGTAAAGTTATTGTATTGTTATTGTTATTGTATTGTTATGAATTTGTATATAGCTACATTTATTGATTTGTATATATTTTGTGTTCACGTAACAGCTCTTACGGTGTTGATGTTGGCAAGGACGATGGAACGATATATTAAAAGAGCTGAAAACTAACGGCGCCTCATCAATACTTGTAAAGCAAAAAAACATGAATTGACTGGGGATTGATACATAGTTAAAAGCCAGCGTTAGATCCATGGGTTTGCCACCACTATGACAGCTACTGAAACCATCGAAACGTAAACATACAGTTCCACCTGATGATAAAAAACGGCTTCCATTGTGTGAAGTTGGGAGAAAGGTGGATAGAGAAATACCAAGAGAGAACGAATGGAACCCTTCTGACTCAACATCACTAATAAGCAAGGTTGTTACTTACCGGTAAATCTTCAGGTGTCGCCATTACTGCTCTTCTTCTTCTTCTTCTTCTTCTTCTCCTTCTTCTTCTTCCAATTTGCCTCTGCTACCACTGAGCTTCCTGTCTGTGACGGAAGCTGTCATCAGCAGAAAACTGAAAAGGCACCCACGTGGGGGGCTGGAAAATGACCAATTATAAGAGGGCCGGGGTCAGCCTTGGTCTCAACCCCCAAAGTGTCAAAAGTCCTTGCTTCCAGTGAGCAGAGCTCCACAGCAGAGCACAGGGGAGAGAGAGAGCGAGCCAGCGCACGCAAAGCAGCTGCACAGTGTTGTTGTGCATGTCGCTGTCGTTTTTTACTCGCTCGCACCTGCCTCTGCTTCACTCTGTTGCTGAATATGCGCGCAAAGATCAAACAAGTGCGCGTGGCAGTTGAAATCTGCGCGTGTGCAGATGTGTTATCGCTCGCGCGACTTTTGACTCAAATATAACGCCATAAGCCCGGTTCTTGTCCTCTGTCTTACGAGCTTAAGGTATACTGTTTAACAGTTATGTATAAGATACTATATTACTTATAGACTGCCATACCCAATATCATTCAAGTCCTGACATTTGTGGACATACTGCAACAGTTATGAATCTGAAAGGATAGCTTCACCAAAATGTGCACAGCTGGCACGGGTGTTTTTCGTGTTGTTTATTCATAACGTACCTGGTGTTTAAAGACCTTAAGGCTGATGTAACATCATGTTGAAACGATCGGTAACATTACAGCATTTACAGCAACTACTGTTAATTAGCTAACTATTCACCTTGTGAAGTGAATTCAGTTCAATTCAAAAGGCTTTACTGGCATGAACGTTTCAACAACAATGTTGCCAAAGCATCAAAATACAAGTTGTCCAAATATTTGGACAGTACACAATAACAGTAATATGAACATTAATACAACATTAAGATTGATATGTATTGTATACAGTATCCTATGCATGTATGTATATTTGAGTTGAACTTGTTAAGCTAAATGTTCTCTCCCTTTCTCTCACTAACTTTACAATATTATTGTAACAACTACTATCTCTCTGTCTCTGTCCCTACCCCATCTCTCCCCCTCTTTATCTTATGTTTTTGATGAATAATGGACTTGTGTTATTCTCAAGAAAGTAATGAAGATGCCAGCCAAAGAGAAGAGCAGAGAGCAGAACCTTTCACCTTGCCACAGGTTAGACAAAACTACAGTATACACATTTATGAAGTTAATTACATAATTTGGTACACAGTAAAATTGGTTGAGTAAATTTTACTCAAATTGAATAAAATTTTACTCTAAAAAAGACAACATTTGGTCCCAGTCTGAATGGAGTAAAATTTACTCTCATGGCAGAGTTAAACTTTCAGAGTTAAATTTACTCTATTTAGTGCAAATACTTACTTACTTCCCCTCTTTCTGTTTACTTATGTGTACAATATATATGTATATATTTTTTTTCTTTTTCTTTTCCTTTAAAGAATCTTTAATGACAGGGCGATGGCACTATGTTTGTAATATAATGTTCAAAAAAAAGTTTGTCACAAAAAAAATAGAATTAAATTTTATCATAAATAGAATTGAATTTTATTCAAAATAGAGTTAAATTTTACTATAAATAGAACTGAATTTTACTCCAAATAAAATTTATGATGAATTGAATTTGACTCTAAATAGAATTTAACTTTATTATAAATATAACTGAATTTCACTCACTATATAACTTCTTACACTCAGTCATTATACACTGCAAGGTTTTTAAAGGTAAAATAAATAGATCAGAAACCAGAGCAAAGACCGTGGATCACTTTCAAGTGCTTTGTCAGGGAATTAGCATTTGCCTGAGAGCTCTTACAAATAAAACAGAACATTTCAGATCACCTTAATTCTGTAGTGAAGCCCTCACAGAAAAAAAAGACAATCTACTCAACGCAGCATCCGAGCCCTCAACTCTGCAACTCTAGGATTCACCTTGGTTGTATCAATATCGATTTCATAAATGGTTGTCTGCAGGAAGTTGTACACATTGACCAGATCGTGGTTGTATGAAGTACCAAAGACAAAGTGAGCTTTGAAAAGCTCATCAAAACAGGCAAGAGAGCCGGATGATTTACAAGGTATTGCATGTTTGTCAATGACAATAAAGTACTTGTGAATCACACTCCTCTGAGTTCCCACTGCAAGCAGGTATGGTTGAAGGCTTTCTGTGATGCCATCGAGATGCCCCTGGATGCTGGTCCCCGTCTGTGACACAAAGAGTTTCATTAGTCTGCTGTTAAAATGAACCATCTGAAAATAGTTGGAAAAAACATCTAAAAAAAAAAAAAACATACAGATAACATGACATGATTAGACTTGTTAGGATTAGGGACAAAACTACTAGCTAGTTGCATTTCTAGTTGCAATAAAATGAACGTTTGGAATGACTTTTGTATCTTTTATTCACTATAATAGTTCATGATTCACAATTCATATGGAAGTGTTTAAAAATAAAGTTAATGTATTACACAAGTTTTCATTTGTAATGTTGCACATTCAGACCACAAGGTGGCATTAGTGTTGTGTCAACTTAAGTGAGAAAAGGTCAAAGTTTAGAACTGAAGAAAAAATAAGTGTTGGCTATAGGAAGAGAGAGAAATGTTGATATATGCAAATTATGATTGTTCATCCAGTAAAAAACTACAAAAATACAACATGTAGCGTGATATAGCTAGTGATGTTTCCTGTATTGCAGCCTTACCTTGATGAACTTCACAAGATTCTCACATGCTTGTCTGGCGGAGAGCTTTCCTGGTCTCTTGCGGCCATGAGGTGACGGTGGCAGCAGGTGTACAAGGATCAGGTCCCATCCTGAAAGAACAAGTAATAAAGAAAAAAACAAAAAAACACTTCCATAATAAAGTTTAATACAAAAAACAAATCACTACTTGCTGTACCGAAAATGGTAAGCAGGTGGCAGTGTTGCACTTCTTATGCTCCCATTTATACAAAATACAATGAAATTAACTACATCAAGTGCTCTTTCCTAAAACATTAAATCTTATCACAACCAAACCAGAACAACAACAATATAATGCATTTATTTTTGCCTCACCACTTTCCACTTCTGCTGTGGATTCCGCATTCTGAATGAGGTACTGAAGGTCATCTGACTGTGTGAGACTACAGCTTTGCTCGAGGACTTTTTTCTTGTATGTAGTGGGCCACTTCTCCAGGAACTTTGCAGAGATGGCATCATCAAACAGCAAAGTAAAATCTTGCTCAATCTGTAGAATAGATGAGGTCAAGTTGTTAAATCTCCTTAACTCATACAATTTTAATAGTCACTTTTTTCCAACATGCAAGTCAATTTTTACAAGTTACAATGAAGGTAGTTTAAGATCAACGTACTAATACTTCTATGTCCAGGAATCTCGGGAAGGCCAGAAAGATGTCAGAGGACTTCACTGGATCATGAATGATATTTTGGCGATAGTTGAAGGTCTGCCTCATCTTAGTCATAACAATTCCTTCATCAGCTGTATGCTTCATCAGTGCAAAGGCCTCAGAGCACAAGATGTCTGTCATTAGGTGACTGTCCTCTCTCAAGTCTCGATCAGCTGTTGGGCACCCTGTAACAGTGGATATGGACATGACAGTGTCCTAGGATTTAATAAATAAGGCTTGGGAACTCTGCCAGGTTTTTCATGTGTACAGTTTAGTTCCAGGTAACAATAACACATACCTGTTTGTGTTTTTGACAGTCTCATGGCCTTCTTTTGTCCACCAGAAGCTTCCTTTTGGACAAACTTCAGTCTCCAAGCCAGATACTCCCATCTTCTGCATTGTAATAATGCTCCTAAAAGGTGTTATTCAAAATGAAATATTTTGAATATGTTTAAATCAGCAGGAGAAAATATCTTCACACTTTTAATCTTAAAACTTCAGCAGCTGAGCTGAACTTGCTCAGGACTGGAGTACTAAACTAAAAAAGGGTTTTAAACTCAAAGTCAGGAAAGGGTTTTAAAGTAAGAGTTAGGGAAAGATGGCAGAGATGGTGGACATGCATAAATGTTAGTATCTTTAGTTTTACTCAAACCATAGCCAAGCAAAAAAATCTAGATATACATCATGCCTGAAAAATGTCTTGAGTTTAGAAGTGAAGAGTAAATGCTGAATTTATTGTTTTCTGTACTTACATAACCCAACTTGCTCCTTGGATCAGCCAGGTATGGAAACAAGCTGATGATCCCCTTTGCGTAATCCTCTTTGACACGCCTTGAAGGACTTGTCCTACACAGATAGACACTATGAGCACCGTTGGAAGTATTGGAGTTAGGGCTGGGCGATAAAACGATAACGATAATTATCAATGAAAACTTTTCCTCGATAGAGATATGAAACATGGTCGATATAATTTTCGATAGATTACATTCGTCCATATTTTGACAGACAATACGAATAGCCAATGACAACGAGAGTTGCGCCGCACTGAACCAATCACGTGGCTGGAATAGAGCCATGCCAGCAGCTAGTCGCGGTGTGTTTGTTTGTGCTGCTGCAGCAGTTTAAAAAAAAGAAAATGAGTGCTCCGACGAAGGAAATGACGGAAGCCCAAGACGTAAGGGATGACATCGTTGACAAGAAGGGCCCGAAAAGTTCGGTGGTGTGGAGGCATTTTGGTTTTTTAAAGTCCGACACGAAACAGAGCAGTGTGCACTGCAAATTATGTCAAGCACATGTTCCGACAAAGACGGGGAATACCACTAATCTTTTCCATCACCTGAAGCAGCGCCACCCGCTTGAGCACGGAGAACTTTTACAAACACAGCCCGGAACAAGTACTAGTCTTCCCCCCAAAACAACGCCTGTGCAGCAGCAACAGAAGACCATAGAGTCTCCTTTATCCAGTGTCATACCTTATGACAAAAAATCGAAGAGACACCGTGATATAACAAATGCAGTAGCTTATTGTATTGCAAAAGACATGCTACCAATAAGCACAGTGGAAAATAAGGGGTTCAAGTGGATGCTAAAAGTTGTGGACCCTCGTTACAAACTACCTGGGCGTAAACATTTCTCCCACACCACACTCCCACAGATGTATAATGAGTGTAGAGAGAGAGTCGAGAAAGAACTGCAAAATGTAGCACACTTTGCTACCACGTCAGATATGTGGTCCAGTCGCACATCTGAGCCATACATGAGCCTCACTGCCCACTTCATAGACAAAGACTGGAATCTGATAAGCAAATGCCTTCAAACGGTGTACTTTCCGGAAGACCATACAGGTGAAATAATTGCTGCAGGACTGTCAGAAGCACTTGCATCCTGGGGCTTGAGTGAAGACAAACAAGTCTGCATCACAACAGACAGTGGGACGAATATAGTCAAGGCCACATCCCTCAACAACTGGACTCGGCTGCAATGCTTTGGGCATCGACTTCACTCAGCTGTTGGTAAGCCCCCCTCTGCTGTATATATCCCTGCCTCTGCTGAAATAATTTGTAATTTCATCAATATCATATATAAAAAATAAATGTATGTACAGTGTTGCAATATGCAAACAATAACAAAATCTGGACAGGGTGATTAAATTCTGGCATGTTAACTTAGCATTTAACTTATTGTACTGTTGGATGTTTTCACATTACTGTAAGTAATCTTTTTTTTTTGATTAATTGAATATTTATGTAAATTTCAATTCCTAAATTGTTTTATTTAAGTTCCTAATTACTTTAGAAACTAGGAACTGTTAAGGAAATGTTTAGAAATGTCCAGCTCAAATAAATAAGGAGGAATGAGCTTGAAATCCCACATTAGCATACAGCAACAAAGTGATAGCAAAAATAGAGAGAATAAGGAAATAACAAATAGTAAACAAGAAGTATAAAAAAACAAGGATATGTAAAATATCAATTTAAACAAGAGACACAAAAACAGGAACAATATATACTGTAAAATAACAACAGTTTAATTTATGCTGTTTATCTTTTTTCCTCAGAGAGAGCAGGAAAAGACAAGAGGGTGGAGCGAGCTGTGGGTGTTTGTAAGAAAGTGGTGGCTTCCTTCTCTTTCTCGTGGAAGAAGAAGAGAGACTTGGCTGCTGCTCAGGAAGAGTTTCACCTACCCCAACACAAGCTGGTGACAGAGTCACCCACCAGGTGGGGCTCACGTCAGAAAATGATTGAGAGGGTGTTGGAACAACAGAAAGCCATCTCTCAGGTACTGGGTGCAGATAAGAAGACCAGGCACTTGGTTCCCTCCTGGCAAGACCTAGAAGTGCTGGAGGCTATGCATGAGGCCCTGAATCCTCTACTGGAGTTCACTGATTCACTCTCTGGTGAATGTTATGTGAGTGTGTCATACCTGAAGCCAATGCTGCATCTCTTCAAAACACAGATTCTGAAAACTTCTGACGATGAATCACAACTCACAAAGGACATGAAGATGACAGTCATGGCATACCTGGACGAAAAGTATGCTGACCAGAAAACAGATGACCTGCTTGATGTTGCAACCTTGGTGGATCCACGTTTTAAGGTACAATACACCAAGCCAGAAAAGATTGATGCCATCAAAATGAGAGCAGTGTCTGAGATGTTGGAGGGAAACCAGGACCCGTCCACTTCAGCCAGAACAGAGGGACCAGGAGAAGAAGGGGCAGAAGCTGCTGCAGTGCTACCCACCCAGAAGAAACAGCGAAAATCATTGGGCAGTTTCTTTAAGAAATCATGTCCCACCACCAGCACAGGACTTACTGACAAAGAGACAGTGGAAAGTGAGCTTGACAAGTACTTGCTGGCACCAGATGCGGACAGTGAAATGGACCCACTGCAGTGGTGGAAAATCCATGAAAAAAACTTCCCAAGAGTGAGCTGCCTGGCAAAGCGCTACTTGTGCATCCCGGCGACCAGCACCCCCTCTGAGAGGGTATTTAGCACAGGGGGTAATATTGTGACCTGCAACAGGGCAGCTTTAAAACCGGAAGCAGTGGATAGACTTGTCTTCCTCACCCGCAATCTAGTGTAGGCTTATGTCTGTCTGACCCAAAACATTGACAGCACTGAGAGACAGTACTGCACTCATTGGGATTTCTTGTGCCTTTTTTCTGAGCATCTGATAACAGTTGAGCCAATGTCTATTTTATTTATGTTGTCTTTGAAAGCTGCTTGAAATTGCACTGAGAGTATAAGACATTTTTTTGGCTATTTATTGTTCTATTTTATTGTTTGTTCTTAAAAAAACAATATTTAAAACAATGTATACAAAGGAGAGTTTCTGAAAATTTAATTATATTTTGATACTACTTTATTCATTTGACATTGACAAAATAATGTCTGTTTTGTTTATGTTCTCCTTTAAACTTGAAAGATTTAAGATGTGTGTTACATGTCATGTTCACCTTTGACAGAAAATAAATATTTAATTAAAAATTAACCTTCTGATATCTTCATATCTCAATTAAGAGTAGCAGGGAACATTTAAAATTCACAAAATAGTGAATTGTTTTATATCGTGATATATATCGATATCGTCTGATATAAAAAAAAATATTGTGATATGACTTTTTCCCATATCGCCCAGCTCTAATTGGAGTGTAAATGACACCTTCAGCAAACTAGGCGTGGATGGTGCATAAAAAAACATTTTAGTTGTGAATGAAATAAATATTTCAACATACCCATGTTCACTTGTCATATGTGCAACCAATATCTTGACCATGTCACGCCGTCTGCTATCTGTTAGGCTTTTTGTCCGAGCATACTCATTGATGATCCTCTCTCCTCCAGGTTTGTTCTTTAGAACATTTTCAATCATCTAAGTGACAGTAAAAAATACAATAATATAAAATCAATGTTAACACTTGTCTGCAAGCACACTACACTTGTATGTTGGAGATACTGTCAACAATATGCAGAGCTGTGTCTAAGGTAAGACAGCACAACCTTGTGCTTCAATGGATAATACATTAAAATTTGTGTAAATTTTCTGAAAGGATGTATAGCAATCAGCATAGCTTACTTGGGCAAGAGAGGTGTTGTCAGCTCTCCGTCTTGTGGCAGGACTGTGCTGCAATATTATTGTGTTATCAGAGTCCTCTGCAACCACAATCCCCACTGGAATGCTCCAGTGGGGATTGTGGGGAACATTTAGTTGGTGTGATTAACACTAACACCATACAATTACTATAATTGTATTAGTATAGAGTATTATAGTAACTACCAAAAAATACCATACAAAAAGATTATTTGAAATATAGCAAACTAACAATTTAGCAGATTTATCTGCTTGTCTTACACAGAACATGTTAGGCTAGCCAAGACTCAAAGAATGAATGACACTGGGATGCTCAGTGGCTGAGTGGTTAAGCACCTGTCCCATGTTGGCAATGCCCAATGCAGTGATGGCCGGATCGATTCCTGACTGTGCTGATCTGTACAGTGTGTCATTCCCCCAGTCTCTCTCCCCTTTACTATCCACTCTACACTATCCTGTCAATAAAAGGCAAACCTCCTACTCATCAACCTCAGTCTTTGAGTCGTCAAAGACTTTTAAGTCCGAAGTTGGGATGCTGAACTTCTTGGCAGCTGTGAACACAATAAAATCGCACTATTTAAAATAAACACCAGAACAAGGGAAACAGTGAAATTTAATAAATTGAGATGTATAAACCTAAATGGTTAGTATAGCAGCTGGATAATAATTGGCCTCTTACAGGTATATCTCATCTTTAGTAATCATTTATTGATATCTGCACCATCCCCCAAAATTGACTATTTTCATATGTTTAATAGATTGCATGAAACTCGTTAAGTTTTCCACTCACCACATTCCAAAAACGATGTGTAGGTCACTTGGCCCTCAAAACAGAGGTACTTCTGTCTTTCCCTGACTTTACACGCACAGCCTGCATCCTTCATGACACAAGAAGGTTATTTTTAATATCATTTCTACAATTATTCACAAAGCCTTAACATATAATCCATTGTCCACCTTGACTTATTCAATGTGTATTTTACAATCTCGTGATGTTGACTATGCTGCTCTGATTGTGTAAAGCCATATTAACAAAAATAATGGCAAACTCTACATAGCAGCAACAAATTAAGTACATGCCATATCCATAACGTTAGTGCAATGCAGAGCTTGTATAATGCCAATTTATCACACTGGGACTAGAACGACTGTCAGAGCCATGTACTTGCTAACCCAGCTGCAGATAAAAATAGTATACAAAGGACTCTAAAGTAAAACGCGTGTGCAATAGCATGGAAAATTAAAGTTTTCTGACTGACTGAAGACGGTCAATGTACACGACTCAATTCAAAATAAAACATGCTTGCTAACCAAATAGCAGGTGAAACAAAACATGCATGCTTCTTAACCAAATAGCAGGTGAAACAAAACACGCATGCTTGCTAACCACGTGCTTGCTCACTGACAGCAGGAAAAAAACATCAATGTACACGACTCAATTCAGAGTAAAACACACGTGCACTGAAAAAAAGGCAAAATGGGGGTTTTGGAACTTGCATAAATTCAATGAATGTACATCACATGATTTATTCCTGTTTCCCTGTGAACATAAATAAATCATGTGTACCCAAGTGATTCTTAGAGCATATCAAATTCATAAGTTTTTGTCATGTTGGGAGAGAAGAAAAAAGTTATGTTTTGTTTAATCTGGTAGCTCCGCCCTGTGGACGTGCGAGAAGAGCAGATGTCAGAGCTGAGACAACGACGAAGGAACGTTATCCGCCATTTTCTCTCGTCTCTTTTCAAATGTGGTACTTCGGCGGTGTGATTTGAAGAGTTGTTCCTACAGTACAAGGTAAAAGCACTTGATTCTTAATCTTGGATTCAGTTAAGTAAGGTTAGCTCACCGACCAAGTCAATGTGTTCTTTGCAAGCAGATAACAGTTAGCGTTAACGTTAGCCTGCTAGTTACTTGCCCTATCTCAAGTAACATTATAGCTAACGTCACTTTTTCACATACTTTAGGATAATAGGATATAACATTGGAATTTAAGGGATAACTCTGCTCGGCGGTCGTTGTCGTGGTGTAACTGCCGACTGTGTGCATTTCGTGTGCATTTTATCATGTCGTGTGTTTTATGGCGAATGTATTTGTTTCTTGCGAAACAGTTAGGCTAATTTAAAACCTAGCAAGTGCAAACGTTGCTAAGCTAGCTAACCAGTTGATGAAGGCGCCAAGGCATGTCTACTGGCTACCAAGAGGGGAAAGTCCACATTGAAAACTCATTAAAATCTCTGAAATATGCTTTTATTTTGTGAAATAAGTGAGTGTAAAAGTTTAACTTGCTCAGGTTTGTGCTCTACACATTTCGGTTTTGTAAAAAAAAAATAGGTCAGTGTAAATTTTCTCCAGTGTGAACCAAACCTGCAGCTCTTGCTCTCAAGTGAACACGCGCAACAGCAGGCATGGAAAACAAGAACTCCGTTGGACAGCTTTGTCACATGGAAGCTGCGCTGAATACGTGTGCTATGTACATCATCTAATCTGTTACATTTGCATGCATTACTTGCATGTTAAACGAAAACTGACAAAAACTTTGCACCGCGAATGCACAGATTGCTGTGAAAATGAGGCAGTTGTATTAAATTGACATTTTTAGCTCTTGTATCTTCAATAAACACTGGGTGAAAGTTATTTATTGCCTATCAGTAACTCAACAGTGCCTGCATTATTAGATGGAACAAGGCATAGTAAATTAATTGCTGATTGAGTTTATACATTTTTAAGTGTTTGTTATGTTACTAGTATTATATTATGAGTGTGTCTGTGTTCATTTGTTGTAATACCCTTCTCTTTCTCTCTTTCTCACAGTAAATGTGGCAGTGCAAGGCGTGTCCAGCAGCTGTTGAAAGCAGGTCTGACCTGCTTGCCCATTACAAACTCCATCATCCCCACTTTGGCCGTACCATTAACTACCCCTGCACATATTCAGATTGCCCGTGTACATTTAAAACATGGAATGCTTTGATTGTTCATCAAAGTAGATTGCATTCCACACAAGTTGGTCAGACTCTAGATGATTTGGCCACTTTCTCTTGTCACATATGTAACTTTTGCAATTTGCCCAATGAAAGGGAGTACTTCATTCACATCAACACACATCTGAGGAAAAATGAGCTTGCATGTTCACTGACTGTAATTTTCAAACAAGTGTTTATGGCACCTTTAAGTCTCACAAGAGTCGTCAACATAATCCACACACCTTAGCTGATTTTAGACCTGAAATTGTGAAGAATACTATTGTACCTTCACATTCATCATCTGATTTGTTTGATTGTCAGGTGGAGGAGAGTGTGGAAGAGGGTCTTCCACCTGTAGATCACACTGTCACGCACAGTGAAGTGCCAAGTGCAATTCAGAAGCAGCTTGCTGCAGCTTTATTGAAGTTGGAGCATTTGGTGCATGTACCAGGTACAGCTATTGATGATTTTTTACAGGAACTTCACTTCTTACTAAACACTGCATCAGCCTCACTCTCGGGGATCGTTAAGCACAATCTTTGAATGTCACAACCTCCAGGTTGATGACTCGGTGATAACTGAAATAGTCACAGCAGCGATATCTAACCCAGTTCATCAAGCAATTGAAAAGGGTGGCACACTCAGTACTACATACCAACGTAAAAAATACTATAAGGAAGAATTTGGCGTTGTTGAACCAGTTACCTACACACTAGATCACAAGAAAAAACACACTTTCCAGTATGTCCCACTTTTGAAGTCTTTGCAGAACACACTGAATTGCAGAGTCATTCTTGATAAGGTCATTGACAACCATAGAGGACAGCAGGATACTGAGCTTGAGCCTTTCTTTGAGTTAAGGTCCCCTGAAGACGGTGTGTATTTTAAGAGTAATGCTTTTCTGAATTCTGATGAATTAAGATTATCACTGCGTCTTTATGTTGACGATTTTGAGACTTGCAATCCGTTGGGGACCTCTCGAAACAAACATAAGCTTTGTGGTGTTTATTGGGTTCTAGGCAACCTACCACCTGGCTCCCACTCATCATTGTCATCAATATTTCTGACGGTACTTTGCAAAAGTGTTGATGTAAAAACCTATGGTTTTGACAAAGTGTTGGAACCTCTCCTTCGAGATGTGAAAATACTAGAAGACTTTGGTGTGTATGTGCCTTTGTTAGGCAAGTGTCTTAAAGGCACAGTGCATTGTGTTGTGGCAGATAACTTGGGTGCACATAGTATTGCAGGCTTCATTGAGAGTTTTTCTGGCGAATACTTCTGTCGATTTTGCACTGCAAAACGTTCTGAAACACAATCTGACTTTGTGGCATCTGGTGCTTTCAGCCTCAGATCGAAAGAGGGTTATGCGACTCATGTTACAGCTGCTCTTGAGGCTAATGTGCATTGCTGTGGAGTGAAAAGAGAGTGTGTTTTGACGAAAACCCTATCTCATTTTCATGTTGTGTCTGGATTTCCTCCAGATGTTGCACATGATCTTCTTGAAGGGATTGTTCCAGTGGAGCTTGCATACTGCTTGAGGTCAATGATTTCAAAGAAGCTCTTTACACTGCATGATTTGAATAAAGCCATCTTGTCTTTCCCTTACAAGTGGTCAGATAAAACGAACAAACCCCATGTGCTGCCACAGAATACATGTAGTCGGACAAGTATAGGGGGAAATGCTCACGAGAACTGGTGCCTCTTACGGCTCCTGCCATTTTTGATTGGCTCCATAGTTCCAGAAGATGAGCCAGCATGGCTTGTATTAATGGATTTAAAGGATATTGTTGAGCTCGTTGTTGGCCCAGTGCACACTGATGAATCAATTTCGTACCTTCGCAGCAAAATAGTTGAGCACAGGACCAGATACAAGGAATTGTTCCCTGATCTCCAACTCCTTCCAAAGCACCATTTAATTGAGCATTATCCCATCATGATGAGGAATTTCGGCCCTCTAGTCGCACTCTGGACGCTTCGATTTGAAGCGAAACATGGCTACTTTAAGCAGGCTGTAAAGCACACAAGTTGCTTTAAGAATGTACCACTGACTTTGGCTTCGAAACATCAGTTTATGCTTGCTTTTCACATGAATTCACCTTCATATGGTAAATCTACCCTTGATGTATCCCATGTGTCCACTGTACCAGTTAATGTCCTGAAGGAGGAAGTGGTACAGGCTTTTAGGTCAAAATTTCCCAGTACATCTGTGGTGCATCTTGCCAATAAGGCATCCAGTAGTGGCATACACTATAACAAAGGGATGATTGTAACTTATGGATCAGTCAGTGGATTGACAGAGTTTGCTGAAATCACTCAGATGTGTGTTGAAAATGAAGAGCTGTTCCTCTTTCTGAAATTGCTTTGTGGGTGGTATAATGAGCACTACAGAGCTTTTGAACTGAGTGTGTCACCAGCTAGAGAATTAAAGCTTGTGGCCATCACTGAACTCTGTGACCCTTATCCATTGGCTGATTACTTAGTTGGATCGAGTCGCATGGTTACTTTAAAAAGGCATATCCACATTAAAGGTTAGTCAACTTTCTTAACAATCTGCTTGGTTATATAAATGTCTCTTTTTTTCTTTATCTTTTTATGTTGCAACTAAACTTCACATTCTAGTTGAATTTTTGTGCAATATGGATTGTGTTAACACTTACCTTATAAACAAGCATAATGTGTCTCTATTCAACTGTATTAATACTTTCTTCTTTATCCTCTTTATAGACTGATGTGATCATGAGTTCCCCAGCCATACTGAAAATCGTCCTGACAGACAACACGTGTCAAAGATTGACGTTCCCAAGAGGACTACCTACAGCCCTTGATGACCTGATTTGTGAAGTACAGAGACAGTGTGGCTTAATGTCAAATTTTAGACTGCAGTTCATGGACTCGCTGTTTGGAAATGACTTTATGAACCTGACTTCCATGGACGAATTACAGGATAGAGGGACAATTAGGGTAATTCCAGATGCCTTAACTCCCATGAATGCTAGTAGCCCCTCCATCTCAACTGCTGCTCCTTCCACCACTTCGAATTTTGAAGGACCTTCATCCCCATCTGTTAACAGTGTCGACACTGACATCATCTCTTCACCAGAGTCTGAGCCATCTGGGTCAAGGTCACTTTGGCCTCCCACCTTCCAATGCCCTATGTTTTCTTATAATGCAGAATTGAAACTTCAGAGGGCAAATGCAGCTTACAAGGAGAAAGGTACCTTGCTTTGTGCAGATGCAGACCCTAAACTGAAATCAGACATTCTCCATGGACTAACTCAAGAAATAGTCAAGTATGGTCTTTATGTCACTGACAAGCAGTTTAGCATGGTTGGGAAGGCCCTCATTTCCAGGCACCCTTGCCTAACTGAAGAAAGTTCTTTCACTGGATATGCTGGGTGGAAAAGTAGCTTGAAGAATAAACTGGCACTCTACCGTTCTCGCTTGAGGAAACTGGGGTGTCCTGAGGTGATGATCAACTCTGTTGAGCGGACACCTGGGATCAAAACAAGTCCTGCTCTTGGAATAAAAAAACCAAAGAGATCCGAGGTGAACTACTTCCCTGCTTATCCTACAGGGGAAAATGATGTGTCCCTTGAGAAGCTTAGAGCGGAACTTACTTCTGACGTTAAGAGGAGGAATAGCAGGGAGGTGATAAGAATGAAAATGGAGAAGACATTTGCTTACAGAAGACAAGAAATTGTTCGTAACACACCCTTGATCCATGAGGTCCAGGAAAAATGGCCAGCCCTCTTCGAAGTACAAGAGGTGAGGCAATATGATAACTGTAAACTGACATGATTCTGAAGAGGATTGTGATTGGCGAATGCATGCAACATGTGGTTCATAGAGAGAGATTGTTTTTTTGTGTCTATTTTTGTGCTTTATGTTGCCATGTTGATGGTTTATATTTCAGGTTTCTGTCCAAATCACTGAAAATTAAAGGTTAGGTGGGAGATCCTTGAAAATTCTTTGAGCAAGCTGAATATGAAAGTGCGTTTCTTTAGACATTCCCTGAAGGCCCACCTCCAGAGTACAGGACAAGCGTTGTCTATGACACAGAGAGTGGAGGAGAGGGACATCTGGCAGTTTAAGGAGGTTTGGTGTGAATTGAGCCGTAGCCCTGTTCAAGGTCACTGAATGCTGTCTATGGACCATTTTAGGTTCTAGTTCCATTGCTGTTCCCACAGGACTTCCTGTTTAACATTCCATACGTTATCTTAATGTAGAGGAAGTTGTCTGGGAACAAAATAGAATGTTCAAGCATTGTATTTGTTTACATCACTGAACCCCTCCATAGGAAGAAGAACGAAGAAATTTGATACAACATAGGCCGAATAGTGAACTGGTCACTTACACTAAGTAAATGGGGCATAGTGACTCACTTTTAGTTTCATTTTGCTATGCCCCATTCACTTAATAGTAGTCATTGGTTCATTACTCGGTCTATGTTGCATCACATTTTCTGGTTCTTTTTCCTACAGACAGCACTTGGTGATCTCTAACAACAGGGGATGGATCAATTCACACTTAAGTTTGATAGACATGTCAGCATTGAATCGTTTCGAACGAGACACTCAAAACTATTGGATGTTTTCTGTCCTGTTCATTCCGCAAGGGGCCAACCTTTTTTATTTTTGTGTTGGAGCATTTAATTAATTAGTTGAAATCAGGGTGTGAAGGGGATTTTAAGCAATAATACCAGTATATCTCTTTATTTGTTGTCTTCCTCAGATCAATGCCGAATTCAAGCGGATCACAACCATCCCCCTCCAGTCCAGATTTCTTTCGCAGCTAGACATTCTCTCCGACAAGCTTGTGAAGCTTTTCAAAAACCGAGCTGGCCTGATTGGCACACATCTAAAGACCATTTTGTCACCCATTACTCAGGTAGGAATTGCCTCACTGCTGTGGGATGATGATTGATGTGTGTCGTAAAGTAAAATGTTTGTCTAATTAAATGTCATTTTTTCCTAATCCCTGTTGACCTAGGATGGTGATGGTGATCGTGATGATGATGATGTTGATGTTGGGCGGGAGTGCCTTCTGAAAGGGTTGTGCATCTACCTCAATGAGGACCCGAGCAACCTTGTTCGAGAAATTGTGGTAAGTGTAAATTGTGGCCCATTTGGACACAAGAACTGCAGAACTACACAAAAGTTGGAATTTCACAAAATGCTGACAAATTTCCAAACAGGTCATTATCACATGAAGTCAGAGTCAGGGAGGTAAAGTTGATCTAATGGGTCATAGAAACTGAAGGCTCTATGCAGATGTAGTGCAAAAATATATACTGCAAGCAGACAGGGGCGATCTGTAGGCTGAAAACATGGCAGAGAACATTTATTGTAAAATGACAGTAAGTTAGAATCACGAGCCCGTATAAGCCCGGAGGGCAGCACAGCCTACCGCCAGGGCGGCTACACTGTACTGACCTCCTGAACCACATCTTTCTACAGTATTTAAAGTGTGTCTCCTCCTCTCCGAGGAAAAGCACGATCATCAAATGATTGTTAGCCAGCCTGTGGCCTAACAACAAAGGGATAAAGGTCATGAGCTTGATTGGCAAAGAGTGGGTTTGATCAAAAGATGATGACTACAGCCCTGTGTCAAGACAACCCTTAGGAATACATCAGATATAGTTTCATGCTACATTCCATCATATAATTATTTATACTACACAGACTCAATGTATGGATATGTTTTTAATGGATTTGTTTAACAAATTCTCACTATATCGTTTTATCTTACTCTGCAGGAAGAAGATGACATCCACATTCAGAAGGCAGTGGAAGAAACAACAGTTGGCATTCTTGTTGTGAAGCGCCATATCGCAGACCATTCCGACATTGGGATCATTCTGGAGGGGCAGCAGGTATTGCAGGAAATAGACAATGTGGCTTTAGCAGCAGCAATGCTGTTTGGGCTCATATATGCGCTCAACTTGGATTACCCTAAAGAACTCAAATACACTTTTGAGGTTCTCCAAAAGGTAGTCATGGAGCTGGAAGGTACCACCATGTCAAAAAAATGCCAGGTCCTGAAAAACAGACTCCGCGATTGAGGTTTTTTTTCTTCAAATTGCTAAAACAGATTTTTTTTTTTTGCTATTGTGTGATCATTTCTGTTTTTCTGTGTTAGCAATCTGAAAGAAATACTATAGCTGCTTTTGAATGGCAAACCACTGAATAATGGGGTTACTAATGTAGGACAGATGGTAGGACAAAAAGATAGCAGTCTAGCAGTGACATAATATTGACTGGTGTTACATGGCGTGATGGTTGTAGAGCAATTGTAAATACCAATGACTGTATATGGTGTTGGTTCCTAGTTGAATTGGTGTAAGATGAAACCGGTGCTGTTAGGCGTTTTCTAAGCTGGTTACAGAGGTTGCTTAATTTGTTTTAGTGAACATGATTTTAATATGTGCAACCGATGTACAAGATTTTTTTATGTTAATTCAACAGCCCATTTTTTTCAGTGTGCTTGCAAACTGAACAGGAGAAAACAGACTGATCAAAAATAAATTTAAAAAAAACAAAACACATGCTTGCTAACCAAAGAGCAGGGAAAACGGTGGTGTACATGACTCAATTCGGAGTAAACCCTCTTTGATAAAATGGTCGGTACACAGGACTTAACGCAGTAAAAACACACTGTGCGTGGTAAATTAAGCTACATACCAAGCAGCTATTGAGTAATTTAGTTGTAAATTAAAAACAAAATAAAATACACATCAATGTAGTTTGTGCGTAGTGTAATGACTGACTACGTAGAAGCTTTAGCATCGACCATGGCAATTATGCAGTAAGACCCACAAACTCGCCAGCAGCAATGTTAAGCACAGGCTTTACCTTTCAAGTAAGCCAACAAAAATTCTGCTGACATTTCATTTTAAATAAAATCCATATTTAATACTTTGCAGACTTACCTGGCTCACCGCCGTCCACTGCTGCCACTCACCTCGACCTTCCACTGCGGGGTTAGAAAATGGCGGCTTAAAAGAAACCTAAGAAACATTAGTGGGCATGTTCTTGCTGAATTACTCCAATAGGATTTCCTGTTTTTTTGCTCCCATTCTAGCGGCCACTGGAAATAATTACAATCCAAAATTAATAAAAAATACTCTTTTAGAGGAAAATGATGTCAACTCTGAAAAAATTACTCTCTCGTTTTTCCTGTGTATGACATTAAATTGTCACAAGACAACCAATGCAATGACAACATTCACACATTAATTTCTGCAGTTCATGGAAGTGTACAGACACTTTCTGTCCTTCCTTTTTTGTTTCTGGTGTGTGTTGTGGCTTCCATTTAATTATTTGTGCTAAGTACTGTAGACCAAAACAAGGTTATGTAATGGAAAAATAAAAACAAACAGAACCTGATAAGTTTCAATACAATGCTTCTTTTTCTATAATTTTAGGACAATGTACCTCAAGCAATAGATGATGTCCACTCCCATGGACTAACGGAAGGGCAAAGTTGCATCGCGATTCTCTCCTTTGCATTGAGACACAACACTACAGGTGTATTGATGGAAGACTTGCTGAATCTTCTAAAGTTACATTCTGCTGAGACAAGTATAGTTCCAGCAAGCAAGTCTTTTTGGAGAAACCATTAGCTGGTATTTGAACACCATCATTACTGCAGAGTATGTACTAAGTACCTTGGCACTTCACGGTCACAAGAAGAAACACTTACATGTGTGTCATGTTCCTCACCCATAACAGTAAAAGCCAGTTTACTGTGGAGGACTAAACATGACTTAAGTATAAATAAATAAATAAATGCATAAATAAATGTATAAATAAATACAGGAATAAATAAATAAATGCATAAATAAATGTATAAATAAAATAATAAATACATGCATACATAAATGAATAATTAAATAAATGTATAAACAAAAGAATACATAAATGCATAAATAAAAGAATAAATAAATAAATAAATAAATGCTTTACATTTATTTCGACATTTCTGTTCACCTACATTTATTTATTTCTGTATTTCTGTGTCCATATGTTAATGAGGTAGGAGGTCCTAACCTCAGTCAACAGCATGATTGGTTACAGGAGTGTGCTCGATTCGGGTCTACTACTTCTGCCTTACTAGCGGCGCTGATTCGTGTACAGGAATGTTGTTGGCTACTAGCCCGCCCGCTCAGCTAACCATTAGCTGCAGTTGTTGACATTTGTTATTTATGTAGCTCTGGTTTAGTAATGGCATTTTTTGTACGAGCGATTGTGAATGAATTACGATCATTAGCGAACGATTTAGAGAACCATGCAACCAACAACTATGTTCAGTTTCGTCTGGATAGATTGATGGATGACTTGGCTCAGCTCAACGCCAATATGGATGTGGAAATTGAGCCAGCAGTGTTAGACGGTCTTGAAGAAGTCACCCGCCAACTTTACATCCTGTCAGAGACAGAAGAAGGGACCCTTGGACATCCGTCGTACAATATACCCCCCACTTTAATCGGAGTACCTACTCTGGGGGCACACTGCTGAGGAAATAGCACAGGTGTTGGGAGTGTGCGAGAGAACAATTCGTCGGAGGATGGCACAGTACGGAATAAGGTAATTTTACTCCCCTAACGCTACATTGTCTGTTTGTCTGGTTTCCTCTTTATATTCTTTTAAAGGTGGCAATATATGTGTGCAAATTCACAGATATATTTAACTAGCTAGTGTTTATTGAAGGTAACGTTGCTCACCTTATCTCCAAATAACACTGGGAAATATACTGTGTTTATCTTATATAGTCTAATGTTAGGTGCACATTTGAGCATTAAATGTTTGTTAGTCTAAGCTTTTTGTATAAATTGTTCATGATATCATAGAACATTTATCCCTACAATAATGTCTCCTTGCACTGCTCTGCAATCTGAGTTTAAGTTAACTAAAAATTAACTAACGTTACTGATATTAACTTACATTAATATGGACTGGGAATAGGTCTAACAATACTTGATGATATAGGCCTATATGCTTTGTTTTTTTAATGACAGATGGACTGGTGACTAACATGCTTATATTACTGACAAAGTAATGTAGGAGTGTAGTAATTAGTGTAGGAGCCAAAATTGGTTTGGCCTGTATCATTAATTGTTTATTCTGCACACGCTCTTTGGTTACTATCATTTCCGGCAATTAACACCTGGGTGTGGTTTCACGGTATTTTACCTGTTCAGTTGCACGGCGGTTCTGGTTAGACAAAGAGGGTGAGTGGGGTTGGATATTTTCTGTTGACCGTTTCAATTCATTTCCATAACGTATCGTTTTGTTTCCATATACAGTACTTATATAATTTTTTGTTTCAATAAAAACGTTACTTTGAGTCAAGAATGGATTTATACGAGCGCATCGCAGACAAGACCCCACTGAGCCTCTTAGCAGCCTTTTAAATTGGACAATTAGTCGCTACACTTGGTTTATCATATGTACTCCTTACAGGTAGTGGATTTGTGCTGCTGCATTTGTTGATACTGCACATGGGTGCCATTAATTAACATCTTCAGTTTGTCAGATAATCTGTAACCCTATTTCTGGAGTAAAAAGTGAACAGAGTCAGATGTGACATTTCAGCACAATTGCATTAGTTTGGCACATGATAGTCTTGCTTTGATAAACTCATACAATATGAACGATTTTAACTTAATTATAAATAAAATTCATAAACTGATAGGCATTTAGGTTATTTCTACAGGACACAGCAGCTGAGTTTAGACTAAACAGGAATGAGGTTTCTTTTAGGTGACACCGATTTAAAATAATCTAATCCTTACACTGCAGCTAACGACAGAGCAACAGACTCCTTGTGGTCAATGTGTTTTGTTTGTACTGTGAGATAGGTGACATTTCTTTGTTGCCTCTTGTGACTTTTTTCTTGTTATTTTTGATGATCAGAGTCCACAATCTATTAACTCAAATAGAGGACAACAATCTGGATGAAACTGTGACCCAAATTCTGCAGCAGCATCCCATGACTGAATACAAAATGATGGTTGGGCACCTGAATGCACAAGGCATACACATACAAAGTAAAGAATTGTATTCATTACCCATTCATCTGTTTAGGGGTTATTTTATGTTGGGATTTGGCCTACTTGCTGATTTACTCACAATGTGAGGAAGCTGCTTTATTTAGTGCTAGTCTGGATTTTATCTGGATTTGTGAATTCACTGCCAGATTGGGGAATGCTTTACTTTTTTTCAGTACACCATATCTGTGCATTGTTTTGCCTATCATTGGACAGCGTGTCCAGGAATCCATGCGGCGAGTGGATCCTGGTGGAGTTTTGATGCGCACCCTTCAGCTGAGCCCAAGAAGGCGTAGGAAGTACTCTGTTAGAGCACCGAACAGTTTATGGCACATCGATGGAAATCACAAACTGATAAGGTATCGAAAAAACATTAACCATCTCAAGCACCCACTTCATTGTAGATTTTACTACTGTAAGATACTAACTACCCAGTTTAGTGTATATCCAGAGCAGTCACAAAAGCCCATCTACAATTTTAATTAACCTACCAGTGCACTGCAAGCCAAACTGGGATTTATCAATGGTGGATGGATCAAATTATTTAATCCATCAACGTTCTTGTGCATGCAAATCAGTTTTACTGACCAGCATCAAAATTAAGAGTAATGCTGGTTGGTTTTTTGAACTTTTAGGTGGGGTGGCTTTTTAAAGTGGTCCGAACGGGTCAGTTAGAAAGTGTGATAAACCTTCTGTTTTTGGCACAGTACTCTATTGTAGATTGTACAATGTAGAAATTGTAATCTGTGTATATACAGTCTGACAGGGGCTAAAATGGCTACGGCTCCCACACTGTGCACCCAGTATTGATGTCAATATTGGGTTAGGGGCTACCGAATTAAAGTTGCACTCAAAACTTTAACCTCAGCCATTGTCTACAATGAAATGCATCTCTTTGCTCTGCACTGGTGCTTTGTGCCCGACATACAGAAGCACCTTCAGTTTTTCCAGCGTGGTTGGAACTGCCACAGACTACGCACTGAGGGCAACCAGTCACCGCTGCAACTGTGGACTCGCCATGAGCATGAGGCGCAGCAGGGCCCCATACAGGTTTGAATTTATTCAGTAATTCTGTTTTACTTTAACTTTTAATTTCCTACATGGGATATTGTCAACATTATCTCCACTTTATGTCCATTATAAAGTGCATGTATCAGTAGCAAAATGTAACTAATAGTGGCCTTTTGTTCAGGAACTAAATGTGATTTATACTGCCTATCATTGGCACTTTCAACACAATAAGGTATTGCTACAATGTTGTGGTCAAACAAGGAGCAGTGATTTAGAGAGAAGATTATACATCTTAGCTCTCAAAATTAATGTATTAGCTCTTGGAAATTGTAGTCAAGCTCTTTCTGATGCCATAACTGTTTTTGGGGCATATATTACAGAATCCCAGATGACAAACAAGTGATAGTTCTGTAAAATGAATGAATATGGCTTACAGTTCTGTAGACATATTTACCATAAAAATCTTTAAGACTTTGATTTTGATTGACCCTTTATCCTACCCTTTAACCTCAGCTCTTGCAATTGCAGGTTGACATGTAGTTTGGAGTTGACTGGACTGGACCATGTGGTCACTGTCAGCCTGGTGTTGTGGTCCCTGAAGCTCACTGACTGACCAGGAAGTTGAAAGTCTACCAGACCCTGATGGCCCTCTGTCCAATTTGTTAGATGTTTATGTACAAAGTGTGAGCTTATTATCAGAAATGCTCCAGTAAATCCATATTGCTCAAGTTCTGAAAGAAGCCGGAATTATGGTTTAGCAGTTCTGATATCTGTGTTGAATCGCATTCTTATTTGCCAAACACATCTTTGTTTCAAGTGTCTAAAATGATTTTTTTTTTTAAGTAAAAAGAATGGTAATGACAGCATTTTTATTTTATACCAGATGTATAAAACTTGCTGCATTGTAAAATATGACTGCAAACAAACACCTTTTGCAATAAGCAATTTATGTCTATTACTATTAATGAACTTTTTTTTTAACCATTAAGTTTAAACATTGAAAACCATTATGGTTATGTAACAGAGCCTTGTACGAGAAACTGTCCTGTAGTTACCAAGATAACTTGTTTTGAAGTATTCATTTCACATGTGATTGGAGACTTACAGTCTCTGAATCAGAAGGCTCGAGAAACTGCAACATGCATCCTGTTTCAGAACAATACTACAAATAAAGAACAGCAACAATTCAATTTGTCTCTGTAACAGTCTCCTGAGCTTTAAAACAATTGTGAACAATGAGATTAAACCTAAAAGACAATTGTATAGACATGAAACAAATAACAACTTTGCTTCACCACATCACAAGCATGCAGACCTTTTTACTGCACCAGTGTTACACACACTGGCAGAACTAGGCACTAGTTGATATCAATCTTTCAAATGCTTTTATGCTGCAATCCAAATTTTGTTGCAGGCCAAGCAAGACAACAAATGTACACTAAGGTGTACAGTGATATATTGATGTGTCCTTAGACCATTCCAAACCCAGTGTCAGTGCTACAAATAGCAGCAAGAATGTCTCTTTCAAAGTTAGAGTACTCTTTGTAATGTCCTGGAAGTTTAAGCAGGTGGAAGCAGGTGGAAGAACTGGGGAAGTTGCTCTCCACCACATTAACATCCAAGTGTCTGGGCAGCACATTCCACCCTATCCAGAACTGCAGGAGTTTCCCAAGGACGCTTGGAGATGCTACCAAAATAGAGAATAAAGTCAACATTTATTTTATTGCCTGAAATGATTTTGTATCATCAATAATAAATGAAGTTGAAAAAAGAACGTAATTTTACTCAATTTGTGCTTTGGGTTATTCATGTAGCTGATAATCCACAGGTAATAAAAAAGTAGAGGAAGCAAAGCCTTGTGTTTTTGACCAACATTCATTTATTTGCACCCAATACAGACTTTCAGTTAAATATGAGAAATTGTCACTTCTAATAATCCAAATTGTAATTTGGTCAGGGCATGGTTGTAGTCAGTTTTAAGAACCATACTGGAGGTTTTGCATGGGTATAGTTATGCCAAATGGCAAACTGAGTACTTTCCAGTCCTGTTGAGCATTTTCAAAATCATCCATCAGTTTTTTGATTGGTTTCCTTCTTTTAAGGCAGCAATTAGTATCAGTTCATTTCATTTGAAAATCAACTTGCAAGGATTTAAGGACAACCATGCCTACACACCAGACTTCAGAGGAAAACAAACACCCAATTCTACTGTATTTTTTCCTACAATTACTTCAGCTATTGTGTGTTGTCACACACCTTGATAACAAGAAGCTTAGTGGGGACATTTCACACACCACGTTGTCATCATTTATGGGGACCAGTTGTCTCCAGGTCATCAGAAACCTCACACAAAGTTTGCACTCGTACACCAGAGTAAAAGTGCACTGTGGGGACATTGTGAATGTCCCCGATTAGAGCAATATTTCTTGCCAAGGAAAATGTCTATTAAAGTTCAGATCTATCCTAAATGTCCCTTAATCATCTGCCTTATGGGTGCAGTAGATTAAACTGTTTGGCTGGCCTGATTCACAATAGATTTCCCTCATAATGACCTTACTTTTTGCATTTACTTGCTTAAAGATAACAACAGCATTAAAAGAAGACTCACAGAGACTCCAGAAGTTAAAAGAAGTTAACATCAACTATGAACATACCTGTTGATAAGTGTCCTGTGGACAGGAAGCGTCAGTTATCTCCGTCTCTGTCACGACAGCATGGCGGGAGCCTGTGACAGGAGGAACATCCCTTGTGGTTGTGGTCATCTGCAATGATTTGATGGAAGAAATAATCAAAAATATGTTAAGCAATTGGTCAATTTGATGTAAACACTCAATAATTTTCAATTAGAGTAATACATTTCAACATTCAACGTTGTGAATGTCCCCGATTAGAGCAATATTTCTGCCCAAGGAAAATGTCTATTAAAGCTCAGATCTGTCCTCAATGTCCCAAATTCGTGAAAGCATTCATACATAGATTAATTAGATTTAATTTATTTTTCAAATGACACTACATTCAACCACCATGTTATTCTGAGACAATATTAAACCCTACACACTTAAACACTGTGCTGTGCTCTTCTCCATAGTCATATGTAATTTCTTCACCTTCCTTCATGTCTTTTAGAGCAAAAAGACATAAGTGTGGTGTTCCTTCCACGTCAATTTTTTTCATCTTACAATTTGGATGTCTGTGTTTATCATTAACTAAACGCCCAAATGAACCGTCTTCTCTGGAGGCATCAATACTAAAAAAGGACAAAAAACAAGAAAAGGGAGTGGAAAATATTACAGAAATGAAAATAGTCTCCTACAGGTCATATATTCTATTTGTTTTAATTTTGATACATTTTGAAATGTATTTCATTTACATTGCAGGATTACATTAGCAGATGGCAAAATGGCAATCACTGATTGTGCAAGCCTGTATGTCAAATTTAACAATGTATTCCCACTTCTCTCCGTATTACCATCTGGTTTTGCTCTGATACAGGAGAGACGAAACATAAGTGAGTAACTCAACGACAGCGTTGCAGACTTACTGCAGGAAACACATTTGACAGAAAATGAACATGTTAAACTGAAACAAGGGGGTTATAGTCACATATTTTTCTCATCATATACATCTCAGGCTAGAGGAGTGGCCATACTACTTCATAGAAATGTCCCATTTCAGGTGAATTCAGTCATTAAGGTCCCTTTCGGAAGATTTGTGATAGTGCAAGGGTTATTACACTTGGAACCCATAACACTGGTTAATGTTTATGGGCCTAACACAGATAATCCTCAATTTTTTGAGAAACTGTTCTTTACCTCATCTGACCTACACACAGAGGTCTACATGGGAGGAGACTTCAATTTAGTTTTGGATCCAATCTTTGATCGGTCTTCTCAGAAAACCAGCTCTCTAACACAGAGTGCTATATATTTAAAAGAAGAGATGCTAGGAATGGGGCTTGTAGACATTTGGCATACACTAAATAAAGATACTAGAGAATACTCATTTTATTCTCCTGTCCACAATAGTTATACCCGTATAGATTTATTTTTGATGCCCTCCTCTAAGATACACCAAGTCACTTCTTGTGAGTACTTGGCTAGGACCTTGTCAGACCACGCTGCTTTGTTAGTAACTATACCTGCATCCACACCAATTATCAGGTGTTACAGATGGAGATTTACCTCACACTTACTTAACAATTCAGAATTTGTGAATATGATTAGCAGGGAAATTGACTCTTTCTTAAATATTAAGGGTGTCACGATTTCGATTTTAAATCAAAATCGATTTCGATTTTAAATCACGAAATCGATCGAAATTAATTCACAATCTCGAACTTCAAATTAAAAAATGAAATCGTCGATGCTGCCACGCCCCCATGTCACGTCCGGTCGGCTTGCCAAGGGGAAAAAAACACACGTGTTGAAGTGCTGCGAGTCAACCTCCTCTAACTTAGCTACTAGCTAAGCCAGTAGCTATTAGCTACAGCCAGTCAAACGATAGCATGGTGTTACACCATTCCTGTTCGGCTCCTGGACCGTGGTCGGGAAGCACAGGGGAGATGATTTCCTCCAGGTCTGAAGTTTATGTTTACCTTCGGGGTGAACCCCCATTCACGTGTTAAGCTGGTCGGTAAATAATACCAGGGAGCTTTGCTGTATCTTGAGGAGCCGTCGCCTTTATTCACAGCCAAACTGCAGCCTATATTGTTCACTTTATTGCTCTCGCTACTACTGCTACTCCTTTCACTTCTCCTTCCTCTCCCATTCATTCACTGTCCGCACGTACGCACGCTCCCTCACTCTCGCTCGCCCACTCACACCTTACGCACCTTGTGTCCAACTGTAACTGTGGGAAATAGTTTGTTAAGACACTTAATTGTTCAGAGAAGACTATGGACATGGCTGATTTATTTTTTTGTTTGTTTTGTTGTAAACTTGAATGTCATCTTCTGTGAAGAAGACTGCAGTTACAAAAGAGAAACTAGATGGCAGGTTATTTTGTTTAAGTTTAAGTGTTTTAAATTTGACAATGTAGAGTGGGTTCATTGCTAACAAAGGTCAGATATTATATTGCATAAAAGTCTAGTCTAAAAATGGCATAGCAACCTGTGCTTTAAAAAAAATAAATGTAAAAATCAAGAATCAAAGCGAATCGTGACCTTAGAATCGAAAATTGAATCGAATCGAGGATTTGGAGAATCGTGACACCCCTATTAAATATAAATCAAAACACTGCAAACCCTAACATTGTATGGGACGCTATGAAAGCGTACCTCAGAGGTCAAATAATAGCTTACACCTCAAGTAAACGCAAAAAGTATATAACCAAAATCCAATATCTTGAAAATAAGATTAAGAAACTAGAAAGACAACACGTACAGTCATGTGACAATATCATTCTCCAACAACTGAAATCAAAACAGCTGGAATACAACATGCTTAATACACATAAGACAGAAAATGCTATAAAAAGAATGAAACATAGATATTATGAACAGGGAGACAAGGCAGGGAAGCGTTTAGCTTGGCAGATAAAGAAAGAGGAGACAAACATGGCAATATACATAATCCAAAAGGATGACACATTTACTAGTAATCCTAGAGAGATTAATGAGACTTTCTTGAGTTATTACCAGTCATTGTATACATCTCAAGGATGTAACACTGTGAGTATACAGCAGTTTTTGGATAAGCTCGTTCTCCCTACTCTATCTGATGATAAGAACGATGATAAGTTCGACTGTGTAGAGTGGCAGTACTTGTTTGATATGATGGGAAGAATGAACATAGGTCCCAAATTCACCAATTTGGTCAAACTGCTTCACGAACACCCTACAGCACAAATACAAACTAACAAAGACATTTCGGCCAGATTTGTTCTATCACGCAGCACTAGACAAGGCTGTTGCCTTTCGCCACTATTATTTGCTATCGCGATTGAACCGCTAGCTACAGCTATAAGGTCTAACCCAGCCATTCATGGTATACAAATTGGTGACTGTACTCATACTTTGTCTCTATATGCGGACGATATATTGGTATACCTCTCAAGTCCAGATGAATCTATCCCAGCTCTTATGGACACACTGACAGAATATGGTAAAATATCTGGCTATAGATCAATATAAATAAAAGTGTTGTCATGCCCCTGAACGCCAAAGCTAAAGCTGACCCTCCTGACACTATGTTTCGATGGAGCCCTAATCACATTACCTATCTTGGACTTAAAATTCCAGTTGAAGAGCATAATTCAGTCTCCCTTAACTATACACCATTACTAAAAAAGACAAAAGAGGACTGTAAGAGATGGAATGATTTACCTTTGTCTTTAATCGGGCATATTAATTGCATAAAAATGAAAGTATTACCAAAATACTTGTATCTTTTCCAGATGTTACCAGTTCGGGTCCCGAAGCAATTTTTTAAACAACTCAACCTTTGTATCACACAGTTTATATGGAGAAACAAACCACCCAGGATAAAGATGACAATATTGCAAAACCCTCTAGAAAAAGGTGGACTGAAAGTCCCCAATTTTGAGCATTTCTATTGGGCAGCACAAATTAGAGCAATATGGGTCTGGCAAACAGTGCAAGCCCATTCACCTAAGTGGAAACAAATTGAACAGAACCATTTACCAGAGTTGAAACTGGAATCAGTTCCATATATCAGTTCGCTTAGCTCTCTTTTGGTTACAACAACAAACCCAGTTATTGTCCATACTTATAAGATATGGCAGCAAATTCGGAAGAAAACGGGCTGTATTCAACCTATTTATGACAAATCCCCTTTCCACTCCAATCCCTCTTTACCTAAAGCCCTTAGAGATATTATTACAAACCTATATTTTACAAAAGGTATTACAGCTTATGGGAATTTGTTCAAAGATGGAACCCTTCAGACTTTTGAAGAGCTCTCATCTCAGTATGGACTACCCCACACCCATTTTTCAAATAACTCCAGGTTAGGCACTTTGTTATCTCCGAACAGGGTGGCCATCTTCAACCATTAAAAGAGCAGCCTCTAGATAAACTTCTACGTAGTAAACAGGGAGTGAGGGGGTTTATATCCTACTCTTACTCAGGAATTTCTCAGATTATAGGTTGGGAAGAGCTAAGAGTGAAATGTAAATGGGAAGAAGACCTGGAGTCTAATTTTGAAGAACTGGGAAAAAAAAGTTTTTTTTTTCCCAGTTTTGCCCAAGATGCAAATCGGGAATAGGATCGTTGGTACGTATGTTTTGGACTTGCCCTTGTTTTAATTCATATTGGGTGTCTATACACAAAGTGCTTAATGATATCACAGGACTAACTATCCCCGCAGAGCCAAGAGTAATTTTCTTGGGTGACACATCTATGTTGAAAGTCAATAAAAACTAGAGATGCACAGATCGATTGGCAACCGATCGCAATCGGCCGATAATGCCCCTATCGGTTTTGATCAGAGTTCTCAAAATAGATCAAAGCAGGCCGATCAGATGACGTTTCAATATAGAGACAGTGCATTGACTGCATGCATTCCCACTTTTCAGACCCAGGTCTCCTAAAGGGGGTGTGGCAGTCTCTACATTGAAAGGCGGGCAGGCGAGGAGGGAGGGTGAGAGAAAAAAAGCATCAACACTGAAAATTTACACTGTGTGGACAACAAATTTGTAGTTTGCAAGGTGTGTGCAAAGGAGATACCTCGAGGAGGAATGCTACAAAAGAATTTCAACACAACGAACCTGATAAGACATCTGAAAGTTTCTCACATCGAGGAGTATACTGAGTTTTCAAAGTTGGCTGCTGCTAAGGCAGAGAAAGAAAAGGAGCGTGCAGCAACCCAGACACCACTTACTCAGCTGACTGTAACAGAGACATATAAATGACAGCAACCCTACAGCAACGACAGCAAGAAAAAGAAAGAACTAAATAAAAAGGTAATGGAATTCATATGCCTTGATCATCAGCCTCTTTCTGTTGTAGAAGACATCGGGTTCAAACGCCTCGTTAACTGCTTGGATCCACGGTACACGCTGCCTAGTCGTAAATATTTCACTGATGAATGCCTGCCAGAGCTATACCAAACTATATACAGTCACATCCAAAGCCTTATGAAGGACGACAAGATCGTGTCAATCGGCTTCACGAGTGACATTTGGAGTTCTAGTGTGAGTCCCATTTCGATGCTGAGTCTAACTGCACAGTTTATTGATGAAAAGTTCGAGCTGAAGAGAGTTGTGCTTCACTCACAAGAGTTTCCTGGGTCACACATGGCGGATGCCATCGCTAAAGCTTTTTACAGACATGTTCCAAGCATGGGGGATCCCAAAGGGAAAAGTACACGTTATCCTACGGGATAATGCGAGTAACATGGCGAAGGCTATGAGGGATGCTGGTTAACCAAGCCTACCGTGCATGGCGCACACACTCCAGCTCGCTGTGAATGAGGGCGTTTTGGCACATATAATAATCATATACATATATTATATACATATATAATCTGCCTGCCATTTTCACCGCCAACCAGTGGAAATTGATTGAAAATATGATTTCACTGCTTGACCCCTTTGACGAGCTCACACACAAGATAAGCGAATCAACTGCATCGGCTGCAGATGTAATTCCATCCATCAAAGCCTTAACTTGTCTTCTTGAGAAAACACAAGAGATTGACCATGGTGTGAAAACCGTCAAAGTCACGCTTTTGGAATCTGTCAAGAAGAGATTCAAAGACACTGAATCTGAGCCCCTGTACACGATTGCAACACTCCTCGATCCAAGGTGTGAATAACTTCACATTCCTCTCTCTCTCTGTGTGTGTGTGTGAGAGAGAGAGAGACAGAGAGAGAGAGAGATTGATTATTATGCTTATCTAGCTTTGATTGATAAAAGGGGGTATGCTTAAAGATAAAATTTAACAATAGCGTTGTGTTGTGCTATCCTGTAGTGTAGGATGGTTTGCATTTCCCTCAAATTCGATTTCAAAATAAGCAGTTAATAGAAACTAATATAGAATAGATTAACCACGTTTGGACTATGCTATGAGGCCAGCCAAGCCCATGACTAATCAAAACACAAGTTAGGCATGACCTATGAAATCCATCATGACAAATTAATTAATGTTTAGTTCTGTCTTTTGTTTTCTTCTAATAAAAAGGTATAAAGACAGATTTTTCCACACTGCACTCAAGCCACAGATACGCAGGCTGCTTTCTGACATCCTGGGCCCGGCCACTGCAGCGTAGCAATAGGTTGGTGAGGAGAGTTCTGCAGCGAGCAACTCCGAGCCCCCACAGAAGGTACCACGGACTGGCTTGCATGCTATGTAAGCTGAACTGTTGGCTGAAGATGGGCAACATGAAGCTGCTGCTGACATCAACACAACATCATCACAGATTACTCTTTACCTATCAGAGCCAGTTATCCCAGACAATGAACAGCCACTTGATTTTTGGAAGGTCAATGAAGGCCGCTTTCCTGCTCTCGCACAAGCAGCACGATCCTATCTCTGTTCACCTTGCACAAGCGTAGATAGGGAGCATCTTTTCAGTACAGCAGGACTTATTATGGATGAGAAGAGGAGCAGGTTAACTGCAAAAAATGCCGAGATGCTTATATTTAGCAAGGCAAATCTGCCATTCATGCTGCTTAATCAGAAGTAAGCTTTGAGTCTGACTCTAACCCCCCCTCCCTCTACCCCCACCCCCTCTCCCTATATTTCTAAAAGTTACATGAAATGCCTCAGTTGAAATGAGAGGAGATATAGCCAGGCCTACAGATTGAGCTACAATGTTTATTTATTTATTTTTACTTTTGTATTTTATTGTGCACTTCATTGCCCATGGCTCTCTCCCTACTCCTCTCTAAAGGGCACAGAAACTACCTCAGCTGAAATAGATATGCCTACAGATATAGCTCAATAGTTTTTTGTTTGATTATTGCTAATGCTGTGAACTTGTTTGCACACTATTGTCTGTTATCTCTTACATGCAGACAAATTGTCTTGAAACTATATTATTGTATTATATTATTTTGGCTATAGCCTGTTTATGTTGCAGTTTGAGTTTATTTTTTGACAGGAAAGCTAGAGTATAAGCTCCAAGTTGTATGTCCAAGAGAGTGTCTCTAGAGATAATGTTGCAGTTGCACATATGTCAGTGTACATAGTTCTTATTCTCATTTGTATGACATATTTATTTTATTTTTCCACAAAAAAGCTTGTAGCTAAACTCCAAATTGTGTCTCTAAGAAAGCGCCTCTAGAGAGGGTGAAATGTTTATTGTTGGTGCACATGTTGTGTGTTGTGCACATAATCCATTTTTATTTAATTCCTTTTTCCACAGGAAAACTAAGGTTTATTGTTTACAACTTGTATCGACTCTAAGAGAGTGAAATGTTTACTGTTGTCTGTGTTGGTGCATTGCACATGTTGTGTGTTGTTGTTGTACACATAATTATTGCCACAAGAAAGCTTAAGCTAGTAAGCTACAGTTACTCTATGTAAGCTGAGTCCAAGTTGTCTCTAAGAGAGTCTCTAGAGTGTGAAATATTGCACATTGCCTCAGCCTGCAATAAAACGGTGGTTAATTCATGATACTTTCTCATCTCCCAATTTTTATACTTAATAATACAATGTCAATGTTGTGTAAGAAGAATCATTAATTAAATATATGAAAGTTACACAAGACAACAATATAGAAGAATTTATGGATTTGACGCTGTGATCGGTGATCGGCAATATCGGGATCGGCAGATACTGCTTTCGGTGATCAGTGATCGGTGATTGGTGATCGGCCCCAAAAAATCCTGATCGGTACATCTCTAATAAAAACCAACTCAAATTTATTAGAATTGCCCTTATTACAGCCAACAAATGTATAGATATGCATCGGAAAGATGTATCACCACCTACATTTGCTAGATGGATAAATGAATTAGCATCATGCATACCAAGTGAAAAGATTATGTATAATTTGAAGGGTAAACCTAGAGAGTTCCAAAAGATCTGGGGTGGTTTTCTAACATATGTGGACACGGAGTCCACAATACAGTAATCCTCTTATATTTAAACAATGTCATGTGATTCTTAAACATGCTTATTCAACATTTGGTGCTGTTTCTAGCTTTATTTTTTATTTGTTTTAATTTTCTTTTCTACCTTTCCCTGCTATTTAATCCCTCTCTGCAACAGTTTTGTTTTAGGCTATTTTTGTTTATGTTTGTTTGTTTTATGATATACTGAAGGCTTGTATTTATTCTTATTTATTTGACTTGGTACACACTCTGAAAGAATGTACGGTCTGACCTGTAGGGGTGGGTTGAGGGGGTGGGTGGGTGGCTGGGGGGGATGGGCTGATCTGGTACCTATTTGTTATATTGTTGTACATTGCCCTTTCATTCAGCTCTAGGGTTCTTATGTAAAAAAAATCCAATGAAGATATTGTTGAAAAAAAATGTAACAATGTATATAACTATAAAGCAGTATAGTAACTGAAACTCTTACCACCATGTTTTCCCTCTCCACTTGAATGCAAACAAAAATGCAGAGCATGAGGGGTGGTAAGAGCTTCTTCTCCTCTGGGCTTCATCATCATTAATCAAATCTCCCCTGTATTCAACTACAAAGTCTCCTTTGCAGAATGAACCTCGGGTGAATAAACCACGTCCTGTGAAAAAAAATGAAGACAAAGAAAACAAATTATGTCTACTACAATTGTTTTTTGATCTGTAGCTAAATGTATTAAAAAACACACACTGTAGATAAAGAGCGAGAAATAATGTCTAATTTGAATTTATGAAAAAGTGGTAGTGGTGTGCTCATGCCCTGTCTTTATACTGTCAAACTCAAGAAAATGCCGGGGCTCTTAAAGAAAAGGGTCAACATGAGGTAAAAAGCAATGGAGCAGGAGCATGGAGCAGGACAAAAATACTTGAATTGGATTTAAATGCCTTTGTTTAAAACATGGCAACTTATGTCACTATAAAACACTGCCCTGTTTCAACCTAGAAGGCATTCATCAGGGTACAAAATGGTGGACAGAGAGCAAAAATGTTTATAACTTTGGTAAGGGGTGCCACCTAATCCTGATTGAGTGAATACAGGAGGCTGACATCAGGACATCCCAACACAAGTCATGTTTAAGATGACACACCTCCCCCACATGTTCTTCCTGTACATCCTACACTCATAAGAAATACCCAAACATTAAATTGCATCCATTATTATATCCATCACAAGAACACATTCCTGTACCTAGCCATGTTTTGAATAAAGGATTTTAAATCCATTTTAATCATTTTTATTAGGGATGTCCCGGTCCCGATCCCGATCATGGGATTGGGATCGGGGCCGATATGGGCATTTTTTCACTGATCGGAATCGGCAATTTTGAACGTGGACCCAAGCCCGATTATTTTTACATCAGCTGTCGTCAACGGAGCACAATTTGTGGCAGAATGCAGTCGTGCTCGTAACGTTAGTCTGGAGAAGGGTTGGAGAAGGGTTGTTGCCGTTGCAGTCCAACGGCAACACGTAACATCTGCGATACGACCGCTTCACGAGCTGGTAACAAAAGAGCTGCATTTAATACTACAAATTTGATACGGCACATAAACAAAAACATGAGTTCACTCAAACAATACAGGCAAAGGCACCAAAGCGACAAACACTCGTGGATACTTTCAAAAGGAAAGAGAAATATCCTCGAGTCAGCGACATGGCCACAAATATTACAGAGAAGGTCATTGAATTCATCGCTCTGGATAACCAGCCCACCTCTGTGGTAGAGGATCAGGGTTTAGTTACTGACTTTGTTTACTTGGTTGTTTTTGTTAAAAAAAATTTAAAAAAACTAATGAAAACCAATGTTGCAATAGGATATGCAGAATAAGAAAGAGCCATATGAAAGTAAAAAAAAAGCTATTAAGAACAGCTTGGATGCAGGTGATTTTTTTCTTAATGCAGCTGTATTATCTAGAAAAATTCTAGTTAGGGCTAAGTATCGGATCAGGACTCGGTATCGGCAGATACTAAATATTAAATGACTCGGATCGGGGTAAAAAAAACCTGATCGGGACATCCCTAATTTTTATCTTCCACTTCCTGCTTTTTCCCTTTTCAACATTTAAGTTCACTTCATGGCTGCTTGATTGAGATGTGCTGCCAACTGCCAGCTATTAAGGTGATCCTGTTGGTATACGGTTCAGCCATGCAGCTGCTGCTGAGGTGATACATGCAGGCAGTGCATCACCTCAGCAGAGGGAGGAGGACAGGATGAATGGGTGTTACTGTATGACGTCTGTATGCTTTATCCTTTCTAAACTTCACTCAATATTATGATTTCAGGAATATGTATTTATTTTACTGAAATTTTGACTCATTTCCAGTGATATATTAGTTTATATAGTGATGTTCCTGCTGTTAGCTTTACTGTTGTTGCTCAACAACATAATGTTACATAAAAATGAATAAAAAATTCTTATCATCTCTTTCTGAATCTATTCTTGGAAAAAGAAAATAGTAAGCAAAATAACTGATAAGGAGTATAGGTACTGATAAGAAACTTATCACCATCTGTCCATCTATACATCTAGATAGATAGCCAGATAAACAATACCACATTTAACACCATCTTACCTTTCACTGCATTGCTGTAATTCACCTCCAATCTCCATGTTTTGTCAGTCTTTAAAACAACATGGTGACAGGCATCCAAGAGGACTGATCCTTGGTGGCATTTCAAACTGCAAAGAAATTAATAAAAAATGAGATAGCTTAGGCATCAGTCCTAGTAAAAAAAATTTAAAAATTTTTAGGTTACAGAGTTTTAAACAATATGTTACCCAAGTAACATATGGACTCTTCCCCTTAGCAAAGTGAAAAACAGGAAGTGCAAACATTCCATTTTTACCATCTCTCTCCACCTGCCACTTTTGAAGCATTTAAACTGATGACGAGACTCAAACAAAAGAGTACCTGTTCTTCTGTTCTTTCTATTGTGCTATGCCAACTCAATTTTTGTTAAATCAAGCCTAAACTTAGTTGTGAAATATTGAGTTTATTGTGTAATGAAATCAATCAGTACAGTAGGGTCCCTAAATTCTTCATTTAACATATTGCTCGCTTATTATTTTCTTCTATGATATATAGATATATATTCTCTTAATTTTATTTCCACTGGCATGATTTAGGTTACACGTCCACCACGTTCTTAATATTCCAAGCAAAACCTGGCTTGCTACACTGTTTAATAACTATAACCAACCAACATTAAAATCGTTTGAAATTAACTGCGCCTTATCTGGAAAGCATGGCTCTAAAAACTTTGCCCGCTTCAATACTTCAGGTCAAATTGTGATCGAGTCAAGTGCATTGTCCTGCGAAACCAACCACCCATCCCCCCACACCAGGTGTGATGGACTCGGTGAATATAGCCGCTATATTCCTACCCTGGCACAGATAAAAAATAAAAATAAATAAAATAACTGACACCCGAACATACAAATGACCTTAATTTTAACGAGTCAGTCCACCCTGGTACCCGAAAACTCTGATAACTGTCTTAATTAGCTGACTGTTAACTCTAGCAAGTGCTAATTTATGATAGCTATACCTGTGTTCGGCTAGCGAGTGTGTTGATATTAATGTGTCATTACCAGTGGTGACCAATAGAGGGGGCTGGTGATTTTGAACAACATATAGAGGCACTTCCTGTGGTGGTCATTCAGAACGTGGATGAAGACGTAAATAAAGGTTTTGAGTGTTAGCTCATATGAAAGACAAAAGCCTCATCATTTTAAAAGATGAACAAGACATGGTACCAGGAGTGAAAGGCAGGTCAAGCATAACTTTCTACTCGAGATGGAGACTTTGAGGCCACCGGAGGGACTGAAACTGGTGGGAAATGTCAACGGCAACTGGCGGTGTTTCAAGCAGCAATTTGAGCTGTACATGGCTGCCATTGGACTGGACTCAAAATCGGGAAGTTCCAGGCACATTGCTCACCAAGAAAAAACAGTATATGAGAGATACGTGTTCCGTTCACGGATGCAACAGCCTGAAGAGACGTTTGATTGCTTTGTGACTGATTTAAAACTAAAGGCGCAATCATGTGATTTCGGGGATCTGAAAGACTCCATGATCCGTGATCAAATTGTGTACGGGATCTATGATAAGCGGACCAGGGAACGGCTGCTACGGGATGCGCAGCTAACTCTCGAGGAGGCGGAGAGACAGTGCCATGCAAGTGAGTTGGCACAACAGCATGCAAAGACGTTCAGTGAAACAGGTATCACTGCGGGACATGACAGTGTAAAAGTAGCTGTGGTTAAAAATAAAAAGAAAAGAATCACGCCACAAAAGAAAAGCACAGATGATGCGAGCTACTCCTGCAAACGCTGTGGTGGCAGACACGAGCCCCGGAGGTGTCCTGCATATGGCAAAAAGTGTTCAAAATGTAATGGAAAAAATCATTTTGCAAAACAATGTCTCTCTAAAAGCAAGCCCAAATCAGTGCGGTTAGTGGAAGAGACTGACCTGAGTGAGACTTTCTTTGTCGGGATGGTGTCATGTGATAATACACAAACAGAGCAGGAGGAAATGACAGGCGCTCAGAAAAAGGAGACACGTGGCTTGTGTCATTTCAAATAAATGGAGCTATAGTAGCACTAAGGATTGATACAGGTGCACAGGCGAACCTGATCAGCATGACAGAAATCAGTACTATGAAAGAAAAGCCCAAAATAATCAAGAAAAGAGTGCCGCTGAAGGACTACAATGGAAAAGACATTGAAAGCAAAGGTCAGTGCAGACTGAAGGTAACAGTGAAGAATAAAACTTACAATGTGCTGTTTTCAGTCGTACCTGAGGGCCGTGAGTCACTGCTGGGAGGGGTTGCATCAAAGGCATTAAACCTGGTGAGGAGAGTGTACCACATTAACTGCTCAGAAGCAATAAGTGTACACTAATGCACAGTTGACTCCATTTTGCAGTGTTATGATGATGTCTTCAAAGGATTGGGATGCCTGCCATACACATATAAAATCCAACTAAAAGACGATGCAAAACCAGTAATTCATGCGCCACGCAGAGTTCCAGCTCCACTTCGAGAGAGTCTCAAAAAGGAACTGGACAGGATGTCTCAGCTGCAAGTCGTCACAAAAGTGGAGGAACCTACTGAGTGGGTAAACTCGATGGTGTGCGTGGATAAAAAGAATAAAAACAAAGAACTGAGAATATGCATGGATCCTGGAGATTTAAACAAGAACATAAAACGTGAGCATTACCAGATACCAAAGCATGAGGAGATTGCAAGTGAAATGGCAAGAGCCAAATATTTCTCAAAACTTGATGCAGCGCAGGGATTCTGGCAAATCAAGTTGGATGAGGAAAGTTCAAGATACTGCACTTTCAATACACCTTATGGCAGATACAGGTTTCTCAGAATGCCATTTGGCCAAGGGAGTAGGTTTGATTTTGAGATTGGTGGGGACACAAAAGTGCTCCAAGGCAGCACTCCTAAAAGTTGACGTTTTTTGCATTAGCAATCATAATTTCACGTCATATCTGCATGACGTGAAATTATGATTGCTAATGCAAACACATACACACTAGTAACACATGATGAGGCCTCTTAGAACACCAGACTTGATATAAAGCTCTGATTTTAAAGCCACATGGGTGAAGCATTGCTATTCAGATCATCATCACACTAACATTTGTCACAGTGCTGAATCTCATGACTAACATATCCATCATTATTTAACCTCACCTGTGAATTTCCAGCCTCTCTTTCAGCTTCTCCTCCTCCATCTCCTCCAGCTTCTCCTCCTCTATCTCCTCCAGCCTCTCCTTCTCTACCTCCTCCTGCTTCTCTTCCTCCATCTCCTCCAGCCTCTCTGCTGTCTGTCACCATACAAAAATATGTTGATGCATGACATGAACAGATACATTAGGGATACAATGATCATAGAGCTTGATGGTACAGTTATTGCCTGAGCAAAAAATGCTTTTACTAAATATTAGGATTACTTAATATTAATTAATTATATTTTATAATTATAAAATAACATGATCATCTAGAATGTGATGTTTTATTGTATTTCCACCACAAATTTTCTTTATTTGTGTTTTTAAACTCTCTGCTCTCTTCTACACAAATACATGAAAATAAGAATTAAAAATAACTTTAAAAAAGTGTATCTCTTTGGCATTAAATATTCTCTTTTATTCAATATCTGTATTGTTGAGCCTCTACCTATACACCCTTGAAGTAACTTACACTTTGACTCCTAAAGAAGTCTCTTATATCCAGTTTTCTTTTCTTTGACATCCTTCAAATCCTATACAGCACACACGCACGCAAACAGACACAAACACAAATGTAAATGACACCACTGATATTAAAATCCTTCTAGCTGACGTGACCCAGGAAGAACAAATGCCGAACATGTTGACAACTTACACTCGCAGTTGCAGATAACATGCACTGCCTCTCCTCCGGTCCAACTAGCAGATTGCAGGTAGTTTGTACAAGCAGAAGGAGTGACAGTGGGGACAGCCAATCACATGTAAGTTAGTGAGAAACCGGCAGCCGATCAGGGAGCGGTATTTAGGTTAGAGGCGGGACTTCTAGCAGAGACCGACATTTAACCCTTTGTGTGCCATAATCATTGACTAAACACTACGGACAGCGGTTGTATTGATAGTGACTACACAGTAGCGGCTGAATAGTGGTAGGGACGTGTCCCTAGCGTCCCTACCCAATTCTACGCCCTTGCATTTGGCATAATCTCAGTTTCTGAGATTTTTCATCCTGCCATGGACAACATGTTGGAGGGACTAGTACATGAAAATGGACTGAGACTAAACCTTGCCAAGTGCCAATTTGGTGTACAGGAGATAACATTTTTGGGTGACACACTGTCTGCTCAGGGCATTGCGCCTGATGAAAGAAAGATAAAAGCTATCCTAGGCATGCCACGCCCTATTGACAAGAAAGGTGTGCTTAGAGTAATGGGCATGATAAACTTTATTGGAAAGTTCATACCAAACTTGTCAGTGAGAACGTCAGCATTAAGAGAGCTCCTTCATGATTCCACAGACATGAGTGGACAGAGACAAATGAGAGAGAGTGGAATGCTTTAAAGACCACAATGACAGCTGTCCCCGTGCTGGCTTATTATGATTCAACCAAGAGACTGAAGATTTCCACAGATGCTTCAAAGGACGGGCTTGGTGCTGTCTTGCTACAGGCAGAAGGAGAAGGTTGGAAGCCAGTAGCTTATGCTTCCAGATCCATGACTAAGACTGAAAGCAGATATGCTCAAATTGAAAAAGAGTGTCTTGGACTGACTTATGGACTGGAAATCTTTCATTGTTATGTATATGGACTTCCCACTTTCACAGTTGAGACGGATCACCATCCTCTTGTGTCGATCATCAAGAAAAGCCTGAATGAGATGTCGCCGAGGATTCAGCGCCTCATCATGAAAATGCAAAGGTATGACTTCGAGTTGATATACACACCTGGCAAGCATCTAGTGTTAGCCGATGCACTGACTGCTAAAGACAAGGAGCTGCAAGCTGTGATAGAACACCTCCAAAGTGGCTGGCCCAGGGGGTCCTGCCCAAAGTACTATCACATCAGATCTGAGCCAAGTGTGGCACATGGACTGTTATTAAGAGACAATCGGATTGTCATTCCACACAGCCTGAGACTGGAAGTACTACAGAAACTACATGAGGGACACTTGGGAATTGAAAAATGTAAAAGGAGATCCAGAGACACTGTATACTGGCATGGTATAAACAAGGACATTGAAAACATGATAGGAAAATGTGAAACATGCAAAAGGCACCAGAGCAAGCAGGCAAAGGAACCCATGATGATTCCTGATCTTCCTACTGAACCCTGGAAGAAAGTAGGAACAGATTTGTTTCATTGTAATGGGAAAGATTATGTGTTAGTTATTGATTACTATTCCAATTTCCCGGAAATTGCTCTGCTCACAAATGCAACTGCCAACAGTGTTATTACTCATGTAAAGTCCATATTCGCTAGGCATGGAATACCAGAGACTGTAGTTAGTGACAATGGTCCGTGTTATAACTGCAATGAATGGCGGCAGTTTGCAGAACAACATGGTCTCCATCATGTTTGTTTGTTTATTTTTATGGATCCCCATTAGTCACTGCCTCAGCAGCGACTATTCTTCCTGGGGTCCTACATCACAATACAAAATTTAAAATATATACTGTATATATATATGCTCAATCCGAAAACATATATACACATATACATGTACAAATATTACATACATGTTAAAATATTTAAGACATTCAAGACAACAACAACTACAAATGACACTTATCCTGTAGCACTTGTCCTGTAACAAACAACCACTACAAAAAATAAAATAAAATAAATGACAGTTGAAAAAAAAGAAAATAAATGAGGCAAATGTATGTCTAAATATTAAATGCAGTCCAAAAAAATCTCTTTCTGTGCAACACTTTTTTTAGTCTTTTCCGGAAACCAGCTCTACTCGTGATTGAGACCAGATGCTGTGGGAGTCTATTCCAGCATGTAATTGCCCTGTACATAACTGTTCTTTTTAAAGCATCTGATCTGGGTATAGGCAGGGTAAAAACACCTCTTAAGGCTCATCTAGTTCCATGGTTGTGACTGTCACTAGCACGCACCAGCTGAGAGTAGAGACAAGAAGGCTTAGTTGATGTATAAATGTTTTTCAAAAATAAAATTAGGCTACAAGCAAGTCTCTCACCAACTCTCATCCATGACAATTCATTGTGCATTTTTTCGACACTGTGCCTAAATGAGCAACGTAGAGCAAGTCTTGCAGCCCTATTTTGAGTGAGCTGAATTTTATTTAGTTGTAGTTTGGATGCATTTGCTGGTAAATAGTCAAGATGTGTAAGCACAAGTGATTCTATTACTTGCTTAGTAGTTGTTTTGGTTAAAAAGTAGGCACTTCATCTAACGACTGAAATACTTCTGCTCGTTTTTGCTACAATGTTGTTAATGAGAGTAGCCCAAGAAAGTGTTTCATCGACTGTAATCCCCAGCAGTCTGGCCTCCTTAACTTGCTCAATATTAGCTCCAAGCAAAGAAACACATAATCTTTGTTCCTTTCTATGAGCATAATTTGAGCTAATAACAAGACATTTGGTTTTTGATATATTCAGTTTCAACTTATTTTCAGTGACCCATTGAGAGATCTGCATTAACTCATCTTGAAGTACACTACTCAGATCTGTATCATTCTCTGCCGAGGCATATATTGTAGTGTCATCTGCGTAAATTATACTGCGAGCGTTTTTTAAGACATATGGAATATCATTTACAAACACTGAGTATAATAAAGGTCCAAGGCAGCTTCCCTGAGGGAGGCCACAATTTAATATTTTGCAACTTGAAAGAGATCCAATAAACGAGACACATTGCTGTCTGTTAAACAGGTAGCTTTTCATCCAGTTAATGGCTGGAAGTTTAAAACCATAAGCAGCTAGTTTTATAATTAGCAATTCGTGGTCGATAAGATCAAAAGCTGCGCTAAAATCCGGCATCACTGTTCCAACTAATAATTTGTTGTCAATTTGTTTCAGCCAATCATCCGTTAATTGCGTGAGAGCAGTGCATGTTGAGTAGCCAGTTTTGTAAGCGTGTTGAAAGTCAGAATTGATACTATTACTAGAGAAATAGTTTTGAATTTGCCTAAATACAATTGTCTCCATAGGTTTTCCTAAGACAGGTAAAATACTGATTGGCCTACTGTTCAATCCAGTGAATGCTTCTTTCCTGTTTTTCTGTAGAGGAGTAAGCTTAGCTACCTTCCATACTTAAGGATACTTGAGGACATTTGGTATGAAGTCAGTAGAGAAAATATGCAGATTAGATGTCAGATTTATAAGACACACTAGATTTAGAAAAAAGCAGAGGCAGAACATAAGCCACCAAAACATATAGACTGGAAAACCACAAACTACCATGAATAAAGGCAGAGTTGTACTCCTATGCAAGATTGTCCAAATCCTTCAAACTCCTGACCATCAACACTTTTGCTTGTCCTGGAGTGCCGTTTAGCTTTATGTAAATGTTGCAGTTGGAGGTCCATGTTGCTTGAATTTTTTTCTCTTTGCGTAGGTATCAAGCTCTCTGTCGATACCACATCCAGTCCCCAGCATGCACATCCACATCCACATCCAGTCCCCAGCATGCACAGGCAAATAGCAAAGCTGAAAAGGGAGTGCATATCATTAAGCAGTTTTTGAAGAAGGCCACAGATAGTAAGTCAGATCCATATTTAGCTCTGCTGAGCTACAGGTCTGCCCCCCCTTGACTGTGGTCTCTCCCCAGCAGAACTTTTGATGAATCGCAAGCTGCGCACTACACTGCCCCACTACACAGAGAGCAAACAGAGAACTGAGATTCAGTCGAAAATGTAGAACTTGAAATGGAAACAAAAACAGCGTTATGACAAGTCAACAAAAGCTCTCAGACTACTTGCAAAGGATGATGTGGTGAGAATCCAAGACCAGGATGCATGGAACAGAAAGCGACAGTTCTTCAAGAAATAGGACCAAGGTCCTATGAAGTGAGAACTGAGGATGGACATGTGTTCAGAAGGAACCGTCGTAACCTTCTGAAAACCAGAGAGACTTTTCAAGGGACACTGTGTGGTGATGCAGATGGAAAGAATGCTGTGTCACAGGCTGACACGGTGCCTGAGTTGAAATCAGATGGACATGTGCAGGTGAAAACAAGTGATATTTCCACAGAGTTACCTGTACTGAGGCGATCTGAACGTCAGATCAAAAGACCAGTTAAACTTAATCTTTAAATCAGTGTATTGGATGCTGAGGTTCTAATGTTAAAAAAACAAAAACAGAACAAAACAAAACAAAAGAAAGAAGGATTGTACAAAGTATGGTTTTGAAATGTGTTTATTTGTCTATAAGAGCTTGGTGTTAATTGAAAACATGGTGAACAGTGTGGTGGCCACACATAGTGACCACCTTTAAGTTGAGTATTTTGTTATTTTATTTTAAATGACGACACACAGTATTTTCTTTCATACATTATGTTTATTGACAGTTGTTGATTAATTTGAGTGCACGCATTTTGGTTAACAGTCTGTTCAATATTATTTCCTTTTGTTTGAGTTGAAACTCACCTTGTGTGTCTTATTGTTTGCAGCTCTCCCCAGCTCTGGAAAGGAGGCGGCGCCTTCCAAGATGGCCTCTTATGGAAACAGAACAGGAAGTGGAGGAGGCCACCTTGGAGGTGCCAGAGGGGAGGCTGGCTTTTCTTTGAGTTTTATTTAATTTGAGATTATTAAGATTTTTAAGTTTGCTTCATGATTTGAGTGTTTATGTTGAGTAGGTATAGGTTTTCATTGTAGTTTCTGTTCACATTATGTTTATATGTATTAAGAAAATAATGGTTTGTTTGTTCCCCCCCCTATTGTGTCATTTGTTGGCCGGCCAGTACCTATATAACCCCCACTTATTGTTTCATTCAGTTAGGTCAGGCATGTTGAGTTAAGTTGCTGTTTGTTTAAGTTGACCTCAGTTTGAGTAATTAGGGCCCTTATTTAGTTATTTTTCTATTTTGTTGTATTTGTATCAATATACTTTTTGAAATTGTTCCTTTTGAATTAAGTTACTAATAAATTAATATTTTTTTTGACAATTACACCTTTGGTTCTCGAGCCTTTTCTGTTTGGTCCCTGACAAACAGTTCAACAAAAACAAGCTGGAGATAACAGTTTACAAGAAGTTGATATAGAAATGAGAAATGTTGTAATTGTGGTTACAATAATTCTGACTTATCGTACTGGTACTACATAAGTGTGTTAAGGCATATGTTTTCTTATGCTCATAGTTAATAACTTCAAAGAAAGGGGGATGTGTTGATATTAATGTGTCATTACCAGTGGTGACCAATAGAGGAGGCTGGTGATTGTGAACAACATATAGAGGCACTTCCTGTGGGGGTCATTCAGAACGTGGATGAAGACGTAAATAAAGGTTTTGAGCGTTAGCTCATATGAAAGACAAAAGCCTCATCATTTTAAAAGATGAACAAGACAGCGACCTTTAAACAAGAAAGCCGACAGTTTTAGTAAATAAATAAATGGCTACACCACGCATCAAACTGTCATGGCATTACGCTACTGTATATTTCAAGAAAATACTTAATACTTACTGAACACGCCGCTTGTTATACCCTGTTTCATCGACTTCAGTGGTGGCACGGAGCTGTTGCGGTGGCTCGGAGCTGTTCTATGATAGTCCACTTCCTGTTAGATTTCACATTAAAAGCCTACCGGCGGAAGTCACAATGTAATGGCGATTTAATGAAGGGAAGGTAACGTGCTACTCAGCAAATTAAATGGATTTCCTAGTCTGGTCTGCAGGGGCTCTGTCACAAATCATTTTGCTTTTGATTGAGTTCACCATACTTGCCATAAGAGCAAATATTGATATCTCATATCTCAATTAACATATATAAATATATATTTGTTTTCCCCTTTTCATTGCTTTTAGAAATGGAATCATGGACAATATAGAAAATGTATACAAAACAAAAAATATGCAAAAAAAAACAACTCTTCAATGTCAAAGTGAAAATAGATTTCTACAAATTGATGTAAATTAATTGAATATATAAATGATTGCATTTTCGCCCCTTAAAGTCAGTATTTAGTAGATGCACCTTTGGCCTCAATCACATCACTGAGATTGTGTGTGTGTGGATAGATCTTAATCGGGCCTGCACATCTGGACACTGCAATTTTACTCCATTCTTCTTTGCAAAACTGCTCAAGCTCTGTTAGGTTGAACGGGGATCGGGTGTGAACAGCCCTTTTCAAGTCCAGCCACAAATTCTCTTTTGGGTTGAGGTCTGGGCTTTGACTGGGCCACTCCAGAACATTCACCTTGTTGTCTTTAAACCATTTCTGTGTAGCATTGGCTGTTTGCTTCGGGTCATTGTCTTGCTGGAAAATAAATCTTCTCCCAAGTAGTAGTTGCAGACTGCATCAGGATGTCCTCCAGGATTTCCATATATTTTGCTTCATTCATTAAACCCTCTCCCCACAGCATGATGCTGCCACCACCATGCTTCACAGTGGGGATGGTATGTTTGTGGTGATGTTCAGTGTTTGGTGTCAGCAAAACATAGCATCTAGTCTGATAGCTAAAAAGCTCCATTTTGGTCTCGTCAGACCAAATAAACTTCTTCCAGTTGACCTTGGAGTCTCCCGCATGCCTTTGGGTGAACACTAGTTGAAATTTAATGAGCTTTCTTCAACAGTGGCTTTCTCTTTGCCACTCTACAATAAAGCTTTGACTGATGAAGAACCTGGGCAACAGTTGTTGTATACCGAATTTTCAGCTTTCCCCCATTTCTGAAAATGTTTTGTTTTGTATATTTTTTATATATAAGAGGAAAACATCCAAGGGGGTGAATAATTTATACAAATATATATACAGTATATATGCACACAAATATATGTATACAGTGATATAATATATACATATTTATGTGCATAGGTGTGTGTTGACACAAACAAAAGATCAAAAAACAAAATATAAAGGATTAATTTTACCACATTCTCTAAGACAAAGTACATGCAAAGTACATACAGTATTACCTGATCCTTGATACTATCAATTAACAAATATACATTAGGACGGACCTGAAATGTTAATGCTCAAGGAGAATTATAGTTGAATCTTAGCTTTATCATCTGTCTTTCTTATTAATTAACCTGATCAGGGCACAAGATGAAGAGTAACAATCCACAAAATTAAAGGGACATGGGGCAGGATCAAGAAATAAGATTCGATAGTGACACGACGGCCATTGCGGCCGTTAGGGTAACTGCAGCCAACGGCCAAGCCGGCACGGGAGCGCGCATGAACTCTTCACATTAGTGCAGCTGATGCTGTGACACTACCATTGTTTCTTTACTCGTTGTTCACGTGACTGTTTACAGCAAGACCGACGTTGGTAGCCTAAAACTGCAAACAGCATCATGTCAAGCGACAAAGTAAGTAAACTAACAATGTTTATTTTAGTGTAACTTTTTGTTTGGTGACTGAACTGTATCTTGTATTTATCCACTGTACAATAACACAATGCCATATACAGTCCTCTATATTTATTTTTATTTTATTCTTATCTCTATTTTCTATTTTTAACCAAGAATTTATTGTTTATTCTTTATTTTCAGCTAAGAGTTTATTGTTTATTTTTTATCTCATTTATGTATATATATATATATATATATATGTATGTATACATATATATATATATATATATATATATATGTATGTATATATATATATATATATATATATACATATTTATTGTTATACACCTCTTTGCAAGTAGTTGTTGTTGTTTGACTCCCTCGTCCCTGAGGGAGTCATCCCAAAGGGATCAATAAAGTCAAGTCTAAATTGAAGTCTAAGTCTCTTTTCATCTATCTCCTTAATATTTCAATTATATCATTATGATGATCATGACATCTTTTGACTTCCAAGGGAGCCCTCAATACTGTCTTGAAGGACAGCAAAGTCCTCCTCACTCATGGTGCTGAAAGTTCCTTCAGTTACTGCAGACTTTAATCCAATCACACCTCAGACAATTGCGCTTCCATCCGGCGCACGCTGTTTAGCGTTTTCCAGCATTTTTTGTGGGGTTGGCACCTGCAACGTGGCCTTGATAATCCCTGACCATTTTTTCTGAAGAGAAAGAATCCAGAAGCAAAATAATATCAGATAGTAGTTAACATCTAACTCTGACATCTACACTACTGACTGTGCAATGGAAATATGATGAAATATGGTATATTTACCATAAGCAGGGGTTTGTGATGGCGAATATGTCTTGAGGCGTTTGTACTTAACAGCCTGGAATAAAATAAAATGAAAGAGGCATCCAAACTACCATTACACAAAAATCTATTTATAATTTAGCAGTAAAATCACACAAATAGATAGTCAGCTATATTCCTGAGGACCACCCTACAACTCTGCACATCTGCTAAATGAAAAAAGGTCAAAAAAGCTCCCGTAGGTTTGTTGTTTTTGTCAACGCCGTCATTTTCTCTGTCTGACGGTGGTGAAAGAAAGTAAAATTTACATGATGTGACACAGCATAAAAATTGAATGAAAAAGGAATATTCAACATTTAACATTTGTGTACTCAAGGTGAAGACACAAGGGTTTAAATGCTCTAAATCTATATCAGACCAAACAAATAGTATAGTATAAGTTGACAGGAAAAACACATACTTTATGAACAAATGACATAAAACTTTATTTACATTACTTAATTGTTGAGAAATTGTTCTATGAACATGAGTATAGATTTCTTAATTGTTTTGTTTTTTTCAAAGTTCAAACCAGTTTTATCCAAATTCTCAAGAATTTAATTCAAAAAGTGACAAAATAACAGAACACTAATGTCCTCATTACTTTATTGGAGGAAATGTCAACCGTGAAGTTAACACTGTGTTGTCTGATGCAGATATAAGTAGGAATATTTACCTGGTCTGTCTGGTTTCAAATGTGGTCAAAGTTTTGGCAAGGGTTCAGTATCAATCACATCCATCACACCCTCACAGATGAAAGTCTGGAAAATGTGAGAGTTGAACTTTCGAATGATGTCAGACAAAGAAACAGTGAGGTGGTGAAGCAAAACCCAGCAGCCGGAGAGTTTAAAGCCAGGTGGCCTGCATTCTTTCATATTGATGAGGTAAACACATGCTTGCCTTTTCCCCTCTTCTTATTATGCAATTTCAGTGTGCAGCTGTTAAAATGTAACGTCTGATAAGGTAAAACAAAAGATGACCAACATTTGGAGAGAGAAAAGCTCCTGTAGAGGAAGCAGTTCTTTATTTTGGCCACTTGGGGGCAGAAGAACTCTATGGCAAGCTACTCTTTTAACTTCTAACAGATAAATGCTGAATTCCAGCAGATTACACTTCCACTTGAGACAAACTTCATGGTACAGTTGGACAATCTTTTACCCCAGCTGACATCTGTTTTCCAGAAGAAGGGAGGTGTTTCTGGCCAGAAACTATCCAAACATCTGTAAATCTGTGTATACAATGTTATGGAATTTTTTTTCATACATACTTCATACACTGTGTAATTGTATTGTCCGTATGAAGCCCCAGTTTGCATCATCAGTAACAGCCTGGATTATTTGCAAGGTGCAAAAATAATTTCTAAGGAAATGTATTGTCTTTTTAAGGCAATAATACCATATGGGCTAGAGATGCAGCCATGTGATCAGACAGGTGCCAGTTCAATCCTGTGTTCCCAGGTGGTGATAATAAGATCGGGCTGTAGATGTACTAAGCACTTATGTGTTAAGAGGACAGCATTGTTGTCAGTTGTACTCAGAGGTGTCAAAAGTATTCACATTCATTACTCAGGTAGAAGTATAGATACTAGGGTTTAAAAATACTTCTGTAGAAGTTGAAGTATCAACTCAAGCTTTTTACTCAAGTAAAAGTGTAAAAGTACTGGTTTCAAAACTACTTAAAGTATAAAAGTAAAAGTAATGTAAGGGGAAAAAATGCCATTAAGGACAAAAGCTTAGGCTGCGCCACAGGGGCCTATAGTGCACTACCCCACCTCCCCAAAAAAACATTTTTCTAAAGGCCATAATGACTATAATGTTATGGGGCGATGGATCGCGTACAAACCAATAGGGTGTCGGACAGGGTTGGAATTTCGTCATTTTAGGGGCACCAAGGCCACATGACAGGGCACAAAGGCCATTGAGTAAAATTCCATGGTTTTACCTTTCAGATTGATACCATAACAACCTAATTTATAATAAGACATGGATTATGTATTAAAACATTTTTTAATGTCAATATCAAGTTAATGTTACATTAGAAAACAGTTTTTTTTAAAGTACATACAAAAAAGAGTGTAAAAGAGTGTAATTCACACAGAAAGTCGGCGCCGCAGCTCCAAAAGAGGCGTGACGGTACACGTCATGATGATGACGTGTGTGTTTTTTTCAATGTGTTTTCCCCGGTGTCCTCCTGTTAATCTAAACATGTATCCGCTGACTGTTTATAATCATATGGATGCTGTTATAATGTGCTGTGATTGGGATCCTGACCCACCAAACATCCTGGAAAATGACAAAGTTACGTTTTTCTCTTAATTACATAATCGCCATCAGTAAACGGGATGCTGTCTGACTCTATCACTTGCGGGGAGGGAGGCTGTTTATGGGGGAAAGTTCACTGAAGTCTTCACCGCAACAAACATTTGGCGAGTTAAAGTTTTTTGCCGGGGACGCTGTTTTTCGGGCAGAAATGTGACGAAGAGTCGGTCGGACTTCTCCACGAATAACTGCGGTATTTTTTTCCTCATATAAGTTGCCAAAGACACAACCAGTTACTACGTTACTGTTGTATGGTCATGTAACATTGCTTTGTATCTATATATAGGGATCTATACAGTTATCAGACAGTGAACACCAGACCGACACGCCCCCGCTCTGCGCCGCCGGCTTATCCGTTCACACTGATTCGGTTCGCCAATACTGTGCCTCTCTGGAGGCGCATCAGAGGTGCAGCAAAATTTCACGAGTAACTAGGCTATTTTTAAAATGTAAGGAGTAGAAAGTACAGATAATTTTGTGAAAATGTAAGGAGTAGAAGTAAAAAGTTGGCTGAAAAATAATTACTCCAGTAAAGTATAGATACCCAAAATTTCTACTTAAGTAAGGTAACAAAGTATTTGTACTTCGTTACTTGACACCTCTGGTTGTACTGTATGTCTAACCCTAACCCTAACCCTATCTTCCCTTGTTATAATTGCCTTTTTCCAGGGCTCAGGAAATTCATTACTTCTGATAGAGCAGTTGACTACATGAGTCACTGGCACTTGAACAACAGAACCGTGTTTTTTAATAAATAAAGTATCTAATCTAAAATAATCCTTAGCTTTAGATTGCCTTAACTGCATTATAACTTTACCAATTTCACTGATTAACCTTGATTAACCTCTTTAATATGAAAAGAAGTCGAGAGATCTCTCTGTATGTCTTCGAACTCAATTGGTCAGAAATTAGTCGCCAGTTCCTCAACTGATTTAATGAAAAAAGTATTAAATTCGTTTGAAATTTCCAAAACATCATTACCAACTCTTCCATTTATATTCAGTTCCACGTTAGATCTTTTCATATTTGATGCCCGATTAGTCAAAATATTTAGATGTTTCCAGAGTGCTGTGCTTTTCCCTTTTGAGTCAGCAATTAGTTGCATAAAGTAACAGCTTTTTGCCATACGCAACTCCTTTGTTACCTTATTTCTTAAGCCTTTGAAAATAAGTGTGTCTGAATTATTTCTTGTTACCAATGACTGTTTGCGAGATCTCTTTTCTTCATTATCTGGTGAATATCCTTATTTAAGCATGGTGAAGCCCTGGAACGTCATGGCTGTTTCAATTTCTGAATGTATTTCTGCATCAGATCAGTAAATGTTTTCATCATTGTATCACAAGAGGTGTTTACATTGTAAGATTGTATAACATCGTCCCAATTAATATATCGTAACTCATTTTCAAATTGTGTTGTTTTGTTCTTTGGAATACCTGCAAACTCTGGTTTACCATTGCACCAGGATTTTAGACGTTTTTTGGTAAGTTTTCTAACTATTAAAACCATATTGTGGTCAGACAGGCCTGTGATTAAATTGTATGTCTTTGTCACTCTCTCAGTTCTATTAGTGAAGACCAAGTCAATAAGGGTTTTGCTGACTTTAGTAAGTCTCGTTGGTCCTTTAATTATTTGCTGAAAATTATGGTTTGAATAAATTGTTTTTAATTTTTGCTTGCTGCCTTTGTCCAACCAGTTTATATTATAGTCTCCCAAGAATATAGTTTCACAGCTACAATTTAGTTGTTTAAGTAGTTCGTCTAGATCTTGGTAAAATGAGACACCATGTGAGGGAGGATTATATAGGGTTACAATATTAAATTTCGTTTTTGTTGACAACACTACATTAATAGCATTACACTCTAAAGGTGTGTCCAGATTAATTTCAACACATTTAAAACTCTCTCTTATATAAATCATTGCTCCACAACCGCCACCCCCCCACCTCCCCACCCCCCGCCCATCAATCTAACTTTCCTAAAGCATACATAACCTGATACTTCAGTCATATGTGTTGGGATATTACAGTTAAGCCATGTTTCAATCAAACATAAATAATCTACATTGGAGTCTGATAGTAGGTGTTGAACCTGATCTTGTTTTGAAATAATACTTTGAATGTTTAAGTGTCCTCCTACAATACCCTTTGGTTTGGTCTTTGACTCCCATATGACCTTTGCATGATATACAGTCTGGAAGAATCTAAATCATCTTTGTTTACCTTCAGCACTACCACTGTGTTTGCAGGATTCACTGATTGCCCATTTCACTGCATATTTTCTTCCTGTTGTTGTGTGTTGTTATGAGCAAGAAGGTTCTGACACTGTTGGCAAACTAAAGTCGACAGCATGAGGAGTGGAATCCCAAGTGTGTTGTTGTGGGTCAGGCAGCAGTTTCAAATGGAGCAGGTCTGTGGGTTCCCTCTCTCCTGTGGAAACATGCTGCACCTGCATGGCCTCAGCTGTATCTAATGTTCTCTGATTGCTCAATTCATTATGGATTTATCACTGTAATATTAAAAAAGTCCCCATTCCATGTGCGTGTGTCTGTGAATGGTAATATCTCCAAAATATTTACTGTCTGTGAGCCAACTTCCTTAAAAGACTGAGCTCTTCTTTGTTTTTCACCTTCTCTGTGACTTTGAGATGCTGCATTATATCCACGTAAGTCCACAAATAGGACACTGATGCCCAGCTGTTTTATTGCTGGGCCTTCTTCTGGGGTGAGGAGACTTTGCTGGCACAGGATTTTTCTGCGCTTCGGCCTTCTCTGGTCTCTGTGTTCAAATGGAAGAGATGGAAAAAATAACATGATGATTTACAGAAATACAATCTTAATCATGTCAAATTTTGCACTAAAATTAGGCGAATTGCTACTTTTTTGTCCAAGAAAAATGTTTTCAAAAGTGGCATCATCTCACCTGATTGACAGTTGTTAAAATGTTTTGCTTGTTATTGTTGTTATGTTTATTACTATGCACAGAACTGAATTGCTGAGGTTTGCACAATAACTGCCCTTGTTTGGAGATAATAGTAACTCAGACCTCTATATATTCACAAGTTGTCACACCCTCTTCTCTCCCTCACTATTTTCACTAATTCTATCATTATCATATTAACTTCAAGGTTATGTTAATTCATGTGTTTCAGCTCAAGTTAATTCATTTGATTTATAAAATGTTGTATTTTACATGTATATCTACAACTGCCTATTTTCATACTAGTGTTTTACATTTAGCATTAACATGTTACATATTTCCAGAAGCATCTTTAAAACAGCTATAATAATGTGTTGAAATTGGTTCACATTGGACTCTGAGTGGATAGTGTAGTCACATGAGAGCTGATAAACAGGAAACTTAACATGTGAAGCCGCACAGTGACAGAAATACTGTCCTATAAAGTGGATCTGTCTCCCCCTGGTGTTTCTTTTTATCAAGAGTAATTGACTACTGTCTATTGAACCCTCATGTTATATTAATGCAATATAATTACAAAGCAACTATTATTTTTTTGTTATTATTATCATTAGGCTTGCTCAATAAATCCAGTTATAATCAGATAATGTCAGACCACTGCATGAAGACACGTTGTTACACATGCACCCTCTTCTCTCCCTGCAGGTTTCAGCAATGGAAATATTTTATATTTAATATTATTTCATATGTGCTGGCTTTATGGGCTAAATATCAAGTAGCAAGAGTTCATAGTAAAATAGATGTTCTTTGTCAGAATTACTATAGAAGATATAACAACAATTAAGGACAATGTAGTGGAAATAGGACTCTTTAATGTTTTAAAGTTTTAAAATTTTCATTCTGCAGTTTGAAATAATTCATGCAGAACAAACACTATCTGACACGTTCATTTTAATGGAACGACAAAGTCAGGTGAGCTATCTTACCTCTACATATGCCATTATTTTCCCTAGCTGTAGCAGAGCGCAGTGACTCGGACTTCTCCAATTTCGGAACAAATTAATAACCACTTAGCGCCCGCCACGGGTTTAAGTTGCTATAAACAAGCGACACTGTGCATGAAAGCATATGCAAGGAGACTGTGGGTGGCACATCCGGTTACGAGATGTAGGGTGCTTACCTGAGAGGTAGGTCCCTCCAGTTGACCAATCACCGCGAATTTGACGTTGTTCCGACGTCATTGACCCTTTTTACTTTTTTTTTCGCAACTTTGACTTGCTCCCGCAACTTCATTGCAACTTTTCAGAAATATTTGCCGCAAAATCAGGTATTTTTGAATTTTAGCGCAAGGTTTTTGCCCGCTTTTTTGTTTCTTTTTTCCAAAGTTATATTTTGTGTGAAATCAAAGGTGTGTTTTCTGAATTTGATATGGTAAATCGACACCCATTTAGTCTTTAAAATCTCCTCTACTGTAAAAACACAGACGGAGTTGATTGTGCTGTTTTATATAACACAGCACTGGTATGATAATTCTGAGGGCATCATGTACTATACTATATAGTGGTGTCTTTGTATTTAGCAAGGACAAAATAAAATGTAATTTTTTAAAGAGGGGAGCATTATTTATGAACATGAAAGTAAGAGCGTGAGAGTAAGAGTGTGGTGGTAATTTGTGCCACAAGTTCAATTACTCATTATTAAATTAATTTTTCATGTTAGGAGTTTGTGCAAAGGTTGGGTCCTTTGTCAGACTTATACTGAGGGGACAAAGCAGAGAACTACGGGAAGGGAAGATATTGGAATAGTAACAGGCATCAGTGGGACATGCATGTGTACAGATGAAGAGGGAATGAAAGAAATAGAAGCTCAGTGCATCATGGGACATCCCCCAGCAGTCTAGGCCTATAGCAGCATAGCTAAGGGATGGTTCAGGGTTCAGCTGAGCCAACCCTAACTGTAAGCTTTGTCAAAAAGTCTACTCTTAAACAGAGAGAGGGTGTCTGCCTCATGGACCAAGACTGGAAGTTGGTTACACAGTAGAGGAGCCTGATAGCTGAAGGCTCTGCCTCCCATTCTACTTTTAAAGACTGTGGGAACCACAAGTAAGCCTGCATCCTGAGAGTGTAGTGCTCTGGCAGGGTAATAGCAAACAATTAAAATACAATACTTCTTGTGAAGGCTGACTCCAAGACAGGTGTACCTTACAGACATCAAGGACATTGAGGTATAGACACCTGTGAGCACACAATACTGTGCTTCCACACACACACACACAATGACTGGATAATCATTAATGCTATCAAGACATGTTTTTAATTATGCTCCTTTGTTTGTATTAACCAGCCACCTGTGTGGACCGGAAGAAAAATTTACAACGCTGTATGTGACAGGCCAAAAATGTTTCTAACGTGTGGAATTTCAGGGATTGGTTTGACGTAAACAGTTTTGTTTTTATTTAGAGTCTACACCACCATGCAACCAACCTGCGTGGAACAAATCCTCATTCCGGTGGACCACCATGATAATGGCTACCATTAGTCACCCTGTGAAAAATAGGTCTTTACTTTCTTGTGTTCATGTAGATGTGTGCTGTCTTCATTTAATGTTGAACTTGTACACTTCATACTCTACTCTTGCCAATTCATGAGCAAAACCACCGAGACTGTAATTACCCTGTATAACGTACATCCTTACATGTTTCCTGGTACTCTTGTAAAAGTGAGCTATGATATAAAGTATTAACATAATACAATATCTAACTTATAAACTCCATTTTCTATTCTAGCCCATTCATAATGAACACTCACCCCCCTATGAGGCTGGACAACATCTGATGGGACAAGTGCAAGCACCTATTATTGTGTTGAAGACAGGGGTAAGTGGCTGCACTAGAAAATGGTCATGACTACAGAATCTGAATTACAGTGGCCAGAGTGACTGACAGATTACCTTTGCCTCCTTTGTAGTGCTGCTGTGGAAAGAACTCCATGACTATTTTCCTCGTGGTCTGTTTTGTCGTGGTGTTAAGTCTACTGCTCGTCTACATTGTCTACCTCACATTATTTATTTGGAAGTAAGAAGTTTGGGTGGAACCCACGTTACCTGTTTTATCATTAAAAAGTATTACACTTTGTGTTCAAAAGCAGTAATTGTGTGTCTTTTTGTTTATTACATCTTTATTTACATTTTCAGATCTTCCATCACACAGATTAAGAATTCCAATGTTTCAATTCAATTTTATTTATATAGCGTCAAAACAAAATACAGGTTAGAGAGAGGGAGGGAGAGAGAGTGGCAAAGCACATTCCACTAGATGCAAGATGGAGGAAATAAACAATGACAATGTCAATGATACTAATGAAACAACAACAATAATGACAATATTACAGATGGTGTTGAGCAGAATCATGGGGCAGAGGGTGGTTTGTACAGGTCCAGGCCCTACAGCTCCAAATACCTACAGAGAGTAAGAGGGGAAGAGAAAGTATAAAATGGTGGGAAAGGGAAGATGTTGGGTTAGTAACAGGCATTAAGAATTTCTCAATGAACACAAAGATGGTTTCTCCAGATAATATTGCTGTATTTACACTGCAATACAAACATGCAGACAAAGGCAGATGATGTGGCTTCTCCAGCATCATTTATATTAATATTTATGTAAGTTTTAGTTTGAATGTATGTAAAACAATGGCAGTCAGAGCCCGTCATTTTTCATCAATATCGCTGAGGTTCTTCTGCAACACAGGAATATATCTGTTATAGGGACTTCCTAACTCTGTTGTAGGCTACAATAAAATAAGTAGTAACTGGTAGAAAGAATAGAAACAAAAGTGCTACATAAATATATACATACATAGGCCAAATATTACTAAAGCAATAATTCTGATTTCATTGAACTTCACTGCATTGAGTGTGGTGTCAGAATTTTCAGAGGAGAATCTCAATCTCTCGTGCACACACTGCCTGTCACAATGCAGCACCATGAAATAAATTAATACAACCTTGGAAGAGGGCACAGTAACTAAGTTTGAAACCCAACATTTAACCCACAATGTCAGTACATTATGTCTACATGATCCCACTTCTCCTTCCAAGACACTGTTTGGTAGAGCTGCACAATATATCGTTTGTGCGCAATAGTCACATCGCAGGGCCTGCGATGTAGGAAGCAAATGAACTCATCTAATTCCAAGGGTACCTGACACACGCTGTGCATGCGGACTCTGCATGTGCAGCGATCCACCAATCACATTAGTTCTTATTCAGTGTGCCTCAGCAGACCACGCCCCTGCACATGGAGTGAGTCGCTTGTAACAACATTAAAAAATGAGCAACGAACAAGAGAAAATCACCAAAAACGAAGACTTGGTGCCAAAAAGAAAAGCGACGTCAGTTATCTGGAATTATTTCGGCTACAAGAAGGATGATATTGACCAAACACGTGTTCTGTGTCGACAGTGCCTTGCATCTGTTGCCACAACGAGAGGTAACACAACTAATTTGTTTACTTATTTTCTACTATTTACAAAACAAGGGGTTGTGGACCACTCAAGAATCTGATGTAGAGCTGCTCTTATTATTTTATATCATTTTTGATAAAAAGAAAGATGTTTAGTTTTGCTGTAAAAGATTTCAGTTGTTGAATAAAAGGTTGAATAACCCGTTTATCACTCATTGTTAGTTACTTAATGTAAGTATGAAGCTAGAATGTTCCATTTTAAGATGAAGAGCTCAAAAGGTTCAAAGGTTTGTTTATTGTCATTCAATTCACGTTTGCACATGATAGAACGAAACATGTACTCAGGTCCCAGCACAATAAAAGCAAGCAATAAAAGATAACAATAAGAATAACCCATTGTTTCGACCCTGTCTGGGTTTTCTTCAGGCTTGCAAACAAATGCTAATTGTCTGACTGACTTGTGGAGAGATGCTTCCCTTTCAGTGGTCTGAGCAAAGGTGAGATCCTTCTCCTGAGCGTATCATTTTATACCCCTCTACTCTTGTGTTTCAATGGTCCCTCCCCCTTTCGACGTTACGGAGCAATACTATAGTTCCCCTACAGATTTAAACTTTTTGTACATGAAATAATCTGAATGTAGGTTTTTAAAGTAAGTATGAATTTATGTATTTATGAAATGATCTAATTTAAGACTAACTTTTTAAGGTAAGTATAAATTGTTGTTTTAATTGTTTAACCCTTGTTCAATCCTCCCAATTGCCATACACCTTTTGTCCTCTGGGGTCAAAAATGACCCTGTCTGGTTTGACTGTTATTTAAAGCATATAGTATAAATGTCAATCAATTCTGTGTTACACCTTTCGTCTTACTTCAGTCCAACCCATTACCACAAATTTTTCCCCTTTGTTTTGGAATTTAGGGCCAATATAACTTGTTTACATAAAAGTATACCCTGTTTTTGAGTGAAATTAAAATGAAACAATTAATTATTTTGACTTTATATCATTTTGACTATTTGACTTATCACAGAGTGGTATTTGTCAAAGTTTAGTGAGGATGCCGTTTTTGAATCATTTGAATTGTTTTAATGGCAGCACATAATCACACCTGCTGTCCTATGGGGTCAAAATTGACCCCGTCTGGTTTGACTGTTATTTAAAGTATATAAAGTGGATACTTTACCCAATACTGTGTTACACCTTTAATTACAACTTCATTCAAACACATTAACACCATTTCTTTATTCCATTAGAAATTCAAGGCCTGTAAGACCTCATTTAAATGAACTTTTACCTTGTTTTTGAGTAAAAATAAATAAAATCATCAATTATTCTGACTATAGTTAACGTGTCACGTGTGTTGATAGATCATCAGACTGGTATATGTCAAAGTAGAGTTAGGACGCTGTTTTTAAACCACTTCAATTTTTTTTAATGGCAGCAAATAATCACACCTGTTGTCCTCCCAGGTCAAAAATGACCCCGTCTGGTTTGACTGTTTATGAAACAAAGTATAAATTATCACCCACCTCTGTGTTTCAACTTTTTAGTCAACTTTATTCCAACTCATTACCTGACATATAAAACATGTCAACATTCATTTCCAAAATATTTAACTTTTCAAAACTAACTTTTCAGAATAGGGAGAAGGAAGAGCAACGGAAATGTAGCTTAATGCTGACCTTGCGTCGCTTGATGTGAGGTATCACCAGTTGTCGCCCGAGCTCATATTCAGGAAAGGAAGTTTTTTTCCCTACACACAAATTCAATGCATTACTCCTTTCCATATATATTATAAATATTATGAATAATAAATGTGCATTTCCTTGTCAAGGTTATCGACACCCCCTTTGTTGTGATTGTAATCTTCGATGATTTTTGGCCTTTTAACCTGGCCTTTTAACCTAACCCTAACCTGGCACGGCCTGCTGCCCATATTTTTATCCCATATTTCCCTGGTTTACTCGGGATGTACTGTTTGAATGGACAGCGACATCTGAAGGGGACCAGGCGCTCATCCAGTCACATCAGTGCATGGATCGTACATCAACGGCAAGAGAGACACCCACTTGGTCCCATACGTCTCGAACGGGAGCAAGTTTGTCTCATGCACGGCGATCTTCTCTTGTGTCTTTATCATCAAATCGAATCGCTCTTGAGATTTTATGAAAATGGTAGCACGGAAAATTTCCATGCCAGACTGGGCTTGCAATATACTAGCTGTAGCTTCTTAACTGGATCGGTACACACCAGCGAGAATCAACATACCCACATATGCCTGCAGGACCATTCGATCCATCTTTCTTCACTTGTTGCCATACACACGTTGCCCCTCCTCGTTTCTCATGTTCAATAGGCTTGGGCAGAAACATGTCAAAAGTGGACTTTATGTCATCAATACGAAACCTTGCATATGCGGTTGGACCATGGTGGTTTGTCTCTCTCTCTGCTGTCAACATGCGTCGTTCGTCACTGGGAGGGATGGAAGACCAGATCAATGTTTCATCCTTTGACTGGAAATATTCTTCTATCTCAGCTTGGTCCTTTTCCTCAGATTCTTCCTCATCAGTTGATTTTCATCTTCTCTTCATCATCGTAAGTGCATTCCTCCACTTCTGACACTTCTTCCATTTCAGCTTCAGATTCTACCTCATCATCATGTTCATCATTTTCCTTCACTTCATACCCTTCTTCCATTTCTGCAGCAGGCGATGTGGGGGCTTCTTCAGAGGAAGAAGTAGCATGTGGTCCGTACGTTGGATCAATCACCTCATCATTATTTCAAGTTCAAGTTACTTTATTTGTACCCAGAGGTAGATTTTGTTTGCAGTAGAGTCCTCGTACACACATATGGAAAAAACATAGAGGCACATATCACGCATCATCCAACTTAGGACAGTGGAAATTAAAAAAATGGCAAATTAAAAAGTTCTTACAGGTCCAGATCATACTAAGATATTGAAGTGAACTACAATACTAATAGTAAAAAGAAAATAAGTAAGTAAATGAAATAAATACAGCAATGAGTAAATAAATAAAAGCAGCAATAAATAATCACCTGTGCAAAATATAGCTATGACTTATTCCTCAGTGTAATGGCTGCAGGGACAAAACTGTTTTTGCGTGTTTTTGTTCTACACCTAGGGATTGTAAACCTGCGCTCAAAGGGGAGAAGCTGAAACTCAGTGTGCAATGGATGGGAACTGTCATTTAAAATTGAACCACATATGCGCTGTAGCTGTTTTGTATGCAAGGTCTCCACGTTGAGTTGTGGCTCACCAATCAGCCTGCTAGACCACTTTACTATTTGGTTGAGTGAGCTTTTATTTTTCAAAGAGAGGTTCCCAAACCAGGCTGCTAGTGCAAATAATAAACGGATTCAATAAAAGCATGGTAAAAGAGAGTCATGATGGATTTGTCAATGTGGAAGCGACTCAGTTTCCTCCAACAGAACAGGCACTGATGCCCTTTTTATACACACAGCTTCACAGTTAGTTTCAAATGTGAGTTTTGAGCCTATAATTGTTCCAAGGTTTCCCTCCTCCCCTCTTCTGACCCTGAATCCTTCTCATCAGTTGATTCTTCCTCCTCATTATGTTCAGCATTGTCCTCCTGGTCATTCTTTTCCACAACATGGTTAAAAATGAGCTCACAAGCCTCCTGTGCAGTATAGCGCGTGGGTCAATGACGTGACGCAATTTTTTTGTGTTCTTATGGTTCAGTTGAATTTATAAAAGGTTAAAATTAGAAAATAAACTTACAAATTACTCGCATACATTCTCTTTTTGAAGACCTCATCTAAAATTTCTGGATTTAAATCAATTTTCAGAGAATATTCAGGGGATAATGGCAAAAATGTCAATGTGGTGTAACCATAAAAACTTTGTATCAAATAGTTAAACTTGTTCAAAAAAGGTGAAATTCTCAATAAAACACCCTATCAACTAGTTTGGCATAATCTTACATTTGTGTTGTTTAATAATGAATAAAATACATGGAACACCATTGTTCTGAATATTATAATTAATTTGGGGAATTGTGTCTCTAAAGTCAACTTCCTAAAGTGTCAAGGTGGTGTAACCAACATTTAAGGAGCCATTTTGTTAATTTGTGCAAGAAGACCATGTGACAGGAAATTATATCACAGAGAAGGACCCCTGATTAGCCTAACTGCTGCATGACGAGGTTAGTAACTCTCTTGGAAATCTTGATAATTTGACATATTTAGGGTATGGTCAGGTGTGCTTAGGGTTACATGTCAAATGGTATGACCCCAGGAAAACATTTATCATTCATAATAATTGTAAAAATAAGTATTTATTTAAAAAAATGTGTTTGAAATCTTCACACCAAGGCCATGTGCTTACATAGGTGTCCATCATAATGCCTGTTAAATTTGAATTTAAATTGAAATGTCAAATGGTGTAACCGGTTTCACCATCTGACTTTTATTACATTCCTTTTGGTTAGAGGCCGATTTTGTCAAATATCAGTAGTTTATGATGCTGATTAAAGATGTAATATGAACTAACTTACTATGTGGAACTATGTTTAAGTGTTGCGTGTTATATTTCTCTTGACGAAGTGGTGATTTATCCACAACTTTATGATCAAAGCTCTGGAAGGTTAGGATAAAATCATTATTTTGCATGGCTTTGATATTTTTTTAAATGTTTAGCTTTAATATATATTTGTATTCCATTCACTTACAATTTTAAGCAATATATAGTGCAATATATGTAATTTCATAATATAGCAGAATGAAGTGGGTGAACAGTGACAATGTTGAACATGAACAGCAGCTTTAAAAAGACTTAAAACTCCAATATGAGAAATGTTAGTCAAAGATTTAAATGTAGATCTGTAAAATTACATTTATTAACTTTCTATTGTTTCATAATTATTGCAATATAATAGAGCCTCTTTTCCCCCAATAGATGCCATTATCAAGCAAAGAAAAAGTGGCTCGTCACAGAGCACGAGTCAGTGCATATCCTGCTGCAAGGGCCAATTACCTTGCCAAAAGGCGCGAAAGGTGGTTTTACACACACACACACACACACACACACACACACACACACACACACACACTTTAAATACTGTGAAAGAATATCAGGTTAAAGTCAGAGTAATATAGTGATTTAGGCTAATTGCTTTTATTTTTCTATTTTACCATTTAGTTATCAAAGGAGAAAAAGAGAGGGAAAGACTAAAAGTACTCCAGCAGCTGAGCTTTCCAAAACAAAGCAGGAGAAGTTGAGGGAAGAGTGGAGAAATTACCAGCGAGACTACAGAGAACAGAAAAGGGTGCTTGCTGACGTTCTCAACTTAACCCCACAATCTATGGACACGTCAGATGAGCAAATTCAGCATCTCGACAATCCAGAGCCTATGCATAATCATCTGGACGATCATGACTATGAGCAGCCAGTTGTAGAGAGACCGCAAGCATACTCAACCCCTGCAAGGAAAGGAAAGGAAAGGAAAGAAAGAACAAATATTATAGCTCAGTGCTGAAAGAGAGGGAAAAGCTGACGTCTGAACGTCGCAAAGTTAAAAGGGAACAAAAAAAAGAAAATGGTCAGTGAAAAGAACAAAATGAAAAACAAAAAGAAAGCCTCACAAATGAAAAGAGAGGAAGTGGCCAGCTTTCTCTGTAAGGATGAGAATAGTCGCATGTCATCAAGCAAAAAGGATACAATAACTAAAAATAAAATCAAGCAGCAAAGGAGGTTACTGCTGCACTCTCTCAAGGACCTCCATGCACTGTACAATTCAACAGCCATGAGACACCTCAGAAGTCTGCATTCATGTAGGCTCACATGGAGCCTGTATTGAAGGATGCCATAGGCAAATGATGGACCAGTGACCCAATACAGGAACAAGAAAAACTTTTTTTTTCTCAGCACAGTGCCTTTTCTGAGTGAGTTTCAAAGGGTCACTTGGAATTTCAGTGAGAAATCGCATGGGAAAGGAGCTCCTGATGGAGTGGGAGGGGCTGTCAAGCGTACTGCAGACACAGCAGTCCAAAGAGGCACTGACTTGCAGACAGCTGAGGAACTTTACAACTTTCTGAAGGATCAGCCCTCAAGCATCAAGTACTTTTGGATATCCGAGGAAGCCATTGCCAAGTACGACGAATCAGTCCCAACAAATGTCCCAGCCGTAAAAAGGTACACTGAAAATTCACCAAGTGACCTCTGAAGAGCCAGCTGCGATTCAGTGGAGGGAAATTTCATGTTTCTGTGCAAGACCTGATATCTGCAAGCGCTATGATCCAACTGCAGTAGATCTCCGCAACCTGCAATCAGAAGACCTCCCCTCAACATCTACCAACTTACAGCAGGATCTTAAAGGCAAGTTCATTCTGGACAGATATGAAAGTAAGCCTTTCGTGGGACGGGTCATCCAGGTGGTGGGTGAAGAAGTGGAAGTGAGCTGCATGCAACGCTCTGGGTGGGAAGAATGTCTTCACCTGGCCTCATCCACCTGACATCCTATTCTATTATGAGTCTAATGTGCTGCACATAATCTCTGAGCCAGAACATTTGAACTCACGTCATTCAAAACTCATGACAGAGGACTGGAAACATTTCCCAGCACACACACAGCCCTAAACACACAATTCTCCCTCTCTCTCTATCCCTTCCAGCACCACCTCACACACACAACTTTTGACATGTTTTTACACTTATTCATTGCAGTCAAAACATGAGTTCACATGATTTTTTGAAGTTTGTTTTTTAAATTAATTCATAAAATAACACAAGTTCACATGATTTTTTGATGTTTGTTTTTTAAATTAATTCATAAAATAACAAGTCCACATGATTTTTGGATGTTTAATTTGTAAAAATGAATTAATCTTGATGTTTTTTCTTCATTGAAAATAATAAACTGGTTTGTTTCAATTGGTGTAACCAGTATTTTTCATAAAAATATTATAATATTCAGGAAAATTCATGTGGAATAAGATGTAATCCTCTATTGCAATGTATTAACATGTTTTTTAACAGTTTATACATAATTTGTCAAATATTATTTAGAAAACAAAGTGTTTTCAGCATTTGTCCTGCTCTATATTACAAGTAGTACACTTGCATACACTCTAGGTGGAAATAAATATTTAATATTTCTCCTTTGTTGTGGTTACACCACTTGACATTTTCAGGAGCAATCAGTCTTACCTTTCGTAAAAAATAATTCAAATGCTATTTCAAATTACATGAAACCAACATAAATACAAAATATATATTTTAGCAAATCTGATGCAAGCTTTTAAAACATTTTTGAATTGCTCATAATGCAAACCCTTATTTGTCACTGACCCGCCTCTGGCTCCTCATTGTGCTGCCTGTCTCTCTCAGACTAAAATGTGAAATGCTCCAACACCTGTGAGAGAAGACCTTTTTTGTTGTTGTCATAACCGTTGCTTGACCCCACACATCAAACATCCAAGATCAAAGATGTTTTGGAAAGCAGTATGGTGTGACAATTTGCTCCATCGCACCACTTTGTGCTGCAGGGTCTTATTGACCCCAGAGGACAATTGTTAAGGACAAGTAATTTTATTGAACAATAATTCAATCAAATTATTTCAAATTAATTTAAATCATGAAGAGCATAGTATCGGACAACATCCATTATTTTCAGACCATTTGATGAATAAAAAACAAATTTTGACGGGAAAAGATTTAACTTGGGGTCAGAACCCCAAGTCTACACGAGGGTTAAGGTAAGTATGAATTGTTGTTTTAAGTTTTTAAGGCAAGTATGAATTGTTGTTTTTAACTTTTATCGTTAGTATGAATTGTTGTTCTAATTTTTTAAGGCAAGTATGAATTGTTGATTTTCACTTTTATGGTAAGTATGAATTGTGGTTCTAACTTTTTAAGGTAAGTATGAATTGTTGTTTTCAACTTTTATGGTAAGTATGAATTGTTGTTCTAACTTTGTAAGGTGTTCTGTTTAAGCCGCACGTGAGTGGTCAACTACATGATGTGTGGTGGCGTCTATGTGTCCGCACTGAGCGGGGGGGAGGGGCGGGGGTTACAGACACAGCACACACAGACAGAGAGAAACAGGAGGGAGGGAGACGCGTGCGTGAGAGAGAGAACAGCCCCTACAGAGACAACACGCTGGAAAGGTGAGAAAATGAGTGACGGCAGGAGACGCAGTAAAATTGAGTGTAGAGTATGCAAGGCTAAAATCTCATATCGAGCAGGCTCTACAAATAACCTGCACAGGCACATTAGAACTGTACATTCATCGGTGCAGTTGGAAGAGAACCTTCTACTAATGAAAGTGCCAGTGTGTCTGCTGCATCTGTTGCTGCTGCTGCAGTTGTAACCCAGCTTTCATTTTGAATTGAAGACCGTCCGGTATTGAATTGTTCTCAGGGGTTGAGAAAGGGACTCCCAATTCAAACAGACAAGGAGCATCTTGTCCGGTGCCTTTGTAAAGAGTAAAAATAATAATTTCATTGTTTATAGAGAATGTAAACAATCATTTGTTTTCACAAAGAAAGAAAGAGGGAAATACATTTGTGTTTTATTTTTATTTTAATCTATTGATGCAGAGTTAAGGTCATACAGTTGTGGTTGTATGTTGATGGTTATGTATATTTCTATGGTTTCCACTTCCAGCATTTGTAGCATTTCAGTTCAGAAATTGAAAATTGTGAATAAAACTGGATAGGTAGTAAACTGCTACCATAACCCTGGATAAATTCCACTTATTGGTTACCCAGTGTCTACACTACACCACCACAACCCAGAGCTCTATAAAGACAGTTTGTGTAAAAGGCTATGTACTTAAAAATTTTTTTTGTAGCACTCTGTTGAGTATAATAAGCCATATAAATAATGAATATTTGTACATTAGTAATTAATTTTACACATAATTTTACATTATTTTTTGTAATCAATTAATTGAAGCAACAAAAAAATCGGAGGAGCCACTTGGGAGCTGAAAGACCCGGCTCTTTTTAGTGAGCCGAGCCATAAGAACAGGCTCTTTTAAAACAGCCGGAAGTCCCATCACTAACGGGAGGTGCACGGTCCTTCCCACTTGAAGCCTCAATCACTCTGTCCCAACTGGGTTGATGGTCGCGCTGGCACCTCCTGCCGTAGCGTACCTCTGTCCAACCCCCATCCATTGTTTTGTTTTGGAGCTGTGTATTTATGTAATTATAGTTATTGAAATATTATTATTATTATTATAATTATAATTATTATTATTATTATTATTGTCGTCTACGAAATGAAAATACATTTATGTATTTTTTAACTAACTAAAATGATCTATGAATTGAAAAAAATAAATTTGTGTGTAAAATGAAAAGAAATTAAATTGTTTTTAAGTATATAAATGAAAAAAGCGTGTGCCAAGGGTGACGTTTTGACCTGTAGCACTTCCTCAAGCCAAGGCGCACTAAAAAGAAAACAAGTTGGCTGTTCTTGACTGGCTGACTGAGGTGCTTCTCTTCCTGTGGTCAGAGCAGAAGTGAGCTCTCTCTCCTACAAGCCTCCTTTTATTACCTCCCGATTTTGTGTCCCTTAAGCTTTAGTGGTTTCTTCTTAGATTGTCCTTTTCACTTCATTTGTCCCTCCCCCTTTCCTCCAATGTTATAATCTCCATATGAATTTAGATAAATTTAGAGTTTTTAAGGTAATTATGAATTGTTAACTTTTTAAGGTAAGTAAGTAGAGGTGTGTAGCACTAGTGTCTGCCAGACACACTATTAAAGCACCGATTCTTGAAACTTGGCAAAAACATGCCCCACTAAGAAAAGTGCTAATTCTGTTGGAAATTAATAACATTTTCATGAATAAAAAGAATCAAGGTTATAATCAGGGGGTCCTTTGCACATATGTAAGGTTCTTTTATAGGTTTATTTTTAATTTTTATTAATTTAATGATTATATGCTGGCCCATTGCCTACAAAATCAGTTGTCCTCGGATAGGAGAATCATTTCAACTTGATTAAAAAAGAATAATATCTTTACCACATGACAGAGTACATTGTAATATGTACGAACAGTGAGTTTTGAACAATATTTACTATTATTTTGTGGTTGCTCAAAATGTGTCCCACATATTCGTCACCACCGTCAGATATTTATAAAAAGCAATAAAATCAGGCAACTACAAGGTCAACTACATTCCTGAGGACCCCATTTTCAAACCTTCAGCTCTACTGCATGCTTCAAGATCAATCAAGCTCCCGTAAGTTTGCTATTTTCTCTTAAACTTGTTCATATTTTTGGACACTGCTACTGTCACAACCATAACATGTCAACACCATCTCTTTTGTATAAAAAATATTAGATTAGATTATGACATAAATGTTTACTTTTTACGAAGAGGTCTGAAGTAGCTAGCAACAGAGGGTAAACAAGATGGCTAATGTGAACAACTCATGCATATCATGTGAAAGAGTAGGTTTTTGTCACCACCGTCAGGTTTTCTGTCTGACGGTGGTGGTGACAAAAACATCCAAATGGTCCTCAACAGAGGCTAGAATATAATTGTTGATCTGTAATGTTTCATTAACCTCTTTTATATTTTTATTTTTGTAATTCCCCCTATATTTCTTCCATATCGTCCAACCCTAGGGGATGAGGTGTGCCTTCCTTCTCTCTCAATTCACTATTATGCCATATTCATTTGGCTTACGTCATTTGGGATGCACATAGTGCACCTATTACCTACGTACATAGCACATAGTATACAATATCCCTTGTAGGCTATGCATCTCCAATGACTAAAGCCAAATGAAAATGGCATGACAACATTTAACCAAATCTAACATTCACTGTAATTGTTATGTGCTTTATTTCTCACTGCGCATGTGCAAGTTACAGGTTTGTTCTGGGGGAGGAATGCGGAAGTCTGTCATTGTTATTGGTGTGCTGAGGTTGCAGTAAAGTCATGAAAACCTACAGTTGTCATCGTAGTTATTGAGCCAAAATTGGTAGTAGAGGATGGCCGCTGGTAACTATAAAGTTCCGCCAGCGTTTGATGAGAAGAAATCTTATGAAAGCTGGAAAAATGAGGTCGAAATCTGGAGACTGGTTAGTGACTTGGATAAGAAGAAGCAGGCCCTGACGGTTGCCTTGTCGCTAATGGGAAGAGCGAGGGACAGCGCGCTGGAAGTAGCCGCAGAGGATTTGAACATAGTGGATAATGGAATGACTACACTTCTGAAAAAACTGGACTCTGTTTTTGAAAGAGGAAAAGGACCGCCAATACGAGGCGTACACGGAGTTTGACCGGATAACGAAAGACAATGGCGTTTCGATAGTGGATTACATTGTTGAGTTTGAACGGAGGTACAACAGAATTCACCAGTTCAAAATGGAGCTCCCGGATGCAGTGTTAGCATTCAAGCTGCTAGGCACTGTGGGACTGAATGTTAAAGATAGACAGTTGGCACTTACCGCTTGTCCACGCCTCACGTTTGACAACATGAAGGCCGCATTGAAGAGGATTTTTGGCGATACTACGCCACAGAGGGGCGCTGATGCACTGCAGGTGAGCGGAGATGCAACTGACGCTGCCTACTACACAAAGATTACCGGCAGAAGAGAAAGTAGGTCAAATATGCAACGTCAAACAGCTGTTCAAGGTACCAATCCGCTTGACAGATACGGCAGGAGAACGAGATGTGCAGTCTGCCAAAGCATATATCACTGGGCAAAGGACTGCCCCCACAAAAATGAACATGCTAAACTGACAGAAGATGAAAGACAAACAGAGTTTGAAGAATGCAACATTACTTTATTGTCTAAAGACACATTGTCTAACACAGAGATTTTCATGTTGGAGTCTTTGGGATCTGCTGTGATTGACACGAAAAATGGCTTGATCATTATGTCAGTCAACTAACACAGGATGAGTTACTTAAAATGAAGGACATAAAAAGTGCAAGACCATTCAAGTTTGGTGATGGGAGAATTGTCCATTCCACAAAGAAAGTGAAAATCCCAGCTGTGATAGCACAGACTAGATGTCAAATTGAGACAGAAGTTGTCCCAGCCGATATCCCTTTGCTTTTAAGCAAAACGTCACTGAAAAGAGCAGGTGCAGTTTTGGACATTGAGAATGACAAAGCCATTATTTTCAAGCAACCTGTGAAACTTGAACTGATATCGTCAGGACATTATTGTGTGAACTTGAGGGATGAGAGTTCCCCAGGTGGAAGTGACATCCAAAATGAAGATGACATCCTAATTGTGACAGAAAACATGACAAAACAGGAAAAACAAAAAATTCTATTGAAACTGCACAAGCAGTTTGGACATGCCTCAGTTGACAGACTGAAAAAACTACTGACCTGCTCAGGTAATACTGATGAGTGCACCACAATCCTGAAGGATATTGTAAAGAACTGTGAGACATGCATTAGATACAGTAAACCAAAGCCAAAGCCAGCAGTAGGTTTACCCATGGCCTCAACCTACAATGAAACTGTAGCTATGGACTTACATGAGCTAGAGCCAGGAGTGTGGTATCTGCATGCCATTGACCACTTCACACAATTCAGTGCAGGGAGCATTATAACCACCAAGAAACCCAAAGAGATAGTGAAGCACTTTATTCACTGCTGGATAAGTGTTCATGGTCCTCCACGCAGACTGTTCACTGACAATGGGGGTGAATTTAATAATGAGGAAATGAGGGACATGGCTGAAAACTTTGAAGTGAAAACGACTGCAGCTTATAGTCCATGGAGCAACGGTCTATTAGAAAGGCATAATCAAACTCTCACTGAAATCCTGTTGAAAGTAAAGAGAGACAACGGATGTGATTGGAAGACAGCCCTAGACTGGGCCCTGATGGCAAAAAAACTATGCACAATGTACATGGCTACAGTCCCTACCAGCTAGTGTTCGGGCAGAACCCAAATCTGCCGTCAGTTCTCACTGATAAGCTCCCAGATCAGAAGGGACTAGCATGGCTACTTGGATGGCCCAACACATCTCAGCACTACATGCTACAAGGAGAGCATTCACAGAAACAGAATGCTCTGAGAGGATACGAAGAGCCCTTCGTAAACAAGTGCGACCCACTGATGACCGATATGAAATGGAGGATAAGGTTTACTACAAACGGGTGGATTCTACAGAGTGGAAAGGTCCAGGTGTGGTCATCGGCCAAGATGGTGTGGTGATGTTTGTTCGCCATGGAGGCACTTATGTTCGTGTACATCAATCCAGACTTCGAAAGGTTGATGGCTCGCAAGATATGCTGAGAGAAAGAGATAACACAAGGAGACACAAGGAGCCTGTGGCAGGGGTTACAGACCATCACGGACTACAAACCTCGACCACAGACCTGTGACAACAACATCACTCTGCTGAACGATCTGAACCACTTCTTTGGACGGTTTGAAGCCGACAACACCACACCTGCACAGAAGACAACACCCCCTCCAGATGACCAGGTGCTGTCCCTGACTCCAGCCAGCGTGAGGAGATCCCTCTCCAGGATCAACGCTCGCAAAGCTGCAGGACCGGACAACATTCCTGGTCGTGTGCTGAAGGACTGTGCAGAGGAGCTCACAGATGTCCTCACAGACATCTTCAACACCTCCCTGAGCCAAGCTGTTGTCCCCACCTGCTTCAAGAACACCACCATCATCCCGGTCCCAAAGAAGACCTCCCCATCGTGCTTCAACGACTACCGCCCCGTGGCACTGACCCCCATCATCATGAAGTGCTTCGAGCGGTTAGTCATGCAGCACATCAAATCCATCCTACCTCCCTCCCTGGACCCGTACCAGTTTGCATATCGGGCCAACCGGTCCACTGATGATGCAATCTCCACCGCCCTCCACTCAGCTCTCACCCACCTGGACTCTAAGGACTCATATGTGAGGATGTTGTTCTTGGATTTCAGTTCAGCTTTTAACACAATCATCCCCCAGCAGCTGATACAGAAACTGGACTGTTTAGGACTAAACACCTCACTCCGTAACTGGTTGCTGGACTTCCTGACAGGAAGACCACAGGCAGTCCGGGTCGGCAGCATCGCATCCAGCACCATCGTGCTGAACACAGGGGCTCCCCAAGGATGCGTGCTCAGCCCCTTACTGTTCACCCTGCTGACCAATGACTGCACACCAACACACAACACCAACCTCTTCGTCAAGTTTGCGGATGACACGACTGTGGTGGGGCTCATCAACAACAACAATGAGTCAAACTACAGGGATGAGGTGAGCCAACTCGCCAAGTGGTGCAGAGACAACAATCTCTCTCTGAACGTGGAGAAGACAAAGGAGATTGTTGTCGACTTCCGGAGAGCCTCCACCCAGCACCCTCCACTGACTATCAATGGAGCTGCTGTGGAGAGAGTGAGCAGCACCAGGTTCCTGGGTGTGCACCTCTCTGAGGACCTCTCCTGGAGCAGGAACACCGCATCACTGGCCAGGAAAGCTCAGCAGCGCCTCTACTTCCTCCGCAGACTGAGAAGAGCCAGAGCACCAGTCCACATCATGACAACCTTCTACCGTGGAACCACCGAGAGCATCCTGACCAGCTGCATCACTGTGTGGTACGGCAGCTGCACTGCATCCTGCAAGAAGACCCTGCAGCGCATAGTAAGAGCAGCTGAGAGGATCATCGGTGCCTCCCTCCCCTCCCTCCAGGACACTTACAGCACACGTCTGGCCCGCAAAGCACTCAGCACTGCGGGCGACCCCACCCACCCCAACCACCAACTCTTCAGTCTCCTGCCTTCCGGGAGGAGGATGAGGAGCCTCCGAGCGAGAACCAGCAGACTGAGAGACAGTTTCATTCATCAGGCCATCAGGATGCTGAACTCCCTCCCAGCGCTGCCCCCCCTTCCTTCTCCTTCTCCGCCCGCAGCCCCCACTAACTATGGACATTGTTGACCCCCCCCCCCCCATGGCACCAGCCACTTTTACAACTCAAAAACACTTTAAAATCTATTTGCACTGTGTAAGAATGTTTACAATTTCATTGTCATAGACCAGTTTACACCATTTTATACTGTCATATTTATATCAAACTGCCATATTTATATCTATATTTATATCCAATCCCAATACTGACATACCTATTCCACACTATTTATATCTCCGGACTTTATATTCCCGAATGTCTCTTAGCTGTACATATTTTATTTTTATTTTTATTTTTAGATCTATATTTCTATTTTATTTTATATTCTTATATTTCTTATTTCTGTCTGGACAGAGGGAAACACAATTTCAATTCTCTGTATGTCTTGTACATATTGCAGTTTTGACAATAAAGTCGACTTTGAACTTTTTGAACTTTGATAATCAGTTGATGGGAACTGAAAATGCCACATTACCAGAAACTGGACTCTATAAAAATAAGACTGACAATGAAAGTGAGGAAGAGGCACCCTCAAATGATGAAGATGCTGAGGATAACAATGAGCCCCCTCACACATCAACACACTCAAATACTACTTGTGAAGGACTTAAGCTGAAAACTGGACAAGTAGTTACATACACAGACAGTGGAAGTGACCAAGTACACACTGGAAAAATCCTCAGCCGGGCAGGAAAGGCCACTGGAACGCACAAAAACTGGTACAATTTACAGTACACAGAGCCTGAGGAAATTGCTGGTACAACTGGATCAGTGGACTTAGGACAAGTAGACAATCTTCAACTGGGTCCATCTGAACATGTTGAGTTATGTGCAGACTGCCATAAAGAGGACGTACTGATTGTGAATGATGATGCCTTCATACCTGCCAAACACGCTGAACTCAGCAACTGGAAACAGAACAATGTGTTTGAAGAGGTGAAAGATGAAAGTCAGAAATGCATCTTTACAAGGTGGGTGTGCACACTCAAGGAGACACCAGATGGTGTTGTCCCTAAAGCCAGACTAGTTGCAAGAGGCTTTGAGGAAAAGAACACTGAGGAGCTACCAAAAGATTCAACTACGTGTGCTTCAGAGTCCCTAAAAATGATCATGGCTGTTATATGTCAAAAGAAATGGCAGCTGAACTCCATAGACATTAAAGCAGCCTTTTTGCAAGGTAAAGAGTTAACCCGAGATGTCTACATTCGGCCTCCCCGAGAAGCTCAGAGCAAAGGAACTGTGTGGAAGTTGAAGAAGTGTGTTTATGGCCTGACAGATGCTTCTCTGTACTGGTACAACAGGGTAAAGGACATTATGCAGCAGTCGGGAGGTACTGTTTCAAAAGTTGACCCAGCAGTGTTCTACTGGTTGGATGACTCCTACCATGTGATGGGAGTCCTTGCTTGTCATGTGGATGACTTTATCTGGGGAGGTTCGGAAGAACGTTCTCCATGACAGTCATTTCTCACTTGAAAGCTACTTTTCAAATTGGACGTGAAGAACACAACAGCTTCAGCTACATTGGAATGGAGGTACTCTCTGTAGAGGATGAAATACAGGTGCAACAATGGATGTACATAAAAAATCTCCAACCCATTCATGTGGACCCCACGAGAGCCCCCTCCTAACAGACACTGAATATGATATGCTTAAGTCAAAGATTGGCCAAATATTGCGGGTGGCGAGGCAGAGCAGACCCGACAGAATGTGTGACATATCCATCCTGGCGTCAAGTACAAAGCATGCCACTGTTCAGACTCTGCACTGTGCAAATAAACTGATCAGAAAACTGAAGTCAGAGGAGGTGACTTTGAGGTTTCAGTACTTGGGAAAAGACAGCTCACTAAAGCTGGTGGTGTTCAGTGATTCATCCATGGGAAATCTTCCAGATGGAGGCACTCAAGGTGGGCACCTGATCATGCTTATGGGAGAGGTTGGAAGATTCTCGCCTATATGCTGGCAGTCAAAAAGGATCAGGAGAGTTGTTCGGAGCACTTTAGCTGGAGAGACTTTGGCACTTGGAGATGGCATCAACAGTGCAGTCTTCCTAGCTACACTGTACTCAGAGATCACCACAGGTGACTGTACAAGCAACAATTTGCTAAATGGACTAAACAACAAAGTTTTTTTACTGTTCTACTTTAGTTATTAAAGCTGAAACTTTAAACCTGGCTATCTGTTAAGAACACTAAAAAAGGAGAAAAATAAATATTTTCTTTGCACTGTTTTTCTTTAAAGAGAAAAGGGGAGTTTGTTATGTGCTTTATTTCTCACTGCGCATGTGCAAGTTACAGGTTTGTTCTGGGGGAGGAATGCGGAAGTCTTTCGTTGTTATTGGTGTGCTGAGGTTGCAGTAAAGTCATGAAAACCTACAGTTGTCGTCGTAGTTATTGAGCCAACAGTAATTCCCCCCAATTTCATAGTCATTACGCTCAACTTTGACTTTATGTATTTTAGGAAGTTATGGCTAGGCAGCAGCTATCTGTGGAGGAGAGAAGGAGAAGAAACAGGGAATATCAAAAGAAGTGTAGAGAGAAAACACACAGTGATGCAGAGTTAAAGGAGGAATACCTCAGAACGGAAAGGCAAAGATGGAAGAAGAGGGTGAAGGAAGGGAAGATAAAAAATATCAATGACTTGAATGAAAGGGAAAAGAGAAGTCAGAGAAAGGCTTGGAAACGTAGTCAACAAGTATCAAGAGATACTCGGAGTAGGCAGGCTATAGCAGGAGAAAGGGAAAGAAAGAAAACAGGAGCGAGATACTCTAGAGAGATGAAAGCTATTAGAAATAAACTTCAAGAGGTAACAAAGGATAGGAACAGAATGAAAAAGCGTTGGGTACGAGAACAAGCTTGGAATAAAAAAACACAAGAATCACCAAGAAAAAAAACAGAGCAGCTGCTGCGGGGAAGCCAACTCAAAAACCCCTCCATCAAGAAAACTCTGCTGTTCCACAACACACTCATTCATGAATTGAAACAAAACAAGTCTGCCCACAAGAACAAGAACTTGACTCTGTCAGGCAAGGCTCTCATATAACACACTGCGGAAGAGGAGGCCTACTGACAAAAAACCTACATACATTCAAACAATTACTCAGAAGGTTCAGGATTTCTACCATAATGCAGCACGAATGACAACTGACAAACAGGACACAATCACACGCAAGAAAATCAAGCATCAGAGAATGATTCTGACTAGGGCTGGGGCGACATGTCGACGTCATCGATTACGCCGACGCAAAAAATGTACGTCGATGCGTTGTCCGACCAAAACAAAAAATGGCGGCAGTGAGTAGCAGCAGCAGCAACGCCAGTGAGTCAGCTGATGCTGAACTCGGCAAAAAAAGAACACGTATTTCGAAGGTATGGGACTATTTTACAGTAAAAGGGAGCGACTCTGTTGTTTGTCAGCTTTGTAAAATGGAAATGGCCTATCATAAAAGCACGACGGCTATGCACCAGCACCTCAAAAGGCGGCATCCAGGAGCAGCTTGTGCAGATGACCCCTAACCCTAACACCGTAAGTTTTCAACTTTTTTTTCTTTTCTTGTTTGTTTTGTTGTACATATTATATTACGCAATGAGTCGTCACATTTTAATACCGTATTATAACATTAAACATCATAATGTACCCTGTCATTCATCCAAACACCCCCACGTACACATGCAGGCACACCCACCCACACACCTCAAACTCAAAACTGATATAAGCTGCTCTCTGTTTTGTTGGTTTTTATTTCTGATTTTTGTTTGTTTTGTTTTTGTTTGTTTTTCTGTCTGCCTGCTTTGTTTTGCACTGTATTAGTCCTGTACTACATTGATTGTTGTTTTGTAATTTCTTTTTTGTAATTTTCATTTTGTAATTGGTCACTGTCATGCCGTGACAGCTCAACTACACACATAGGATTTGATTACTTGCTGATTTAAACGATGGCAATAGACAGTATGATTAGGATATATTAAAATCCTCTTATTATTATTATTATTATTATTATTATTATTATTATTATTATTATTTATATATAATTAATATTTTTTTAAATTATTTTTATTAATCTGTGTGCTGTGTGTGTGATTTATGTTTTCAGGAATAAGCAGAAAAGTGTGGAGGACTACTTTCAGAAGAAAAAAACAACCCCCTGCACCCCCCAGGAGGCTGCTGTACTGACTGAGAGCGTCCCATCTATGATTGTGAAAGACATGAGGCCGCTTGCTATGGTTGAGGGCGAGGCATTCAAAGAAATGCTGACCACTTTTCAATCAGGTTACACTCTGCCCTCTAGGCGCCATTTTACAAGTATGATGGAGAGAAAGTATGAAACTTCAGTGGAGAAACTAAGGAACGAACTAAAAAAGGCCACATCCAAAATTTCCCTTACCACTGATGCTTGGACTAGTCTGGTCACAGAGGCTTACTTAGGAGTAACTTGTCATTTCATTGATGACAATTGGGATCTTGTCTCCTTCAATTTAACAACACTACCAATTGAAGAGCGACACACTGCAGAAAACATTGCCTCCTGGGCGGAGAAGGTGGCAGAAAAATTCAACATTTCCTTGCATAACGTCCCCGCCATTGTGCATGATAATGCAAGTAACATAGTCGCAGCTCTCCGCATCCTCGAAGAGAAGTTTGGAGTGGCATCTTATCGGTGTGCTGGGCATACACTGCAGCTAGTTGTACACCATGCAATGAAGGACCCCATGATTGATAAGGCACTATCAGCTGCACGGGGCCTCGTGAAGCACATCAGGAAAAGTGAGCCAGCTAGCACCAAACTTAAGCAGAAACAAAAACAAATGGGCACAGCTGAGCACAAACTAATCCAAGATGTAGCTGTCAGATGGAATAGTTCATACTATATGGTTGAACGTCTGTTAGAACAGCGATGGCCAGTGGTTGCGACGCTGTCAGATCCAGAAGTCACACACCGTGGGAAACATTACCGTTACTGTTTTTCTTAGTGGACAATCTTATGTCACAGCTTCTGTTCTCCCCCCCCGCTAAAAGGTCTCCTGAAATCCACCCAAAACAGATCCTTTGATTCTGCTGCCGTGAACCTGTTCCAGAGCCATGCAGAAGGGGAAATCTTGTCAAGGTGGCAGCCGAAGGTATCTGCATTTCAAGAGGATGGGAAAAATGTGTCACTCATTGCTGCTGCCCTTGATCCACGTTTCCGAAAACTGAAATTCCTTTCTCCAGAGGATGCTCTGAAACTGCAAGTAAGAGTACAGAGTGTTGCACTTGATCTCAAAAGGGAGCAGAGAGCACAGCTACAGCAGGCAGCTGTGGGGCAGGAAGCCTCAGCAAGTCCCTCACCAAAGAAGAGGTCTGTGTTGGACACTTTGTTGGGCACAGATTCTGAGGAGGAAGACAGCAACGAAGTCATGGATCAGGATGAGGATGGGGACAATGAGACCATGAGGAAAAAAGTACTGTTGTATTTTGGGGAAACGCCTATCGCAAGGGACAATGACCCCCTTAAATGGTGGAAGGATAACGCAACAAGATTCCCCACACTGGCTGCTTTAGCCAAATCGTATTTGGCTGTACCTGCCACATCAACGCCATCTGAAAGGCTTTTTTCAGTTGCTGGAAACATTGTCACCAAAAAAAGGGCGAGCCTGACTGCTGAGCATGTTGAAATGTTAACATTCCTCCACTCCAATGCATGACTACATCATGTCTTTAATTAAACACACACACACACACACACACACACACACACTGAGTATTCTTAAGGGAAAAGTGGCAGAGTGTATGTTAAGAGCACTTTTTTGCAGAAAGCAAAGTAAATGTTATATTTTGTTGGTTCAAGAAGGACACCACTGCTGCTGCTGTTTATATTTTATTTATTTATTGTTAACATTTGTTTGTTTGCACAACAGTTTTACTTATTGAAAGACAGTATTTTATTTATTTTATTTTTTGTTAAATGCTATCTCTGGCATCAGATTGCACTACTGTATTCATTACTTGAATTTTATTTTGGAATCGTTAGATTAATCGATGCATCGAAAAAATATTTGCTAGATTAATCGATTACAAAATTGATCGTTTTGCCCAGCCCTAATTCTGACTGATACAGTATTGAACGTCCACAAGGAGTTCACCAAGAAGGAACCAAGAGTGAATCTCAGTTATTCATCCTTCTGTGCCTTACGTCCATTCTATGTCACAGCACCAAGACCGTTGGATCGTAAGACACACCAATGTCAGTACCATGAGAATGCTAAGCTGATGCTTGAAGTCCTAAGAGAAAATGGTGTTGTCAAGTCTAGCAAACTGGAGGATAGTTTTGAACTTGTCTGCTGTTCACAGACAAGCGAGGCATGTCTTCTGTGCTCCTGCACCCGGTGTCTCCACAAACATACACTTCCCACACCACAGCAAGACCAGACCAATGTTGAATGGCAGCAATGGGAAGGAATTCAGGATCAAACAGCAGTTCAACACAAGACTTGCGATGCACAGTGGCACGCTGGGAGAGCTTCTCCAACGATATAAAGACAAACTGAAGACAGAAACAACAACACACGTGTGCTCAGTTCAGAACCAGACCAGAGAGTACAGGAGCATGATCGAGAAGTGCAATGATAGCACAGTAATTGTGCACGTGGACTTTTCTGAGGTGTGGAAGTGCAAGTATAGTTCTGAGGTACAGTTATGCCATTTTGGTCAGAACCTCCCACAGCTCAACCTGCACACTGGCATGTACTATACAAAAGAACAGAAGACAGGCTTTTTCACAGTATCAGAATCCAAGCGACAAGATGCGTCTGCCATTTGGACTCACATGGAACCAGTCCTGCCCAGCAAGCAATACAAGAACAAGAAGAACTTTTTTCTCCTCTGCATTGTCCCTCCAACTCTAGGTTTCAAGAGAACAACCTGGAACTTCTTCCCCACCTCACATGGGAAGAGAGCCCCAGATGGCATTGGAGGAGCTGTGAAAAGGACTGCAGACAGCCTTATACTGCAGGGGAATGACATTGTGAATCTTCCATGAGATGGTTGGCAGAAGCCGCTGCAGCACTAAGCTCTATATCATTACTGAAGCTGACATGCAGCCATATGACGCACTCCTTTCTCAATCACTAAAACCTGTACCTGCAACAAGGAAACTCCATCAGGTCACACCAACACACCGAAACGACTCTGAGATCGATTGCAGATCACTGTCCTGTTTCTGCAGTGAGCCACAGATGTGCGAGTGTTTCAGCACAACAATATTCCAGGTGACTGCCAACACACCCAGAGTACAGGTTGAGGATGATGGTCCTATACCAATGCAAAAGAGGAAGGGTCCTTTGGCAATGTTGATGGAGAAAACGGAACAGGAGGAAAGTGAGCAGGAGGAAATGGAACGGGAGGAAAGTGAGCAAGAGCCAACGGAGCAAGAACAACTGACCAAAAGTGGTCCTGACGGGACTGTGACAGATCTATCTGCTGATGTAGTTCATTGCGGAGATTGGCTTGCGGTCATTTATGACCTGAACTGGTGGTTAGCAAAGGCTGTCACTGTGGACTCATCATCAAGATGTGGAAGTGGAGTTTTTCCACCCTCATGGGCCCAACACACGATTCTATCCAAAAAGGAGGTGGAAAGGATATGTACTTCACCATTTGACCATATTCTGGTCAAACTTGAGGAACTGTCATCACCAGGTCGTGTAAGCAGGACGAGGGAGATATACAACCTGTCTGCTGAAGTCATGGATTTCATAGAGGAGAAACATATACACCATATACTTCCTGATAAAGCTAAATGAGTGGTGGAGTGATGTAAAACAGTCAGGGAATACTCACAGGAGGTCACGAATTATTATTATTTTTGTGTCAGATGTGTTTAGTGGTATTTACACAGAATGCTTTCTGTAATTTGAAACATTTCAGTTTATGGAAAAGAGACTGTAAGACGTAGTTATTCATTTATCTGTTCTTTTATTTATTTATCTGTGGGGGGCACTACATGACAGTTAAATATGAGGTCAGTGATGAATTCTATCTTATTGCTACTGGTAATGATTTCTTTTTTACTTATGATGATTATTAAGGGGTACTTTTATTAATGATAGCCTATTGCTAATTGAACATGTTTCTTATTGACGGTTTGCCACAGTGCTCACAATTGTTATTTGTTATCTGTTCTTCATGTCCAATATACAGTTTACAGAAGAATATAATGTATTATTTTATGAGTAGGGGACACTAGATGACAGTTTAAGATGATGTCAGTGATGCATTGTACATTATTCCTACTGGTAATGACTATTTTTTACTATGATGATTTGATATTTGATGATATGTAAGTAAACGTTGTATGATGTTAGATCTTTTAAAAAGGAGTACACGTGAAACAGTATAAAAAATGAACAAAAGTGAATATTCAACATTTAACAGCATATGTGTACTAAGAATGCCAGATAATGATTTAAAAGCTCTAAATACATATTAGACCAAATAAATAAAAATTAATTTGCTTTTTATTGTGTCTGACAGTGTTGACAAAAACAAAGTAATAACTGGAAAAACGATTATTTTATGAAAAAAATACAAAATGAGGAGGTTGCACTGGTACATTGCTGAACAGCCAAGACCTTGGTCTATAATGATATACCTTCAGATTTTGTAATTTAACTAACTTTTTATTTTCAAAATTAAAACCTGTTTTATCCAAATTCCCAAGAATCATTGAAAGCCACTGGACCAGTTCTAGGTTCTGATGGAGTGGGGCGACAAATTAAACCAGAGACCAGGTTCTTTAAAATTAAAGCCGGTACTTTAAAGTAAACAAGAACAATAAACATAACGGTGTTCAGACAGTGTCTAAGGTATCCTGCAGGTATGGGTTAGGGTTGGTATTCACTTTCCCTTTTTCAGGTTTATTTTCCTAAATAAGAAATATTCTTCCTTAATAATTCATCCAGGTAGGATGATTTAAATTAGAGATTTTGTTATGTTAGACTGGTCTGTGACTAACTATCTCAATTTATGGTAATAGGTTGCACCTATTTTGGTTTCCTTATTTTTCTATTAATTCCATAAGTAGAAAGACCTTTTCACCATTTAAAAGCATCTAAATCCAAATAAAGTGAAACAATATTACACCTTAAATCACAATATTGACAATTATGAAACAGAATGTAAACATGTAACACTTCAGTTCAAGTTCAATAAGTTTAAGTTCAGTTCAGTTATTGTTCCAACTCAGTTCAGTTCAAAAGAAATATCTACAACACTCCTACCTCTCTGGCAGTTTACCAGTAATCCATCCGGCAAATCCTCATTGAAGCGATGAATATGAAGGTGAAGATGAAGATGCCTTTAAGGGATGTAGTCTGTGGGTTTGGCTCGCCATCTTGTGTCCCACGGTCGCGTGCCTACGTGTTGTCTCCCGCACCGAGGAAGAGTGTCTCTCTTTAGTCAAACTTCATTCAGGAGCAAGCAAAAAAAAAACTGACCTGTACAGCAGGCCATAAACAAAATAAATTACTCTGTCCATGCAAATGAAATAGCCTTTTACAGCGAGTTTAAATCATAATGTAATGTACATAATGATGTAATATTTTTACATGAAATAAAACTCTTTGGTTGATAACCCGCAGACTATTAGCCGCTAAACAGTTTAGCTAAGGCTAGCTCTCTTTGCTATACCAGTCACTCATTCAAGTGCAAACAGTACAACGAAGCATCAATAAAACGAGCTGAAACTCACCAGAACCGCTGTGGTTTATTCAAACATGTTCCTCATGAAACACCAAGTACATGGGTATTATTTTCCAGGCGTTAAACCAACTGTCTTTGTAACTATTTCACTCGTTAATTTCTCTGCTTCTCTCCCCTCCCCCCTTCGCTCTCGGCTCAGCTCAGCTCTGGCCGGAGCATGCATAAACACGGGCAACGAGTGCCTTAAAGGGGAAGCGTCATCACATTTCTTAAAGGCATTTTTAAATAATTTCCATTAAATTATTGCCGAATCTGTGTTAAAGCAACACTAGGTAGTTTTTCGACCTTAAAATAATGTTTCTAAACTCAGTTAAGTGGTAGAAAAACGTATTGTTATTATTGTATTGTCTGAGGAGGCGAAGAAAAGAAAAAGAGAAAGTGATAGAACAGAGCCCGGACACAGATAAATACTGGACTAGCTTACACTCGGTGGAACTGAAAGAAGAAATGGGTTTCAAGACTGATGGTGACCTAGCCTAGCCTTGATGCTACTGGATTTGTAAGTCATATATTACATATATACATATTTATTATCTTACCGACTTTTACTTTGAGTTGATTTGTTGTTATGTGGTGTTCATTGGGGCACTATTTGTCCACAGTTTATAACCGTAATAAAGCCGGGAGATAATCTAAAGCTGTCCGTTTCGATAGCTTGCACGTTTTCATGTAGCGACTGTAAACGATGACTAACTTATTAAAACACTATGAACATCTTGTCTCGAAAAGTTGCAGATTCCTTAGTTCATGCAGATAATCAACGTAATTGTTGAACAGGTCGGGAGATAATGTTACGCTATTGTTGTTATCGGTAACGTTAGCATGCTACTTACTGTTGTCGTACCGAGTTGGTTGTAGTTATTACACCAAACACAACGTGAACTTGCGATTGTATTCAGTAACTCCCGAAAACATAGTTACATTTTCAGACGTTACTAAACGCATTCATTTCACTCATTCATTTTTTCAGACGATTTCGTGATTCGCCCGCTCCATCAACAAATTCACGTGTATTCATTTTCCCCAGGGATGCTCATACAGCAACAGTATTTACGACACTGATAATTGCGCTTCTCAACCAGCTGGGGGTAGTAATGAGTCCAAACTACCTAGTGTTAGTTTAAGTGGCTCTTAATGAAATGTATGCATTTAATCCAAAAACATATTGATGCTTCTTAACAAAATAACCATATTTATGCTTTTAAAGTAAATATTTATATTGTATATATTTTCCTTCTCTGGACTGTGGACCATCTTGGATTACACTGTAATACTGTTGCGGTAAGTGAAGACCAGTCATGTTCTACAAAGTGTTTTACCAAAAGAGTGTGTGCGTTTTTCTTTTTAGAAATATTATATCTGTGTTGGATGAACCTGGTAAGCATTGTATTACCTGTTTCACCCACATATTGCATTCCGCACTGTTTACGCTTTATCAGGTAGACACAGTTTTTTAAATGAACATTGCCATATTTGTGTGTTAGGGTTAAAACATTGTTATTTTGATGATGGCGCACCCAGGGTTGGTGCTGAAAAAATTCTCTGTGCCATTTAAGTCTGGAGTGAGAATGGCTGTGTGCAAATTCAGGGGCTGCAGCCTTCAAGGACGCGGCCTTTGCGGCCCACGAAGGCCGCGTCCACCGTTGTTAAATTGGACGGTCCAGCCTTCGGAGTATTTCCTGGTTGCGTCACCAGGTGTTCATGCATTAAAGTCTGTTTTGGTTCAAATCTATCAAACGTGTACATTATTTGTGTGTGTACAATGTGTCAAATCTAAATTGAATTATCAACATTACAAAATAAACATTAACCCATTGGTGATTAACAACTATATTTACCATAGCAGTACCAGCGTCACGTATATTAACTGAAAGTTAAACTTTGGAGGTGTTATAGTCTCTTGAAGTTTAACATATCTGGCGTTGGATGTTCAAATGAGTACAAACCGAGTATAAACCCATTACTTAAATTTAAATGTCATGTCTGCGCCACTTGATGTCGCCATTTTCTCTTGCTTCCTCTTCTGTTTCGGGACTGAGCAGCGGTGCGCAAAGGATCTTGGGATATGTGAGGCCGCGAAGGATAGTAGCGGTGCGTCCTCCTAAACGAGGGTGGGGAAGGCTGCATTTGTGGGCTGCATGTGGAGCAGCCTTCGAATTTGGACAGCCTTCGCACAGCGTTGTGACGTAATTGGCCTTCAAATGCGCCCTTCGTGGGCTGCAGCCCCTGAATTTGGACACAGCCACAGTGTTTTAATTTTCAGAGTGGCCTTTTATTGTGACCAGCCTAAGGCACACCTGTGCAATATTCATGCTGTCTAATCAGCATCTTCATATGCCACACCTGTGAGGTGGGATGGATTATCTCAGCAAAGGAGAAGTGCTCACTAACACAGATTCAGACAGATTTGTGAACAATATTTGTGGGAAATGGTCTTTTGTGTATATAGAAAATGTTTTAGATCTTTGAGTTCAGCTCATGAAAAATGGGAGCAAAAACAAGTGTTGCGTTTATATTTTTGTTCAGTGTATATTGGTATAGAGACTGTCTAAATCCATTGTAAATAAGAATGAGCTTAAAGGGATGGGAATTTGTTTAACCTTTTCTACAAAATCATATGTATCTTTGATATAACCGGCATGCTTCGTCGAGAGCGGATTAAGATGAAAATCAATGAACTCAGCTGTATAGTAGGTTTCACTGCTGCAATCAGACACAATGGGCTTGGCTCCCTGGAGGGATTTCCCCTGGTTTGCTCCACTTAGAAGGGTCCTCGTGGATTTTAGGCAGCATATAAAAAATTCTGCGTCTAGGCTCCCAGAATATATGTTTTTTTGTTTGTTTTTGATACATTTTTTACTATATAATGATTGAATAATCTTATCAATAAGTGGTATAGTATCTCTATAAATTGGCTTTTTCAATTTAGAATAATACGTTTTATCATGTAATTGTCTATATCCTTCCCACAGGTATTGTTCCCTATGCATAATAACCACTGCACTGCCTTTATCAGCTGGTTTGATAATATTTTTGTTATTGCTCAATGAAAAGAGTGCTTCAAATTCCCCATTGGTAAGGTTCTGTTTAACCCAGCCAATTTTGTCAATTAAAGCAGTGATTTCAGGAGGCAGGGTTAGGTTTGGGGAAATTGATACCCCCTCCCGAAGGAGAAGGCGGTGCACTCTCCATCCACCCTTGAGACTACCCGTAATCCTGGTCACACACCTTAATTGGAATATAGGCTATAATGAACTGATTGGTTATTAATAAAACTATAATTACGTTGTATGTATATTATTTGCCCCACTTTGACCATCACATGTGCTAAGGCATCATATGTTGAGGCATCGTATGCTGCAGCCCGTGTCCTCAGATCTTGAGCATCACATGTGCTGCAGGCCGTAGCGTTTTTCCACAGCCAAATCCTAAGTGTGGCGCTCTGTGCAGTGTCCCTGGGCGGCCACAGGAGGGGGCAAAGACAGCCATGCAGACAGCCAGACTTGCAGGCAGGGTCAAAGGTCAAAGCTCTAGGTGTTCAAGGAGTATCTCATTTTTCTTTAGGAGTGGGTTCTAGACTAACAGAAACTTGTGATCTGTGGTCACTTATCTCCATCTAGTGGACAAAACAAGCCATTGAAGCCACCTTAGGAAGTAACCTCCATTAGACTTACACTCAATTAAAAAGCAGTGATTTTGACCTGAAGTCAAATGGAAATGCAATCAATGGAACCCAAAGACTTAGCAGAAGTAAAGTGTTTGTGTTTCATCTTGGACATTTCCTTTGGTTCTGTAGGCACGTCCAAACTATTCTACAAAGGGCCGAGTGGCTGAAGGTTTTCTTTCCAACCAAGCAGCAGCACAACAGACTTGACTCATTTCATCAGCTGATCTCAGACAGCTGATTGGTCAGACTGTGTGGTCTTGGTTGGAGGAATAACCTGCAGCCACAGGGCCCTTTTTGGAATTGTTTTTGACATGTCTCTGGTAGAATGAAATGCATTCCATGGCGCCTACCCCCCTTTCTCTGTCTTAAGCATTTATTTATTTGTTTTTTTTCTTGTAGCTGCTATATGGCAATAAATGTCTTCATCCTTGTGACAAAGAGCACATCGTCACCTGGCTTTGCACACATGGCACCACGCACTTTGGATTGAGTGTGACTACATATGCACTTTAATAATTGCACAGACCCTTTAAGAGGAGCAACAGCACTTTATTGGAGATTTGCAAAATACATTTTAACACATTGCTTTTTTGCGCATTTGTATGGCTATGTTTACCATATTTATCGAGTGTTGGTCGCCATGTTTATTGTCCTTTGTCGGGTCTTGGGTTTGCTGGTGGGTGCTGTGTGGGCCACGCAGCTCCACCTAGAGCAGAGGAACATATGGTTAAATGTGCATATTAAATGTGTTAATTGCTTAAACAAGGAGCTAAGCTAAGAATGTGTATTGTGTTGCTCAATAAGTGTATGCATTGAATAAGTCAAGTGTATTGTGTACTCACCAGTCTTTTGTCTTCAGGGTGTGCAGGCAGAAGGCTTCCCCAGGAAACAGACACCGCTTTTATAGTTCCGGGGGCAACCAAGTGTAAATTGTGTGGGGGTGGTGGATGTGTCTATTGTATTTTAGTAAATGTAATATGAAGTGGATATGTGTATTTTCTTTGTTAGTGGAGGTAAATGAGGGTGCGTGTTAAGGTTACCGATGATGTGGTGTAAATACAGGAATAAAAATGAGGGGGTTAAACATGTTGGTAGGCAGTGGATCCCGGTGGATGGAATCTTCCAGGGTCATTAGCTGTGACACCTTATAAATAGGTGCCATTTTGACAACCTGTGTGATGTGGTTCTGATGTGTCTATGCTGTTTGCTGAGATGGATGAATAAAGAGCTACCTCTGTGACCCACCTCAAACCTGCCTGTGGATCATTCTTTGCTGTACCTTCAGCCGTAATTGTGTTCCTTCTCACAATCCTCATGTCTGGTGATACAATTATCCCATATATCATTATGGAACGTTTCACATGCAGTGCACATTTTATGTATGCCCTTTTCCTGCAGTAGGCAGGCAGGCAGGCAGGCAGACTCATTTCTTGAATTTCCCTCTGGATAAATAAAGTATCTATCTCTCTAGACAGACGCTTAGTCCTAGACTACAACTCAGATAAACTGTTGTGATATGTGGTCACTTGCCTCCATCTAGTGGACAAAAGAAGCAATTACACTTACAAACCATTAAAAAGTAGTAGTATTAAAAAGTAGTCACTTTAACCTCAAATTAAATGGAAATGATATCAATTCAACACAAAGACTATAGTTAGCGGAAGGACAGTGTTTTAGTATTTTATCATGGACATTGCCATTGTTTTTTTGTACTGTATAATAAAATGCATTCTATGTCACCTTTCCTTCACTGTCTAAAGCAATAACTTATTTATTCATGTAGTCCTTCATTTTTTTGATATATATGTATATATATATATATATATATATATATATATATATATTTGTTGAAGTTATTTATATGGCAATGAAATTGGTCATCCTGATGTCTGGTGATTACAATTAGCCCATATATCATTAAGAAATGTTTCACATGCATAATTTTATGCGTGACTTTTTACTGCAGTAACTTTTCAATGTTTAAACCCTTTGTTTCTTCAATAAACAAGTTTAAGAGAAGACAGTTATTTTGTGTTTGCACTTTTTTGTAACCCTTTCTAGGTCAATCTTATGTTAACAAGACTTCAAGGTGTTGTCCTTTGTAGCAAAAACATTTATTTACCACATGACGCTAAACTACAACAACAACAACAAATGAGTTAACACTAAACAGCAATGAACCAATGCAACACAAGCCAATAACAGGCAGTCTTCACATCATCCCAACACAAGTCTTTTTTTTAGTTGTCCAGCCAATCTAGGTCCATGCCTTTGCCTTTGAAGGACGACCGTCTGACACCGTAGTCCCAACACAGCTCCTCGTTGACGGCTATGTCTCTCGTGGCCAAGAAGAGGACAGTGTCTTTGGGTCCGTCCGGAAAGTTCAACTGCGTGACCACAGGCTTCACATTGAAGGCCTTGCCCAAATGATTCAAGCGCCTTCCAAAGGTGTCCTTGCCAGGGTGACACTCGCAGGGGAAGGTCTGGGAGTCGACGCAGAGCTTGGTGCCGAGCCTGCCCTTGATGAAGAAAAGGTAGCACATCGCTCCCTCCTCCATTTCGTCCGGCGATGGGAAAAAGAGAGGCAGTCCTAGTGAGACACTAAGCAGCTTTTCACAGACAGCATACAGTATCTGTTTGACAAAGACAAAGCCGATGCCTACCGGCGACATGCAGCACACGCTTTTCCAATTGCATGCGCACTCCACTCCGCTGATCTCCAAGTCCGGCACTGACAATGTCGTCTTTAGAGGGCGCAAGGGCACCGACCGTTACGGGGAATTCTTTTAGGAAAGCGTCCCATTCGTCGTCAAATGGCCATTTCGCTGACGCAGAACTGCAGGAAGAGAAAAGCACACATCGCAATCAGGCAGTTGTGAAGTTGGACGTGTTGATGTCATCACTGAAAACTGACAATGTTTACCTTTGGTCCCGGGAGGACGTCCAGGGGCCTCGTCCGTACCGGACAGTGGATTCGGGCCCGCTCTCTCGCAGATTTTCTTACAGCTGTGTCATGGAGGAGAGGGGGAAAAGAAAAACAGAGACAGAGAAAAAGGAATTTTTAAGTCATAGCTTATGTTCAGTGGTTGCAATATGCCTTGTCTGACATGAAGAACAAACCAACTAACAATACTACCACTAGTAATTACCAGTATATGGTCTTGTGACCATGCGACAACCGCTCGCCCGTTTGGAGCCTATGGCACGCCTCCTCCATTCAACCCTCTGCCATCTCCAGCAGACACTGGTGCTCAGACCGGACCTTCCCCCGAGAGCGATAGATAGATAGATAGATAGATAGATAGATAGATAGATAGATAGATAGATAGATAGATATACTTTATTGATCCCAAGCTGGGAAATTAAAGTGTAGCAGGAGCATTACACAGAGACAATGACAACACAATGAAATAAAAAGAACAACCTAGACATATTAACACAGCAATATAGAATGTAATTTAAATATATATATATATATATATATATATATATATAAATAAATAAAAATATGTATAAAAATGTATAAATAAACAGTATTGACGTGTAAATAAGCAGTACTGATTGTGGTGCAAAATAAAATATAAGGTGCAGTGAACAGATAAGGTGCAGAACAGTGTACAAGCATATAAAGTGCATAGAGACTGTATGTTATGACCAGAGTTTTAGCTGTTATTGTACAGTGTGATGGCATGTGGCAGGAAGGATTTCCTGTATCTGTCCCTTCGACAGCGGAGCTGAAGCAGCCTGTGAGAGAAGGTACTTCGCTGTCTGTCTACTGTGTGATGGAGAGGGTGCTGATCATTGTCCATGATGGATAAAAGTTTCTTCAGCGTTCTCCTCTCCACCACGGTCTCAAAAGAGTCCAGCCTGAGACCAAGTACAGAGCCAGCCTTCTTGATGATTTTATCAAGTCTGTTAGTGTTGCTGGCTCTGATGCTGCTGCCCCAACACACAGCAGCAAAGAAAATGGCACTGGCAAAAACAGACTGGTAGAAGATCTCCAACATCTTGCTGCACACGGTGAAGGAGCTCAGCTTTCTCAGGAAATAGAGTCTGCTGATCCCCTTCTTGTACATAGCCTCGGTATTAGTTTTCCAGTCCAGGTTGTTGTCGATCACCACTCCCAGGTACTTGTAGTCGTCCACCTCTTCCGCCACCTCCCCCCTGATTTGTAGTGGCTGTGAAGGCATCTTCTTCCTCCTGAAGTCAATCACTATCTCTCTGATCTTGTTGACATTCAGCCTCAGGTGATTCTTTTCGGACCACTCAACAAAGTTGTCTACCAATGTCCTCTACTCCCCCTCCTCTCCCTCTCTTATACACCCAACTACAGCTGAGTCGTCAGAGAACTTCTGCCGGTAACATGACTCAGAGTTGTACTGAAAGTCAGTGGTGTATAAGGTGAAAAGGAAGGGGACAGACAATCAAGGAGGAGGACGAAACCACACAAGGAGGGAAGGGGAATCTGAAACGAGAGGAGAAGTCAATACAACAAGATGACACAGGAAACAGAACTATAACATGAATCAAGTCATGACAAGGACACTGCCCAGACGGACAAACTGTGGCCTGCCTGTCAAGTAGTCAGTAATCCAGGAGCTGACACGCATCACAGATTCGTAAAGGCAATGTACATTTGAGACATACAAAAAAAGAGTCACCTTAAATGTTAATCAAATCATAAGCATAACCAATCTCGGCTCTGCACCCTGCACACCCTCCATCGGTTCACCGATGACAAACAACCCTTTTTCCTTGAGGTGGTCAACCAGGGACCGGCGGGACGCCTCATCTGGAACCACGGAGGACATTTCCTGGTAGTCCCAGCACCTACCGACCCTCGTCCACTCTCTCTGTGACTGCTTTGCCCGGTACAATTCGGCATCTCGTTCTTCCGCCGTGTTATCCTTCATGCACGCCCTCCTAAGGTGGGTGGACAGTACACTGTACGCACTCTTGCACCTGAGGCAATACACCAGTTGCCTGTCAGGACCCTACCTTCCAAAACAGAGGTGTGAGAGAGAATATGTTCATTAGATATCAGCATATGCACTACCTTCTCCCAATTGTTAGAGGGTTAGGTTATAGGGATGAAAACCACTGACTTCCCCCCCCGACAAGAATGTATTTGTTAATAACTTTTGATAGGAATGTCGTAGAGACTTGAAACCAAGTTCTACCCCCCCATGACTCGGCATGGGCTTTCCAACGGTGGGTTAGGGTTAGGGTTAGGGTTTCGAACGAAAGGTCGTAGAGACTCGGGACCAAGACTGGCGTGTTCAGCACCCTCACAAACCATCTGACGGATCATGTTTCCAAGTTTCTAGCACCTTCGGTTCCGGAGTTATGAACGTTTGAAGTTTCCCATTCAAGTCAATGGGAAGTTGTGAAATCCGCCTAGGTGTTTTTGAAAAATTCCCCAGAACATGCTTAGGAGCACGTTTCAGGCCATAGTCTATATATACCTATAAGAAAAATTGAAATTTTCTTGAAATTTAGTGAAAAGTGTCACCCCAACAAAATAGTTTTTCCAGAAATTGTTCAGGAGCACGTTTCAAGCCATTCTGAGTCGATTGGAAATAACTTTTTGTGAAGTAATTTTTACGTGTTTTCTGCCTACAGGTGATGCTACTGAGTGTCCAGCATGCAGCAGACCATCCAGCAAGAAGAGTCGACTGGTTAAGGTTAGTAAAAAATGACATGTCCAGTATAAAGAAGGTAAGTAAAACGAATAAGTAAAATCGGGCGAGTAGAGTAAGTACAAAGATACACCTGGATCTAACCCTGACCCTGACCCTGACCCTGACCCTAACCCTAACCCCAGTAGTTTTTGACAGGTAAGTGATAAAGGTAAGTGATTGTGCAACATGTTGGACTATTTGGTTGTGCCTCAGTTTTCCTGTGGACTCTAGGGAGCTGGTCTACTGCTGTTTGGTAAGGCAGTAGTAGACCAGCTTGGTAGACCCAATCCCCACAGTCCACAGGACCACCGAGGCACGTAAGCCCCCACGCCACGGCAAGGCAGAGTCCATGTGGGGGAATTTTTTTTTTTTTTTTTAATTTATTTATTTTTTTTTTTTGTATTTTTTTTTTAATGAACTATATACAAGGTATGTGCCAATAAAAGTGAGGTATGAGTGGGTGCAGTGTCTGTGAATGTGTGTGTTTGTGTGGGTGCGGAATGTGTCAATAAAAGTGAGGTATGAATGGGTGCAGTGTGTGTGAATGTGTGTGTTTGTGTTTGTGTTTGTGTGGGTGGGTGCGGAATGTGTCAATAAAAGTGCTATGAGTGGGTGCAGTATGTGTGAATGTAGGTGAGTGTGTGTTTGTGAAGGTGTGGGATGCACTCTATGCATTTTTCATCAACAACCTCCTCTTCTTCTCAAGGCCTTGGAAAGGCCTGACCTGCATCTCCAAGTTCTGGCAGGACAGCAGGTACTGGTTGTAGGCCTGCCTGTGGGTAAGTGCCGAATCCAGGTCGATTTGTGCAATTTCCATGTCAGACCACTTTGTGTTGACGACCTGTGGCAGGACCTTGGTGACTGATGTCAGGCTTATGGGCTCTGGCTCCACCTCGTCATTCTTGAGGATGTCCTCTTACTGGACAGGCTCATTGACCTCTTTTGGGGGCTGATTTGTGGAAGCAGCACGGGGGATGGTCTTAAACTGCCTGTACGGGATGCTTTTGTGGAGTTTGTAAAGGTGGAAACCGGTGTAGTGCTCCAGGATCTCCTGACTCAGGACACACTTTCTCTGGAGCTCTTTTGGGGGTAGTGCCATCTCCTCACAGAGGGACCTGAGGCGGTTGTATTCCACAAAGTCTGCGTTCATTCTCATCCCAATACAGCTAATGAAAGTCAGCTCCACCAGCCGCTGAGCGTTGCTCATCCTTGGAAGGCGTTTGTCTACGGCCTCCAGCCATGGCATCCCATATACCCGGTAACTTTCCGTGTTACTGTGGTACGAGAGGCCACGCGTCTCCACCTCGTTCAAGATCTCTGTCGTGAGGCTGGCCAGCAACGCCTCCAGTGGGGGGTTACTGGAAGCCTTGTGGATGGCGATGTACTTGTTTGGCACCCTCCGGACCACATAGTTTTTGCTGCTGTACGTCAGCCTGAGGAGAGGGAAGAAGCAGACCCCTATTTCTTCCAGGCCTTCGAGAAGACAATCCACAACGTCGAGGCCCGCTTCCTGCACCAACCCCTTAGCCCTTGCGAAAACATGTGGGAACCTGAAGTTGAACTTGGTGGCAAGTTCTGTCGCCAGGCTCTCCAAGGTCTGGCTGCCAACCAGAGTGTTGTCTGGTGTCAACTTGTCAGCTTTCATTTGTGTGTACAGGATTCCCCCAAGTGAGCCCGTGTACAGGTCCTGCAGGATGATGTGCACCATCTGTTCCCCAACTGTCACTGGGTTGCTTCCCAACATGTCAGTTAGGGGAAAGATCCTCTCCACTCTTTCGACCAGCTGGTTGTTGTATGTCCAATTGCTCAAGGGAGGAGGACTATCCCCTACAGCTGCACTGTTGACAAGCCCCAAGCCCAAAAAGCCCCTGTGGTGGGTGGTGCTTTTGACATTAATAGTACATATTACACAGTTCATTGAAATAAAGTATTGGGTTGACCACTGATGGGATTCCCCAAGAGTGGTCTATGTATATGACGACCTCCATCCGTGCTGACAGTTGGCCCTCCATCTTCAGATCACAGTCCCTCATGTGTTCGATGTATGCCTCAGCAGCCTTGTAAATCGATTGCTAGCTTTGTGGATGCTGCAAGCCACAGAGAACGATGGACCTACTGACAGGGTGCTGGTGCTTTGGGGTGAAGTCGGTCAGGGTTACGGTTAGGGTTAAGGGGTTAGGGTTAGGGTTAGGTCAAAGGGATGAAAACCACTGACTTCCCCCCCTGACAAGAATGTATTTGTTAATAACTTTTGATAGGAATGGGTTAGGGTTAGGGGTTGGGGACTGAACCTGTCCCCCAAAGGGGTTCGGGGAAGGGAATTGTGCCCTTCTCCCGAAGGGAACAGGAGTGGCACTCTCCATCCCCCGGTCGTGCCTGCCCCCCCGGTCCCACCTTCTCATATTTGGGTAGGGTTGGCGTGGCCGTTGGTGTCTCCCACCACGACGGACCACCGTCCACCCCCCATCATCCAGACTTCCCATATTGTGGGTAAGTATAGTTTTTATCGCGGTGTATTTATTTAATAACCACTTGTTTTTTTATTTCTATTTATTTAGATATATATAATGAAATTAAAGTTTATATGAAGTATTATTTAAATTAAATATACGTGTGCCTAGGGGCAACGTTTCGAACCGTCCGGTTCTTCTTCAGGCCTAGCACACGAAAAAAGGAATTGGCTTTGTCTCTACTGGCTGTGGAATGATGCTTCCCCTCTGACTGCCCAAGTAAGAATGAGCTCTCTCTCTTGAGCTCCTGCTTTTATACTCTGGTTGGACACGCCCCCTTTGAAATGCAATGTTAACTTCTAATGCTTTTTTCTTGCAGGTAAAATCCGGATTGTTTTTAAAGAATTGGTTTAAAGGTAAGTATAGGTAAGTGACAAATTGTCGTTTATAAATGGTTTTAAGGTAAGTATTATAATTAATTTTGTTTTACAGGTAATAAGGTAAGTATAATTATTAATTTGTTTTACAGGTAATAAAGGTAAGTATAATTATTAATTTGTTTTACAGGTAATAAAGGTAAGTATAGTTTATTTCTATAATTAGGGTTAGGGCCAGAATATTGGTTAGGGTTAGGGCCAAAATTGGTTAGGGTTAGGGCCAGGATATTGGGTAGGGTTAGGGCCAAAAAATTGGTTAGGGTTAGGGCCAGAGTATTGGGTAGGGTTAGGGCCAAAAATTGGTTAGGGTTAGGGCCAGGATATTGGGTAGGGTTAGGGCCAAAAAATTGGTTAGGGTTAGGGCCAGAGTATTGGGTAGGGTTAGGTCCAAAATTGGTTAGGGTTAGGGCCAGGATATTGGGTAGGGTTAGGGCCAAAAAATTGGTTAGGGTTAGGGCCAGAGTATTGGGTAGGGTTAGGTCCAAAAATTGGTTAGGGTTAGGGCCAGGATATTGGGTAGGGTTAGGGCCAAAAAATTGGTTAGGGTTAGGGCCAGAGTATTGGGTAGGGTTAGGTCCAAAAATTGGTTAGGGTTAGGGCCAGGATATTGGGTAGGGTTATGTCCAAAATTTGGTTAGGGTTAGGGCCAAGATATTGGGTAGGGTTAGGGCCAAAAAATTGGTTAGGGTTAGGGCCAGGATATTGGGTAGGGTTAGGTCCAAAAATTGGTTAGGGTTAGGGCCAGGATATTGGGTAGGGTTAGGGCCAGAATATTGGGTAGGGTTAGGGCCAAAATATTGGGTAGGGTTAAGGCCGAAACTTCGGGTAAGGTTAGGGTTAGAGCCAGAATATTGGGTAGATAAAATTTAGGGTCAGGATTGGGGGTTAGAATTAGAGCCAGAAATAGTTATAATAAAGCCAGAATAGTGGGTAAAACTTGAAGCCAAAAAAACTTTGTTTAGGTCAAAATTAGGGTTAGAGCACTAATGTGTCTTGGAGACTAGTTTTTAGAGTCGAAGTCCGTTGTGGTCGAAATGTATCCCATTGGATGTCTAAGTCCAGGTTTGGCATCTGCCTGTACTTTTTTGTCCTGACAGGTTGAATGGGGGTCAGAAGTTTTGACCTATCTTTGGTTGTCCAGCTGTCCTGTCTAGTCGGTTCTGCTGGAGTCTTGTCCTTCCTCAAGATGGAACCCTCTATTTGGGTTTCCTCATCCTGAACTTCCAAACTGTGGAAGCCACTTTCTTCTGATTCCTCACATTTCTTTGCAGGTCTAGGAATGTCCTTCTGTATGTCAATTTTGACCTTAGGAGTGGTCCGTGGTGTTGATGACCGTTGTGGTAAGGCCTGAGTCTGGCGTGGTTGTTTTAGTGTGGGTACGTCACGTGAGACCGATTCTTTGTCCGTATTGGCCTTTGAAGTAGTCTGTGGTGCTACTGACTGTTGTGGTGGGGCCTGTGTCTGGCGTGGTGTTGTAGGTTCTTCACGTGGTTCTTCTTGTTGTGGGTCTGAGTCATAATCGTTATCGTTGTCTTCGTCCATCGTGGACGCGATGACCACCTCTGCAAAGTCTATAGTCTGTTGAGTTATACGTGGCAAGCTCCTTCTGGCCCACCTTGTGGCCACCTGGAAGGCCGGTTCCCAACTTGGTATCATGAGTGTGGAAAGCTCGTCCATGAGCCCCCCTAGTGTTGTCTGATAATGGTCTTTCAAAATCAGCAATGTGGTATAGCTCCAGTTTTGTGCATTCCCCTTGATTGCATCTATAACATTTTTCGTAGGAGATGCTGGGTTGATCATGTCCGACAAGACATCCACCATCCTTGATATTGTCTTTGGTTCAGGTACTCCCGGTCCCGGGGTTACGTTTTTCAGGTGGTGTGTCGTTTTGATTACGGAAAACATTTTCCTAACAAGGCGCCCAAACTCTGGGTCCGCTGCTTGTCGCATGGCTGGTGTGGTGTGGGAACCAGGGCGGCGAGCCGGTTCCGGGTGAGGCACTGGCCGGATAGGGGTTGGGGACTGAACCTGTCCCCCAAAGGGGTTCGGGGAAGGGAATTGTGCCCTTCTCCCGAAGGGAACAGGAGTGGCACTCTCCATCCCCCGGTCGTGCCTGCCCCCCCGGTCCCACCTTCTCATATTTGGGTAGGGTTGGCGTGGCCGTTGGTGTGTCCCACCACGACGGACCACCGTCCACCCCCCATCATACAGACGTCCCATCTTTGTGGGTAAGTATAGTTTTTTGATTGCGGTGTATTTATATAATAACCACTTGTTTTTTTATTGTTCTATTTATAAAGATATATATTATGAAATTAAAGTTTATATAAAGTATTATTTAAATGAAATATACGTGTGCCTAGGGGCAACGTTTCGAACCGTCCGGTTCTTCTTCAGGCCTAGCACACGAACAAAAATGACTGGCTTGTCTTTTACTGGCTGTGGAATGATGTTTCCCCTCTGACTGCCCAAGTAAGAATGAGCTCTCTCTCTTGAGCTCCTGCTTTTATACTCTGGTTGGACACGCCCCCTTTGAAATGCAATGTTAACTTGTAATGCTTTTTTCTTGCAGGTAAAATCCGGATTGTTTTTAAAGAATTGGTTTAAGGTAAGTATAGGTAAGTGACAAATTGTCGTTTATAAATGGTTTTAAGGTAAGTATTATTATTAATTTTGTTTTACAGGTAATAAGGTAAGTATAATTATTAATTTGTTTTACAGGTAATAAAGATAAGTATAATTATTAATTTGTTTTACAGGTAATAAAGGTAAGTATAGTTTATTTCTATAATTAGGGTTAGGGCCAGAATATTGGTTAGGGTTAGGGCCAAAATTGGTTAGGGTTAGGGCCAGGATATTGGGTAGGGTTAGGGCCAAAAAATTGGTTAGGGTTAGGGCCAGGATATTGGGTAGGGTTAGGGCCAAAAAATTGGTTAGGGTTAGGGCCAGAGTATTGGGTAGGGTTAGGGCCAAAAATTGGTTAGGGTTAGGGCCAGGATATTGGGTAGGGTTAGGGCCAAAAAATTGGTTAGGGTTAGGGCCAGAGTATTGGGTAGGGTTAGGTCCAAAATTGGTTAGGGTTAGGGCCAGGATATTGGGTAGGGTTAGGGCCAAAAAATTGGTTAGGGTTAGGGCCAGAATATTGGGTAGGGTTAGGTCCAAAAATTGGTTAGGGTTAGGGCCAGGATATTGGGTAGGGTTAGGGCCAAAAAATTGGTTAGGGTTAGGGCCAGAGTATTGGGTAGGATTAGGTCCAAAAATTGGTTAGGGTTAGGGCCAGGATATTGGGTTAGGGTTAGGGTTAGGGGTCGGGGACTGAACCTGTCCCCCAAAGGGGTTCGGGGAAGGGAATTGTGCCCTTCTCCCGAAGGGAACAGGAGTGGCACTCTCCATCCCCCGGTCGTGCCTGCCTCCCCGGTCCCACCTTCTCATGTTTGGGTAGGGTTGGCGTGGCCGTTGGTGTCTCCCACCACGACGGACCACCGTCCACCCCCCATCATCCAGACGTCCCATCTTTGTGGGTAAGTATAGTTTTTTTGATTGCGGTGTATTTATATAATAACCACTTGTTTTTTTATTCTATTAATTAAGATATATATTATGAAATTAAAATTAATATAAAGTATTATTTAAATGAAATATACGTGTGCCTAGGGGCAACGTTTCGAACACACTGGTTCTTCTTCAGGCCTAGCACACGAACAAAATGACTGGCTTGTCTTTAACTGGCTGTGGAATGATGTTTCCCCTCTGACTGCCCAAGTAAGAATGAGCTCTCTCTCTTGAGCTCTTGCTTTTATATGCTCTGGTTGGACACGCCCCCTTTGAATTGCAATGTTAACTTCTTATGCTTTTTTCTTGCAGGTAATTCGAATTGTTTTTAAGGAATTGGTTAAGGTAAGTAAAGGTAAGTAACAAATTGTTATTTTTAATTGGTTTTAAGGTAAGTGTAATAATTAATTTGTTTTACAGGTAATAAAGGTAAGTATAGTTTATTCTTATAATTAGGGTTAGGGCCAGAGTAGTGGGTAGGGTTAGGTCCAAAAATTGGTTAGGGTTAGGGCCAGGATAGTGGGTAGGGTTAGGGCCAAAAAATTGGTTAGGGTTAGGGCCAGAGTATTGGGTAGGGTTAGGTCCAAAATTTGGTTAGGGTTAGGGCCAAGATATTGGGTAGGGTTAGGGCCAAAAAATTGGTTAGGGTTAGGGCCAGAGTATTGGGTAGGGTTAGGTCCAAAAATTGGTTAGGGTTAGGGCCAGGATATTGGGTAGGGTTAGGGCCAAAAAATTGGTTAGGGTTAGGGCCAGAGTATTGGGTAGGGTTAGGTCCAAAATTTGGTTAGGGTTAGGGCCAGGATATTGGGTAGGGTTAGGGCCAAAAAATTGGTTAGGGTTAGGTCCAAAAATTGGTTAGGGTTAGGGCCAGGATATTGGGTAGGGTTAGGGCCAAAAAATGGTTAGGGTTAGGGTTAGGGTTAGGGTTAGGGGTTAGGGGTTAGGGTTAGGGTTAGGGTTAGGGTTAGGGGGTTAGGGTTAGGGTTAGGGTTAGGGGGTTAGGGTTAGGGGTTAGGGTTAGGGGTTAGGGTTAGGGTTAGGTTATAGGGATGAAAACCACCGTTGTCACCCCCTGACAAGACTTTATTTGTTAATAACTTTTGATAGGAATGTCGTAGAGACTTGAAACCAAGTTCTACCCCCCCCTGACTAGGCATGGGCTTTCCAACGGTGCCATCCCCGAGTCTGTACGAGCTTCCGTTTCGGAGCTACGTCACTTCCGGTTTCGATTTTCCGTATCTCGGGAACGGAAGGTCGTAGAGACTCGGGACCAAGACTGGCGTCTTCAGCGCCCTCACAAACCATCTGACGGATCTTGTTTCCAAGTTTCTAGCACCTTCGGTTCCGGAGTTATGAGCGTTTGAAGTTTCCCATTCAAGTCAATGGGAAGTGGTGAAATCCGCCCAAGTGTTTTTGAAAAAACGTTCCCCAGAAGATGCTTAGGAGCACGTTTCAGGCCATTTGGAGTCTATATATACCTATAAGAAAAATAGAAATTTTCTTGAAATTTAGTGATTTTTTTCTAAGTGTAACCCTAACAAAATAGTTTTTCCAGAAAGTGGTTAGGAGCACGTTTCAGGCCATTTGGAGTCTTTTTAGTTTTTTGTGTTTTTCAGGAAAATGAAGCAGATGTGAGCACGTGAGCGAGTGGAGACTGTGGCTACCCCCCAAAATGTGGCCATGGGCTTTCCAATGGTACCAGCCATGTGTCTGTAGCCCCTTCCTGGGCGGAGCTGTGGCGATTTGAAATCTCCCATTCAAAGTAATGTGAAAAAGATTAGTAAGTATGTGTTGGTTCTGTGATGAATAAAGTCATTCTATAGCACTGTGTTGTATTCTTTCAGTGTGTGATGAATAAAGTCATTGTATTCCGTTGTGTTGTCTTTTATTGTAATTGCAGTAAGTGTGCACAGGTGAGATTTTGTCATTGGTTAGGTTGAGGCGAGTAAAAAGGAGTTGGTTAAGGTTAGTAAAAAGAGACAGGGAGAGGTTAAAGAGAGATGAGAGAAGCATAAAGAATGGAGTTGGTTAGGGTTAGTAAGGAATGCTAGGAATGAGCTAGAGACATGAAATAAATGTCTCTGGACAGGTTAGGGTTAGGGTTAGGGTTAGGGTTAGGGTTAGGGGTTA